>NC_051862.1:145110671-145756179 GCF_015732765.1 Culex quinquefasciatus | reverse complement strand
ATTCGCTGAGTTTCGCAACCAGAGGTCTAATCTTCAATGTCTCTTAGGCAATGTTATTGAAAATTTTCTGGACTATTCGAAAAAATATTATTGGATGCAAACAATCATGGACACCATTAAAAAAAACAAAAACGGTTTTTTTTCAGTCAAAATTAAACTTAAAGTGGCTATATTAAAAAAAAAAAAACGGTGCACTTCTGTGAAGTACCTTCCGATCGCAAATGTGATTCTACATTAAAAACTATATTTCTAACTCAGCAGCAGAATTTTTGTCCATACTTCTCTACGGCACAAAATTTCAATAATAGAAAAAAAATTAATTTAAAAAATTGGAGTTTGGTGAAATAACATTTATTCGAAATCGGATTTTTTTTCGTGTACCTTTTTCTCCGAATAATCCTCATCAATACCTACAACTTTGTCGAAGACACCAAATCGATTAGAAAATTCCATTACATTACTGTATGAACAGCCAACATTGTATGGAGCCTTGTATGCAGCCATGACAGATATACAGATAAATCCGAGGATAAATCTGTATTTGACAGATTTTTCGATCCCAAAAATCACAAAAATCTGTATATACAGATTTTTTGAGATGATTATATTTGAAAATTTCAACAATTTAGTGTTTGACTTACGCTTTACTATGACTAAAAAGTCTAAATCTACTGTAAAAAATCTAAAAATTTCTTCCATTGCTCCGAATTCGACATGGTACAGATAAAATACTGATTTATTTTAAAGAAAATACAGATCTGTCATAAAATAATCTGGCAACTTGTGTATGGGTTAACCAATGACACAAAACGGCTTCTTTGGTCATAGAAAAGGGCCTTACAAAGTTTGAACCAAATCAAAAAATATCAATAAATCCATTTCCGGTTTTGGTGGGTAATTGTTCACATGATAAAGTCATCACAAAAAATGGGATCCAAGGGGTCTCCAGTGCAAAATTTTACACCTGTAAAATTCATGTTAAGAAAAAGTTTCTATTTTATATGTTTACACTCACTGCTTTAATCAAATCGTTCTCAATCTCAAATGATAGTCTCAGATGTCCGCTCCAAGCTCCAGGTCAAATCGAGTTGATATTTGAATGGATCACTTTTTTTATCTGAGTTTTATAATTTTGAATATTTTAGCAAAGATACTCTTTAGGTTTGACCGATTTTGGTCCTTATCCCTTCATTTTATGAGCCTTTTAGATGCCTTTTGAATATCGAAATTTGCCTTAGTTACAGACATTTTAAGATTTTAAAATTTCAAACTTGGTGTCCCCACTTCCCATTGAGCTAGAGTACTCATATTTGACCCAGATGCTAGTCAAAGATGTTCAAACAACTCCTGAAAGTTTCATTTAGATTGGTGAGGTCGATGAGAGATGGGTATGCTCTGCTCGTGGACTCGCTCATAAAACGAAAACTCTTGGCAATAATACAAGATGTCACCTAAATGAATGTATATGACTTGTTTTAAATAACTCAGATTATTGTAAATGCCGTCATCCGGGGTGAATCGGGACTACAGCCTGAATAGGGGCAGCAGTGTTTAGAGCATTGAATGGTTTTAAATTTGGAAATGGATGTATCATCTTGTTGGTCTGAGTCTGTTCTAACCGGAACCAAACAGAAAAATCAAAATATTGTGCTCCTAAATGGTAAAAACTGCTGTCTCCATTCGTCCTATGTGTCCCGTTTCGCCCCAGTTAACGCTATGCATTAAATAAATCAAATTAGTAAAACATAATTTGATATTTACTTAGAACTAGTTTATCGTGTGCATGACACCGCAACATTTGGTAAGATGTTGCGCGACCAACCTTCTGTGTTATTTTGATACAATGTCACATTTCCTAACAACATAACACATGTTGCACAGTTGTTACTCAAAGTGTATGAGACTTTTAAATTATTCTGGTTTACTAAACTATCACAAATTTAAAAAATTTCAAAATAAGTTAAATGTTGCTAAAAGTTCCAGTGTGTGCACCGATCTGTAACCGATTCGTATGGCGACGCCACTCGAGTCAGCTCGCGAGACCTTTCGTGCTGGGCATCGAGTCAAGTTGCGACGATAGCGGGGCGGCTATCGTCAGCCGGGATGGAACCGTACTCGGCGAAGATGTCCACTCACAACAGAACAATCACCTCAAATTCGGTGGTATAATTCCACCAGTGGCACAAGAATTTCACCGTGATCACATAGAGAATGTTGTGCAACGTACGCTGGAACAGGCCAACATGAGTTGTGGCGATTTGGACGCAATTGCCGTTACGAACCGACCGGGGCTTCCGTTGAGCCTGCTTGTTGGCGTTCGGTATGCTAAACATTTAGGTACATTATTTGTCTATGCTTAGTTTTTCGTGTAATTAAAAAAAATATATTTATAGGCAGAAAATTCAACAAACCAATCATCCCAATTCACCACATGGAAGCGCACGCCTTGATGGCGCGAATGACCAACAAAGTGCCATTTCCGTTCGTTTGCATCCTTATCAGCGGCGGTCACTCCTTGCTAACGTTAGTAAAAAATACCAAACAATTCTATCTACTTGGCAAAACGCTGGACGACGCTCCGGGAGAAGCGTTCGACAAGATCGCGCGAAGGTTGAAGCTCCGCAATCTTCCCGAGTACGCCTGGATATCGGGTGGAAGAGCTATCGAACTGGCCGCTGCATCCAGCACAAACATGGCGAAATATGACTTCCCGCTGCCCTTGTCCCATTACCGCGATTGCCAGTTCAGCTTTGCCGGACTCAAAAACACCGCGACACGCCACATTCTCCAGCAAGAGAACCAACTATCGTTGGCCCCCGATTCCATCCTCCCGGATTACAACGACCTGTGTGCGGCATTTCTTAACGCTTCCGCGAGGCATATCGCTCAAAGAACTTTGCGAGCGATTCGCTTTTGCGAGAAACAATCGCTGATCCAGCCAGGCGACCCCAAAACGCTAGTCATTTCCGGCGGAGTGGCGTGCAACGATTTCATCTACCAGACCGTCTCGAAGATGGCGGAATCCGTTGGATACGTGACCGTACGGCCGCTGAAGAAACACTGCACCGATAACGGCGTGATGATTGCGTGGAATGGAGTGGAAAAGTTTGCTGTTGGACAAGATATTGTGTTCGATTACGATTCGGTTGATATTGTTGGCAAAACTCCACTTGGGGTTAGCTTAATCGAGATGGTAAAAGATGCCAATATACCCAGTAAAATGTAATTCTGGTGAATGAAGCCTTGTACAAATCAATAAAGTAGAGAGAATCATTCTGAAATGCTATTTTAAGTATTTGCCTAAAGCGGTATACGCACTTCGGAAGGAACCGGTCAAGAAAAAAATCAAATGGGTAGCAGCGGCAGTGAAAGCAAGCCAGAGAGGGTGAAAACCCAAAGTTGATTCTCATGGCAAATTTAACGCAAACGTACTTTCAGAATCTAAGATCTAAAAATAAGGAGGTATTTTCTTCTAAATTTCCGAGTTACAGGTAAGAAACTGAAAAAAAGAATTGTGTAACCCAGATGTTGCGTGTCCATTTGACCCAGCTTATCCCCCTCACTGATTTCATAACATTGTGCGCATGCAACATCACACCAGCTTGCAACCGCAAAGATGTCGCACAACACATTTCGCTGCGGAACAACCCTGAAACATGAAACTGTCATAAGTCGCGTTTTCCATCAACGCAGGCAGAGGGTTCGCGATTTCGTCATTGTTGTTTTTCTTTTTTCACTTCAGTTCGTCGTCGAATCGGTGGAAATAAATCGTGAAAATCGGTGAAAACCCGTTAGTTCCGGCGGAATATCTCACAACCGATTGATGCTGTGATAGGTGCCGCGTGTGGGGACACTCGAGTTGGGTGAAAAATCTTTCCGGAAAAGGGTGTTATTTTCGTCGCTAGTCTAGAATTTTTAGTTGCGTAGAAAAGAAAAAAAAAACAAACAAGAAGACGGTCATCCAGCAGAGCGAGCGAGAGCCATTCTGTGTGCTGCTGGCGGGGGGCGCATTCTGTGGAACTAGCCCAAGTCTGTGTCCAGGAGGCGGAACAAAGACGGCGATTCGCGAGGCTGACAGATCGGAAGTGCAACCAGTGTTGTGATCTTGAAAAAAAAAATAAAACATTAACATCTCCCGAGTGTGTGGCAATTAGCATCCATTTTGCGTTGTTTGTGAGTTCCTGGTTCCGAAGTTTGGACAAGCATATAAGACAACAGGAACCACACCCCCTGCGGAACGCTGGCCGCCAGACGATAGGTGAACACACTCCGAGATAATCCGCGGTCGTTTTTATGGGAAACATTGTCCTGCGGAGTCGTGCCCTAGCGAATATGAGCGATATCGAGTTTGAGGAGGATGTGGACATTCAGGAGGACGATTTGTTCGAAGATCCGCAGGAGGACGCGGACGAGGCACTGAGCGAGAACCATCTGGTGTCGATTCTTCGCCAGCTGATTAGCAGGTACCTTTTAAAAACATGAATCTTTTTTCCTCCACTTCCAACCCGACAGCGAAGACGACGACGAGGACGGCGATGATAAGCAGCAGCAGCAGCAGCAGCAAGCTCTTATCACCTCCGGCTCTGTTTGTGTGGAAGGGTGATGGAGGTGGGTGCGCTGGCCTTCACCTTTTTTCGCGTGCGATTCTGGCCCAATTGTGAGCGAGCTCGCGATTGCACTCATTTTGTTTTATTTACTTTCTTTTCTATTTTATTTATTTTTGTTCTAATGCAATCACACTTTCTTCTCACCCCTCTACTCTATACTTTAAGCAGCGGCGAAATACAGATACTAAACAATGAGCACTTTTACTCGATGTCCCTGCCAGTTATCAAGAGACGACCCAATCTGGACCAGCTGAAGGTAATACGAATCAAACGGCTGGGTGGTTGGTTCCGAGACGTTACGGGGGACATACTGCCGTTCTACGCATAAATGTCAGTTTTGGTCGATTTTGACTTTTTAGCATTTTTAAGTTTAGTCATAGTTCTACGCATAATTGTCCCACTAAGTATTTTGCTTCACGAAATCATTATTTTTACGAAGCATAGTGTCTTGTTGACCTGGTGTATAACAAGAGGATCATAAATAAGAGTAATAAATTACAAACTGAGGCACTAAGGAACATATTGGCCGATGCACGAAGTGATTTGTTTGCTTTTTTTGGTACACTCCGCAAACTTCAAACCATACAAAATTGCTGCCGGATCTTTTCCGGGAGAGATCCGGCAGCAATTTGTATTGATTAAATCACGTCAAACAGTGCAGCCAAGCTGTCAAATTTCTAACCTAAAAACCGAGTCGGCGTAAAACCTAATAGGGTGAATAGGAACCTACGGGACAATTATGCGTAGAAACACAGAAATCGATCGAAAAATTTCAATCGTGTTTTTCTCAGTTGCACCTTTTTGAACATGGGACAATTATGCGTGGAACGGCAGCATACGTGTGGAAACTAGAGCTAGGACTACGGATATCCGGATAATTTACATTTTGGTATATATAAAATCAGATATCATCTTTTTAATCAAATCAAATCAAAAGAGATGTAGGAAAATCGTATCTGAACTGAAAATTATTTGGATAACAATATTTGAGAAAATGATTTAAGATTAAAAATGTAACGAATCGGATAGTTTTTCGGATAATAGTATTCGACCATAAATCATGTGATATAAAATCAAAGGTCTTTTGGATACCTGTCACATTATTTTGTTTCATCTTAATGTCACCCCACAGTCGTTAGACAAAGCTGGCATGTATGAGTTATTTTTTTAATAGAACTATCAATGCTGCAAATTATCCGGATATCCGAAGTCCAAGCTCTAGTGGAAACGTGATGAATGGAGCACCGGATTCTAGTGGTAGAATTAAGAGTTCTCCCATAAGGAATACATTGTAGAAAAATGCAAAAACTGCTCGAATGGAAGTGCTCCATTGGGTTGCAATAGTTGTGAAACGAAATATTTGAATCCTTGAATGAGGATTTTCATTTCCCAATACTCAAATCACTCAACTTTTAATAGTATCTAAGAATATGTCACATATTGTAATTTCCCGAAATGACTAGACTTGCCTTGGCTTGGCAAAGACTTTTTTGGAGCTATTCTGGACCTGATTTTAGGGTCGTCGGAATCATAACATGCTGGACGCGATTTGCAAAGAGAATTGATTTTGCTAAGATGACATTGGAAGCAAGATGAAAAATACTTTCGAATAAAGTATAATAGTTCTGGGTTTTATAGCCGGATGGCAAACCGGGATAGCAACAAAAGGCGATAACTCAATAGGCGAGATCTCCACCAAAAAACCTTTCTTTTTCAACATTATTATTTTTTAAACCGCAAGGATTGGACATAGGACAATGGTCAATATGGAGACTTTTATGTAAAATTGTCTGGACAATCGATTCCCACTATCGGTTTTTGAAAAATTTGACGTTTAGACCACTTAAAAAATGGTTTTAGTAAATGATTTTTGTATTTTTTTTAGGAGAGACTTCTTAGTGCATCTCCAGCGTGGGTAGCAAACATCGCAGCAAATCAAATTTGCACCCGACGTCAACCCCACCGCGGTACCTGTCGCGGTAGCAAATTTGCTCTCAGTTCTTCGGAATTTCACTTTGCTACCCGCTATTCTGCTGGTTTGCTACTGCGGCAAATGGAATGATGCATGGAAAACTGAATCATGCACGGGAAAAAAATTTAAATTGTTTTTTTATGTAAAAAAAAAATTAAAAGAATGACAAAATTTAAAAAAAAAATTATAGGAAATTTAAAAAAAAATAAAAGAATCAAAAAATTCAAAAAATATAAAAAAATTAACAAACAATTAAAAACATTTAAAAAAATTAAATTAAAAAGATTATAAAAAACGATTTAATATCACCAGAGATGAAATAGAGCCTTTCTAACAAAATGATGAAACTCCGACAAATATATTAGTGCAATTATTTTTTCAGAAACAAAATGATACCACCCAGTGACCTAAAGCTTCGAATAACAAAAAAAAATTAAGCTTTTTAAACGCATTTTTGACTTTTTGTATTATTAAACTTTTGACTTTCTAATTTTTTTAAGTTTTCGAATTTTTGACTCTTTAAATTTTTAAATTTCCGGATTTTTGAATCATACACAAGAGCAGACATACAAAAATCTCCGAAACACGCATTCAAAATTTTGCCCCCGGCTTGCCGGTACTTGTCGGGTATCAGAAAATGAGTACCCGACAGGTACCGACACATATTTTTCTTCTACAGATGAACTTGAGATCAAATTTGATACCTGCTTTGGGAGACTCGGGGGCAAACTCGAGAGCAAATTTGGTGGCAACTTTCGACATTTTCGAAAAATGAAATTCCTCGAAATTTTCAGTAGGATTAAAAAGTTTAATAAACTTTTAGCATTTCTAGGCATGAATCAACACATAATTATTGATTTTGAAGGTAAACGAGAGAAAAAATAGATAAAAACCCATATTTGCCCCCCGAGGATCTGGGTGCTGAAAAGACAGAATGCGTAACGTGATTTTCAAATGCTCCCACTTTGTTTACATCTACAAAGTAGGAGGCTGTTCAAGCACAAGCATGACTTTTTTCTTACTGGTAAATGAGATGTTCTATAATCAGTTGTTTGTATTTCATTTTGGTTAGTTTTTGATATTTTTTTGCTGGAAAATTTTGTGTGTTTTCAAGTTTGGATCGGTTATAGGAGGTTTTACTTTTTTACTCTTCCTGGTCCAGCGAAAAAACATCGCTAGTTCTAGCGAAGCTTATCCAACAAACAAAGAAGATTTTCACTAAACCAGCAGGTTTTCAAACGGAATCAAATTAAGATTAAGACAGCTTCTGGATTGATATAACCGCATCGACGGCATAAACAACATCAGTTCATAAATACAAATAAAATGACGATCTCGTCTTCAACTTTTTAAAGATTTCTTGACTTCAACTCCAGGTCCTAAAAAGCCACAAATTTTCATTCTTGGAAAAAAACAAACATTTTTTTAATGATCGATAACAATACTCTCTATTTTTGGCGAACAGTAAATTAGTTCCACTTTGACAGTTCAAATTTGAGGCCGCTTTGCAAACCACTACTCAGTACCCAGGGTTGGACGATTGCATAGCATTAATACACAAATTTACAATTTTATTTATAAACAGGGAATTAACTAATATCAAATTCTATCGAATAGGGCATCTGCAGCGCTGGAGTGCAAATCAAATTTGCACCCAGCTTATGAATACCTAGATCAAATTAGCCACCTTGAAAGATTTATGCCTAGAAATGCTAAAAGTTTATTAAACTTTTTAATCCTATTAATAATTTCAAAAAAAATCATTTTTCGAAAATGTCGAAAGTTAAACAATTTGCTACCCGATTTGATTCCCCCAAATTTGCTCTCGAGTTTGCCCCCGAGTCTCCCACCGCGCGTAGCAAAGCAGGTATCAAATTTGATCTCAAGTTCATCTGTAGAAGAAAAATATGTGTCGGTACCTGTCGGGTACTCATTTTCTGAAACCCGACAAGTAACGGCAAGCCGGGAGCAATGTTTTGAATGCGTGTTTCGGAGATTTTTGTATGTCTGCTCTTGTGTAGGTATGATTCAAAAATTCAAATATTCAAAAAATCAAAAATTCACAAATACAAAAAATTCAAAATTCAAAAAAAAAATTAAAAATTCCAAAATTCTTAACTACAAAAAATCTAAAATTCGCAAATACAAAAATTCAAAAACAAAAAATGCGTTAAAAAAGCTTTTTTTTATTTCTTTTATTTTTTTTTAAATTTTGTTTTTTTAAATTGTTTCAATTTTTATTTTTTTCAATTTTTTTAAATTTTTTCCATTTTTTAATTTTTTTTTTCATTTTTTCCATTTTATTTTTGTTTATTTTTAATTAAAAAAAATATTTTTTATTTTTTTTAATTTTTTTACATATTTTACATTTATTTTTCCGTGCATGATTCAATTTTCCGTGCATTATTTCATTTGCCATGGTAGCAAACCAGCAGAATAACGGGTAGCAAAATGAAATTCCGAAGAACTGAGAGCAAATTTGCTACCGCGACCGGTACCGCGGTGGGGATGACGTCGGGTGCAGATTTGATTTGCTGCGATGTTTGCTACCCGCGCTGGAGATGCACTTAGAGCGCGTTCAGGAAGCCTAAATCCATCATACCTTGACTAAACTAAAGCGTTTACTGACATCAACTTTGAAATTGTCGAGTTGTGAATATAGTGTTTTATTTTGCTATGACTTATAACAGAATCAAATTAGTACAAATACACTAAAACCCCGATGGTTTGACACCAATTGTTGTCAAACGAACGGGGTCCCTTTTTAGTGTGACACCCTCGTTACACGGAGCTCACACACACTATCATATGTTTGGTGAGTCCCGTGTAAAAAGTGACAGTTCGTCACTTTCAAGATCAACCCGTCGGCGTGCCTTCCGAGCAGCGATGCTATGGGAAGTTCTTTCTGGTTAACAACTAAGAAGGCTTTGTAGGCGAAACGTCAGAATTTGTTGAATTTTATCAAAACTAATAGTAAATTCTTAGTAAGATTCATTTAACATAATATCTATGGTCCGGTTTTGACAAAACTAAGTGTTTACATCGAATGTTCTGCATAACTCATTTTAATTGCTTATTTTTATGTTCCCACCCACAGAAAAGTGCCATCTACCAGAGCATCAAGCAAGCTTCCGGCTATGGGGCGGACTCGGGCAGCCCCACGACGCAGTTCAACGTGCTGGGGATGCTCGCCCAGCGCCAGAGCGGCTTCGGCCCCAAGGGCGGCGCGTTCGTGCAGAGCGACAAGTGCAAGATCAGCAATCTGTTCGTGCCGAACCGGACCGAGCGGTCGATCGTGAACTGCAACTCGAAGGTGTTTTGCGGGCGGTTCTCGCGGGACGGGTCCCAGTTTATCAGTGCCAGCCAGGACAGCCGGATTCGGGTGTTTGACGCGAGTAACAGTCAGTACCCGATGATCCGGCAGATCGAGGCCAAGAACGTGTCGTGGTCCATCTTGGACATTGACTTTAGCCCGGACGGGGAGCACTTTGTGTACTCGACGTGGGCGGATGCTCGTAAGTTGGGTGACGGTTTGGAGAAGTATTACGGTTGTGACCTTTTTTAACCCGTTGCAGTGTTCGTGTCCCGCATGTACAACATGGCCTCCGACGACATTCACTGTCTGTTTCTGCGACCGGAGCGGCAAAAGTTTGGCGTGTTTACCGTGGCGTACTCCAACTGTGGCAAACAGATCCTGGCCGGCGCCAACGACGGTTGCCTGTACGCGTACGATCTGGTTGGCAACAGGCGAGTGCTGATGGTCCCCGTGGCGGAACACGACGTGAACGCCGTCGGGTTCCTGGACGAGACGTCCAACATATTCTTCAGTGGCACAGACAATGGGATCATTAAGGTAACAGGTTCAACGGGGTAGAATTTCGGTTGATCTTAGGAAATCGTTTCTCGTCAGGTATGGGACAGACGTTGCCTTAACGAGGACAGCCCCGAACCTGCTGGGGTGCTGGTGGGTCACTACGATGGCATCACGTACATCGACTCCCGGAACGATGGCCGATACATCATTTCGAACTCCAAAGACCAAAGCATCAAGCTGTGGGATTTGCGCGTGTTTTCCCCGGCCGATGCCGAAAACAAGGTCAAGGATCACCTCAGCTACGGAAACTGGGACTACCGGTGGGACGAGGTTCCAAAACGATGTAATTTCAACGCGTTTTATTGCGTTCTTTCACCTAGAACTTGACGCCATTTCTCTCTCTCCATTTCAGTCTACAATCCGACAAAGTCTTTAGAGGGTGACACCAGCGTCATGACCTACCGGGGTCACCGGGTTCAGAAGAGTCTGATCAGAGCCAAATTCTCGCCAGCGGCCACCACCGGCCAGCGATACATCTACACCGGGTGCGGCACGGGACGATTAATAAGTACGTCGAAAAGCATTGAGTTGACTAAGATTTGCTAATCCCCTCTTCGTTAACCTTCCAGTTTACGACACCCTCACCGGCAAAATTGTACAGGCAATCGAAAGTCACCGCGACACGGTGCGAGACGTGGCATGGCATCCGCACCGGCCGGAAGTGTTGACCTGTTCGGTAAGTTCGCTCTCCTGTTCCCCCAACACCGAAATGGTCTCGCTCAACAGTGTTTTTCTTTTCAGTGGGACTTTAACGTGAACCTGCAGACGTTCCAGTGCGCGGAGAACGCGAAAAAGAAGACCTGTCCGTACGCGTCGCGGACGCGCCGCATCGAGGACACCGACGACGACAGCGAGGACGAGAGCCCCCCGCTGAGGCGGTCGCGCCGCATCGCCGAGCTGCGGCGGGCCCAGTCCAATTACGATTAGGCCGCGGTGGCTTTTTTTTTTTTAAACCTTTGTCTAAGTCCCTTTTTCCCCCTTCGGTTCTAGAGCTTTCCCCTTCTTTTAGGCAAACAAAACCGATATTTTAGTTTGTTTTCTAAATTGTCAATGTATTTTTTTTTTCTTTTCTTTTCGATTTATGCATGACGGGGAAGTGGAGTGTGTAATATAATAAATCTAAAAACTAATAATTGTGAAAACGGAAGTGGACTCTTCGAGTGAGAGAACCGTTGTCGGTTCGGTTGGAATCCTTTGAATAAAAATGAAGGAAGAACTTTGTGTTAAAAAGAATTGAACTATAAAGGTGAACGGCTCTTGGTGGAGCCAGATATAGTTTAGTTCTATGATTGCTAATGTTTTGATATAAATTATTACCTCCTAAATTTTATTAGCTAACCAGACCGGATAACAGCAGCAACACGTTACAATGGATAAGATTACAATAAAGACATCAATGAGATTGTTCAAAGCTCTGTAGATTTCAGTTTTTGATTTGAACCGAAAAGAAATTTCAAAACCATAATATTTGACACCACCTGTTTTCAATTTTATCAAATGAGCAATTCTCTGAGATTTCGGTCATTCGATTTTTTTTGTATTTTTTAATCCGGCTGAAACTTTTTTGGTGCCTTCGGTATGTCCAAAGAAGCCATTTTGCATCTTTAGTTTGCCATTTAATTTTCCATACAAATTTGGCAGCTGTCCATACAAAAATGATATGTGAAAATTCAAAAATCTGTATCTTTTGAAGGAATTTTTTGATCGATTTGGTGTCTTCGGCAAAGTTGTAGGTATAATTATGGACTACACTGAAAAAAATTGATACACGGTAAAATTTTTTTTGGTGATTTTTAATTTCACTTTTTGTCACTAAAACTTGATTTGCAAAAAAAAAACACTATTTTAATTTTTTTTTATTTTTTGATATGTTTTAGAGGACATAAAATGCCAACTTTTCTGAAATTTCCAGAATGGGCAAAAAATCTTGGACCGAGTTATGATTTTTTGAAACAATACTGATTTTTCAAAAAATCTAAATATTGGTCGCAAAAACTTTTCAACTTCATTTTTCGATGTAAAATCGAATTTGCAATCAAAAAGTACTTTAGTGAACTTTTGATAAAGTGCACCGTTTTCAAGTTATAACCATTTTTAGGTAACTTATTGGAAAATAGTCGCAGTTTTTCAGTTTTTAAAATTAGTGCCCATGTTTGCCCACCCTTGAAAAAAATATTTTTGAAAAGCTGAGAAAATTCTCTATATTTTGCCTTATTGAACTTTGTTGATACGACCCATAGTTGCTGAGATATTGCCATGTAAAGGTTAAAAAACAGGAAAATTGATGTTTTCTTAGTCTCACCCAAACAACCCGCCATTTTTTAATTTCGATATCTCTCCGATTTACAATGTTAAAATATGAAACATTCGTGAAATTTTCCGATCTTTTCGAAAAAAATATTTTCAAAAATTTAAAATCAAGACTAACATTTTAAACGGGCCAAACTTTCAATTCTACGCCCGTTTCAAATGTTAGTCTTGATTTTAAATTTTTTTTAAATTTTTTTTTCGAAAAGATCGGAAAATTCCACGAATGTTTCATATATTAGCATTGAAAATCGGACCATTAGTTGCTGAGATATCGACATTAGAAAATGGTGGGTTGTTTGGATGAGACTTAGAAAACATCAATTATCCTGTTTTTTAACCTTTACATGGCAATATCTCAGCAACTATGGATCGTATCAACAAAGTTCAATAAGGCAAAATATAGGGAATTTTCTCAGCTTCTCAAAAATATTTTTTTCAAAGGTGGGCAAATACGGGCACTAATTTAAAAAAATGAAAAACTGCGACTATTTTCCAATAAGTTACCTAAAAATGGTTATAACTTGAAAACGGTGCACTTTATCAAAAATTCACTGAAGTACTTTTCGATGGCAAATTCGATTTTACTCGCAATTTAGCAATTTTCAGTGTAAGAACGGGCCTTGACCGATCTTATGCACTAGGTCCCCGACGAACACGCACTGCCCTTACACCTACATCTCACCCTTGTTCTGAGTCAGTACGAGCAACACGCTAGAACACGCTTTGAGTGTTCGTGCCAGGCATGCACACCTTCTTTTCCGGTTACGCATTTTAACTCGGCCGGGGGTGGTACATTACGTAGGGTTTGATGTAAGTATAAGCGCCTAACCATTTAAAGTGTGCCTATCAACTTTGATTAAAGCAAAAACTGTTTTATTTTTAGTTTGAATTCAAAAATCAGTTGTTATTTTACTGTGTATTGTTTTCTTCTTAAGTATTTCCTAGTGTTGAGTCGTGTTTATTTGTTGCTATTTCTTTTGTCGCGGTGTTTTGTTACAATTTTTGGTCCTAAGTATGTTATAAAAGTTTACCAAAAGTACAATAGTAATATTTGTGATCATTTAAAAAATTGAGTAAGGGCTCGAACCTCATTTGTTTGAAGAAAAGGCTGAAGATTGAAAACAATGGACAGAGAAAGAAATATACTATTTGAAGAATCAATTGTAAAAGAAAGATAGTAATTTATGAAGTAAATGAATAAATTAACAATAGTTAATAAATAGAGGTAACACACAAGCTTAGATTGTATTGAGGGCAATTTACAGGGAAGATGAGAAATTATTCAAATAGATAAATAAAGAAAAGGCACATGATAAACAAAATTGACATCGCTGCCAAATTAAGGGAAAGCAGAAAGTTTGTTACAGCAGCATCAATTGGTAAAATAGAGTGGAAAAGCGTTGAGAAATAAGAGAATCAAATGAGTAAAATCGAAATCAAATAGAGGATAGTAAACAGAAGCCGCGTTAGTAAATCAGAGAAACAAAATAAACAGAAGATAGGTGGTAGCTGAGAAAAAAAAGAAGAGAAGCCCCGTTGTGCGATGCTTCAGGTACATCCACAGCAGTTGACTCAACATACTGCGAATCGAAACAATACCGTCTACAATCACAAATTACTTCCCTTTCCCACATTGTCGCGCCCCTTTCTTTTAGCCATCTCGACTCTGACCCGCGGTGGTCAAAGGTTAACGATCCGTTTCCACAGGCCACCAGCTAGGTCATCATGAAAACCAAGCCAACGTGGAGGTAAGAAAATAAGAATGCAAGTGTCCAAGGAACCAGAGCTATACTGTCTTGATCAAGAATGATCTAACAGGACTACGGACGTAGTCAGTGACGCTCCTTCCAGAATGTTCCTCGCCTGAGCGTCAACTGAAGAGGTATCATCAGCATCATTCGCCCTTGGCCTGTCCCAAAAATGTTCAAATTCAAATAAAAAAAAAAAACAAAAAAAAATAAATTGAAGCCTCCAAAAATATTAAAATTCAAAAATATCTATTTTCAATATATAATTAAAAATAAAGGAAAAAAAAAAAACGATCAAAAGAATAAAATTTTTTTCTCAAATTCTTATATTCTACTTTTTTAATTCTAAAATTATTAAATTCTTAAATTCATAAATTCTTAGATTCTCAAATTCTTAAATTTTCAAATTCTTAATCTCTTAAATTCTTAAATTCTTCAAATCTTATATTTTGGAAAAAGAAACAATGAAGGACGACAGAGTTCTTATTCTCTGAACCATCATTTACGATTTTTCTATGTGACGCTTTGGTAAGATCATCGAGTATGAACTACATTTTAATTATAAAATCTCATAATTAAGGATATTCTTTTTAGGTATAAATTTTACTCAGTTTCTAGATCTAAATTTCTAAATGTTGACATTTTTATTTTGGATTTTTTTTTGCCGAAATGTTTGTTTTGGCTTTTCCCTCTAGTTTACTTCATCCTAGAAAAAAAAATCAGTTTTTCAAGATTCTGCGTTCTGAGATTACAAAATTGCATTTATATATTACGAAACTCTTTCCTATGTTTGTCGCAAAATTATTTTTCTTAAAAAGTCGCCGATTGAGTTCTGCAATGGAGCGGATCTGGCGCAGATTTTTTTTTCGACTTCTCCGTAACAACCCTGAATAAAGGAATTTGAGAGTTCAAGAATTAATATATATAATTTTTTATATAATTTTTTTGTAGCGAGTTGTGGCGCTATAACCACGGCAAATAGTGTCCAGGGCATTTGTGGAAATACAATGTCCCATCCCCGAGGGTCCCGGAGCACCAAAACTTCTTAGCATGGTGCTCCCAACGATTTATTGCTTAAACAAACAGGAACGTGAGCGGGGGATCCCCACG
Source organism: Culex quinquefasciatus (assembly GCF_015732765.1). NCBI lineage: Eukaryota > Metazoa > Arthropoda > Insecta > Diptera > Culicidae > Culex > Culex quinquefasciatus. The sequence continues at coordinate 145,740,558 of NC_051862.1, read as the reverse complement.
TTTCTTCCTCCCCTGTAGATTCAGAATTGTGTTGTTGTTTGAACATTCGTGCTCAAACTCAACCCACTTCAACGAAGTTTTGTTTTTGTCTCCAACACCATTATTTTTTTTTAAATAAAAACACAATCAAAAATGGCAACGGTCTAATTTATTTTAAAATTTGGCAAATGCCAACAATTTTAAAATTAAAAACGTTTCTTAATCCACCATTAGGTTTTACGCCGACTCGATTTTTAGGTTAGAAATTTGACAGCTTGGCTGCACTGTTTACGTTTTTGCACGTGTGTCTCAGTAAAAATGTGTGTGCGTGTGCGCTCGTGACGTCACGCTGTAAAACCTAATTAGGTGGTTGGTGCCTTCCTCTTATTTACAATTTAATTTAACTCCGAAGTCTTTATCCAGATTTACATTGTTTCCAAATCTAGTTCCAGCACCGAAAAAGACTTGATGAAAATAAGTTTATGAGTAGAAAAAAATCTTATACAGACTTTTCCAGAAAACATGCAGACTATCATTTGAAGCAATGTGGCAACCGGGCGATTCACATCTGGTGCGACTCTCGCACGTAAACAAAAAGACCCGGCCTTTTGAGGTTATGCAAAAATCACCCTTTTTTGTGTCTACGAAAAAAAAATTTCATGGCATAACTTTAAAAGTAATTCACTAAACAGAATAAAATTTCTACACACATCCCCACAGACATTTGTTCAGAATTTGAGTCGATAGGTATACGTGAAGGTATATCTAGGAGGTGTATTTAAGAAGTTCATTTTTCGAGTGATTTTATAGCCTTGCCTCAGTGAGGAAGGCAAAAAGTCCCATTACTTTATTTAAATTTTCAACGGAAAACTTTTAACTTTTGTTTTTTTTTGAAAGCTATTAATTTTAAATTTTCTATGGAAAATGGAGTGCTATTAGTTATAAATGCAATTTGAAATTAGCAACCATTTTAATTATTCTTTGTATTTTTAGATAAAGGGCAGCATTTAAAATGACATCACATCATCAAAATGTAAAAAAAAGTTTGAAAGTTTTGCAGAATCCATTGTTAAAAATATAAAATAAAAAAAATCATTGAAGTTTTTCAATATCTTGAATTTCCAATATTCAAAAAGGGGAATGCATGAAACCATAAAAAAAAACGTTCCAAACAATATGTTAGTAAAAAAAAAAAAAAAAAAAGTTGGTCGTCTGGAGATGTCAGAGAAAAGTCAGGGAATTTTATTTTGGGATTTGAATCGACACCATGACTTGATATTTTGTATTTTTGGAAGTGTCTTTTTTTTGCGAAAATCCTCTACGTTTTCTTACGTTTCGCAGGTCACGAGGCCTTACAGACAGTTTTGTTGAGTTTTGTCACAGAACACATTTAATAAGAAAGTTACTACAACTTCGCTGATACTTAAAATGGTCCAAAATTCATACTCACCATAAAGATTGACACGATTTTATGGAGACATTTAACATAATTTTAAATGAACGAAAAAAACATACCCAGCAAGGAAATTTCGGACATTCAATCAATTCCCAAAAACGGACCATCGCGTTTACAGTTATCAGAAAATAACCATTTTCTGCATTTCCATATTTATATGTAAAACTTTGTTTTTATTATTTTATTTTCTAGTGTTTTTTTTCCTCTTCCTTACGCCGTATCATCGTAAATATAATTATGATGTTTATATGTATAGATCACAATCAAATTAGCTCCTTCTTTCGCTCCTTCGCCATCACACTCTTGCCTCAATTTCAATAAAACACATCTCTTTTCTCTTCTCCAAAGTGAGTTCTACTCTCGATCGCTTGCTCGCTCGTGGCCCCTCTCTCTTCAGTCAATCAGTCAGTCAGTCAGTACGCATTCCGGCATTGGTTCGTCGTCATTTCTATCACATTCCCACGCGTACATCTGTTCAACGGTCCGTGCAAAACACACCATTTTCACACTCTCTACGGCACATCGCAGTCTGTTCCAAGCATTCGCTTATTTTGATTCGATTAATAATAATGTTTTTTTTTGTATTACGTCTAATGTCATTACGTCTAGAATTTATTGTGTTTTCGCTCTTGATCAAATTTAATGTTTTTTTTTCCTGCATTTAATGATTTTTTTTATTTGTTTAAACGATTTGATGGTTGATTTGCTTTTATCTGTTTGTAATTTTACGCGCTACTGTACCGTTGTCAACTTTAACTACTTGTCGCTTGAATGCGTTTTTTTCTGTTCACTATTTCAATATTTTTTTATAAGCTTAGTGTATTTTTCTTGAAGTTCTGACTTGCCTGGTTGCCTGCGCGCTCACAACAGATAGCTAAAATGCAAAATTCCAGCTAATTCGACCACTTTACCAACGTGTTTTTGGGATGCGCTTTTGCTGTGTTTGTTTTAATTCACCTTCATTTTCTAATTGAACACATGGTTGTTTATGTATTACTGTTGTTTTTATTATTATTTCTGTAGCCGTTTTAAATTTAGTAAATTTTTGAATCCTAACGCGTGTCTGAAGAGATTTGATTTGATTTTTTTTAGAGAAACTGTTCGCAAGGTTCAAAAGTTTTGTGAATTTCTTGTTTTCTAAAATAGTTGAGTTTTGAAAACTGACCAATTCTCTTGAGATTTCGGTCATTCGATTTTTTTTTTTGTATTTTTTAATCCGGCTGAAACTTTTTTGGTGCCTTCGGTATGCCCAAAGAAGCCATTTTGCATCATTAGTTCGTTCATATAATTTTCCATACAAATTTGGCAGTTGTCCATACAAAAATGATATGAGAAAATTCAAAAATCTGTTTCTTTTCAAGAATTTTTTAATCGATTTGGTGTCTTGGGCAAAGTTGTAGGTGATGTAAAAATGATACACAGTAAAAAAATGTGGTGATTTTTAATTTCACTTTTTGTCACTTAAAAATTGATTTGCAAAAAAAAAACACTATTTTTAATTTTTATTATTTTTTGATATGTTTTAGAGGAAATCAAATGCCAACTTTTCAGAAATTTCCAGAATGCGCAAAAAATCTTTGACCGAGTTATGATTTTTTGAATCAATACAGAATTTTTCAAAAAATCGAAATATTGGTCGCAAAAAAATTTCAACTTCAAAATATTTTCAAAAATTTAAAATCAAGACTAACATTTCAAACGGGCCAAAAATTCAATATTACGCCCTTTTTAAAATGTTAGTCTTTATTTAAAATTTTTGAAAGTATTGTTTTCGAAAAGATCGGAAAATTTCGCGAATGTTTCATATTTTAACTATGTAAATCGGACCATTAGTCGCTGAGATATTGACGTTAGAAAATGGTGGGTTGTTTGGGCGAGACTTAGAAAACATCAATTTTCCTGTTTTTAATCCTTTGCATGGCAATATCTCAGCAATTAATGGTCGTATCAACAAAGTTCAAAAAAGCAAAATATAGAGAATTTTCTCAGCTTTTCAAAAATATTTTTTTAAAAGGGTGGGCAAACATGGGCACTAATCTTAAAAATGAAAAACTGCGATTATTTTCAAAAAGTTACCTTAAAATGGCCTTAACTTAAACACGGTGCACTTTATCAAAAATTCACTAAAGTACTTTTTGATTGCAAATTCCATTTTACGTCGAAAACTCAAGTTGAAAATTTTTTGCGACCAATATTTGTTTTTTTTTTTTAAAATCAGTATTGATTCAAAAATTCATAACTCGGTCAAAGATTTTTGCCCATTCTGGAAATTTCTGAAAAGTTGGCATTTGCTGTCCTCTAAAACATATCAAAAAATAAAGAAAAGATATCCATACCTACAACTTTGCCGAAGACACCAAATCGATCAAAAAATTCCTTCAAAAGATACAGATTTTTGAATTTTCACGTATCATTTTTGTATGGACAGCTGCCAAATTTGTATGGAAAATTATATGAACGAACTAATGATGCAAAATGGCTTCTTTGGGCATACCGAAGGCACCAAAAAAGTTTCAGCCGGATTGAAAAATACAAAAAATAAAATTAAAGAAAAAGACCGATTCCGTAGAGAACTGCTCAACTATGTTTTTTATTATCTACGTGACGCGCACTGGTTGATATTGTTCTGCGAGTTCCGTTTTCACGGATGTGGATGTGTGTTTAGTGTGTTCTACAAGCAGTTTTCGTGTGGTGCTTTTGTACACGTATGAGTGTGTGAGTGAAGATTGATTCAGCGGGCGCGCTTTGGAAATGTAATTGTTCTTTGTTCGGCAAAACGTACATACAGACACAGACACACAGTGACGAATGGTTTCAAATAGGTTATTTTTTTTATCGTTCAGTTGGTTTGCTTTTTAAATATCGTGTTATTATTTTGCTGCTATCCTGAATAATGAAGGATACTCCCAAGTTCTGTTTATGTTAGCGCTGTGGGTTTCTTACACAAAATGTTTCGCGTTTTCTCGTTCATTTATTAAGATTATAAGTATAAATATCAGTCATCTCTACTCCTACAGAGAACCTTTCTGGCTAAGCCGATCGCCTGATCTCAGAGAATCTCACAACATCGACAATACCTGGGTCGTGGTCCGTTGGTGGTCGGTGGCGGTGTCACTGGGGCAAAGTACGCGTGTACCTTAATGTTGGGGAGGTGATTCTACAACAACAACAACAACAAAATTATCATCACACTATTCACAAGCCAAACCCAAAAATCTCACCCTCAGTCGACGGATGGCGTTCCGTGAGATTAGTTGGCAGTCGTACAGCTCTATCCGCTGCAGGTTGTGACAGGATATCAGATGTTCGAGGGTCGCGTCGGTGATCAGCGGACAGTTGTCCAGCTCCAGGACGGATAAGCTTTCGGCGGCACAGCCGCCGGCGGCTAGCTGCCGGATGCCCTCGTCGGTGATCAGCTCGCAGTGTGACAGCGTCTGGGTGAAAAAAACAGGAATTTAAATGGTTATACTTAAAAAAACTTTATCATATCTAAGTTTTACTTAGCACAGTACAACCCACGAAGGATCAAAATCTTAAATATTGTCAAAAATCAATTTTGACTAGCGGAAGAAATTTATATTTAAGATTAGAAAATAAAACTTAAGCTCACTTTTATGATTCTATATATTTGAAAAAAATAATTAAAACTTAAACACTTCAGTTCACGGTTCCGACATTTGAATGAAAAAACGTTTTAAAATGCATTAAACACTTGTCCTCTTGTTTTGTAATCATTAATTTCCAAAATATCTTTATATCGACGAAAATTTTATTTTTATTGCGGTGCTGTACATCGGAATTTCAGAAAAAAAAAAAACAAAACATTTTCAAACGAGTCCAAATATGCAAAATATCATTATCAATGCAGGAAAATGTATTTTAGATTTTGTTCAGTTGGTTAGACTTTTATTTTCATCGATATTTTGAAGCTTATTGAAAACATTTTTTTGCTTTTCAATATATTTTTTTTTTTATTTTCAATGCATCCAGTGCAGTGCAATGCAATCCAGGCAGTGTTGTAAAAGAGTGATAGAAAAAAACTATCATTTGATGAATCCTGCACCACAATATACGGTATAGCGACCGTCACTATCGAGAAATTAAAAAGAGAGATGTGAGCCGGTAACATGGAGTGAAACTTTCGCAAGTGTTATGAAAAACTTCACAGCAGCTTGACAGAAAGTTTAACTCCATGTTGCACTTTTAATTTCTCGATAGCTGGTGAGATCTCTTGTGTGTGCGGGAATGATAGAGGACAATAGAATGTCGCACGCGATTGTGTGAACACGAGAAAGAGGCCGGCAATGAAGCACCCGATTCGAGTGGTAGAAATGGCAGTTCTCTAAGCTTCATTCCTGTTGCTGAGAATCTCGTGACGAAAAGAAGGGCAGTAAATTTGAGAGATGATATTTCGGACTTTGCTGAGAACTGAACTAGTCGAGAACAGAACACTGATGAAGTCTGCAAGTAGTAGACGAAATACGTATCTGTCAAGATATTAAAAATATATAGCGGAATTAAAAGGAACAACTCGTCTCTTTGTATTCACAGTAATGCATTCTGCTAAAACGCTCAACCAAACTGTTGCGACGAAGTCCACCGTCAAATATTACCGCAACGACTCACTGTCCACCTGATGTCAACGGAATCGAGAAACGCGACGCTCTAGCTGCCAACTGATTGCAGGACAGTAGTTGTGGCCATGAAGTGCTTAGCAAATCGTTTAACATGCTAAACTAATTTATTTAATCTATTTGCTTCCTAAAACGTGTTCCAAAACATATACTTATGTAAGATGCGCATATTTATATTTTCTCAATTTATTGTAAATTAATATTGGTCATCTAGGTTGTTCGCCACAAACCCTGAAATCATTGACCCACATTCCTTGCCATCAACAACGGCGCACTAAAAATTGTAAGAACTACCGACTAAGAATTAACTATGAATATTGCTAATAAATCTATTTCCTACAGCTTGAAGCTGGCCATATTGAAATTGCCTGCTGTCGAGATTTAGTGATTCCAAAGAACCTCATTCTTATCCCAACAAACTTCAAGAATTTTTAATTTGAGGTTAGGGAATGTTGGATGATCATCACTATACGGGTAATGAAGTTCCCGGCCATAAACTCCGCCCTTCTTGCTACGTCACGACTCTCGGAGGGCAAGTGCATATAAACATCGTCGACCTCCTGACGACCGAAGTTCGCTCCGAAATCCAACGAGATGAATACGCCGCCACTTCTCCGCACCGTGTCGTGTCCAGTAGGCGAGCTCTCCTCAAGGAGAAATTAAGAACGATCGAGGCAGAACAATCACGACAGGAGCAAGAAATTGAACGGAGGCTTGAAGCCAAGCAGCGCGAATTCGACGAGGCTATGCACCGGATAAAAGAGAGAAGGAGGCAAATTGAAGAAGAAACCGCTGTTCGACTTCTCCAGTTGCAGATTTGCAAATCCACCTCCATCGCCGAATCGAAGCAACGTCAATCGTCGTGTAATTCTCCGACCCCGCAAAAGTTTGTTCCACAACCACACCATCTTCCCCCAATAGTTGCGCTAGGAACAGATGAACTTCCGTCATCCCCTCAACTTCCCCCAGGAACTGGGCGTCGAGGACGAGATGACGAATTCATTCGAATGGATTCCCAGCAACAGAAATCCCGGAATGAGTTGCCTCTGGTCAAGCGCATCCTCCAAGATCCGTCCTGCATCAACAGTAGCCACACGTCTTTGACCTTTCCTGGCCGCTCAGATGTTAATTTTCGACCGCCCAGCGTACCGCACGTTCTCGAGACTCTGCGTACGTCATTCTACAGCTCCAGATATTTGTATTCAGCCGTGCATCAACGACACCTTTCCGAAACGCTGCGCAAATGGCCGGCAGGAGCTGAATTCTGCAATTGGACTAGTCGTGCTAAAAAACAAATCCATCACTCGATGACAACAAACGCCCGATCGCTCAAGCAGACTCCACTGAATGCAGCTAGCTCGCCGACCCAACACCGTGACACAAAGCTCCTCACACTATATCCCATTGCCTTCGATGATACTGGGCAGCAGTGGTTTGTTATTGTGTTTCGCTATTGTGACGATCGCAATCAGTCTGTAAGAAGTATGCACCAAACCCACACATATTTCGGTTTACATTTGTATTGGTTTAACACTTGGGGTTTGATAACACGGACTGATCATGCAAACGCGACTAGCTTGAGGCAGGTGATCGATCTTCTCTCGGAGGGTAAACAACATCCCTGCGTAGCCATACGAAATCAGGTCATCGTTATCTTCGGTGGAATGGGCCGTAACCGGAGGAGTCCAGTCGGCAGCAGTAAAGGGACCTGGCGAAATGGACGTCGTGGGAACTGCTTCACGGACATCGCAGCTGAAAATGCCATCGAACGCGCATCCCAAAGCTCGAGATTAGACCATTCTGTATTGCAGCTCAACAATGCCTTTGAACCTTCCGCAAGATCGCAACCCATGCATTCGAATGAATGTGTAGCATTGTCCCCTGATGAACAACGATCTGGTGGTGTTGGACATCCGACGGTAGATCAAGGTGTGACGGTGACTTTCCGGAGAGCAGCAACCTTGGCTGTTTTGGACGTCTTGGGAGATAGTAAACCTGCGATTGCAACTTTGCCAACACTCGGTTCACGGGTGGGGGTATGTTGCGACGAAGTCCACCGTCAAATATTACCGCAACGACTCACTGTCCACCTGATGTCAACGGAATCGAGAAACGCGACGCTCTAGCTGCCAACTGATTGCAGGACAGTAGTTGTGGCCATGAAGTGCTTAGCAAATCGTTTAACATGCTAAACTAATTTATTTAATCTATTTGCTTCCTAAAACGTGTTCCAAAACATATACTTATGTAAGATGCGCATATTTATATTTTCTCAATTTATTGTAAATTAATATTGGTCATCTAGGTTGTTCGCCACAAACCCTGAAATCATTGACCCACATTCCTTGCCATCAACAACGGCGCACTAAAAATTGTAAGAACTACCGACTAAGAATTAACTATGAATATTGCTAATAAATCTATTTCCTACAGCTTGAAGCTGGCCATATTGAAATTGCCTGCTGTCGAGATTTAGTGATTCCAAAGAACCTCATTCTTATCCCAACACAAACCACAAGAACTGAAAGTTTGAATTTACAACACTGCTCTTTTCATTAAAATATATTTGGACATTTTTAAGTCTGGCGGTACACTTGAAAATGACCAAAATAAGTGTTTTCAGCTCTTTAAAAAAGTTATCTTTGATACTGAAATTCTGAAAATTATTTTATTGAAAAGGGTAGAAAAATTCACAAATTTTCATTTCCTAACATTGAAAATCGGACCATAATTCGTGCTTGCCATTTCATCAGGGCACATAACTTTTTTAACCAAGAGTGTGTCCCTTTCACACCTTATGTAAACTGAGCAATTCTCTACGAAATCGGTCTTTTTTCTTCAATTTTAATTTTTGTATTTTTTAATCCGGCTGAAACTTTTTTGGTGCCTTCGGTATGCCCAAAGAAGCCATTTTGCATCATTAGTTTGTCAATATAATTTTCCATACAGCTGTCCATAAAAATGATGTATGAAAATTCAAAATCTGTATTTTGAAGGAATTTTGATCGATTTGGTGTCTTCGGCAAAGTTGTAGGTATGGATACGGACTACACTGAAAAATAATACACGAAAAAATTTGGTGATTTTTTATTTAACTTTTATCACTAAAACTTGATTTACAAAAAACACTATTTTTAATTTTTTATTTTTGATATGTTTTAGAAGACATAAAATGCCAACTTTCAGAAATTTCCAGGTTGTGCAAAAATCACTGACCGAGTTATGAATTTTTAATCAATACTGATTTTTCAAAAATCGAAATTTTGTCGTAAAATTTTCAACTTCATTTTTCGATGTAAAATCAAATTTGCAATCAAAAGTACTTTACTAAAATTTTGATAAAGTGCACCGTTTTCAAGTTATAGCCATATTTAAGTGACTTTTTGAAAATAGTCGCAGTTTTTCATTTTTAAATTAGTGCACATGTTTGCCCAGTTTTGAAAAAATATTTTGAAAAGCTGAGAAAATTCTCTATATTTTGCTTATTCGGACTATGTTGATACGACCTTTAGTTGCTGAGATATTGCAATGCAAAGGTTTAAAAACAGGAAAATTGATGTTTTCTAAGTTTCACCCAAACAACCCACCATTTTCTATCGTCAATATCTCAGCAACTAATGGTCCGATTTTCAATGTTAATATATGAAACAATTGTGAAATTTTCCGATCTTTTCGAAAAAATATTTTTGGAATTTTCAAATCAAGACAAACATTTTAAAAGGGCGTAATATTGAATGTTTGGCCTTTGTGAAATGTTAGTCTTGATTTGAAAATTCAAAAATATTTTTTCGAAGAGATCGGAAAATTTCACAAATGTTTCATATATTAACATTGAAAATCGGACCATTAGTTGCTGAGATATTGACGATAGAAAATGGTGGGTTGTTTGGGTGAAACTTAGAAAACATCAATTTTCCTGTTTTTAAACCTTTGCATTGCAATATCTCAGCAACTAAAGGTCGTATCAACAAAGTCCAAATAAGCAAAATATAGAGAATTTTCTCAGCTTTTCAAAAATATTTTTTCAAAACTGGGCAAACATGTGCACTAATTTAAAAATGAAAACTGCGACTATTTTCAAAAAGTCACTTAAATATGGCTATAACTTGAAAACGGTGCACTTTATCAAAATTTTAGTAAAGTACTTTTGATTGCAAATTTGATTTTACATCGAAAAATGAAGTTGAAAAATTTTACGACCAAAATTTCGATTTTTGAAAAATCAGTATTGATTAAAAATTCATAACTCGGTCAGTGATTTTTGCACAACCTGAAATTTCTGAAAAGTTGGCATTTTATGCCTTCTAAAACATATCAAAAATAAAAAATTAAAATAGTGTTTTTTGTAAATCAAGTTTTAGTGATAAAGTTAAATAAAAAATCACCAAATTTTTTTACCGTGTATTATTTTTTCCAGTGTAGTCCGTATCCATACCTACAACTTTGCCGAAGACACCAAATCGATCAAAAATTCCTTCAAAAGATACAGATTTTTGAATTTTCATACATCATTTTTGTATGGACAGCTGCCGAATTTGTATGGAAAATTATATGGACAAACTAATGATGCAAAATGGCTTCTTTGGGCATACCGAAGGCACCAAAAAAGTTTCAGTCGGATTAAAAAATACAAAAAAAATCGAATGACCGAAATCCTAGAGAACTGCTCAACTGTCATTTGAGTGAAAGAGATACACTTTTGTTTACAAAAGTTATGTGCCCTTTTGAAACGTTAGACTCCAATTTCCCGAGATATTACTACCGTTCTTTGCATAATTGTCCCATGTTCAAAAAAGTGCCACTGTGAAATTTTTCGACCGATTTCTGTGTTTCTTCGCATAATTGTCCCGTGTGTTCCTATTCGCCATATGTGTCCCTTATCGCCCCAGTTAGCAGTTTATCACCCTTATTTGTGATTCTCTTGCTATACAACTCAGGTAAACAAGACATTATGCTTCGTAAAACTAATGATTCTATGAGAGAAATACTTGGTGGGACAATTATGCGTAGAAGTTCAACCATGGGACAAATGGACTTGGTGTTGTTTTTAATGAGTTTCTGAACAAAGTACCAGATTTTATGTGTTTTTCTTAAAGTACACATCAAACTAAACTTAAGATCAGTAGTGCAGTGCCTGTGGGGACGCGCAGTCCTGTTTTTTTCGTGTTATTTTCCGTCTCTTTAGTGTCGCTGTTCGAGTGAGTGCATAATTGGCAAAGGGAGCGCGTGGTCGTAAAAAATATTCGGAGTGAAAAGTGATTTTTTTGTGTGTGCCTTTTGTTTCACATTTTTGTCGTGAATTGTGTGCTGCGAGAAGATTACCCTCTGAAAATGCAGCGTCATCAGTGCATAATTGGAAAAGGGAGCACGTGGTAGTAATAAAAATATTCGGAGTGAAAAGTGATGTTTTGTGATTTTCAAAGCCCTTCCTATATCATCGTTGATCGGAAGGCACGGCGTCGGGTGGATTGTGTTTAAATTTTTCGAATAAGGTTTAATTTTTTTTTGCAGTGAAAAAGCTATTTCTATAGAATGAACGAAAGACGCACTGACAATTTGGATCGTTGAGTTAATAGTGGAGCAAAATAACTATGTGTGAGTGACTTTGTGTGTTACCCAGAAAGACCTTCCCATAGCATCGTTGCTCGGAAGGCTCGCCGACGGGTCTGTTATGAAAGTCCTCCCCATAGCGTCGTAGCTCGGGAGGCATCGAAAAGCCAATACCTTATCCTACTAACCCAAAAAAAATTAATCACGTGATGCTTGAAGGAGATGCTGTGGATTCAACGGTCTCAAGCGGTATCAACAAGTATAAAGCGAAAAACTATGTGCTTGCTGAGTCTGAAACTTCAATTATCGGACTAACATTCCTCCCTTTCGTTGAACTGCAGGCTTCTTGGGAGGGCGCCGGTATTGACTAATAAAGTAGGGATCTTCAGAGGTTAAACAGTGAACGGATGGTTGGCTCCCACTGATCATTTTTGATTCATTGTTTAACTTCAGCTGATCCGTCAATAACGGAGTAGCAGCTCATTGGCAGTCAACCATGCTCATGCTCATGCTCAAGTACACATCAAACTAAACTTAAAAATGTCATAAAGTCAAAATCGTCCAAAACTGACATGGGACATTATGCGTAGAACGGCAGTAAGGGTCGTACCAACAAAGTTCAAAAAAGCAAAATAAAGAGAATTTTCTCAGCTTTTCAAAAATATTTTTTTCAAAAGTGGGCAAACATGTGCACTTATAAAAAAATGAAAAAACTGTGACTTTTTTCAAAAAAGTTACCTAAAAATGGCCTTAACTTAAAAACGGTGCACTTTATCAAAATTTCACTGAAGTACTTTTTTATTGCAAATTTGATTATACATCGAAAAGTGAAGTCAGTATTGATTCAAAAATTTATAACCCGGTCAAAGATTTTTTACACAACCTTGAAATTTCTGAAAGTTGGCATTTGATGTCCTTTAAAACATATCAAAAAATGAAATAAATTAAGAATAGTGTTTTTTTGCAAATCAAGTTTAAGTGACAAAAAGTTAAATAAAAAATCACCAAAAATTTTTTACCGTGTATCATTCTTTTTTTCAGTGTAGTCCATATCCATACCTACAACTTTGCCGAAGAAATCAAAAAAATTCTTCAAAAGATAGTTTTTTTTTTTATTTTCATACATCGTTTTTGTATGGAAAGCTGCCAAATTTGTATGGAAAATTATATGGACAAACTAATGATGCAAAATGGCTTCTTTGGGCATACCGAAAGCATCAAAAAAGTTTCAGTCGGATTAAAAAATACAAAAAAAAAATCGAATGATCGAAATCTGAGAGAACTGCTCAAGCGTTTTCAGCTCTTTAAAAAAGTTATCATTGATACTGAAATTCCGAAATTATTTTATTGATAAGGGTAGAAAATTTCACAAATTTTCATTTTCTAACATTGAAAATCGGACCGTAATTTCCCGAGATATTGGTAATCAAAAAACGAGGGCTAGTTGTTCAACACTTTAAAATGTTAATGGAAGTAGAAGTCTAGTCAAGTGAGAACAATCTAAAATGTCTTTTTCTGCAATGATAAAAATATTTTGAACTTTTTATGAAATTACAATGTACAACACCGCACCTTTTTATTATGTATTTTCAAAAAAGCAAATCTCAGCTTTTCAAACATATTTTTTTAAAGTGGGCAAACATGAGCACTAATTTAAAAAAAATAATAACTGTAACTATTTTTTAAAAAGATACCCAAAAATGACTATGACTTGAAACACTTTATCAAAATTACACTAAAGTACTTTTTGATTGCAAATTCAATTTTACATAAAAAAATAAAATTGAAAATTTTTATCACACCATCTTTGCTTGTTTAACCCTCTCCCGCCCATGGTTACTCCAGAGCACCAAAACTTTGAACTCAAATATCTCTGAACTGACACAACTTTTCATGGTGCTTTAAGTTGCAGGTGTTCATGTAGAATGTATACTAACATCTCCCCAAATTTCATTAAATTTGGTTAAGCACAAGCAAAATTACAGTGTGAAATGTGAACAAAAATGGGCCAATTTTAGGGAAATAAATAAAACCTGTTTTCGAAAGCCCGTAAAAATTAACAAACACAAAATTTTATGAAACAAAAAATGTTTTGCTATCATTTGAACCTTGGACAAGAACCCCTGTGAATAACATTGTGAGTTTGGACCGGTTTTCTGTGTTTTTCAACCTTTTTCATTTGGTGCACCAGAGCACCACCTAGGCATATGAGCAACTAAATATTCAGGAGCACTTTTTTCTAAATTACAGAAAAAGCTTATTTTTATCAAAACAAAAGTTTATAAACGTTTTGACTATTCATAAACAAGACGAAACATTGTTAATAGACCGATAGTTTTATTATTTTCCTCATTTTTCATGAAAATGGTTGTTTGTGGGTTTTGAATGAGCCAATCAAAGAAACCTGAAAATGCAGAGATTTTAGAATTTGTAGTTAATACTTCAGATCAGGGGCGCCGACTCTGGGGGGGCACGGTACTTTTTGCCCCCTTTAAAATTGAGCAGGGGGGGCAGCCCATACATTGTGCCCCCCCCAGAAATTTTAGAAGAAAAATATTCTTATTTTAAATATTACAAAAAAAAAATCACAGAAATAATTGAAAATAATATTTAAAACTGAATTGGAATTGGATAGAATTCTTGTAAGCGAATCTGTAAAATAGTTCAAAAACATTTGTTGTTTTTTAAATCGACAACGTTTCATCTATACTACTGCGCTCTCTTATGCTAACTAGGTAGGAAAACCAGCAAGCTTAGTATATAAGAGCAAACTTACGCAAACTCTTGTCAAAACAATCATCAAGTTTTCAGACGCAACATTCTGCGATTTGACATTGTAGATCAGGATTTAGCGAAAATGAACTGAAACACTTTTCAAAATGGTCATTTGATGATAGCTTTACATTTAAAAAAATGCTGATAAATTCGATATTTTTTTGAGTAATTTTAGGTATTTTTTTTCTCGATTTCTTTTTAAAAAATTGCAAATTTTTGGTCGTATCAAGTTGTCATAATGCTTTTTTTTATTGTATTAAAACCCGTTTGTGTATCTTTTTGGTTATTCTTAAATTCTTAAATTCTTAAATTCTTAAATTCTTAAATTCCTAAATTCCTAAATTCTTAAATTCTTAAATTCTTAAATTCTTAAATTCTTAAATTCTTAAATTCTTAAATTCTTAAATTCTTAAATTCTTAAATTCTTAAATTCTTAAATTCTTAAATTCTTAAATTCTTAAATTCTTAAATTCTTAAATTCTTAAATTCTTAAATTCTTAAATTCTTAAATTCTTAAATTCTTAAATTCTTAAATTCTTAAATTCTTAAATTCTTAAATTCTTAAATTCTTAAATTCTTAAATTCTTAAATTCTTAAATTCTTAAATTCTTAAATTCTTAAATTCTTAAATTCTTAAATTCTTAAATTCTTAAATTCTTAAATTCTTAAATTCTTAAATTCTTAAATTCTTAAATTCTTAAATTCTTAAATTCTTAAATTCCTCAATTCTTATATTCTTAAATTCTTAAATTCTTATATTCTGAACAAATAAATTGATGTTAAATTTTCGATTTTTTACATTGTTTTTTTTGTAATTTCAACTTTTGATTTCTTAACATTTTTAAGCCAGGAGTTTGTTTTAACCCTAGGGTTTTTTAAACTTTTTTTAAATTTTGGAATATTTATTTTTTTCTGTTATTTTTTTCTAAATTGCAGATTTGAAAAAAAATTGTTTTTTAATGTGCATTTTCCAATTTCTAAAGTTCTAAATTTTTGCTTTTTACTTTTGTTTTCATTTTTAGAATATTTGTGATGTTGAATTTTAAATACCTGATAATTTTGATTATTGACTGTTACTTTGGAAAATAAGTGAGAATATGCCAATTAGAAGGAATTCGCCTTCCAAACATATAAAAAAATTCCCCAATAAACATTCTCAATCACGTTTTAATAAATTATTCTTTTTAAAAAAAAAAAAGATTCCGGATGAAAAAAACTTTTATCACATCGTAATATTCAAATTGGTAAAATTCGTGATATACAATAAACTTAAACATCAAATCGCCACTCTCACCTAACGATTTCGGAAAACAATCGTGCCCCCCCAACATTTTGGACTAGTCGGCGCCTCTGCTTCAGATACTATGGTTTTACAGCAAAGAATAAGTAGTTTTTAAGACATTTCGAAGCGTTTTCAAACAAATAAACCAATAGATTTGAAGAAAACGAGATTTTGTGGTTTAAAAAAAAAAGTTGCTCATCTTCCTGATGGTGCTCTGGTGCACCACTTCAAATTCTACTTTTTTGCCTCAATTCGATGTTTGTGGGTCAAAGTAAAGTATTTCCTGCATTATTTTACCAAAACTAAGCCATTTACTATTTTTACGACAAGCAAAAAGCTCTGGGCGTTAGAGGGTTAACTCAAAACCATTTGTTTACTTACCAATTTTTCTAAGCTAGGACATCCTACGGCTAAATTCGATAGCGTAGCATCGGTAATCAAGCTACACTCTTCCAGATCCATCCGTTCCAAAAACTTGCAGTTCTAAAAGAGGTGCCACGAAATTAACATCCAACAATTTTAACTAAATACTTGCACCAATTACCTTCGCCAGCGCGATGAACCCCGAGTCCGTAAACTGGGTGCAGCCGGCCACTTCGAGCGTGTTCAGATAGTGGTTGTAGGTGGCCAGCGCTATCAGCGTTTGGTCGGTCAGTTCGCAGCACTTGGACACGCACAGCTGCTTCAGGTTGATGCACTTTTCCGCAATCTTCGACACGGACGCGTCCGTTATGCTCTGAAATGTGTTTTGGCGATGGTTATTCTTCATTTTGGGGAGGACAAACTTTCACTACTTACATCACAACTGTGAAGGTTCAACACTTCGATGTTGGGACAGAACAGCGCCAGCGCGATCACGGCTCGGTCGTTCACCTGTTTGCATCCTGTGGGAGTGGGTGATAAATCGAGTCACACGATTTATTGCAGTCAGTACTCAGTAGGTACACAGAGTTTGAGAAGGTGCTAACCAAAGTCAACGACTTACCTTTACTACTAAACTTTTTAACTTTGTGGCAACCCCTCGCTATTGCCTCGACGCCGTTCTCCGTGATCAGATTACACCAGGAAACGTTGATTTCGGCCAAGTTCTGCGAAACCGAATACCGTTAGTGCTGCTGTTGACCTGCTGCCAACCGAACCCAAAACTTACCGGACACCCGTCCGACAGGGCCTTCAGGCTGCAGTCGGTGATCTGCGAGCAGGACTCGAGGTTGATGGCGGTTAGCTTGGCGCAGTACTTGCTGAGGGGCTGTATGGCAACGTCGGTGATCTTCTTGCACTCGGCCAGATCCAGGTGTTCAATGTTGTGGCAGTATTGAGCGAGGGTACGGATCGACTGGCTGCCCACCGACTGGCAGCCCCGCAGGCAGAGATACTTCAGGAAACCGCCGCACCGCAGCGAGATGTTCTCGATCACGGGACCCTGCGCAGGGGAGAGGCAAGAAATTGTGTTAGGCAATCGTAGAATTTAATTTAAATCCGTACCTCTATGTCCCGTTGAAAGTCGAACAGGTTGATTTTCTGCCAGTTGGACCCATCCAGTGCCAAGATATTCCAGTAGCGGGATACCTGGAAATAATTTTAAGAACGCATTTTTTTAGTTGTTCAAATTTGAAACCGTTTATCAAGTTTTGTTAAGTTTGGGGACTATCCGTAAACCACGTAAACACTGATTTGGAAATGCAAGTGAAAAATTAAAAAAATAAAACTGAAGGTTGTAGATCAGGCCTTCTCACACACCGTTATTTTGCTCCACTATTAACTCAACCATCCAAATTGTCAGTGCGTCTTTCGATCATTATATAGAAATGGCTTTTTCATCGCAAAAAAATAAAATCTTATTCGAAAAATTTAAACACAATCCACCCGACGCCGTGCCTTCCGATCAACGATGATATAGGAAGGGCTTTGAAAATCACAAAAAATCACTTTTCACTCCGAATATTTTTTACGACCACGCGCTCCCTTTGCCAATTATGCACTCTCACAACATAACTTTAACGTGAAAAAAAATGTTTACTTATGTTTGTGTTTTAAAAATATCATCTGCGGGCTCTGATTAAGCTGACAACATCGAAATATCCGATTATTAATACTCAAACGCTCGGGCAGTAATTTGACCCCTATTTTTTTTCTTAGTGTTAAGAAAGTGTGTTTATAGTAGTAATCTTCACAAAACTCGAAATGTGAAACAATAGCTGGCCTCCCTAGCTACCTGTTAACACTGCGGGTTTTGTTGAATAGTTACCATTTGGCTTGGATTTTGCAGCTGTTAAAACGTTTATGTGCCCTTTTAAAATGTTGTATAGTCGAAAATGGACTGCAAGCTTCAAAAAACACATTTTTCATGAGTATGAAATAAAGGTAAAATTTCATAACATGTTTTGCTGTTTGAAATACCATTTAAAAAAAGACGCGTGTTTTCAATATAGAATTTTCAAAACTCCGTCACAAACATTTTCAAAGTTCAAAAAAACAATTTAATTTTGGAAAAACGACTAGCATTTTAAATGGG
This sequence comes from Culex quinquefasciatus, assembly GCF_015732765.1. NCBI lineage: Eukaryota > Metazoa > Arthropoda > Insecta > Diptera > Culicidae > Culex > Culex quinquefasciatus. The sequence continues at coordinate 145,722,367 of NC_051862.1, read as the reverse complement.
CATAATATGCAATGTTTGGCTCTTTTAAAATGTTAGTCTTGATTAAAAAAAATCTAGATGTTTTTTTTTCGAAAATGTCATAAAAGTTTACAAATATTTTATTTTTTAATATTGAAAAATGAACCATTAGTTGCTGAGATTTTGACATTAGAAAATGTGGGAATGTTTGAATGAGACTTAAAAAAAACTTTAATTTCTTGGTTCTTTTTATTTTATGAGCAACTCTCTACGAAATCGACCGATTTCGACAATTTTTATTTTTTTGTATTTTTGTATTTTTTTATTTGACTCAAACTTTGTGGGGGCCTTTCCTATGACCAAATAAGCTATTTTGTGTCATTGGTTCACCCATACAAGTATCCATACAATTTTGGCTGCTGTCCATACAAAAATGGTATGTAAAAATTCAAACAGCTGTAACTTTTGAGTGAATTTTCTGATCAATTTGGTGTCTTCGGCAAAGTTGTAGGTATTGTTGAGGACTTTTGAGAAAAAAATAGGTACACGGAAAACAAAATTTGCAGATTTTTTTATCAACTTTTGTTTTACTAAAACTCAATTTCCCAAAATACGTATTTTTTGATTTTCGAGATTTTTCGATATGTTTTAGGGGACAAAAATCCGCAACTTTTGAGCCATAGAGAAACATGGTCAAAAAATCTGCCGCCGAGCTTTAAATTTTTGAAAAAAAAAAATCGAAGTTTCATGCAAAAACAAATTTTATTTTTTAATGCAAAATTGAATTTGCAATCGAAAAGTACTTTACAGATTTTTTGATAAAGGGCTCCGTTTTCAAGATATAGCCACCGAAAGTTTGATTTTAGCGAAATATTTGCAGTTTTTCGATTTTTAAAAATAGTGACCATGAGTGACCATCTCTAAAAATATTTTTTTTGAAAAGTTCAGAAAATTTGCTATAAAATTGTCTAAGAGACATTGAAGATGACACATGAAACATTCGTGAAATTTTCCGATCTTTTCGAAAAAAATATTTTGAATTTTATTAAATCAAGACTAACATTTTAAAAGGGCCAAACATTGAATATTACGCCCATTTAAAATGCTAGTCTTGATTTAAAAATTTTCAAAATATTTTTTTCGAAAAGATCGGAAAATTTTACGAATGTGTCATGTTTTACCATTGACCTCAGAAAATGTATAACATGACAGGTTTTCTTACAAAACCACCCTTTTTACAATCTTCCGAACTTTAGTTAAAATCGTTTTTTAGCATAACTTTAGAAGTACTTAACTAAACTGCATAATTTTCAATAGCGGGATCCTAAGACGGATCGAATGAGGCCAAAACGGACAAAATCGGTTGAGCCAATGTCGAGATAACCGAGTGACATTGAGCAAAAAAAAAAAAAATTTGGAATCACCGAATATATAAAAAAGTAGAAAATCTTGGACGACAGGTTTATCAGAGTAGCTTCATGCAATGTACAAATCTGGAGCAACTTACCTGTCCGCACCGGCATAGTGAGGTCACGTCAAGATAGGATAATATTCGCAGAAGTATCTCCTTCGGCAGCTTCTTGGATATCTCATCTTCCGGTATTATGTAGGCTTTCTGAAAACAAAAGAGAAACAAGAAAGTTTGAGAAAAAGAGTCCCCAAAATTTAAAACTTTAAAGACCTTCCTCATTAGTCCCCTAATAATGATTCTAAAAAACACCCCCAAACGAACACTGCACTGATTCTGAAATGGCGTGATTAGAGCCACTTGAGAGTTCCTTGGTCGGACTGAGAGATTACTGTGCGCTGGAAGGTCATGTCATACACACTAACTCTACTCGACGTGCCATTATGCAGTCTCAGCGAGGGGGAGTGTTGGTGCATAATATATTTTTTAAAGCAAAGGTACTACGAGTTAATCGATATGGAGGGCTCCAGACTGACAACAGCAGGATAATACGGGCTGGCTGGGTGTAACAAAGTTAGCAAACTAATCGCATGATATCCAGCAGTGGCGTGATTGTTGTTTCAACTAATGTGCAGATAATCATTTGGAGTCAGCTTTTTTCCACTCTTCAAAAGTCTTGTAGAAAAGGATTTCTTTAAATTTGATCAAACCATACTTTATTTCCATCTCAGTCTGAGAACAACCCCCTTCTCCTAATTGACATCGGATGACTTGCATCGGATGCTTCGGGAATACATCGGGATGGCTGCACGTAAGTCGGATTGTATGCGCGAGCGCGTGCAAAACTGTGTTTCTTCCTGCCTGATGAAAGAGCAAACAGTAAAAATAAAAAAAAGCAAAAAAGTAAACTATCTGGAAATGTGTATTATATACTTTGGTTTGCAATCTCAACAAAGAAACCGTCAATATATGTGCTGATGGCCAGCACGGAGCAGACACATGGCAATGGAGAGGACACGTACTTGGTGTCGTAGCAGGAGGAAAGGGGGTTTCCTACTGTTGTATACTGTAATGCGCCCGGACTTGACCTAGGATATCCTGCTGCACGGTGGATAAGAAAATGTGGCCCGAAAGGTATTTCAAGTCCATCGTATGAAAAAATTAGGAAAAAACAAGAAAAAAATACGCTTTATTTTGAGCACATGTACAAAGCACAAACATTTAAATGTATTCAAAATGTGCGATTGGACTCAAATTATTGTGCCAGCTTGTATTTTGTGTAAAATAATTTGAAGCTTTGGGACAATAACAGTAAACAATTATGGGAGAGGTTTTTTATATTAAAAGATTTGGTACACTTGGTAAAAAGGTTTTAAATCACAGTATTCTGTTTCAACACCCACAAACTTCGTTGCCCAATTTAAGTCAAGTAAGATACCAAAATATTATTGGTCAACTTTACATGAACATGAGCATGAGAGATCACCCATGGTTGCCCCTCCGTTGCTGAACAGAACCGTAATATCCTTTCAGCACTACTGATTATATGCTTCGACGATCTAGTGGTGTTTCCCTTATCAACAGCATGTATGAATGCGCTGAAAAGATAAAACACCATTATTGCTAAAGCGAGATCAGTTGCGAATATGTAACAGTCATTGGCCACCAACGGCGCCCGCCATGTCAGTTTGTAGACCTCGATTTTAAGGGATGGGAATGTTAGTTAGCGCAGGTTGCTGCTAGGGCAGCTGATTTACTCTGTGCTTACACCCCACGAGCACCAGGAACCTGAAAACTTGTTAGTAGGATAGGGTGTTTGGTCCGGATTCATCATAGAAGATGATGATCATAGTGTTTGTTGAAAGGTATTATATTTTATTCTCAAGGCAAACAATCGGATGCTGCGGATGAAACATTTCCCGTTTATCTGTTGTTAAATTTTAAATGAAATGGTTTAGTCTTAGACAGCCGGCTGTGGAAAGATAGAACCAAAATCATTTGAAATTAATGAATGAAGGATTGAACAGTGCAATTTTTAACTTGAGATGATTTTACGAGTTTTAAATGATTGATGTTTAGTGAGGTACTGGTTAACGTTGCGAACGACGAGTTACAATTTTTATCGAGCTGAAATGGTATGATAGGGTTTTGTTGTTGTTGCACACCGACAACGGACGCGAAAAATTTCGCGACCCAATGAAAAGGCATCGCAAATCGAACTCATTATTGGTCAACTTTACATGTACAGAGCAAAAAGGAAGTAATTTAGCTGCATTCAAATAGCCTGGGTGTAAAAAAAAATTTCCTATATTTTATGAAAATTTATGTCATATTAAATGTAGAAATTGTTGGTTATCAAAGGTTGGAGAAATTGTACGAATTCGCGGAACGCGTGAAATCCGTGATTATTTTTACTTTTCATGGATTCCATGGATATTCTAAATCACTTTTGCGTAGTTTAGGGGTCATACTTAAGCTCAAAATTAAAAAAATAAATGAGCCAGCAAAAAAAAATATGTCTTGACTCGATTATCCGAAGTGTCATCATGTCTAGACTATAGTAAAATTAAGTGTCTTAATTTGAGGTTTTGGTAGCAATGTATGAGAGATTTTTCAAATATGTAAGGTTATAATCCATCAAAATTTTCAGGAGATTCTGGCCTACATGTCTGGTATGTCAAAATATGGCTTATACGCATTAAAAGTGTCAAAAATGCACTTAAATAATCATCAAAAATAAATTGAAATGTTCCGAAAACTATGACCGTAAACCATCGGACGAATAATTTACCCGACATTTTATAGTGGAATGGTCATACTTGAAGCCTACCGAGCTAAAAAAACTAGCCAAATTATCACAAAATCTTGCTATATATCATCAGATATAGCTTTTATCACTTTGGTGTCTTCAACAAAGTTGTTTGTTTTGATATTACTGACAACTCTTCTGAAAATTGTAGTCGTTTAAAATGAACATTTAATATAATTTCGCACAAAAAACTGTTTTTTGGTGAGTGTTTGTAAAAGAGGTCCCAAAACTGTTATTCAACGCAAAGATAGAGCTTTGGTGTCTTGTACAAAGATTGTGGAAATTTTTTTATGTTAAATATGTCTTTATTGAATTTTCTTATAATAATTACATTTCTTTTACATGCTAAGTGGTATGGCTTAATGCTTTTCATCTTTGTTATATTTTTCGATTTATTATTAACTGATCACATTTACTTCATTAACTTCAAATTGTTTTACATTTTTGCATTGAACCAGACACATTTGGGTAAAAAAGAAAAATCACTTTTACAACTAATCCTAACTTAAAACTAAAATAAAAATTCTTTGAAGTATTCAAAATCATTAGAACGAGTAAACTACGAACTGTATTTTAAGATGAATGCTCCAAGCGTTCGGTTCCGCAGTGGCTAGCGTGGTAGCCTCTCACCCCAGTATGGCCTGGGTTCAATCCCAGACGGACCCGGTGGCATTTTTCGATCACGCCTTTTTTGTCCATTTTTTGATCACGCCTTCTATCGGATGGTGAAGTAAAACGTCGGTCCATTAGCGTAAAAGAGGTATTGAGTGACTCACCACACATAACCTTCGGACGTCTAGAAATGAGCAGAAACTTGCAACAGAGACCTCAAAAGACCCGGGGTCGTTAAAGTGGATTGCTTTGATTTCCACTTCTCCGATTCTTGGTAGAATGGTTGCCGCCGCAATTGAAGCATTTAGCTTCGATGTTCTCGTTGATTGTGTTGCAAGCATGAGTTTTGTGCTCACCAGGTTGCACAACGACTCTTGATGAAACAGTTCGAACATTGCGTCACGTCACGGTGCACTGGACGATAACGTTCCTAAGACACGATGATGTTGAAAATTGCCCGAGCTGCCTTCAGCTCAGACGGCGTTGACGATCCTTTCTCGAGATGAACCAGGTACAGTTGATCACGATACTTGATGTCCATGTTGTGTCTCGTCATCTTGAAGACTTCGATCACGTTCAACTTAAGAGTTTTGAGCTCTTCTATCAGCACACTCACATCCATGTCGTGCAGGCTTCGGATGACCTGTTTCATGGGTCGTTTGCCTGGATCGTCATGGCTGTAGTATTCAATCTTTGTGTTGTTCAGGAAATCCCGAATGTAGTTATAATTATTTCTGCCAGGTAGCAGAATTTTGAGTCCATCAGCACACACGCGAATGGACGAATTTTGAGCGTCGTTGCTCAAACTGCCTGGCTTTGCAGGTAGCGCTTCGGCATTCTTTAGCTTCTTCAAATCTGCCGATCCGGCTGGTGAGGACCGCCTCTTTTTCTTGCCGTGAGGCATTTTTTGCACTTTCAGGAGCTAATATCGAGGAATACCTTTCTCGTTGTTTGTTCCCAAAGGAATACAACGATTGTGGAAATTTTCTGCTCTACAGCTTTGCCGAAGACGCCAAAGCTCTATCTCTTAACTGTCAAAAGTTAAAAAATTCCATAGCCTTCTGTGACGATTGTTTTTGAAAAACAAATTTCATCAAAAGTAGGCCATAGGGACGTGGCGTTACATCGTGCTGCCACCTGGTTTTTTTAAGCGCAAGAGTGGAAAAGTGCTGAGTCATCGTCTAAAAATAGACGGCGTCCTATCTCGCCCAGCAAAATGAAGTCGATAAAGTAGTCGGTTTCGATGCGAAAAAGTGGAAAACGTGGTCTAAAAATAGCGACGCCATCCCCCTATGGCTGAACAAAATTGTAGAATATGTCAAAACACGAAAATGCTCACTTTTAGCTCAAATCAATTAAGTTGCCCGCCCATGTGGATCAATCGGACCGCGCACTGGACCCACAATCCAGAGGTTGCTGGTTCGAATTCAATTTTTTTTCGTAAAAACGTGATGGTTACAAGCAAGCATCTTATGTTTGTAAATCAAAATTTTTGTAATTGAAATTTTAAGATGATTTTTTTTTTGTTCTTAGTAAAGAAATACCCTTTTGGGTTATTGCAGATTCGAAAAGAACATTAAACTTTCCATGAAATGCCATTCCCCAAAAAAAGTCACAGTCAAGTAATGAAAAATGGCAGAATTTTTGAACTATTTTATTTTTTTAAATGAAAAAAATCCAATTTTACATAAAACTTTTTTTTAAATCAAATTTGCAAAATATCATCATTGCAGGCTGCTTTTTTTGAAAAAAACACGTTTTTTTTTCAAATGCCCCGAATCTTCCGAAGCAGATTTTTCAAACGACGAGAAAATAGGACCTGAAAAATTACACTACACATGCACCACCAGCAGTGAGCGTGTGTCTGCTGCACTGCTGACGGTTGTCTGCTTCGTTCCGCTGGTGCAACACCAAATTGCATTTTTCTTTCTTGTCTGGAGAATATCGCACGAGAGACTCGTGAAGATTTGTTTAGTTTCAGTTCAGCCGGAGGGGGGGTTGGGCTGCTGCGCATGGCCAACGCGTTTTTCTCCGGAAAATACTCGCCGGCGCAGACTGGCGACACGTGGAACACAGAACCACGAGCTAGCCAGCTGCAACCTGTAACAAGGTGGAGTGTGGAAAAATGTAGAAAAAAAAGTAATCGCGTGGTGGCTGCCACCAGGAGGAGACCACACGCAGTTCTGCTGGTGGTCGTCAAAAGTGCATCATGCCTGAGCAAGTTGATGAAGGTCTTGCAATATTGTGCAAACAAACCCAGGGACCAGACGTCGTCGTCGTAGCGGACATTCCACGTGTACCGACCTGGGTACGTGCAGACGGTGGATGCCTCGAACGATAATCCTGGACGATAAAAATATTTGTGGTTGATTTTATTAAAACTTGACAACAAATTAATATTCTTTAAAAAATCTCAATTGGCTTTCATTCCTTATAAAAAGTTTCAAAATTGTGTAATGGTTAAACCACAAACAACAAATAAAAAGCTGCAACATTCTGTCACATTTGAAGCTTGCTTACACTATAGCTTCCATCCCAGTGCATACTGCCCGTATTATCTTATCAACGGTTGGTTGGTTTTGGCTCAGCTCAGCCACAGTATTTTAAAATGTTTTGACTAGGCAGCGTACAGCCAAAACGGACACTGACTGTTGTTTACGCCAGGAAGCGCATCTAACGCAAACGATGCAGTAGAGCAATTCTCTACAAAATCGGTCTTTTTTCTTCAATTTAAATTTTTGTATTTTTTAATCCGACTGAAACTTTTTTGGTGCCTTCGGTATGCCCAAAGAAGCCATTTTGCATCATTAGTTTGTCCATATAATTTTCCATACAAATTTCGCAGCTGTCCATAAAAAAATGATGTACGAAAATTCAAAAATCTGTATCTTTTGAAGGAATTTTTTGATCGATTTGGTGTCTTCGGCAAAGTTGTAGGTATAGATACGGACTACACTGGAAAAAATGATACACGGTAAAAAAAATTTGGTGATTTTTTTATTTAACTTTTTATCACTAAAATTTTATTTGCAAAAAAACACTATTTTTATTTTTTTTTATTTTTTGATATGTTTTAGAGGACATAAAATGCCAACTTTTCAGAAATTTCCAGGTTGTGCAAAAAATCATTGACCGAGTTATGAATTTTTTAATTAATACTGATTTTTCAAAAAATCGAAATATTGGCCACAAAATTTTTTCAGCTTCATATTTCGATGTAAAATCAAATTTGCAATCAAAAAGTACTTTAGTAAAAATTTGATAAAGTGCACCGTTTTCAAGTTAAATCCATATTTAGGTGACTTTTTTGAAAATAGTCGCAGTTTTTTTTTTTTTTAATTAGTGCACATGTTTGCACACTTTTGGAAAAAAATATTTTCGAAAAGCTGAGAAAATTCTCTATATTTTGCTTTTTCGGACTTTGTTGATACGACCTTTAGTTGCTGAGATATTGCAATGCAAAGGTTTAAAAACAGGAAAATTGATGCTTTCTAAGTCTCACCCAAACAGCCCATCATTTTTTAATGTCGATATCTCAGCAACTAATGGTCCGATTTTCAATGTTAATATATGAAACATTTGTGAAATTTTCCGATCTTTTCGAAAACATTTTTTTCAAAATTTTCAAATCAAGACTAACATTTTAAAAGGGCTTAATATTGAATGTTTGGCCCTTTTGAAATGTTAGTCTTGATTTGAAAATTTTGAAAATAATGTTTTCGAAAAGATCGGAAAATTTCACAAATGTTTCATATATTAACATTGAAAATCGGACCATTAGTTGCTGAGATATCGACATTAAAAAATGGTGGGCTGTTTGGGTGAGACTTAGAAAACATCAATTTTCCTGTTGTTAACCCTCTAACGCCCAGAGCTGTTTGCTTATCGTAAAAATAGTAAATGGCTTAATTTTGGTACAATAATGTAGGAAATACTTTACTTTGACCCACAAACATCAAATTGGGGCAAAAAAGTAGAATGCACCAAATTGGGGCAAAAAAGTAGAATGCACCAGAGCACCATCAGGAAGATGAGCAACTTTTTATTAAACCACAAAATCTTGTTTTCTACAAATCTATTGGTTCATTTGTTTGAAAACGCTTCGAAATGTGTTAAAAATTACTTATTCTTTGCTGTAAGACCATATTTCTGAAGTATTAACTACAAATTCTAAAATCTCTGCATTTTCAGGTTTCTTTGTTTGGCTCATTCAAAACCCACAATCAATAATTTTCATAAAAAATGAGGAAAATAATAAACTATCGGTCTAATAACAATGTTTTGCATTGTTTATGAATAGTCAAAACGTTTATGAACTTTTGTTTTGATAAAAATAAGCTTTTTCTGTAATTTAGAAAAAAGTGCTCCTGAATATTTAGTTGCTCATATGCCTAGGTGGTGCTCTGGTGCACCAAATGAAAAAGGTTGAAAAACACTTAAAACCGGTCCAAACTCACAATGTTATTCACAGGGGTTCTTGTCCAAGGTTCAAATGATAGCAAAACATTTTTTGTTTAATAAAATTTTATGTTTGGTAATTTTTACGGGCTTTCGAAAACAGGTCTTATTTATTTACCTAAAATTGGCCCATTTTTGTTTACATTTGACACTGTAACTTTGCTTGTGCTTAACCAAATTTGATAAAATTTGGGGAGATGTTAGTATACATTCTACATGAACAGCTGCTACTTAAAACACCATGAAAAGTTGTGTCAGTTCCGAGATATTTGAGTTCAAAGTTTTGGTGCTCTGGAGTAACCATGGGCGGGAGAGGGTTAAACCTTTGCATTGCAATATCTCAGCAACTAAAGGTAGTATCAACAAAGTCCGAAAAAGCAAAATATAGAGAATTTTCTCAGCATTTCAAAAATATTTTTTTCAAAAGTGTGCAAACATGTGCACTAATCTAAAAAAATGAAAAACTGCGACGATTTTCAAAAAAGTCACCTAAATATAGATTTAACTTGAAAACGGTGCACTTTATCAAAATTTTACTGAAGCACTTTTTGATTGCAAATTTGATTTTACATCGAAATTTGAAGTTGAAAAAATTTTGCGACCAATATTTCGATTTTTTGAAAAAATCAGTATTGATTAAAAAATTCATAACTCGGTCAATGATTTCTGAATTTCTGAAAAGTTGGCATTTTATGTCCTCTAAAACATATCAAAAAATAAAAAAAATTAAAAATAGTGTTTTTTTGCAAATCAAGTTTTAGTGATAAAAAGTTAAATAAAAGAATCGCCAAATTTTTTTTACCGTGTATCATTTTTTTCCAGTGTAGTCCATATCCATACCTACAACTTTGCCCAAGACACCAAATCGATCAAAAAATTTCTTCAAAAGATACAGATTTTTGAATTTTCATACATCATTTTTTTATGGACAGCTGCGAAATTTGTATGGAAAATTATATGGACAAACTAATGATGCAAAATGGCTTCTTTGGGCATACCGAAGGCACCAAAAAAGTTTCAGTCGGATTAAAAAATACATAAAAAAATCGAATGACCGAAATCCTAGAGAACTGCTCAGTAGTAATCAGTGGCACAGCGAGAGGTTAGCTATCGCCGTTTGTTTGAAATATGGTTTGGATTTTGATAATATTTGAATTCTTTCTTACCGGGTTTAATGGTAGCAATCTAGTTACTTTTGTGAATCATTTCATTAAAGGAGCAATTCCAGCCCAAAACAGGATTTTTTAGGTACTTTTTTCTCGACCCTCTCGGATTTCAATGAAACTTTGTAGACATGTTATCCTACGCTTATATAAGCCATTTTTGTGTATATGGAGCCAGTTACACTCGATAATGACATTTTAGAAGGGCGTAAGTGTTTTCAATATTTTTGTATTTCGTAATTTAAATATTGCTATATCTCGAAGCCGTTGCTTCGTATCAAAAAGTGGTCAAAGACAAACTTGTAGGAAATTTGACGGGCTTTCCGAAAAAGTACACTGAAACAAAAAAACACTCCACTTTTATGAGATTTTTTTGATTTTTAAGTTTAAAAGTAAAATTTAAAGGTGAGCCCACGATTTTTTTTCGTTCAAAATTTTTGTGAAAATAGCCTAAGATGTTACAAAAAGACTCACGAAAAATGCAGGATGGAGCAACTCACCTAAAAAATACTTAAATCATTTACTGAAACTGTTTTTTTTTTCAAAAATGCTCTAAACATCAAAATTTGCAAAAACCGATAGTGGGAATCGATTCTCCAGACAATTTTACATAAAAGTCTCCATATTGACTATTGTCCTAAGTCCAATCCTTGTGAAGTTACAGCGGTTTTAAAAATAAAAATGTCGAAAAAATAGATTTTTGGAGGGTTTGTCTTTGATCACATTTCAATTGGATGTATGGGCTTACAGATATAAGCTAATTTACTATCCAGGTTACTATACTACACTAAAAAAATATTATGTTTTCAATTATGAGAAATGTAATTAGCTTATATCTGTAAGCCCATACATCCAATTGAAATGTGGTCAAAGACAAACTTATGGGAAATTGGACGAGCTTTCCGGTAAAAATATTTTCGAGACTGAAAAATCAAGTCTGTCATATAAAAATTGCCAAAAACCCTCAAAAAATCTATTTTTTCAACATTTTTATTGTTAAAACCGCTGTAACTTCACAAGGATTGGACTTAGGACAATGGTCAATATGGAGACTTTTATGTAAAATTGTCTGGAGAATCGATTCCCACTATCGGTTTTTGCAAATTTTGATGTTTAGAGCAGTTAAAAAAACAGTTTCATTTTTCTCAACAAGTTCTTTAAAAAGAGTATCAGTTTGAGTTCAGTAGGCATTTATATGCCCAATTTCGTAAAATAAAAAGTTTCTCAAAATTTCTTGGTTTGATTCCTCTTACATAATATCACATTATCTACCATGTTTGAGGTTGATCAGAAAATGTTGATTTAAATTTTGCACTGTTTTGTGAACGATTAAGGTGGACCGACCCATAAAGATTTCAACATTAATGGGTAATTCTCCGCCAACTCACACAGCAGATGCCCCGACCCCTCTTCGATTTGCGTGATACTTTGTCCTAAGGGGTAACTTTTGTCCTTGATCACGAATCCGAGGACCGTTTTTAGATATCTCGTGACGGAGGGGTGGTACGACCCCTTTTATTTTTGAACATGCGAAAAGAGGTGTTTTTCAATAATTTGCAGCCTGAAACGGTGATGAGATAGAAATTTGATGTCATATCGAGACTTTTATGAAATCCGAAAAAAAATATTTTTCATCGAAAAAAAAAACACTAAAAGGCTTTAAAAATTCTCCCATTTTCCGTTACTCGACTGTAAATTTTTTTGGAACATGTCATTTTAAGGGAGATTTAATGTACTTTTCGAATCTACATTGACCCAGAAGGGTATTTTTTCACTTAGAACAAAAATTTTCATTTTAAAATTTCGTGTTTTTTCTAACTTTGCAGGGTTATTTTTTAGAGTGTAACAATGTTCTACAAAGTGGTAGACCAGAAAATTACAAAAATTTTGATATATAAACATAAGGGGTTTGATTAAAACCATCACGAGCTATCGCGATTTTACGAAAAAAAGTTTCTGTCTCCGCAATGTCAAGTGCCACATTATTCCTCTTTAGAACTCCTCGCTAATCCGCTTATCGTATCAAGTCTAACTTGGTCACTGTCATTGTGCCGTCATTGCTAAATAATACACAAACCTGCTGACCGCTGCTGACAATCCACGGTGTAACCAATTTAAAACAATTTAAATGGATCTCCTTGCCCTGAAGTAGCCCTTCGGCGGTCAGCAAAGCATTATACAGGCGCCACCCTTGGGACACTTTGCCTTGCCTGCTGCGGCTGTTGTTGTTGGTTCGATTCCGTGAAATTGGAGCAAATGCGCAAACGATTTATTTACAAACAGTTCGCACAAAAGATGCCGAATGTCGTGTAAACAAATATATCCCGCACATTTGCATTCTGATGAATTTGTGTGCGAGGTGTTGAGCTGAGCTAACCATCCGTTCAAAAATGTATTTGATTCATTCGTGCTGATGGTGTACAGCAAAGTTTGCAAGACAAAGAAGGGGAACCAATTAGAATAGGCAACATGCTACAAAAAAAAAATACTGGTGGCCAGTTCATGTGGAACCACACAGCACCATGGTCAACAGGCCGCATGGGCTACGGAAAGATCCAAAATGTATACGGCTCAGTATAGAGTTACAAAGTACTTGGTGGAACAGTAGTGGGTTGTGGAACAGCTCCACTGGCAATTAGCATTACCACGTTTTTATTTCAATGGTGGTTTCTCTTCTCAAAATTGCTTCCCGTCCTGAGCTGCTGAAGCCGATTCGTTCGAAGTGATGATGGATGTGATTTGTGTTTTACATATAAACAGAACATGAACAACTCAGGGAATTGCAAAAACGAGAATCTTTTCATTGAAAAGTGGAAGGGACCATCCACAAACCACGTGGACACTTTTTTGGAAATCTCAACTGGTCTGGAAATTCAGATTTGGTTGTAGAAATAGGTGAACAGTTGATCGATAATAATTTTAAAGCATCATAATTTGTATTCGGCATATATCAGCAGCATATTTAGTGTATTAGGGAAAACTGTTAAATTTAGTTTACCTATCGGCAAAATGCCTAGCGCTTCAAATATTTAATTTTTCATTTATATATTTTTAAAAGTTTGAGATATTTATATATATACAGCCATCAGGGGTGACATAGGGTCTGGGGGAGAGATTGGGTCACACAAATTTCAGCATTTTTGTATAACCCAATCTCTCCCAGACCTAATGCCACCCTGATGACGGTATTTATGATTTAAAATTTAGAAAAAAAAATCAAATTAAATTATTTTTCATCAAACACTGGCATGTGGGGCAAACCAGGACAAATGAAACGAGTTTAGACAAATATTCAGCCATTTTTTGCATGATGTTTTGAATGACTTTGGTTAAAACCTGGGTGCAGAATAGTGGTCCGCAAAGCGGCCTCAATTTAGAACTGTCAAAGCGGAACCAATTTACTATTTGAAAAATGATACCAAGAAGTGGCAAGTATTGTAATCGATCTATGATTTATTTTGTCAGAAATAAAAAAAAGTCAAGGGCGTCTAGCTTTTGAAGTATTCGAAGTCAACAAATTTTAAGAAGAGGGTTGGTCGAGATTGGCATAATTTGTCGCAAACATTTAAATAAGCGCTATGTCTCACGCAAAACCTATGTTTATGGCATTTTTTGAAATGTTAGCGACGAATTGTTAATAACTATGAATGGCACCAGCTAAATAATATTGAATAAACTTACTCCGATATTATCACTGCGCTTCAATGATACAAACTCACGGTTTGGTTGCTCTTCAGATTCATAAAATTCCACCCACTCCTGACGCAATTGTTCGTCACGTGGAAAACAAAGATGGACTCTTTTGGCCACCCATCGTTTAGTCTAAGATCAAAAAAAGCGCACAACACTAAATTTTCAGCGAAAACTTTAAAATCAACAGATCCAAAATGTTTCAAAACAAGTCACTTGAGCAGCAAAAAATATGTCACACTTGAGCTTGGACATAGCCTTCTACTTTGTTTATGATTACAGCTGTAGTGCAGTTGTATTAGTGAAGAGCAGTAGGGATCATTCGGAAATCACGTTACGCATTCTGTCTTTTCAGCACCCAGGTTAAAACAGGAACAGAACAAAACAATTTCACAAATCACCGATTTTTTAATTTATTGCTCTAAAATCTCCTTACCTATTCAGACTGTATTCCTGTTTTTTTCTAGTTGGCGGTAGTAACCTAAAGATTTTTTTAAAATATGTTTTTTGCAAAAGTTTTTTTGTGAAAGTTGAAATTTTCAGCGCTATCCTAGTAACATTTTTAAACGTACAGGTTTTATCATTGCTCTAAAAACTCTCATAAACCCTAAATAAGCACATTTATGGCCTACTTAAAACCATAAATGTTACTAGGGTAGTATCAATGAGTAACACATGGATGTATGCAAAAATTCCATTTAAAAGTCTTTTATTCGGGATTGCGAAAAATGTCGTAAGCAACTTGTTGCATAAACTTTTATTATACAAATATGAAATTAAAAACTTGTCTAAAATTGTCATTTTATTTGCTGTCGCCTCGTCTTTTTTAAGATATTTTCAAAGAAGATAGATATTTTCAAAGAAATTTAATTTTAAAAACTGTCGTTTTTGTGTAGATTGAAGTGTACATAATCACCAATTAATATGGTTGAGCGATTCCAAAAATATTTTTCCCGTTTCCCGGAAAATTCAGAACCGGGGAAATTTGGACGCCCCATCTGTGGCTCAGAAGATGCCTCATTGGCCTTCAAAATAACAATAAAAAAAAACTCAAAAAACTAAAAAAAATGAGTAATTTTTTGTAAGCGTAATTTTTTTATGGTCTTAACCAATACCTACAACTTTGCCGAAGAAAACAAATCGATCGGAAAATTCCTTCCAGATAAAGATTTTCAAATATTTAAAAATCACTTTTGTAAAGAAAGCTGCCAAAATTGTATCGAGACTTCTATGGGACAACCAATTATACAAAATGGCTTCTTTGGTCATAGAGAAGTCGACGCCAACATTTCAAAAACCATGCGTTTTGAGAAAACCGCATTTGAATGTTGAGCATCCATTTTCAATTCCCATTTTAATATAAAAGCAAAATAAGATGTTCTAATAATAACAAACGATGAAAAACGTTACTTTTATTGATACTTGATCATCCAAATTCAATAAAACATCATTTCCGTAATTTTATTTGAGAAAAACAAACATAACTCCTTTTGAAATCACCAACGTCTTTATCACCCTGCTGTCATTGAGGGGGGCGCTTTGTTATGATTCGTTTTTCTTCGCCGAATGTACATGGCGCTTTTTTCATGTTGCTTTTTTTTTCGTCACGAGGTTTATGTAGCCTTTTGTTTGACAGGATGACAGGGCTATATAAACAGGGATTGCTGATGGCAGAGATTTTGTTTATGTTACTTTATTTAAAATCATGATTAAACAGACTTTACTGAAGTAACATTTGGTCATTTTGGTGGAGAGATAGCTTATTAGGAGTACTTTCAGAATATGCAATAACCCAGAAAGTGTCAAAATGTACATGATGCCTTTTGAAATGTTACCGTCGAAGTCTCCGTGAACGTTTTGGTCAAATAAAAAATTGTCAAATGCGTTTCTCTCGTTTCGAACATGGGATAGAATTGTTGCAGAATTGTCTTTTCTAAAATTTAAACTTTCGAGACCACATTGTAAGTACATAGTCTACTAAGTTTGACAAATACACAATTTAATTATCAATAGCAGCTTAACTGTGAATATGTTTCAAGTATGTTGAGGTACATTTTGCTTGATAATTTTTGATAATTGATCATGAATTTAGGACAGCAAAAGTCGAGAAAAACGTAAATTAAGTTTGTCAAGCTCATTAGGGCTATGTGTTAAATAATATATCGTGGAATTATCTACAATTACAAGGAAAAAAGCTCTTATTTCAGAAGATTTTCTTATAGTTTACATGATAACGAGCTCGTGCTATCTTGTCACACGTCGCTTTTTGACGCTCCGAGAAAAACGTGTTTTATTGTTTGACTTATGCAAGCAATGTAAGCAATAGCAATCACCTTTTGTTTGGTTGGTCATTTTGAGCATTGTCTCAAAATTTGGTTTAAGTTAGTTGCCTATTTTCGAGATAAAATCAAAATTGTAAACAGTAGTTGGGCATCTACATGTGACAAAACGTCCTCTGACCACAATATCTTTGGACAGTTGTCGCACTGGCAGGGTGTGACAGGATAACACTATTTTTTATGGTTTTGTTGAATATCTCAGGTACGAAATCGAGTTTTTAGGTCAAAGAAGAGGCATTCATACCTGCATAAAATGGCATTTTAACACAATTTGGCCAGAAATGCACGAGCGACAAATTAGCACGAGCACGGCCATGAGATAGAATCTAAATACATCATTAACTCAACACTGCCGAAATTATATATAAGTTAACAGTTTCATACCATTTGCCAAACCAACTCTTCAAAGGGAAACCCAACTCGCTAGAACTAGACTACTTCACTTAGTTCACTATACTAAACGAGCCTCTGCGTCACACTCTTCCGCGCGAGAAGCGTCCAGCAGGGTAGGTAGGTATGTGTGTTGTGCTGATATGGAGGGGTTCATGGACCTGCCCTGCCCCGCCGACTTCGACACAACGTCGACATCGGAAGGAGACTTTCTGTTGTTCTTGTTACGTACGGACACCTTCTGCTGGTGAATTGCGTCGTAACCATGCCACTTTGCCAGGACCAGCGCGCGACTCTGGGAAGGTGGTGTTTCGGGCTGGACCAACTCGACGCCCGTATGTCGAGCCAATTGGTGGGATTGTTTACAAGAGTTCAAGTCTCGTTCGGCGGCATGGGTTTGAGGGGGTAGCAGCGGGTACGAACGGGTAAGAGTTTCTTTGTTCGCTACGAGACCTTCAGACTACGCGTGGTGATGCGTGTGTGCGCGCGCCGCGGTCATTCATAAGAGGACACACAGTCTTCAGAGTGATCGCTCAAAGTGGAGCTTTATCAACATGGCTTATTTTTAGGATGAACATATTTACTAACCTCGAATCTATTTCTGGACACCGCTTGGCTCATCTTGTCCGCACTTTTCGGTTTCCTCCACTGTTGCTGCTGTTGCTGCACCACCGTCTTTGCCGTCGTCTTCTGCGACGTCGTTGATCCGCTGACTGAGCGACGTTTCTGAATGATTTTGGAGCTCGCGAACCCCAGCGCTGCTCCTCCAGCTTTCAGATCACACTCACACGCGCCCGATCGGAGGGGGAGGAAGCGGGCACACTCTCACTAGAGCTTCTTTGTCGAGCACAAACACAATCACGCGAAATTTATATTATTGGCCCTCGGGCAAAACACAGAATCTTCTTGTGCTGATTTAGTACTTTAACTAACTTTCACTGCACTACCAAAGAGGTCACAATCTGCAGCCGCAATCGCTCCGTCCGAATCTTCGCTCGACATCTGCAGTAATGATCCACGGGTCGGCCTTGGTGTGTCTACGGCGACCTGTGAGTGTTCAGAGCTGTTTTCCTTCACAGCGTATCTTCAACAATCGCTGCAGTTCAAGCCTTCGCCGCGTACGGAACCAAACCTCCGGAAGTCACGGACCGCACTCGGAATCTGCCAGGGGAGAAAAAGTAAAATCCATCAGAAGCAGAACTTCTCGCACGATTCAATATGGCGAAGTTTATTTTTTATTTTCTCTTCTTTAGTCGTTGTCGTCGTACATACACTCACGTCGACTCACGACCATCAACGAACCGCGACCAACCAGCCAGAGAAGTCAAAGTCGAACTGCTCCCGGTTCGCTGCGGACAGGCCCCAGGCCGCCTACTGTGTTGGTATGTTCCTCCCCCAAGAGTTCGACGAGAGAAGCGCTGAGAGCCGCCGAGAGAATCAGCTAGAACATCTCTGGTACTGTAGAACAATCGCCCAACCAGGTTGAGTTCTGTTCATTCATAAGCATCAGAGCGCGATGCATTCATTCCTGTTCTCTTCGGTGTGAATGTGTGGAGCATGCAGCTCCACACGCTTGCAAGTGGAGTAAGAGATGATTGCGATTGAAATGTTTATTTGCGAGTTTGTGTCTGGGAAAGCAACACAAAACTTGTGGGGTTTAAGCTGCCACTTAAAATTATTGTTGTTGTTACGGTTCTAATTACATATATAGTTCAACGTTTAGATTTCTGCTGTAGAGTAAAAAAATTAACACATATGGTGGGGGATCCAGAAATTTTCCAATTTATAGTAAATTTGAAAATAAAACTCAAATTCGATGAAAAATTTGAAATTTCCTCTTTTTAATTTTGGAACGTTGGAAATCTTAGGACGGTTTATTTTTTCCAAAATAAAATATGCGAAAACCGCGCTACATATTTGCATACGGAACATTTGTACGATCATGGGCAGTATAGGCCTGGCCAACAAATCCAGGAGAATGCATTAATTTTTTTTTAATTAACATGGCTATTTTAAAATCTTTTTACCTATTACCAAAAAAATCAAAAATTCAATTATTCGCTCTACAGCATTGCCTTGGCGTTCTCGATTGCGAGATTCCTACTCGAAACTAGATGTTTGAAGGCTTGATTGTTGAGGCAATCTTTTTACACCTTAGCTTCCATCCACCCCGGGATTCGAACTGACGACCTTTGGATTGTGAGTCCAACTGCATACAAGCGACTCCACCGAGGCAGGACCCAGGGAGACGACTCCTACACCTGGATTGAGCTAACGACCTAACCCTCTAGGTTGGACCGGGGCCAACATTTACTTCCCCGTCCGACGAAAGGCGTGGTCAGACAAATCTCTACTCGAAAAATGCCACCGGGACCGTCTGGGATCGAACCCAAGCCGACTGGGTGAGAGGCAACCACGCTTACCCCTACACCACGATCCCGGATACCTACCTATGACCAAAGATGCTATTTTGTTACTTTGGTTCACCCATACAAGTCTCCATACAACTTCAAACAGCTGTTACTTTTGAGTGAATTTTCTGATCAATTTTGTGTCGATTTTTTAATTATTTTTTTAACAAAAACTCGAAATTTCATTAACAAAAAATTACCTGATTTTTGCCTTTCTTACAAAAGAAAGGTTTAAGGTTTGCTTTTGGAAAAACGCTTTTTTCAGAAATCTAAAAAAAATCGTGCACGGCGAGGATTCGTCCCAGGAAAAAATCCTATTACTAAATTGAAGGTTTAGATGCGCTCTTTCGATTGAATTTTCGCCCGAAACCCGGAACTCAAAGTCTGATTTTGAGAGCTCTTTTTCTGAAATACATGGCCGATGTCTGTATCCGCTCTTAAAATTTGTGTCTTCCATCACTGGAAAACCGCTCGTAAAACCCACAATTTTTAAAAGCCAGATCTGTAGCCGTGGGGTCGGAGACGAACATTTTATTTTTCGATTCACAATTTTCGACCAGTAAATGTGGTCAAAGCCATTTTTAGAGGTATTTTTTGGACTATTTTACAGATAACACTATCAAATTTAAAGAATTCAGTTTCAAACAAAAAGCCATTCGAAAACATGCGCCATAAACTGTTTGGGCCCAAAATTTGAAGCTTTTCCAAAATGTATTTCCAGAGATATAGCGATTTTAGTGTTTTTCGTCTTATTTTTACCCTATTTATTCCTATTAAATTTTTGGATTTATACAAAATCATATACTGAACATAAAATTCAAGTCCCGGCTCGTTCTCGCTCGACAAGTCGTCAAGTCGAAGCTTCATCGCCAGCGCTTTTACGCTTGCGCGTTTTACGCTGCGCGTGAAAGTGTTCTTTCAGGCTTCTCATAACTGATCGACAAAGTGCAATAGCGATACATATTTTTTTTAAGTTAATCATAGACTAACATTATAGACTGAGTAACCGTTATTTTTTTTCTAATAATGTCAATCCAATATGTTTTTCTTAATTAAATTCAAATGTCTTGTGACAAAAAAATGGCATTTGAGGTTTAGCCTTAAAAGATTCGAAGCTTTAGGTAAAATTCTCATTGGATGGTATGATTATGTTTTTGAAAAAATAATTGCACCAATATATTTCTCGGAATTTCATCATTTTGTAAGAAAGGCTCTATTTCACCTCTGGTGATATTAAATCGGGTTTTTTTTTTTTTATGTAAAATTGAATTTGCAATCGAAAAGTTCTTTTCAAGATATAGCCACCGAAAGTTTGATTTTGGCGAAATATTTGCAGTTTTTCGATTTGGGACCATCAATAAACCACGTGGGCACTCTTTTTTAAATCTAAATCACACCCCCCCCCCCCTCCACCCGGCGTGGACGATTTCATGCAAATAAAATCTTTTTTGTATGGATGGAGCGTGGACAATCGCCAACCCCCTAAGGTGTCCACGTGGTTTATGGATGGTCTCTTTTTAAAAATAGGGACCATGAGTGACCATTTCTAAAAATAGGGTTGCTAAAAAGTTCAGAATGTTTGCTATGGGACCATCCATAAACCACGTGGACACTTTAGGGGGGGGGGGGTATGGCGATTGTCCACGACCCATACAAAAAAGATTTTTTTTGTATGGACAATTGTCCACGAAGGGGGGTAAAAGATTCACAAAAAGTGTCCACGTGGTTTATGGATGGTCCCTATAAAATTGTCTAAGACACATTGAAGATTCGATTCGAATTTCCCGATCTTTGCCATTCGCAATTCGCAATTCGCAATTTTCAGTGTAAGAACGGGCCTTGACCGATCTTATGCACTAGGTTCCCGACGAACACGCACTGCCCTTACACCTACATCTCACCCTTGCTCTGAGTCAGTGCGAGCAGCACGCTAGAACACGCTTTGAGTGTTTGTGCCAGGCATGCACACCTTCTTTTCCGGTTACGCATTTTAACTCGGCCGGGGGTGGTACATTACGTAGGGTTTGATGTAAGTATAAGCGCCTAACCATTTATAGTGTGCCTATCAATTTTCATTAAAGAGCAATTCTCTACGAAATCGGTCTTATTTCTTCAATTTTAATTTTTGTATTTTTTAATCCGACTGAAACTTTTTTGGTGCCTTCGGTATGCCCAAAGAAGCCATTTTGCATCATTAGTTTGTCCATATAATTTTCCATACAAATTTGGCAGCTGTCCATAAAAAAATGATGTATGAAAATTCAAAAATCTGTATCTTTTGAAGGAATTTTTTGATCGATTTGGTGTCTTCGGCAAAGTTGTAGGTATGGATACGGACTACACTGGAAAAAATAATACACGGTAAAATTTGGTGATTTTTTATTTAACTTTATCACTAAAACTTGATTTACAAAAAAACACTATTTTTATTTTTTTATTTTGATATGTTTTAGAGGACATAAAATGCCAACTTTTCAGAAATTTCCAGGTGTGCAAAAATCATTGACCGAGTTATGAATTTTTAATCAATACTGATTTTTCAAAAATCGAAATTTTGGTCGTAAAATTTTCAACTTCATTTTTCGATGTAAAATCAAATTTGCAATCAAAAGTACTTTAGTGAAATTTTGATAAAGTGCACCGTTTTCAAGTTATAGCCATATTTAAGTGACTTTTTGAAAATAGTCGCAGTTTTTATTTTTAAAATTAGTGCACATGTTTGCCCAGTTTTGAAAAAATATTTTTGAAAAGCTGAGAAAATTCTCTATATTTTGCTTATTCGGACTTTGTTGATACGACCTTTAGTTGCTGAGATATTGCAATGCAAAGGTTTAAAAACAGGAAAATTGATGTTTTCTAAGTTTCACCCAAACAACCCACCATTTTCTATCGTCAATATCTCAGCAACTAATGGTCCGATTTTCAATGTTAATATATGAAACAATTGTGAAATTTTCCGATCTTTTCGAAAAAATATTTTCAAAATTTTCAAATCAAGACTAACATTTTAAAAGGGCGTAATATTGAATGTTTGGCCTTTTGAAATGTTAGTCTTGATTTGAAAATTTTGAAAATATTTTTTTCGAAAAGATCGGAAAATTTCACAAATGTTTCATATATTAACATTGAAAATCGGACCATTAGTTGCTAAGATATTGACGATAGAAAATGGTGGGTTGTTTGGGTGAGACTTAGAAATCATCAATTTTCCTGTTTTTAAACCTTTGCATTGCAATATCTCAGCAACTAAAGGTCGTATCAACAAAGTCCGAATAAGCAAAATATAGAGAATTTTCTCAGCTTTTCAAAAATATTTTTTCAAAACTGGGCAAACATGTGCACTAATTTAAAAATGAAAACTGCGACTATTTTCAAAAAGTCACTTAAATATGGCTATAACTTGAAAACGGTGCACTTTATCAAAATTTCACTAAAGTACTTTTTGATTGCAAATTTAATTTTACATCGAAAATGAAGTTGAAAAATTTTACGACCAAAATTTCGATTTTTTGAAAAAATCAGTATTGATTAAAAAATTCATAACTCGGTCAATGATTTTTTGCACAACCTGGAAATTTCTGAAAAGTTGGCATTTTATGTCCTCTAAAACATATCAAAAATAAAAAAATTAAAAATAGTGTTTTTTGTAAATCAAGTTTTAGTGACAAAAGTTAAATAAAAAATCACCAAATTTTTTTACCGTGTATTATTTTTCTAGTGTAGTCCGTATCCATACCTACAACTTTGCCGAAGACACCAAATCGATCAAAAATTCCTTCAAAAGATACAGATTTTTGAATTTTCATACATCATTTTGTATGGACAGCTGCCAAATTTGTATGGAAAATTATATGGACAAACTAATGATGCAAAATGGCTTCTTTGGGCATACCGAAGGCACCAAAAAAGTTTCAGTCGGATTAAAAAATACAAAAAAAAACGAATGACCGAAATCCTAGAGAACTGCTCAGCAAAAACTGTTTAATTTTTAGTTTGAAATTAAAAACTAGTTGTTCTTTTACTATGTATTGTTTTCTCCTTAAGTATTTCCTAGTGTTGAGTCGTGTTTATATGTTGCTATTTCTTTTGTCGCGGTGTTTTGTTACAATTTTTGGTCCTAAGCATGTTATAAAAGTTTAGCAAAAATACAATAGTAATATTTGTGTTAATCCTTTAACCATTCCATAAATTGAGTAAGGGCTCAAATCTCACATGTTTGAAAAAAGGGTGAAGATTGAAAACAATTGACAGTAATAGAGAATTTATTTTATAAAAATGAAGTATCAATAGTGAGAGAATGATGAGCGTATTTTGAAGAATAAAAATGTGAAGCTAGATGTATTATTCGGATAATCGGATCACGAAAAAAGTTTTTTGTTGTTGAGCTCTAGTATGACCCCTAAACTACTCTAAAGTGAATTAGAATGTTTAAATCTAAAATGGCTGTGACGAATTTATGATTCCTATTTTGCATATTTCCTTTTTTAAGGTGCTTATTTCCCACCATATTCAAATCGTAAAAAGTTCTAATAGATCATAAAATGGCTGACAAGGGCGTCTTAGTAAAAAGCAAAGCAATCCACTTTAACGACCCCCGGGTCTTTTGTGGTCTCTGTTGCAAGTTTCTGCTCATTTCTAGGCGTCCGAAGGTTATATGTGGTGAGTCACTCAAAACCTCTTTTACGCAAATGGACCGACGTTTTACTTCCCCATCCGATAGAAGGGCGTTCTAGTACATAATATGTACTACATATTATGTAATTGAACCGCTTATAAATCTGTCCATATATGCGACAAATGCATGAAAGTATCAATTTGTACCGAATTTCAAAAAGATAAATTATCTAAAACAATTCTGTTTGAGAATCGCTATGCACAGACTGAACTGCATCCTTCTGCCATGCCTATATATGGCAAAGCAGTGGTAATTCCAACCCATTTTCAACATACAACAGTAAAATGAGAATATTTTTCCCTTGAAATCATAGTTTAGTTACCAACCAGGACAAAGTGGTACCTAAAGAGAGAGGGAAAACATAAAATAAAACAAATTTCAAACACATTCCGAGCGCGACCTCATTCATGCCTTCGACTCCAGAATATTTTAATACCATTCATCCTAACCAGACACTCGCTCTCTCGCGCGTGCAATTCTCTTTTCGTCGAAAAAAAACAAGTGTGCGTGAGTGATTAGAGCGAGTGGTGTGTTCTTCTTTGTTCTTCGAGGCGCGCGCGTTCGTGAATGATTCGTGCGATGAAAAGGGCAGGCAGCGCAAAACGGCACAAATACCGATGCACCACATTTCACACACTGTCACAGAAGGATTACTTGCTGCAGCTCTGGCTCTGGCCCTGGGATCGGGGAGGGGTTGTTTTGGTGTATCGCGTTATCAAATCAGCTGTTGGGTGTTTGGGTTTGTCTGGGCGCGATTCAGTTACGGAGGAAAGTGCTCACCAACACAGCGGAACTGATGCCAAACAAGATGGGAGCGACTGGGCAGTGTTCCCGTTTGTTTGTGAAAGAAAAGTTGGAATGATTCATTGGAAATTTTTCCCGCTGGGCGAATTGGAACCGTGGAAAATGGTTTTTAGCAAATTTACTGTTTAAAGTTGGAAAAAACGTAGACTTTATCTCAGCTTATAATCCTCACTCTCATGATTCAAATTTGTTTTACACTTTACATAATCCAAATGTATAACATTTTCAATTTTGCTTTGTAGCAAACATGTTGCACAGTAGTTGCTGTATACCATTTTTGGCATGACAAGTGTTTTTACAACAATTGTTCAACTTGTAGGCAAGTTTGACATTTATTTTGATATTACGTCTTCATGCATAACTTTACTAAGAAATAAGTATGATCTTTATTGTGCAACTCCCTTGTATGACATATTAACGGCTTATTTCAAAATATTATAACAAAACATTTAAGGTCCATGTGCAACAACGTAAATAGCAATTCACGGAAGGCTTCATCCATAAAGTACGTCACGCTAAAATCAGCCAAAATTTACTCCCCCTCCCCCCCTTTGTCACGCTTTCCCTATACTTATAACACGCAATGTCACACTTTCTCAGACCCCCCCTCCCTCCCTAGAGCGTGACATACTTTATGGATGACGACGAAGGATAAGTATTCCACAGTGTTTATTGATTTTCGTTTTTGCGTGTCTACTAACTCTGGACTTGTTTTTTTTTTGCAGTATAGTTCTACCTACTTTATAATTGGATTAGGAAGTAGCTTCCGTTGTTGCAAAATTATCCATTCTTTATGTAATGAGAATGGATTACGGGAAAAAACGACACACCTTCATGCGAAAGATTGCGAAAAAAGTCAAATAGAAAAATGTTTGTTTACAAAACATTGGAATTCTATATGCTTCTTAGCACTGTCCCCGATTTTGATGTATGATATCGTCCCCAATCAATAATCGCTAATGACAACATTGAATAATTTGCTTCCATCGGCATTCCATCGGAACTTTTCGTATACAAATTTCTCACTAAGTCGTCATCATCATAAGCTGATTTACCAGGAAAAAAAATCTTACCCTAATACTTTTCACAGCATGTTTCCCTCCTTAATCCTTTCTTGCACTTATTTTCCGAATAGATACCGCAACAACACGACGTAAAATGTAATTTCGAAACACTGGAATTTACAAAGCCAACATCCGTAATCAATGGGCACTTTTTACGCGAATAAAAAATTACCTCGACAGTGCACGACGGAATGAAACCAAAGAAACAAAAACAACAATAAAAAAATAAGAGAGAATATTATTCTCTCCGCTCTCGCGGATTGATACACTCTAAACGTCAAATATTGCACGCTGACGGGAAAATACTGAAATTTATACAAAGTTTAATATTTATTTACACATTTTTTGTCAGTTTGATATAACACTTCCTTCGGGTGAATTGGGTACTGAAGCTCTATGTCAATTTTTTGTACAACGGGGAAAAACACGATCAAAAACCATTTCTAATCACTTTTTTTTTCATTTTAATGCAAAAGAAAAACATTATGACAAGACAACATTATTTCAATGGATAAACCATGGTACCCTAGGAACGAACTGTCATGTAGGAACTTTTCTGTCAAGAACAACCGGACAGTTTTCGTGAGTTGCGCGTATTCACCGACAGATGGCAAGTGGGCCTCGTCGGAGTCCGCCCATCAAATACGAAACTCAAAATTTGCATGGGAAACTTTCTTTTCGTGACGGCTTTTGCGGCACGCTCACTTCAACTGTTCTTGACTAATATTTGAACGTGGCGTAACTTTAAATAAGTTTATTATATTTATTTAAACGATTCGCCTATACCCGCTATACAATACTATATTTATTTAAACTATTCGCCATTTTCACAAGATTGGCTAGATAATATCGAAGGCCACCATTTACGCTGTTGGTACGCTCAGTTCGTATGTGAGCTGTCAACATGCTCCCGGGCTGGTCAAGAAGGACCGTGCGGTTAATTTTTCAAAGTTGTTTTTAAAATCCATTTGAAACACTTTGTGCTTGTACAAAGGGTCATTGTACTCAGAAAAATAAGCTTTATCGCTGTAAACAATAATATCAGCAATCTAAGCTTCATTTTAGGATCCAATTGGCCTTTATAATTGGGTCCTAGAATTAGGCTTAAATTCTGGATTAAATTGCTGATATTATTGTTTACATCGATAAAGCTTATTTTTCTAAGCGTATAATGACTATTTGTACGACCACAATAAATTTAAAATAGATTTTCAAAGAAACCTTCGTGACAAAATCGGCAAAAATGTCAAAATTGGCTCCAACACTCCATAAGGCTTTCTAGGCCCAGTGAAAAAAAATAATTTAACTCAAAAATGACGAACTCCTCGTCACAGTGTCCTGATGCAAACAATGATCGAGCTGTAGCTGTCACAGCCCTGCGAAGTATGTTGTCTGACGTATCGGGCAGCCAGTAAAAAAACCAGCTAGAAGTCGCCTGACAAAAAACTTTTGCTAGAAAGAGATAGGAAACCTGATGCTAACAAACGTCCAGCTGTCATGTAAACATACTTTGAATGTGTTGGTAAATTTGTGACTAAAAAGCCTTATTCAGCCTCTAAGTTGACCTTGAAAGCAAATTTCTGTTAATCCTACGCGAAGACGATGCAAAAATTGAGGAAAAAGTAAAAAATAAACAATCTTGGTTGTCGATGGAGGTGCACCCAAAACAAGAGAAGGAAATCTTGACAATTTTTTTTTCATTGCTATGGGCCGGTATGAAAGGGGGTAAAAAAACAGCTTTACGAACGGCAGAACAAAAGAGAGGGAACGTTTTCTTGGGGCTTTTCTTCACCCTTTCTGGCTTGCTTTCGCTACCGCTACAAATCATACGCGATGCAAAACTGCTCTGGTCCATTCCTACCTTTTGTCACTTCACCAATCGCTACTGAAAACTTTCTCTTTTGCTATCCCTCTCACACTTCAATCGGGTTGTTTTGATAATTTAATAAATTGCTTAAAAGCAATGTTATCAAAAATATTATGCAATTTTGTTGTTTACTCAACATTAAAGACACAAACTTGCAACAACGAAATTCGTACAAAAAAAAACTTATGTACGTGGGTGTACAGATTATGGCCTATCTACAATCACTTAACTTAGAAAATTTCACTTAGCTTAGGAGTTTGAATCAATGGAAATGAATCTGATCTTCTACAATGAAAAGGAATAAAATTAGAAACTTGACGTATGGTTTGGAAAATTTCAAAATCTACGGTAAGTTGACGTTTCCATATCAAAGGTAAACAAACAACTGCATAGCAACGTATATCAGCCCAGCAAATTTTCTAAGTTGATTGTGGATGACGGCCTAAGTTGGCTGGGCCGGCCGTAAATTGTGTACATTTTCTAAGTTTTACTTTACTTAACTATTCTAAGCTAAGTGATTGTAGATAGGCCATTACTGAACATAATATGACGAACTGTTTGATAAAGCGAAAACCTGTGTTCTGGACACAGCCGCCGGCGGGTATTCATTCATTCATTCATTCTTTACCCAACATCAAAGACACATTTGGCAGCAATTTTCTTCCATTGATCTAGTCGATGGCAAACTGTTGTTGGAATTTTGTTAGATTTTCTCCTCGCTGAACACATTCGTTTGTGATTTGGGCAGACGGACGGAGTAGGCAAAGAAGTATTTGTATCGCTATGTGAAGCGATTAACCAAGCCGTTGTCAGCTAGCAAGTTGTGTTCGCTCGCGAATGGTTACGTGCTCTAGTCGGCAAAGATTCGTGCGGCGATGAGTGTGTATTGATCCAAAAATCAATTTCTGAACACTTATTTGATAGGTGTCAAACCAACGGGGTTTCAGTTTATTGAGTCTTAATTTTAAGAAACAATTATAAAAGCAGACCATCCACTTTCATCGGTGAACAACCTTGGTGAACAATCTTGAAATTTGTTATGCAGATTTGTGATTTCCGTTGTTCCATCATTCGCTTGTAAATTTTAACATTTCAGTTGAAAAATTGACAAACGGTTAACATGAGTAAAATCAAAATGTATAAAAAGTAAATTCAGCTCTCAGTGTACATCACAGTTCTAAACATTTTAGTACAGTAACAAACTGTCACCCATTTAGTACAGCAGTCTGTCATTCAAATTTTCGCACCAACACAAACAAACGTCGCCTTTGTCAAATCGAGTTTGATTCATCGTTGCTGCTGTCATCTCGCGTTCTGATTCGCGTTTTTCAACCATTTGGGTTTGCTTTTGGAAATTTGGTATAATTCGCAGTTCTGTGATCAAATTAAGTGATTTTCCTGCTTTCCCAGACATTTATCAACACTCGTCAAAATGGTAGGTATCGGCAGAATGCAGTTTGCTGCCCAATTAGCCTTAAACATTGCGAATACATGCAAACTTCTAAACTGCTTCGTTTTCTTTGTTTTTTCAATTGCAGACTAACTTCACCGAAGATCAGCTAGCTGGTAAGTTGGTTAATTGTATTTTTACATCTATTAAACTCGCCACGAATTCATTGTAAATCATGTACTGCTTTCAATGTAAGTTTTGGGTCCCCTCCCAAAGACACTCGGGGCTGCATCGAAATTTACATCCTGTTTGTTCAACCAAATTCCATTTCCATGACGTCACTCGGTACCGTTGAGAAAAAAAATGGAAGTGACAAACAGAGTAGCAGCACCAGCTGTCAAACGGAACAGTCGAAGAGCCCAGCACGGCGGGTTCGGTCTTTTTATGGTCAAGTGGCTCAACTCGCCACGTATGAAACCGCAAGCTCGGAACGCCCTAATGCGGGTGGATTTGACTAAATGGACTTAGCAGATGTTTAATTTACCTGCTTGGGTGCTCTGAATTCCTTGTACAATTTTTGCATAATTGAAAATGCCAATGTAAAATTCGTTGAAGCTGTGTCAAAATAAAATGTTTACTAGAAGACCATCGTCCCATGACGAATTAACAGTTTATGAGTTTAGAATAACTAGCACAAATATTTAATAACACAGGCTAACAACGCAAAATGAACCTAAAATCAGCCTAGGTATTGATTTTTTATCAGCTATACAGTTTTTACCACAATTTTGGAAAAAAAATATTTTGATGTACTAATTAATGTAAATGCATCTTTTTAATGGCGCTTACGTCACATAGACAAATTAATTAAAACTATTGATTTTGCATGTCAATTTTTGTTATTTTCGATCGCAAAAATTACAGATTTGGTCAAATCCAGATTGGTTGAGTTATGCTCGAGAACCAGCGGGTTGAAATTACCGTTCCATCTTTTTTGAAGGGTTGGGAGTTGGAGTGTTAATGATAAATGAATACTTGATGATGAATTCATTTTTTGATAAAAGCCAAACTTAAGGACATTGCACATTTGTTTATTTGAAGTCCTATCTCCTTGAATCAATTTTACATGTTTTAGTGTGAAAAAAGTAAATTTCGTACAAAATTTCATATTTTTTTAGGTGGGTTATAACAAAAATATAAGTAGGTACCTTATATTAATTCAAAATCCATGACGCACTATTTGTATGGACTAAGCCTTAGATTTATGTTGCACTTTCCATCTCGGAATTTAGTCTCATGACATTTCCGTTACGAATCTGACTGACTAGGGGAAATATACCCTTTCTAATTAAACACCTATCTTTGTCATATGAAGAGTTTGATGCTCGATTAAAGCTCCAAAAATATTATTTAGGCTATAATCTTACCAGCAACAGCAACGCCTCAAATAAGCACGCAAATTTATGCCATTTACTGGCCAAAAAGATCAAATTTAATGCACTTTTGATCATAATTTCTATTTTGCGAGACCATTTCTCATCATTTTTGTGGCACATACATCGCAAGATGAGATGAGAGATTAACTGCTTAACGAAAGTTGCCATCAATATCTTTTCACTTGCACTAACGATTTCAAAGCGCTTAAGATATAAAATTGCTTCCAACTACCGGCAACATGTTCTTTTGCACATTAGTTAGTCACTCTCTTGAAAATAATCCCGAAAAATGTAAATAATTAGCAAGCACCATCAAAAAAACAAACGCGCCAAGTCTTTTGACGTTTCAATTTTGACTACCCATTCCAATCGAAGGCTGAAGAAAACCGAGCGAGGAGCGAAGGCAAATAGAGAACAAAGGGTGGCCACCAACACCACAACGGTGCCTGTTGGAGTGAGCCAGTGATGCCAGGAAATTTTCTCTACAAATGCTACTTTTCGTGAGTGTTTGCTTAAAATTTCATCAAGTTTGGCAGCACTATGCAGACCCGAAAGAGCGCTGGAAGAAAAAAGAACTAAGCTGAAAATAGAAAAATGGGCGTGGTCCAATGCACTCGACTGATAAGAATGCATTCGGGAAATATTTTTTTTAGATGCTTGTAAAAGGAATAGCATAATTTTTCATAAAAGTGAAAATAAACAGAAATGTTTACAAAAAGTTGCTCTACTCGTTGGTGTACTTGGTTTTAGTAAATTTCAAGGAACACTCCAGATTTTCCAGCATCATTCAAACACGACCGCTTAATATGCTTAAAATGGGTATAATTCAGGCAGACCAACACCAATTGATATTTTGTTGAAACCGGAGAGGAAAATCCTTTGCAACATGAGTTTTTTTTTTGATAATGTTTAACCACATTTTCATTAAACTTTCAACCACCACTCGACCTTGACCAGACCGTGTTATGTAAACTTCTTAAACAAAGTATTTGCATCGGTCTAAACAAATTTTAAAGTTTTTGTGACATAAAAAAAATGCAATAAAAGTTTCTGAATAAGATTTTTTTTGCCTTTTTTGTATTGGCTGTTTTCTTAGCCAATGCAAATATTTTTCAAAGTTTTTGTCCCAAAAAAATAAAAATTGAATGAAAAGTCAGAATTTCAACATTTTAGTAAAAAAACTATTGGAAAAAGCGTTATACACCCGTACAGTTGATATGCAATCATTAGGTTTCTAAAAATGTAAAATTTGATTAAAAACAAAAAAAAATGCAAAAAAAAACTTTTTGCTGCTTTAAACATTGAACATTCACTGAAATTCAAAAGATTTTTGAATAATTCAAACATTGAAAATTTAAACTTCTTTGAAAAAAAAAAAAGACTTTGAAGGGGGGTGACAAAAACTTTAAATTAAGTTTGTACCAGCCTTATGACGAAAATGTATTTAAAAAATAAACCTAAAATATAAAAAAAAACTTCAACTGATCGATGTTTTTACAATCTTATCAAATTTTTTTTCAATAAACAATTTTCCACATTTGGCCATAATCATTAAAAATATTTTATTTTCGGAAAAGTTGTTCCAAATTTAACGAAGGTTACACATCCGAAAAATGGTAAGAATTTGACCATTATTGCACCCTCCTCATGTAAAAAACTGAACCAGTTTCTTTTGTCAGTACCGTAAAACGGGGTGACTTTGAAAGCCGGGGTGACTTTGATAGGTTTGAGATTTTTCCGCAAAATGAAGAGTACAATTAAGATACGTACGGAATTGTTTAGAATCATACTGACCGTGGTAGAAAAGTGTTCAAAGTACCTCAAAAAGAACTTTTCATAAAATTTTGAAAAGTTTAAAAAGTTAGTTCACTATAGTTAAGAAAATGTCGATGAAAGTCATTATTTTTAACTTCTCAAAGTATCATGATTTTTTCAATGAACACGCTTTTGAATCGGAAAACGGAATGCATTTTCGGATTCTTTGGACAATTTTCTACTAGGAGAAGGTTAAATAAGTTTGTAAATAATAAATAATATGTGTTTTTGAAACACAATTTAAAAAAAAATCTCCAAATTTATAGGCAATTTTAGTTGAACAAATTTCATGTAAAATGTGAAAATTTGTGATTTGTGCTTTGAATTCAGTTTTAAATGCAATATAAATCGATAATTTCATAAACAAAACAAGTTTTAACAAATTTCAGGCAAACATTTTAACAATTTCACCTAAAATTTGTTTGTATTTTGTTAAAAAGCTTATAAACTTAGTTAACTAAATACAAACATTGTTTTTTTTTCTTAAAAACTTTATCAGCTACTTAAGTAATGGTACATTCAACGAACAAATAAAGTTTGAACATCTAAAATATGATTTCAACAAGAAACACTATGACTATCAAAGTCACCCCGGAATTTAATTTAAGAATTTTTAACGTAACTATTTTTCTAAACACTATTGAAAAAACTTTTTTTCTAAAAAAGTGCATGGACTTTGTGTGGCCTACCCCAGTACATGTTTTAAAAATAATAATCTTGAGAAAAACCATAACTGTTGGAAAATATTCCAAAAACAAATTGAAATCCTATCAATGTCACCCCGGTTTACGGTACCTTTTGACGATTTTCCCCATACAAACCTCAAGGGAGCGATTTCCGTGGTCAGAATGAGCTCAAATGTATAGACAACATTTCTACAACAAGCTATTTCGTTTCTAGGAATGAAGGAAAAAAAAGTTGGAATATTCCACATTCTGCGAAGTAAACAAAACAATGTAATGAGACTTGGTAATGATGCCAACAAGGAAAGATTCGTCTCATTTTCTTGAAAAGTTTAAAAATTCAACTGATCATATTTTCAAAAGATATCATGGAAGCATTCACAATCGTATATTGAATAACACAAGTAAATAATTTCAACCAAAAACTGTATTTTTTTCAATCCGCATTGCGAACATTGATAACATTCAGCTTGGATGACTCACAATGTCAATAAGCAACACTTTTTGTTGCTCATTGCAGATTCGATAAAAGTTCAAACCATTTGGTCAGCTTTGACGCACTTTCCGTACGAACACACACAAACGCACGCACGACCACCACCGAGGGGGGAGGAAGAAAGGAGGTCGTGTTCCTTTATTTGGTATTAAATTGGTGGCGCAAAGGCAATCGAGGTCTGCGTGTCTTCCTTATAAGGCGTTACAACTCTACAAGTCAGCAGATTTCGCTTTTACGGCGCGCTACGGCGGCTTGCTGCGGCCAACATTTTTTTGTCGCGAGCCTTCAAGGCAGCCACAGGTACGAGAGGTTGGTTGGGTCCGGTCGGTGGAGTTAGCTCAATAGAATTAAATTGAACTTCTTTTTCGCGTAAAGTTGAATAAATGAATAATTTTTAATTTTGTATGGTACTTAAGAATTTTAACATTATTCAAATAACGTTTATATCACCAACTCACGGTAAAAATAGCAGAACAGCCTTACCCACACCAGTTGATACATCTATGAACGAACCCGCCACGTTCGTTCTGCCCATTAATGTGTGTGATATGTTTCGAATGTTTACCTTCTTGGTTGGGCTCTCAACTGGTCACTTAATTTCGATCCTATATGGTGACGACGGTCGATCGTTTTGGGTTATGACCAAATTAGGACTGTTTGTAGATTGATGTGCAAAATTGGTTATATTTTTTTATTTATATAGAAGATTTTTCGGTGATTTTTTAAATAAATTTATTGTTTCTTGTTTTTTTAGAAACATTAAGAAAAATGACCAATCTTCTTTTTTTGATAATTATACCATCCTTCATAACATTTTTTTTCTTCTGTTTATTGCAATACTAAGGTTTATTTTTTATCAAAGCACTGGAAAAATCACGTGAAGCAAAACAAACAACCAATCCTTAATTCATTTGAAAATACTCAAATTGCTTGATAACTGATGCTTGATAAAGTTACTTTAAACCAGGGCTGCGGAGTCGGGTCATATTTCAAACGACTCCGACTCCGACTCCGGCTTTCAGCTCCAACCGATTCTGACTCCAACTCCGGCTTACCAACTCTAGCCGACTCTGACTCCGACTCCAGCTTTCAACAAATCGACGTCGTCGTGCTATCTTGTCGCACCCGCCATTTTGACGTTCCGAGAAAAACGCGTTTTAATGTTTGACCTTGAATATTCAAAAACGAGAGCACGCAATGTAAACAATAACAAACACGTTTTGTTTGGCTCACCATTCTGTGCATTGTCCCAAAGTTTGGTTGAAGTTGGTTGCTGGAGTCCCGAGTTATAATTACAAATGTTTACGGTAGTCTAGCTTGTACGTGCGACAAACGCATCCTGACTTTTCTGGCCTGAAATCCCTTTGGCCTTTTGTCGCACTTACATCAATTTTCATGGAGTAACAAGATAGCACGACAAGATTGAAACTACTTTCATATGTAAAGTGACAAAAATGCACGGAGTTTTTTCGGTTTTTGTTGAATATCTCAGGATTGAAATCGAATTTTGGGGATCTGTGAAGGTCAAAAGGTGAGGCATTGTGAGCTGCACAAAATGGCGTTCTTAACTCAATTTGGCCCGAAATGCACTTACGACAAGTTAGCACGATGGCGACGAAATGGTTGACTCCGAATCCGACTCCACAAATTTTTAAATATTTCAAAAGTTAATTTGCTATTATTTTTAAAACATTTATAAATAGGATTATTTAAATACTCTCTAAGTGTCATATTTATAAGTAAATTTGGATTTATTTACTTAACCTCAAATTAACATTTAATTTAATCACAGCTAATAAATTTAAATATTCAATTGTTTTTTTTTTTAAATTAATCTTTAAAATACATCATACATCCATTTCACATATAAATTCAATTGCTAACTTTAAGGCTGACATTTATAAGAAGCACAGTGACTATCAAAGTCACCGTGTTTTTTTAAATAACAATTTTAAAGAAACTTTTTTTTAATGCTCCATTGATTTTTTAAGACGTACATGGACATCATGCCAGAGATTATTATTACAAATCAATGTATATGAAAATTTTTCTCGTGGAAAAGACGCTTAAGGGGTCCTTTTCAAATATCCGTGACCTACACAATATTTTACCTAGGAATTTTCGATTTGTTTAAATTTATATATTTAAAAGGAGGCGCGCGATATTTCTTTAATCTTCTCCTCAAACGAAGCTTTATGAATGATCGTTCCGTCATATTGGCGTTGGATATACAGTATGAGAAAATTCTACCGATTGAATAATATGTTGGTTTTGATTTTTGCCTTCCTCACCTTACTGAGGAAAGGCTATAAAATCACTCGAAAAATGAACTTATTAATTTGACCTCGTAGACTCACCTTTACGTATACATATCGACTCAGAATCATGTTCTGAGCAAATGTCTGTGTGGATGTGTGTAGGTGGGTGGACAAAAAAATGTAACTCGATTATCTCCGGACTGGATGAACGGATTTCGACCGTATTAGTCTCATTCGATCCGTCTTGGGGTCCCATAGGTCTCTATTTAAAATCAGCAAGTTTAGTTAAGTACTTCAAAAGTTATGCTAAAAAAACGATTTTGGCGTATGTCCGCAAGGGTGGTTTTTGCCAGAAAACCTATCATGTTATACATTTTCAGAAAGGTATTAAAAAGACCTTTCCAATGAGCCCAAGACATTGAAGATCTGACAACCCTATCAAAAGTTATTTTTTTTTTTTTTTTTTTTTTTTTTTTTACTGTGAACAGACACGGACCACTGCGACACTTGCGTATCTATTGTAGTATGATCTGTTCTCAGGTTTTCTGTTTTGCTGCTATACACAGCCTGCCGAACGATCGTCTTCTGTAGCGCTATTGTTTGAGCGAGACAGTATTTGACGAATTATTCGAGCAGTTGCCCCCTCTCATTCCCCAGACCAATCCCCCAAATGCCATGCCACACGAGCACGAGGGACCGATCCGAGGACGTGGAGTTGAGCGAGATTGAGGGGAAATCTCGTTTATTTTTGACCCATCTAGAGATCGTTACCGATCATATAGCCCAATCTTCAGCTCGAATTTTGCCTGAGAGCATGTGACCGAGTCGAAAGTAGCATTTGAAGCTCTTCTCTGCGTATTGTTACAGAGTTCTTCAACGCTCAGACTCAGTCGCCAACAGATCGTCCGAGAGATTGGATGGGATGGGTTTTGGGGAGGCTTGGGACTTGACAAAGTCAATTCCCGCAGCAGCCGATATCCCCTCTCGACCGCCACCTACCCCTTTTGCCTCGCCAGATGGGTTTCAAGCCATCGACCTTCCGCTTACAAAGCGAAACCCGTACCACTACACCACGGGAGCTCGGCATCAAAAGTTATTAGCACTTATGTGTTATTTATATACTTTTTGGAGGCCAGATCTCAGATATTTCAATGAAAATGATGTCCAGGTTCGTCATGCAACCTGATAATTGAAATACCTTTCCAATGAGCCTAAAAAATCGAAGATCTGACAACCCTATCAAAAGTTATTAGCACTTAAGTGTTATTCATACCCTTTTCGGAGGCCGGATCTCAGATATTGTGATAGAAATATTGTCTGAATCTTCCATACGAACTATCGTTGAATAGGTTTTTTATCAGACCTTGCCGATGAGCCAGAAATATTGAAGGTCTGCGAACCCTATCAAAAGAAATAAGTAATAAAGTTGATTTTTTAAACATGTTAAGCAACATTCCCCTGCTATTTTTACTGATTGTATTGACTTTATGAATGTGAGGAAGGCACAAACCACCTAAAGGTGGATTATGTAACGTTTTTAAATAGCATTTGAAAAAAAAATCCTGTCATTTTTTCTATACTTTTTATTATAATTCCCTTTTTGGTAATGACATCTTGAGATTTGTTCAACAATAATTTGCAACGATATCAAAATAGATTGCCTGAGGATCAACATTCGCAGATTTTAGGAGAGAAATAGTAAACATTAAGATATATTTATTATATTCAATGATTATTTCGAAATTAGTTGCAACTTTTTTGATATCTTTTGCCAGTGTCAATTATTTTAAATGCAACACTCTGATTTTTGTGTAATTAGTTATAAACAAAATGCGTATGTTGAATTCCAAGTAATAGATTGTTAGAATCGTTGATTATTTGTTGGAAGAGTGATTATCTTTTTATGTACCTCGAAACTTTTTTTCATAAAAAAACATTTACTCAAAAAAATCCAAGACATCTGGTTTTGGGATAAAAGGAGATGTGAGTGTGTACTTTTTTCAGAAAGAACTGGATTAAATTTGGTCAAACTTGAATTGAAAGAGTACATAAATAATATTTATAAAATATATTATTATTTATATTTATTAAATATAGGCAAAACGAAGCAGTCAGGAATCAAATAAATATTTCTGACTGCAAGACCAATATTGTTTATTATTTGTTGAGTTATGATACAACATGCTTGGGTAAGAGGGGAGAGCGAGTTGTGGCGCTATAACCACGGCAAATAGTGTCCTGGGCATTTGTGGAAATACAATGTCCCATCCCAGAGGGTCCCGGAGCACCAAAACTTCTTAGCATGGTGGCTTCCAACGATTTATTGCTTAAACAAACAGGAACGTGAGCGGGGGATCCCCACGTTTCTTCCTCCCCTGTAGATTCAGAATTGTGTTGTTGTTTGAACATTCGTGCTCAAACTCAATCCACTTCAATGAATCATCTTTGCGGTAAACTTTACGCAGTTGGCCTGGCCGCTTTAACGTTTGTGATGTTCCAAAGCAATTTATTGCATTGAGGCACTGCAAATGTTAATGTTGACAAGAGGATGCTAGGCGTTAATCAACCTAAGGCATTTTCCAGGATGCCCTCGAAAGACTGGCTGCGCTAGGGTTAGATTAGATTAGATTAGATTAGAACATGCTTGGGTAAGAGGGGATTAACAGGTTATCATTTAGTGAACTTACACAATAAGAGCTTTCCAATCACAATAAATAGCTTCAACATTATCATGGCATCTGATA
This sequence comes from Culex quinquefasciatus, assembly GCF_015732765.1. NCBI lineage: Eukaryota > Metazoa > Arthropoda > Insecta > Diptera > Culicidae > Culex > Culex quinquefasciatus. The sequence continues at coordinate 145,683,897 of NC_051862.1, read as the reverse complement.
AAAAATGAGAAAATAGCAACTTAAAAATCAATCAAAAATATAAGAAATTTTGTAAATTTAGCTGTTTGATATAAATACTGAACATTAAAAAAAACATATTTTTTGTTGAATTTAAGATAACTCTTACTCCGACTCCGACTCCGGGTTGTCAGAAATGTTTGGCTCCGACTCCAGCTCCTCAAATTACACATAATACTAATAGCTTTAGGATTTTTTCACGTTAGAAAAAAAAAACAAGTAATTTTAGGTTAGGATTTCCAAAAGTTGTCCACGCTCCATACAAAAAAGTTTTTTTGTATGGACAATTGTCCACCAGAAGGGGAGGGGGCTTGAGATTCCCAAAAAATTGTCCACATGGTTTTTGGATGGTCCCCAACTTGTATTTTTATTTGAGCAATTCTCCTTGAAGTTTGAAATTGTTCAATTTGTATTTTTAAATCTAACTCAACTTTTTGGAGGCTTTCCCTATCACCAAAATTCATTTTTGTGTCATTGGTTCACCCATACAAGTCTCCATACAATTTGGGAGATGTCCATACAAAAATCGAGGGCCTCGTGGCGCGGTGGTTAGCGGCTTCTGCTGCCGATCCCTAAGATGCTATGGGGCGCGGGTTCGATTCCCGCCTTATCCTCCTGGCCTTCTATCGGATGGGGTAGTAAAACGTCGGTCAATTTGCGTAAAAGAGGTTTTGGGTGACTCACCACATATAACCTTCAGACGCTTAGAAATGAGCAGAAACTTGCAACAGAGCCCACAAAAGATCCAGGGGTCGTTAAAGTGGATTAGGGTTGAGTAGTCATCAATGAGACACGGGGAACAATGATAAAATGGTTCTCACAAGTCGTAGTTTCAACCAATCAGGCTCATATTTGGGGGAAAGGTGTGTCTACTGGATATACGTCTGTCATAATAGTGGCTTTGGTTATGGACGCTCCCTTGACAAGTTATTCATAAATGTTTGATTCTGGGGTGTAAAAGTAAATTATGGACAAAAAATATTTTTTCGCTCGTAGGCTGCCATTTACACCAAAACTAATATTTCTTCAAATTTCTTTTGACGTTCCATAGGGATTAAGTTGGGCTACAATGTCCTTTCATTAGATTTGGCCAAAATTTAGAATATACCCAGAATCCAGGGCTGTCTCATTGTTCCCCACTCCTTTCAGCCTATGGGTAACAATGAGACACTTTGATTTTTCTTCAATAAACTTTTCAAAATCGATGGAAATCTTTCAAAACATGAATTAAAAGTGATTTTTGGCATATTTATAGAGTTTAAACTTCATTTAACCCAAAATACAAAGTTATTTGGTATTAATATATGAATTTTACAAAATTTAAATACTTTTTAGTGTAACTTTTGTTAATAAAAGTTTCATGTTGGCAAAATTGCTTTAAAATGTTCAAGGCAAGTCACCTGCAATGGAAAAATACAAAAAACATGATGTTTTGCTAGAAAAATGTTAATTTTCGTAGAGTGTCTCATTGTTCCCCAGCTGTCTCATTGTTCCTGCCAAGTGCGTCTACAATGAGACAGTTGAATAACTCTGGCTGTAGTCGTCAGATCGATCTCATATTTTGGTCAATGTTAGAACACATTAAAAGAATGATAATGCAACTAAAAGCTCATTAAAAAATGCTGATGAAAAAATTAGAAAAATCGTTGAAAGTTGAAAACCAAAAGTGTCTCATTGAGGACTACCCTACCCTACTTTGCTCTTGGATTTAGAAAAAAAATCTTTTGTGAAAAAGGATTAATTTAAAAAAAATTGGCTATTTTTCCGTTTACCTATTTCTTCTAAATAGTCCCCATTCATACCTACAATACCGAAGACATCAAACCAATTAGAAAATTACTTAAATAAATTTTCCAATATTTTTTGTATGGACAGCAGCCAAAATTGTATTACGATAAGTCACCTAGAAATATTTAATTTTACTCCTTAAAAAATGTGTATTTTTTGACGTTTGACGTGTCATCTGCAAATGTAGTAGTAAAAATCTAAATTTCGCCCGATAATCTTGAAATTGATTTTATGAGTTGTTTTTAATGATATTTCATGTATAAGAGAGGAGAGACAAGTTCGGATTCGATTTTTTCTCTTTGTGACTGTCTAAAGAAACGCGTTTGATGATGATGTTTTCATCGCCACTATTTGGTTTGTTATATAGATTATTATTTCACTCTGGGAAAATCTATCTGTAAAGGAATAAAAAGTTTTATAGTTTTCTGAATTATTGAACCTAAATTTTTTGATTTTTTTTTATATGTCCTAAACGAACAAATATGGAATTTTCATTAGGACAGCTGTCAACCCAAGTAACCGCGAGGCACTAAATAGCAGCATTAAATCAGCATTATATTGGCATTTAATACCAGCAAATAATGCTTCAAAACGTTAAATCAGCACTTTTCCCTTGAGAAATATTTCAAGTGGCGCACAGTGATGCCGATTTAATGCCTCACCGAAAGCTCGAACAAAAAAAAACTGCTTTATCGACGTCAAGGCTGGGGAAAAAAAGGACAGCTAGCTGCTCCACACACTTGGTGGTGGGCCTCCTTTGTTTTTTTTTCTCCTGTTGCATTTCATGTGTGAGTGTGACACTTTGATGTTATTCTTGCATTATTCTCGTCGATCTCCAGGATGCGCGCCAGCCAACTGATGTATTCTGAAATGAGTGTTTGTTTTGAAAGTTTTAATCGATGTGGTTGATGCATCGAACATTAAGGAAGACTTTCTTTCTGCTGTTTCGAGTTTCTGGTTCATGAGAAAAACCCGTTGTCATTTTGTTGGACGAAAATTATTGACGAGTCACTCAGCAAATTGCGGCCATCCAGTCAAGTACAGTACAATCAATTACGGAAGGCTTGGGGTTAATAGGGACCAGTAATGGCTAACGGCGAACGTAAACTGTTTTTCCGAGGAGTGCTTGGTCCACGGTTGGCAAAATTTCACAAAGTGTATCAGACTTCCGGAAAGCAGCTATTTGCTTGCGAGAAAAGTCTTCAATTTACCAGAGAAGTTTTTATAATGTCCTTTGTGCTATGGGCATATGTTTTGAAAAATTTGGCTTAATTACAGGCTGCAGTTTTCCACACAAAAAAATAAACAAAAAAAAACTTCAGTCAGCGGGAATTGAACCCACTTCACGCAAAAATAAAACTGTTGCACACTGGGGGAAATGCGCCTTAGCCCGCACGCTTATTGGAACGGTATGACGGGAGAAGGATAAAAGTCAATAAGAGCGTGCCTGGCTGAAATGTTTCCCGTATGGATGGGTTACTTTGTTGATAAACATCAAATGCTTTGAAGCACATTTTCAAGGTCGTAAATGGTGATTTAATGCCAGTTGTAATGCTGCAAAGTCTTGGTACTTTGAGGCATTCGCAAAGCTTATTTACTACTTCAAAACATTCGAGTGCTGATTTAGTACTGAATAAATACTTCAATTTAGTGCTTGTGGTTACTTGGGAAAATTGCATGGAGTCTTGAATGCAAAATTTCTCACTTTGCTTAAAAAACGAAACTTAGGTTTCCAAACAAAATCTTCGGGGATTTTTTTTTATCAAATCAAGATTTAATTTTCAAAATGTCCTATCTGCATAGAAAACCCATGACGGATAGGTTGTTTTGAAAATTTAATCTAGAAATCATGTACATTTTTGAACAATATTAAATTTAGCAGTTTATGTTTGTGCATATTTCCAAATCATTGTCATCCCGGGCAGACGGTAATAACAAAATTCTATCCAATAACAAAAACAAATCAAAACGACGAATAACAAATCTTTTTATAAATAACATAAAATGTTATTGGTCTAGAATTTTTAAATATCAAAAAATGTTATTCCAAGTTATTTCCGTCTGCTCGGGATTACTTAAAATTTTGAATGTTTATTTGGGACTAAAATAACTTTGAAATGTCTGTAAATTTACACAAAATGTACGTAAGGTTTTAGAGATTATAGGAATATTTTTTTAAATACTGATGTAAGTAATAAAAAAATAAATTGAACATTGAGAACCATTCTTTTTTTTTAGATTTTCTGATCGCTCGATGCTAACTAAAATCATGAATTTCAAAACTTATCTGTCAACATTGTATCGCGATTGAAACGTTTTCTCACGATAAGTGATGGAATGCCAATTCGATACGAAAACTCGCAAAAATTGTACTCCCAGCGTTCGGACGCCAATAAATATAAAAGGGTGTGGCCAATCACAAAAAAAACGAACAATTTCAGTCAACAACAACAAAAAACCAAGTTGCAATTACCAAATAAACCTGCAACGCTCAAGCCGACTCGGCGAGACCTCGGATGTGACTGTAAAAGTGCATCGCCATTTATGGCGAAAAATTGAATAATCGTCCATCTTTCTTGGGGCAGCAATTTGGCCGGGAAAAGTATTGAGATATTGTCACCGTAACTGAACTGGCAAAACCGCGCAAACAGTTGGCAGCTGGTCTGGTGGACGAACGAACATCTCCTCGGACGAAGTACTTTGCAGTTGCAGCCTCTTTTTTTTCGCTCGATTGTCATCGAGTCGTCTGGTGATGTGCCCTTTCTGGGACTGTTGATGGCCGTTATTGGCCGAATATTGTGCCGTCGTGTGTCCCTCAGAGGCATATTTTTAAAGTCGTAAATATACAATTAGCCCCAAAAACATGAACCGTTCTCGGACATGCAAGCATGTTCGAGAAGAGTGGTTTTCTGTCCTTTTCTTGCGACATGTCCCAAATTGACATTTTTGAAACTTTTTGAAAATTTTCGTAAAAATGTTTTATTAGCAACACTGCTTGAGATATCGTGAAATTTGTTCGGTGCACTTATCGCCGTCATTCAAATTAGCAAATGACCCCAATTTGTCTCCTCAAGGAACAGGTTGTAACCTCCAGCATCACCATAGCAGCATTTTCCCTCGAATTTTTTTCGGTCAAAATTTCTCTCCGTCTCCCTTTCTCTTTCAATTGTCCATGTTGTTGTTTTCCAGAGACGCGAAAAGCGGCCGCTCATTGATTACTATCATCATTATTGGAAGCTGCCGGCCTGCCAACAACAGCAGTGCCGAGTCAGTAAGGACTTTTGTTAGTATTTTTTGTTAACTCACTCATTGTCGTCGATGTCTCTTCTCTTTCCACTGCTTCGTTGTTGTCCCTTTTGGCGCTCTCTGCGCGCACATATGCAATATTTATAATATTCTCGTTATGTCAGCAGCATTTCCACTTTTGGTCAGATCAGTTTTTTGCTCGGTGTGTTGTTGTTGTCCTCCCTTTTGGAAGCGGTCCGCTAGGGGAGACTAGGGAAATACGCTGAGAGTTATTGATATTTCATCTAGAATTAATTAGTACTAAAGAAAATTCTATAGATATAAAACAACGATTCAAAAACTAACTTTGATGATTTTTGTTTTGCCATCGAAAGAGCGCAACGCAAACTCACTCACTGACTCAGTCATTTGACACTCACCACCACTCTCATTCGTCTAGAGTTTCTTCGATTGAATTCTACCGAAATTCAGATCACCTTCACCATGACTGCATTTAAACGATTGCTGTCAACACTCAAACAAGAAAGAGATACCAAAAGAGAGAAAGAGAAAGCATGTGCCATCGTGTCGCCCGGCCGTTTGAGTGTTGCGCTCGGCATTCTCTCGTGCCTACTTCGTGTGTGTCATCTGACGGTCGCATCCAAATGACGATCATGATCATGTTAGTGAATATCCAACGATCGGGTCGATGATGATAGCTGACTCTCAAGCTCTGTCAAATATCAGGCAATCTCTGTCGGTGACAGATCCTGTTTAAAGCCCTGGACATTTACCGAATTTGACCACAATCAACTTATATTGATACCTAAGCAATTCTGTAACTTTTGAGTGAATTTTCTGATCAATTTGGTGTCTTCGGCAAAGTTGTTGAGGACTTTTGAGAAAAAATAGGTACATGAAAAAAAAAATTGTAGATATTTTAATTCATTTTTTTTTCATTCAAACTCAATTTCCCAAAATACGTATTTTTTTATTTTCAAGATTTTTTTATATGTTTTAGGGGACAAAAATCCGCAACTTTTGAGCCATAGAGAAACATGGTCAAAAAATCTGCCGCCGAGTTATGAATTTTTGAAAAATAGTGATTTTTGGAAAAAAAAAATCAAAGTTTCATGCAAAAACAAGTTTGACATATTTTTTAATGCAAAATTGAATTTGCAATCGAAAAGTACTTCACAGATTTTTTGATAAATGGATTTGTTTTCAAGATATAGCCACCGAAAGTTTGATTTTAGCGAAATAATTGCAGTTTTTCAATTTTTAAAAATAGTGATCATGAGTGACCATTTCCAATTTTTTTTTTAAAGTTCAGAAAATTTGCTATAAAATTGTCTAAGAGACATTGAAGATTGGACCTCGGATTGCTGAGATAGAGCCGCTTTAAGAAAAAGAAACACGAAAATTGAAGTTTTCTTAATCTCACCAAAACAATCCACCATTTTTAATGACCATATCTCAGCAAGTAATGGGCCGATTATCAATGTTAAAACATGAAACATTCGTGAAATTTTCCGATCTTTTCGAAAAAAATATTTTGAAATTTTTTAAATCAAGACAAGCATTTTAAATAAGCGTTATATTCAATGTTTGGCCCTTTTAAAATGTTAGTCTTGATTTAAAAATATTTTTTTCGAAAAGATCGGAAAATTTCACGAATGTTTCATGTTTTAACATTGATAATCGGACCATTAGTTGCTGAGATATCGTCATTAGAAAATGGTGGGTTATTTTGGTGAGATTAAGAAAACTTAAATTTTCGTGTTTCTTTTTCTTAAAGCGGCTCTATCTCAGCAACCCGAGGTCCAATCTTCAATGTCTCTTAGACAATTTTATAGCAAATTTTCTGAACCTTAAAAAAAACTTAGAAGCGGTCACTCATGGTCACTATTTTTAAAAATTGAAAAACTGCAGATATTTCGCTAAAATCAAACTTTCGGTGGCTATATCTTGAAAACCGGAGCCCTTTATCAAAAAATCTGTGAAGTACTTTTCGATTGCAAATTCAATTTTGCATCAAAAAAAAATAATGTCAAACTTGTTTTTGCATGAAACTTCGATTTTTTTTCAAAAATCACTGTTTTTTTCAAAAATTCATAACTCGGCGGCAGATTTTTTGACCATGTTTCTCTATGGCTCAAAAGTCGCGGATTTTTGTCGCCTAAAACATATCAAAAAATCTCGAAAATCAAAATTTTTTTTTTTTTGGAAATTGAGTTTTAGTGAAAAAAAGTTGATTAAAAAATCTACATTTTTTTCCATGTACCTATTTTTTCTCAAAAGTCCTCAACAATACCTACAACTTTGCCGAAGACACCAAATTGATCAGAAAATTCACTCAAAAGTTACAGCTGTTGGAATATTTACATACCATTTTTGTATGGACAGCAGCCAAAATTGTATGGAGACTTGTATGGGTGAACCAATGACGCAAAATAGCTTATTTGGTCATAGGGAAGGCCCTCACAAAGTTTTAGTCAAATCAAAAAATACAAAAAATAAAAATGGTCGAAATCGGCCGATTTTGTAGAGAGTTGCTCTCCTTAAACATTCTTCTACCAAACCCCAACATCCCCCAAAGCTCATTCGCAACATAGTACTTTAGTGCCTTTTTTGTCCATTCCCATCTGGCCTGTTGCTGCTGCTGCTGCTTCTGGCTTGCTGGTTGATGCCCCTGGGCCTAAAGGTACACCTTTTGCGGGCGGCGATTTCGCGTACGCGTCCGAAAAGTACCCCCCAAAAACGTGATCTTGATCTTTCTACCAAACACAACAACCAACCCCCGCCGTCCCTTGGCAGCACTTGGCCAAACTTGGGCATAGTGCTGCTGTTGTTGTTGGGGGCTTTCGGTAGTATTTTATACACCGACTCTGACTGTGGCATGAATAATATCATGCGGGCCAGTTTTGCAACCTGCCTTCCTGCGAAACGAGCTGCAGCAGTTACCTCTAGATGCCTTATTTTGTTCCCATGAGTGTTACGTCGAGATGAAGTTGCTTTCCGCGCGAGAGTGAGAATCTCGTGGCGTCAAATACCGTCATGGGAGGAATGCTGGTACATTAAATTTTATGAGCTTTAAATATAAAACTTTGTGAGTTTTAAATTTAAAAAATTATGACAATGTTCAAGGTGTGATAAAACAAATTTCATTTCTTAATAATATTGTACAAAAATAAGCTTTTTTGCCAAATTCAACGTCTTGTCTTTTTTATAGCTGATCATTAAAAAAATATGAAAATTTTAACACTATTTTCTTACAAAATATGATCCTCTCTGACGTGGCGTTTTGGAAAATCGGAAAGAAGACATTTGGGTCATACCAGCTCATTCAGAGCAGCATACCCAATTGTATATTTAAGTCTGGTTATTATTGATTTTTGAATTTATTTCAAAATAATTAACTATTTACAAAACGCGACAAAAAATATATAGAAAGAAAAACCTTTCCAGAAATTATTCTGTTGATATTTGCCACAAAGAAAATTTCAAATTTGATGGCCACGTGGTTTATGCACGATCCCAAAAAGATTTTATTCCAAAAAAATGGGTGGTGCCACACACACACACCAAAATAAGAATAAAAAATTCTGACATGTTATAGATTTTTTTGCAAATGCTTTTCAAAAAAATATATCAAAAATCATTTTCATACAGCAATCTCCACAAAAACAGTATGATTCGAAAGAAAAATTCTCCGATCGGGCTAAAAATTTCTCTAATTTTTACATACGTAACGTAAAATTGTCCGAGGAATCCGAAAAAAATATTTTCAGAAATCTGGAGCAACATTTGAAAGGGGCGGTACGACATTGCTCTTACGGCCTTTCATTACACGCGTTTAAATGGGACGAAAGGCCGTAAGAGCAATGTTGTACCGCCCCTTTCAAATATTGCTCCAGAAATAGGCTCTTTGGACCTTCAAAACCGCATTTCCGCAAGTTTTCATGCAACCTTTTCAGATATTAGACTAGATTTTTGAAACCTTAAATTATTTTTTTTAAAAGGATATCTAATCCTTTTTCATTTTCGTCGAAGACATCTAAAATCGATTTAAAATGGCGCGGAACTATGATTTTTTGAAAATGTGGTATTTGCACCAACACCAAGTACACCAACGAGTAGAGCAACTTTTTGTAAACATTTCTGTTTATTTTCACTTTTATTAAAAGTTATGCTAGGGGAAATCTACCCTTTCCAATCAAACACCTATCTTCGTCATATGGAGAGTTTGATGCTCGATTAAAGCTCCAAAAATACTATTTGGGCTATAAACTTACCAGCAACAGCACCGCCTCGAGTAAGCACGTAAATGTATGCCACTTACTGGCCAAAAAGATCACATTTAATGCACTTTTGATCATAATTTGTATTTTGCGAGACCACTTCTCATCATTTTGTTGGCACATACAGTGACACACACGAGAATCCCTCAAACGCTTAATGAATATCGCCAAAATTAACTTTTCACTTTCGCTTACTTTTTCAAGGCGCTTAAGATATGAAATTGCTTCCAACTACCGGCAACATGTTCTTTTGATCATTAGTAAGGCACTCACTTGAAGAATAATCCCGAAAAATGTAATAAATTAGCAAGCGCCATAAAAAAAACAAACGCGCCAAGTCGTTTGACGTTTCAATTTTCACTTTGCATTCCAATCGAAGGCTGAAGAAAACCGAGCGAGAGACGAAGGCAAAAAAGAACAAAGGCTGGCCGTCAACACCACCAGCAGCACAGCCAGCGATGCCAGGAAATTTTTCCTATAAATGCCACTTTTCGTGAGTGTTCGTTTGAACTGTCAGCGCAAATGGCAACACTCGACAGAGTGTTGGAAGAAAAAAGAACTAAGCCGATATTAGAAAAATGGGCGTGCATTCGCCTCGATTAGAGTACCCTTGGGATTTTTTTTTTGTTAAATGCTTGGTAAAGAAATAGAATAACTTTTAGTGAAAGTGAAAATAAACAGAAATGTTCACAAAAACTTGCTATACTCGTTGGTGTACTTGGTTTTAGCAAAATTCAAGGGAGACTCTAGATTATCCAGCATCATTCAAACACGACCGCTTATTAGGATTAAAATGGGTAGATTTCCCCTATTCCTTTTACAAGCATTTAAAAAAATATTTCAAAAATGCATTCTAATCAGTCGAGTGCATTGGGCCACGCCCATTTTTCTATTTTCAGCTTAGTTCTTTTTTGCTTCCAGCGCTCTTTCGGGTCTGCATAGTGCTGCCAAACTTGATGAAATTTGAAGCGAACACTCACGCAAAGTAGCTTTTATAGAGAAAATTTCCTGGCATATCTGGCTCACTCCAACAGGCACCGTTGTGGTGTTGGTGGCCACCCTTTATTCTATATTTGCCTTCGCTTCTCGCTCGGTTTTCTTCAGCCTTCGATTGGAATGGGTAGTCAAAATTGAAACGTCAAAAGACTTGGCGCGTTTGTTTTTTTGATGGTGCTAGCTAATTATTTACATTTTTCGGGATTATTTTCAAGAGAATGACTAACTAATGTGCAAAAGAACATGTTGCCGGTAGTTGGAAGCAATTTTATATCTTAAGCGCTTTGAAATCGTTAGCGCAAGTGAAAAGATATTGATGGCGACTTTCGTTAAGCAGTTAACCTCTCTTCTTGCGTGTGGATGTGTGTGCCACCAAAATGATGAGAAATGGTCTCGCAAAATAGAAATGATGATCAAAAGTGCATTAAATTTGATCTTTTTGGCCAGTAAATGGCATAAATTTGCGTGCTTACTCGAGACGGTGCTATTGCTGGTAAGTTTATAGCCTAAATAGTATTTTTGGAGCTTAAATCGAGCATCAAACTCTCCATATGACGAAGATAGGTGTTTGATTAGAAAGGGTATATTTCCCCTATGTAATTTACAAAATCGCGACAAAAATAGCTAATAGCGAAAGGGCAAAAAGCCCGATCGGAGAACTTTTTTTCAAATTGTGCTGTTTTTGTGGGGAATGGCTGCACAATAAGTAAAAATGTATAGATACTTAATTTTCTCGGGTGAAGACTTAATTATTTTTCGTCTAATTTAGCTTTGAAAATCACAATTGTAACTCAGAGATGTAATTAATTTGTGTACAAAACTTTTAATGCTGAATGCACTGTTCAATGCTAAAAATAGCAAACCACCATTGAATCGGAAACATAAAATAATTTTTTTTTAATAATGCAGTCCAAACTCGATTATCCGAAGATTTGCATGAAACTTCGAATAATCGAATCAAGACCAAAAAAAAATGTTTCTTATTTTTATCAAATTTTCTTATTTTTATCATCAAATTCGAGATTTGGAGGGTAGTTTTTGAAAATGAAATTGTTTTCGTCAAATCTTACATTTTTTTAAAACTAATGATTGCAAAACAACTGAACTGGCCCTGACCGCATAAATGTCCCATATGCATTTTCATCGTTTTTGAGTTATTGATGCAGTTTGGTTCAAAATCGTGTGATCTTTCAGAAAAGCCTACAACATCCAGTACTTTCTAGAGATCAGGAGAAAATAAAGTTTTTTCGCTCAAACTGCATTTTGAAACACTTTTTGCATTCAAATGTTGAGACTATGGATTGTTATTTAATTTTTGACATAGGACTATGTCTTTACTTACTATATTGGGGGGCCAGTTCAGAAATTCGATCCAAAGCGTCACTTTTATGCGTTAAAAAAGGGGACATTTTGAACGCTTATATCTTTATTCCCTGTGAATCAATCCAGATGGTTGGACCACCAATCGAAAGAGGAAGATTTCAGCTATTGTTTAACTACATAGATAGTCTGACTAAACATAGTTAAAGCACTTAAAACATGCAATCAAAATGAGTAATTTTTCAGTACAAATCGGACAGATGACCAATCAGAGCGAGCGTATGCATTCGAGACCGCGCCCCTTTTGTGCCGTTCTCCGGCTGTGCCGCTATTTAAGCAGAATATTTCGCAAAAGCAAGTCACTTTGGAACGAGCACTCGAACTGTGCACGTCGGGCCGGCGCGGAGCAGCAGCAGCAGCGGCCAATAGAAGAAGAGGACCAGCAACCAGAAGGAAGAACCACCGGTAGCAGAAGGAGGAAATTCGAGCGAAGCGGACGGCGTGGAAGTCGCTATGATGCGGCGGTTCTCATGAAAAATGGCCAATTCGACAGTAGTGGCCACAACCTGGAGTGGCCGGTGCCCTCAAAGAAGGTTCCCCCGGGGCCTGGGGGGACATTTACAGAAACATACGAGTTGTGGCAATATGGGTATCAAAATTAATGGTTTTTGATACTGAACATAATAATGGCCATTTCGACAGTAGTGGCCACAACCTGGAGTGGCCGGTGCCCTCAAGAAGGTTCCCCGGGGCCTGGGGGACCTTTACAGAAACATACGAGTTGTGGCAATATGGGTATCAAAATTCATGGTTTTATACTGAACATAATAATGGCCATTTCGACAGTAGTGGCCACAACCTGGAGTGGCTGGTGCCCTCAAAGAAGGTTCCTCCGGGGCCTGGGGGGACATTTACAGAAACATACGAGTTGTGGCAATATGGGTATCAAAATTCATGGTTTTTGATACTGAACATAATAATGGCCATTTCGACAGTAGTGGCCACAACCTGGAGTGGCCGGTGCCCTAAAAGGAGGTTCCCCCGGGGCCTGGGGGACATTTACAGAAACATACGAGTTGTGGCAATATGGGTATCAAAATTCATGGTTTTTTATACTGAACATAATAATAGCCATTTCGACAGTAGTGGCCACAACCTGGAGTGGCCGGTGCCCTCAAAGAAGGTTCCCCCGGGGCCTGGGGGGACATTTACAGAAACATACGAGTTGTGGCAATATGGGTATCAAAATTAATGGTTTTTGATACTGAACATAATAATGGCCATTTCGACAGTAGTGGCCACAACCTGGAGTGGCCGGTGCCCTCAAAGAAGGTTCCCCGGGGCCTGGGGGGACCTTTACAGAAACATACGAGTTGTGGCAATATGGGTATCAAAATTCATGGTTTTTTATACTGAACATAATAATGGCCATTTCGACAGTAGTGGCCACAACCTGGAGTGGCTGGTGCCCTCAAAGAAGGTTCCTCCGGGGCCTGGGGGGACATTTACAGAAACATACGAGTTGTGGCAATATGGGTATCAAAATTCATGGTTTTTTATACTGAACATAATAATAGCCATTTCGACAGTAGTGGCCACAACCTGGAGTGGCCGGTGCCCTCAAAGAAGGTTCCCCCGGGGCCTGGGGGGACATTTACAGAAACATACGAGTTGTGGCAATATGGGTATCAAAATTAATGGTTTTTGATACTGAACATAATAATGGCCATTTCGACAGTAGTGGCCACAACCTGGAGTGGCCGGTGCCCTCAAAGAAGGTTCCCCCGGGGCCTGGGGGGACCTTTACAGAAACATACGAGTTGTGGCAATATGGGTATCAAAATTCATGGTTTTTTATACTGAACATAATAATGGCCATTTCGACAGTAGTGGCCACAACCTGGAGTGGCTGGTGCCCTCAAAGAAGGTTCCTCCGGGGCCTGGGGGGACATTTACAGAAACATACGAGTTGTGGCAATATGGGTATCAAAATTCATGGTTTTTGATACTGAACATAATAATGGCCATTTCGACAGTAGTGGCCACAACCTGGAGTGGCCGGTGCCCTCAAAGAAGGTTCCCCGGGGCCTGGGGGACCTTTACATACGAGTTGTGGCAATATGGGTATCAAAATTAATGGTTTTTGATACTGAACATAATAATGGCCATTTCGACAGTAGTGGCCACAACCTGGAGTGGCCGGTGCCCTCAAAGAAGGTTCCCCCGGGGCCTGGGGGGACCTTTACAGAAACATACGAGTTGTGGCAATATGGGTATCAAAATTCATGGTTTTTATACTGAACATAATAATGGCCATTTCGACAGTAGTGGCCACAACCTGGAGTGGCTGGTGCCCTCAAAGAAGGTTCCTCCGGGGCCTGGGGGGACATTTACAGAAACATACGAGTTGTGGCAATATGGGTATCAAAATTCATGGTTTTGATACTGAACATAATAATGGCCATTTCGACAGTAGTGGCCACAACCTGGGTGGCCGGTGCCCTAAAGGAGGTTCCCCCGGGGCCTGGGGACATTTACAGAAACATACGAGTTGTGGCAATATGGGTATCAAAATTCATGGTTTTTATACTGAACATAATAATAGCCATTTCGACAGTAGTGGCCACAACCTGGAGTGGCCGGTGCCCTCAAAGAAGGTTCCCCCGGGGCCTGGGGGGACATTTACAGAAACATACGAGTTGTGGCAATATGGGTATCAAAATTAATGGTTTTTGATACTGAACATAATAATGGCCATTTCGACAGTAGTGGCCACAACCTGGAGTGGCCGGTGCCCTCAAAGAAGGTTCCCCCGGGGCCTGGGGGGACCTTTACAGAAACATACGAGTTGTGGCAATATGGGTATCAAAATTCATGGTTTTTTATACTGAACATAATAATGGCCATTTCGACAGTAGTGGCCACAACCTGGAGTGGCTGGTGCCCTCAAAGAAGGTTCCTCCGGGGCCTGGGGGGACATTTACAGAAACATACGAGTTGTGGCAATATGGGTATCAAAATTCATGGTTTTTTATACTGAACATAATAATAGCCATTTCGACAGTAGTGGCCACAACCTGGAGTGGCCGGTGCCCTCAAAGAAGGTTCCCCCGGGGCCTGGGGGACATTTACAGAAACATACGAGTTGTGGCAATATGGGTATCAAAATTAATGGTTTTGATACTGAACATAATAATGGCCATTTCGACAGTAGTGGCCACAACCTGGAGTGGCCGGTGCCCTCAAAGAAGGTTCCCCGGGGCCTGGGGGACCTTTACAGAAACATACGAGTTGTGGCAATATGGGTATCAAAATTCATGGTTTTTTATACTGAACATAATAATGGCCATTTCGACAGTAGTGGCCACAACCTGGAGTGGCTGGTGCCCTCAAAGAAGGTTCCTCCGGGGCCTGGGGGACATTTACAGAAACATACGAGTTGTGGCAATATGGGTATCAAAATTCATGGTTTTGATACTGAACATAATAATGGCCATTTCGACAGTAGTGGCCACAACCTGGAGTGGCCGGTGCCCTAAAGGAGGTTCCCCGGGGCCTGGGGGACATTTACAGAAACATACGAGTTGTGGCAATATGGGTATCAAAATTCATGGTTTTTATACTGAACATAATAATAGCCATTTCGACAGTAGTGGCCACAACCTGGAGTGGCCGGTGCCCTCAAAGAAGGTTCCCCCGGGGCCTGGGGGGACATTTACAGAAACATACGAGTTGTGGCAATATGGGTATCAAAATTAATGGTTTTGATACTGAACATAATAATGGCCATTTCGACAGTAGTGGCCACAACCTGGAGTGGCCGGTGCCCTCAAAGAAGGTTCCCCCGGGGCCTGGGGGGACCTTTACAGAAACATACGAGTTGTGGCAATATGGGTATCAAAATTCATGGTTTTTTATACTGAACATAATAATGGCCATTTCGACAGTAGTGGCCACAACCTGGAGTGGCTGGTGCCCTCAAAGAAGGTTCCTCCGGGGCCTGGGGGGACATTTACAGAAACATACGAGTTGTGGCAATATGGGTATCAAAATTCATGGTTTTTGATACTGAACATGATAATGGCCATTTCGACAGTAGAGGCCACAACCTGGAGTGGCCGGTGCCCTCAAAGAAGGTTCCCCCGGGGCTTGGGGGGACATTTACAGAAACATACGAGTTGTGGCAATATGGGTATCAAAATTCATGGTTTTTTATACTGAACATAATAATGGCCATTTCGACAGTAGTGGCCACAACCTGGAGTGGCCGGTGCCCTCAAAGAAGGTTCCCCCGGGGCCTGGGGGGACATTTACAGAAACATACGAGTTGTGGCAATATGGGTATCAAAATTCATGGTTTTTGATACTGAACATAATAATGGCCATTTCGACAGTAGTGGCCACAACCTGGAGTGGCCGGTGCCCTAAAGGAGGTTCCCCGGGCCTGGGGGACATTTACAGAAACATACGAGTTGTGGCAATATGGGTATCAAAATTCATGGTTTTTGACACTGAACATAATAATGGCCATTTCGACAGTAGTGGCCACAACCTGGAGTGGCCGGTGCCCTCAAAGAAGGTTCCCCCGGGGCCTGGGGGGACATTTACAGAAACATACGAGTTGTGGCAATATGGGTATCAAAATTCATGGTTTTTGATACTGAACATAATAATGGCCATTTCGACAGTAGTGGCCACAACCTGGAGTGGCCGGTGCCCTCAAAGAAGGTTCCTCTGGGGCCTGGGGGGACATTTACAGAAACATACGAGTTGTGGCAATATGGGTATCAAAATTCATGGTTTTTGATACTGAACATAATGGCCATTTCGACAGTAGTGGCCACAACCTGGAGTGGCCGGTGCCCTTAAAGCAGGTTCCCCCGGGGCCCGGAGGCCTTTTTACAGAACCATACGAGTTGTGGCATATTGGTATCAAAATTCATGGTTTTTGATACTGTACATGAAAATTGACATTCCGACAGTAGTGGCCACAACCTTGAGTGACCGGTGATCTCAAAGCAGGTTTCCCCGGGGCCCGGAGGGTCTTTAACAGAACCATACGAGTTGTGGCAATATGGATATCAAAATTCATGGAGTTGCCGGTGCCCTCATAGAAGGTTCACCTTGGGAGAACATTTATGACAATTTTGCCGACAAATCTATGAAACAAAATAAAGTAATCTTAATTCAGATTTCACTAGCAATCCAAAAACACATTCAAACTGTTTGGTCCTATGTCTTTCGGTTATGTCTCTGACATACCATCTTGAACTTTTTTTTATCTTTTTTTATTCAAAAGGAGAGTTAGCGTCCGGTAAATGCCCCCTTTACAGTTGTTGAATGAGAAAATATCAGCTCAAAAAGGCTGCAAAAACATGTTCCATTGTAACTTTCATTGAGCGCAGAAGTCCCAACATTCACCACCGCGTACCGGTAACGCAGTATAACACAATGCTGTAACAACAATAAAAATCGCAACACACTATTAACATCCGAATATAATTTAATGGAATTATTTCCCTTCGAGCCCCATCAACCATAAACTCAAAGAGCGAGAGAGAGAGAGAGACCCCAGCGATATGATGGAGAGCACTCGCGCTGAGATGCTGTTCCTGCTGCTGTTTCAAAGATCCAAGCCTCGCCGAGTCGCCAGTCAGAGTCCAACCAGCTCGCAGTACCGATCGTACGTTGAAAGTGGCCACACGCGTGTGCCCCCGGCGCCGAAACTAAGAAGAAAGAAAAAAAACGCAGTCGCGAATCTCTCCTTCTCGGGGAGACCTTGGCCAACTCACGTCCGGGCTTGGAAGCCACGCGACCTTCAACACCTTCTTCAATTCACGCGCGCGCGCACACACCGTTAGCGGATCTCGGAAGCAACTCCGCGCCGCCGTGACGTCCTTCAGTGTGCCATCCGTCGCCATATAGACTCTGCCATAGGATATTGAATTCACGGTTGACATCAATCGAAGAATACAGTGGATTATCTTACCACAAACTCGAGGAGATACTTGGCTTGAAAGTGCACTCTGCTGTTTGTTATTCGTTGACGCTGTTGTTCAGAACTGTGTTGAGTGATTTTTGTTTTGTGCTGTTTTGTTATTATTTTGTTAAAAACTCAGTGATCAAGTGAAGACTAACACCATGTACATGTACGATCCACCAAAGAAGAATAACTTCACGTCTGTGGAAGGTAGGCTCGATCGGACACTGGCAGTGTCGTTCTACTTTAACTAAAGAGACAGACTTGAGAGGACTGCAATTATAATTGTGGCCCGAGGGCGCACGTTTCATCTGTGCACACATGTTCGCTCGAATGTTGGATGAATCACCCGATATCATATCTATGGCGCGATTTGCGAGACACTTTACAATGCTTGGTTTCACAGCAAAAAAATCCGATGGTAAAATCGAATGCAAAAGCATGCACATCACCTTCGTCGAAATAAACACTTAATATTACACACTGCATGTACAATTTTTGCAAACATAAAAAAAAGTTGCAACCGACGGGATTCAAACCCAGCACCAACAGGACTGGCGCCTTAGCCCCCTCGGCCATCAGACCGATGAAAAGTTGGAAGGATAAACGCATATATGAGCTTGACATTTCGGTCAAGTAGGTTTCCCATACTGATGGGCTACATATTTCAGGGCGTAAAATTACATAAAATTGCATAAAATAATACAATATTTATTTTACACCCAGCATTTTTACACGCAGCTGGATTACTACTTTTTTAGCTGTGTTGTAATCCGAGACCTTGGAGGTGAAAACTGGGATAACTAAAAGTGACAAAACATGCTATAAGGATGATAATAGTTATTCTAGTATCAAATTTTTTTTTTTCAATTACCGAGAATCTTAAAAACAAAAAAAAATCCAAGGTCAAAAACATAAAAATTATTAGAAAGTGTTCTAGTTATCTCTCATGTAAGAAACAGCTCAGAGATCGCCCAATGTTTAAATAATCATAGAAAATCGATAGTTGAACACAATGACTCGCTTTTGTCTTCATTTGAAATCTTTTCTTGTAATCTTTCGAATAATGTACGATCGACTGGTACTTTAAAGTATTTTTTCAAGTTTTTCAAGATAAACAGTAAAAAAGCAGTCTACCATACTGACTGAAGCTATGCGGGTATGATCCGTGGGCAATACCGGTCGACATCTTGCTAGTTACGGTAGTAGACCAAAATTCAACATTTTTACCTTTCTTACTGAAGAATGATAACGTCATGATTCGAAATCCGGACACTTAGTACCATATCATTTTCGTTATAGCTGACAAAAAATCATGTAATAAGTTGGAAATGAAGAAATGTCTTGAAATGACTTGTTGTGCTTCGAATCCCGGAAATCCGGACACTTTTGCTTCGAATTCTGGACACTCAATTTGGCTAACGAATCGCACAAATTTGGACTGAAATGTTAGTGAATGGCATTCTTTAGGTCTCAAATACGCTGTTAACATCAAAACACTTACTTTTACTTTTACTGCTCGTACAACCTCCGGGTCATGAGCTGTCTCCAGATGCGCTGCCACTGGACTCGGTCCTGGGCTGCTACTCTCCAATTTCGCTGCGGAACTCCCACACTTTCCAGATCTTCCTCCACTTGGTTCAACCACCTTGCACGTTGCGCCCCCCTCCGCCGCGTTCCAACCGGCTCCGAATTAAACACCAACTTCACCGGATTGATAGTCTGGTTCGGTTGGCGCGCATCCAGCGCGTCCGGCATTCTTGCGACGTGTCCGGCCCACCGGATTCGGCCTGCCTTGGCGACCTTCCGAATACTTGGCTTGCCGTAGAGTTGCGCCAGCTCGTGGTTCATCCTTCTCCTCCATACAGTGTTCTCACGCACGCCGCCAAAGATCGTCCTAAGCACTCGCCGTTCGAAAACTTCAAGCGCTTGCAGGTCCTCCTCGAGCATCGTCCACGTCTCGTGCCCGTAGAGAACGACCGGTCTTATCAGCGTTTCGTACATGGTACACTTTGTACGCCGAGAAAGGTGACCAGACCGTAAGGTCTTGTGGAGTCCGTAGTAGGCACGACTACCGGTGATGATCCGCCTCCGAATTTCTCTGCTGCAGTTGTTGTCCGACGTCACCAACGATCCGAGGTACACAAACTCCTCCACGACCTCGAACTCGTCGCCGTCGATCGTCACGCTCGGTCCTATGCGAGCCCTAAGGGACTCGGTTCCTCCTGCCAGCAGATACTTCGTCTTCGCAACATTCACCTTCAATCCAACCTTATCCGCTTCCCGCTTCAATTCAGTGTACCGCCTGGCCACATCCTCGAACGTTCTGCCGACAATGTCCATGTCGTCGGCATAGCAGATGAACTGGCTAGACCGGTTGATGATCGTGCCCCGCATGTTAAAGCCCGCCCGCCTCATAACACCTTCAAGCCCAATGTTGAAACAGAGGCCGGAGATACCGTCGCCTTGTCGCAGTCTCTTGCGCGATTCGATCGGGTCGGACATCGCTCCCGAAATCTTCACGCTGCACCGTGCCCCGTCCATCGTCGATTTCGTCAGTCTGATCAGCTTCCCGGGAAAGCCGTTCTCGTACATGATCTTCCATAGCTCTTCGCGATCGACTGAGTCGTACGCGGCTTTGAAATCGATGAACAGGTGGTGCGTCGGGATCTGGTACTCGCGACATTTTTGGAGGATTTGGCGCAGCAAAAAGATTTGGTCCGTCGTCGATTTCCCCTCCACAAAACCGGCTTGGTACGTACCAACGAAATCCTTTGCTCGCTCCGACAGACGACAGAAGATGATCTGAGACAACACTTTGTAGGCCGCGTTGAGAATGGTGATAGCTCGATAGTTCTCACATTCCAACTTGTCCCCCTTCTTGTAAATCGGGCATATTACTCCCTCTTTCCACTCCTCCGGTAGCTGTTCTGTGTCCCAGACATTGACTATCAGCCGGTGTAGGCAGGCCGCCAACTTGTCCGGGCCCATCTTGATGAGTTCAGCACCGATACCATCCTTACCCGCTGCTTTGTTGTTCTTCAGCTTCTTGATGGCATCCTTAACTTCCCTCATCGTGGGTGCTGGCTCGTCCCCGCCGTCCACCATACCGCTGACGTCGTTTCCCCGTCGCCCTGGTACTCCGCCTCTGGGCCGTTCAGGTGCTCGTCGAAGTGCTGCTTCCACCTTTCGATCACCTCGCGCTCGTCCGTCAAGATGCCTCCGTCCTTATCCCGGCACATTTCGGCCCGCGGCATGAAGCCTTTCCGGGATTGACTAAGTTTCTTGAAGAACTTACGCGTTTCGTTGGAGCGATACAGCTGTTCCATGTCCTGGCACTCCAACTCTTCCAGGCGGCGCTTCTTGTCCCGAAAGAGATGGGTTTGCTGTCTTCGCAACTGTTTGTACGACTCCTTGTTCCCACGGGTGTTGCGCAGCAGCCACTTGTCCCGCGCTGCTTTCTTCTCGTCCCAAATCGCCTGACATTCCTCGTCGAACCAGCCGTTCCGTCGAACTCGGTCCACGTACCCGATGGCGCTCGATGCCGCTGCGTTGATGGCTGCTTCCATATGGCTCCAGCAGGCCTCCAGAGGGGCTTCGGCGAGCTCACCCTCGTCAGGCAACGCAGCTTCGAGTTCCCGCGCGTACTGGGTAGCGACCTCAGGATCCTTGAGCCGCTCCAGATTATACCGCTGCGGGCGACGGTACCGGATCTTGTTGACCTCAGACAGGCGTTGGCGCAGCTTTGCCACCACCAGGTAGTGGTCCGAGTCGATGTCCGCGCCACGGTAGGTTCTGACGTCGATTATGTCGAGAAGTGCCGACCATCGATGAGAACATGGTCGATTTGCGTCTCCGTGTCGTTTGGTGATCTCCAGGTGTACTTGTATAGGGAGGTGTGCTGGAAGAAGGTACTACGTATGGCCATGTTTCGGGAGGTAGCGAAATCGATGAGTCGTAGGCCGTTCTCGTTCGTCTGCTGGTGGGCGCTGAACCTCCCAATAACCGGTCTAAACTCCTCCTCCTGGCCGACTTGAGCGTTTAAGTCGCCGATGACAATCTTGACGTCGTGTTTTGGACACTTCCTGTACTCGCGGTCAAGAAGCTCGTAGAAAGCGTCCTTGTCATCGGCGTCGCTTCCATGTGCGGGCTGTGCACGTTGATGATGCTCAGGTTGAAGAATCGGCCCTTGATTCTCAACCGGCACATTCTGTCGTTGACTGGCCACCACCCAATCACGCGCTTCGCCATTTCGCCCAGCACGATAAAAGCTGTCCCCAGCTCGTGTGTATCGCCGCCGCTCCAGTACATAGTATAACCCCCGTACTCTCGGTGGTCCTTCCCCGTCCAGCACACCTCCTGCAGCGCCACGACTTCGAGGCCGCGGACCCGCAATTCGTTGGAAAGAATGCGGTCGCTCCCATCGAAGTTGAGAGACCTGCAGTTCCACGTCCGAGTTTCCAATCCCTGGATCCCCGAAAATCGGGTCGGCGATTGGATCGGCTCGCATCTGGAGCTCTCTGCACTTCTGTTTTACGGCGGGTGCGTGTAGCCATCACCAACCCCCTGTCTCGTCGGAGGGCCGTCGTACCAGGACTGTTTAGAGTCCCACCTGGCACTGGGACTTTTAATCAGCCGCCCCTAACCTGGGGAACAGACGCTGTTTCGAGCCGCCCCTAACCTGGGAACAGACGCTCGAGGGGGGGTCAGAACTCTATTCGCTGTAAGCCGCCCCTAGCATGGAGAACAGACGCTTACCTCGGCAATGGAGCCTGACACCAGTTTCTTCGAGCCGCCCCTAACCTGGGGAACAGACGCTCGGAGAAGGGGGGGGGGGGGGTCGCTCACCTCTTCAGAGCCGCCCCTATCCTGGGAACAGCCGCTCTCGGGGGAAGGGAGTCGAAACCCCGAGTTGTTTTGGGCCGCCCCTAACCTGGGGTACAGCCGCCCAAAAACGGCGGAGGGGGGGGGGGGGTTTGTGCACGTACGCAACGTTCACTTGCTTCCACTTTTCTTTTTAATTTTTAGAATAAAAAACTTTTTGCTGATTTTATTTTGTCGCACTACGATTTCACTCCGACCCACTGTGCGCCTTCGAAATCTCTTCCACACTTCCAAGCAACACCACACGCGGACCGTTTGTGACGACGACGGTACGATCACACAATACTACCGCGATGCGAAGGACCGAAGACGACGACGACGACGACGAGCTTCTTGTTGCCGGGGAGCACTTTATTGTTCGTTTGTTTGGCCAGATCTGAACCGCAAGATCGACCAATTTTTGCGCAAAATATTGGCGATTTTGCGATCGCTGGACGCGGATTTTAATTCACACCGGTTCACTACTGGTTCTTACACCTGCTGACGGGAACTTCACGTCGCGGTAAGCCGGATAACCACGGATTCGCGAGTAAATTCGGCGGACCGGCCGGAGCACAACACCGCGTTAGTACGCACGCACACCACCACCAAAACAATCAAAACAATCGATATTTTATATAAAAATTTGCTTGAATTTAAGGAAATCAAAAACATAAATTTCTGCGTTGCCTACCCGGTGCTTCGGACGCCTATGAAATATTTCACGTGAAATGTTTCGCATTTTTGGTAATCTTATAATTTTATTTTATTTTACATTAACTATAGCGTTCAAACAAACTTTACATGAAAGTTGATGTTAGAATTCATCAAATAACCCATTTTTAACATTTATAATGCGAACTTATATCCAAATAATTGATAAAACAAGATGAAGTGTCCGGGTTTCGAAGCGTACGGGACTTCGAATCATGACGTTATAGGATTTGCTTTTGGATCTAACTAAAGATCAATCTTCTTGATCCGAATTTTTCTCGATAAAAAATCATTTGAACAAATTAAAAAAAAAAACATGGATAACTTTTGACGCCCGATCGATTGAAAATGGCAGAACTGTCTACCATCAATGATTTGATTACTTTAAAAAACCTAAGGCTACCAACTGTACGGATTTTTTCCTTACCATACGGATTTTCGACCCTCTTCGCGGATTTTTAACAGGCCGGAATTTTTGTAGGGAATTTCACGCATAATACGGATTTGTACGGAATTTTAACAATTTTTGAACATTGTATTGCTTTTTTGATTAGGTCCAAGCTTTTGTTAATTAGACATTTTAATTTAACTGAGAGATTGATTTAATAAGGGAGAGTTTTCCGGGTTTTACTCAATTCAAGCTTGATTATTTATTTTATTTTTTTTTCTTTTATTTGTTAATAGGACCTTTTAAAAACACTCTAGAATTGTTCTTTTAGACATTCCTTACTAAATATATATATTCATTAAAAGGTCCAAAGGCTTTCTAAAGCTTGCGAAAACCTTTGAACATTTGAATTAACAAATCTAGAGTTTTTTTAAAGGTCCTATAAACTGTTGTGTTTCACATGTTATAGGGCCTTTTCAATAAAAAAAAACTCTGTTCGTGAATCGATATCATTCGTAAAAGAAAACTTGCCATTTCGTAAACTTTTAAACGTTTTACAAAAAAAAAAAATGAAGACCATAATGATTTGATTCAAATCACGGTTTATTTTATGAATACTTTTAAACGTGCAAGTCATAAGCACTCTGATAGCATTTTGTGAATTTTGTTAGCTGTAAAAAGGACACAGTTTCATATTTGTAATTCTCAAATTTATTTAATTTAATTTATCTAAATAATTCCTTGACAGTTTTTGTTATATGTAGTTGTTCGGTAACTGGGCGTTGTTTAACTGGGCTGCTTTTTAACTGGGCGATCGATAACTGGGCCGTAGCCCAGTTAAAAAGCAGACAAACGTCAAAAAACCAAAACAAGCCAAAATGACCGAGGGATTAATGGATGCAAAAATCATATTCAGTAAATAAAAAAAAAATCAAACTTTTGTTTAATTTCAAGTTACAATTAAAGAAATATGAAAAGTAAGCAATGTAAATAAATTTGAGTAACTTTTATTTTTATATTTCATCTGCAAAATATTATGCATTGGTGGTCCCCTCGTTATTTTTTGTTCAGCTCAGTTAACGAGCAACATATATTCGGTGACTGGGCTACGTTCTCAGCCCAGTTACCGAACAACTACTGTACCATGGTGTACACTGAAAACCCAACCATGGTAGTTGCTACCATATTGTAGGGTTAAATTGAGAACACGCACCGACGTATTTTTGCTAAAAACATTCCGTGCTTGGATTGACTGATTATCGCAGTCAGTTTTACTATGTCGAGGGCGGTATGGTAATTTTAACCCTCGATTATGGAGAGAATGATAATGATTTCGTATTTGCTACCATGCAATCTTGTGGAAGCATGGTACATTTTACCATATTTGCGTTTACTTTCACCAAAAAGCCACAGTTAATTTAATAAGCAGCATTTTTAGCAAATTTTCTTAAAACTACCATGGTCGGGCTTTCAGTGTAATATCGGCAAAGTTTACGGATTTTTGCTCAGCAAGAGTTGGTAACCTTAAAACCTATTTTTTGTTGCTTTATATTTGAAGAGCTCAGCGATTCGAAGCCTTTTTGCCTTCCACATTGAAGAAATGATATAAAATCACTCAATAAACAGACTTGTTTTAGCCTCTAAGATATATTATTTAGGTATACATATCGTCTCAGAATCAAATTGAGAGATTTTGTTAACTTGCCAACTCACTTTTCTCGGAACTGGCTCGGCCGATTTTGTCCGGATCTGTGTTTTTAGATCCGTTTCTTTAAGTCTTTTTTGAACATCATTAAATTTGGCGCAGTACTTTCCAAGGTATGTTAAAAAAAACTGTTTTGAATGATACAAAAAAGGGTCATTATTATTCACATAATTACCTGTCGGAATTTTTCGTAAAGTGCACACACACAAACACTGCAGTGCTTTCAAATGGTTCATTATTTTTTTTCGTAGGTAAGGCTTTTATGGAAAGGCAGCTATCACCTTCTGGTGAATTAAGCAAATTTTTTGATTACCTCTAACATACGAAAAAGTCTTAAGTCTAAAAATACGAATTTTGAGAATTCAACCTTTTCTAATAAAAATGCTGGTTTAAAATTTTTGATTTTTTAACAGTGTAAGTCATAACTCGAATAAAACTGCATTCGAATTTGCGAATCCGAATTCGCTAATTGGAACGACTGACAGACTTTAAAAAGCACGAAACCACGTGCTCGCAAATCGACCAACAAAGGCGAACATTAGTTTAATATTTCATGTTTGTCGTTTGAGTGCTTTTTAATTCAAGAACGTTGGAATTAGCGGACCTCCGACGGAAAATTGCTTTAATTTGAGGTGTATAAAAACGTGACATTTTAGAATTGGAAATTGATACTTTCACTTTATAGTGGAATTTTTAAATCTTTTAAAGTTTGTACAAGTTTGTTTTAAAAGCCTTTAACTATGTAGAATGAAAACAGGATATCCATTTTGTCAAGAAATTGAGTTTTAAAATAATCCTACTGGTATAACAGCCCAAAGAATGTTTCATGTAGTATTAAAGGACGTCACTTTTAACAAATTTTAAGACATCAATTTTTCTCATGCAGGCCTAAAATTTTACTACTACTCATGATTAATATAAATAACAATTTAAAGGTTAACAAAGAATCGTCTCAAATAGAAGCTTTAAAGGTTAACAAAGAATCGTCTCAAATAGAAGCTACCCCTAATTACCATTCGATTATTAACACGTTCTGCTATCAGTTTCCCAATTTGGACGTGGAGCCCAGTCGCAATGATTGCGTCTAATTAAAATGTAAATATTTTCCACAACACTTTGTTCTAACGTGTTGCCTTCTTTTTTTTTCTCAGAATTCCAGGAGGCGTTCAACCTGTTCGACAACCGCGGCGACGGCAAGATCCAGCAGCAGCAGATCGGCGAGTGTCTGCGCGCCCTCGGCCAGAACCCGACTGAGTCGGACGTGAAGAAGTTTACGATGCAGCTGAAGCCGGACGAGCGCGTCTCGTTCGAGGTGTTCCTGCCGATCTACCAGGCCATCTCGAAGCAGCGCACGGCCGACACGGCGGACGACTTTATCGAGGGGTTGCGCCACTTTGACAAGGACGCCAGCGGGTTCATCTCGTCGGCCGAGCTGCGGCACCTGCTGACCACGCTCGGCGAGAAGCTGGCCGACGATGAGGTTTGAGACTTTTAGTTTGAAGAGTTTGGTTTGTTTATTGAGTTTGGTTTATTTTAGGTTGAGCAGCTGCTCCAGAACCAGGAGGATTCGCAGGGCAACGTCAACTACGAGGAGTTTGTCCGAATGGTCATGAGCGGTTAGAACCGGGGAGAACGAAGATTCCACCATGTTTTTACTACACGATACTGTCTTTAAACATTTCCACTTGAGACACAAAACAAAACTTGAGAAACAGAACAAAATCGAATTCGAGAACATGTGCCCAACTTTTATGTGGAATCTTTCCCAGCAACAAAGATACAAAACTCGTATTTCATTGTGGAAAACTATCGTTTAGCTTCTTCTTTATCCAGGAAAAACAACCATAAAGTGTAGACAATATACAAGTGTTACTTAACGATTTCTTTTGCACTTTACCATTAGCATCAGCAAACAACCGTAGAACTGGAAGCTTCTTACAGCAAAAAAGCAAAAATATACAAATTCCTTACCTTTAGTATTACTCGCATTTGCAGCATTCTAATGCATTCTTTTCCTTTCGATCGATTCGTAGTGCACTATCGGACGCATTTCTTCAAACATTATTCGTTAAAACGTGACAAAAAAATAAAGTCAAAACACTTCTTTTATCTATATAAAATTATTATTATATTTTAAATGAGTAATAAAAGCCTAATTTATACACTAACCGTTTAGAATGCGTTTACAATCGGCCTCTAGAAACAAATCCTTGCACCGAATCTAAAACAACAAACAAGGAGTGGGGGAAACACACTCTCCCGACCAGTAACAACACGTAACGATGGATTTTGATTGTTTTGATTCTTTCAAGAAGCACTAGCAAAAAAACGCCAGGATCTGTTTCTTCCCTACTGCTCGTCAAAGTCCCACTCGACGCCACCGCTCGTGTCCATCGACATGCTGGAGAATTCGCTCGACAGGTTGAGATCGTAGTCTTTGATGGTGTTGAAGTCGGCCGTTTCGATGCCGCACGCCGCAAACTGCTCCCGGATGCTGGTGTGTTTGCACTGCTTGAACACGGCGTGGGCCAGCAGGTCGGCGGCGTTCGGACGCAGGTTCGGGTTGCTGGTGGGAAGCGGAAACAAGGGATAAATAATGGGTGGCAATTCGTTCTGTTTGACGCTAAGTGAAAATGATCTTCAGAGTTTTGGTGGGAAGGGAACCCTCAAAAAATATTGTTCAAAATAAAAAAAAAATACTAAATTGAAAAAAAGAACAGCAATTGAAAGTACAAAGTTTTGATAATCCCAATTTAGATTATCCAAAGGTCTTAAACTAAAAAGTGATGAACGTGATTCGACTTTCCGGAGTGATATTTTTTCGAGGACTATAACTAATGTAGTAAGTTTAAAAACATAAACACAACAAAAAATATTGCCGGATACAGTTTTTTGTCGAAAATACTAAAATTTTCATACATTACAATATGGATATCAAATGAAGCGAAATTTATAACAGGGTAACCACTTAAATTCCATTTTCAAATTCCCGACTTTTTTCCAGACTTTTTCCAGAATGCTCAAATAATAGGCATTTCTTATCTAAAGAATGATTTCAAACAAAAAAAAAATCTATAAGAACAGTCAATATTAATCAGCGAAAAAAAAATCACAATGATTAAAAAAAAATCCAAATATAGACATTTTTTGTAAATACAAAAACTAAACAACAATAAAAAAAAACACTTCAAAAATGGAGTTTCATTATTATGATTCAGAGTAGAAACACAAACACTTAGTCTTTGAAAAAATAATCGAAAGTTCAATAATGTGTGTGTGTGTGTGTGCAACCAACCAAACGGGACCACGCGGTCGCTTCTTACAAATTGAGTTGTTTCCATGTATTTTTAGCTCTCATTCTATACATGCAAATAACTCGCATAGGCATTTGGAAGGTGTTAGCTCTGCCGAGCTTCGGTGACCCATTTCTACGCTGGCTAGCCGAGCGCGAGGTACTTCAGCTTTGTCGACAAGCCCCGCCCTGAAGAACGTTTGGACCAATCGGATTCAAACGTTATTTAGAACTTCCGAACCCTTGTCAAATGGACAAGGACCCAGCGCGTATATAGTTATATAGTACTAACAGTATTCCTTATTCCAGTCATAGCTCACCAAGTCGCGAAGGCATAGTGGTTAGCATTTTTGCTTACCAATCCAAAGGACGGGGGATCGAACCCCGACTCGAGCGACTTTGATTTTTCGTTCATGTTCAGAGTTTCAAGATTTATATTTCCTATACTTTCTCGTTGGGACCAGATGGGAATCGAACCCAGGACCATTCGCTTACAAAGCGAACACCGTAACCAGTCAGCCACGGCCGCTCCTAATAATCGAAAGTTCAATAATACTTATAATTTCCATGTTATTTTTTAAATTGGCAAACGTATAGTTTTTGATACTTCGTTTCAACTGAAAATGACAAAGAAATAAAGATAACTGAACTTAAAATATCGTTCGTATTTTTTTCAAAACTTCATCATAATTTTAAATCAAAGAATGATTGAAACATAATTGCTGTTATTATTCATTCAACGGATTTAGAAAAATGTCAAGGAATTCATAAAATTTAATTTTAATTTTGTAATTTTTGATATTAAATTTTCTAATCAATTTTAATTTATCTAGTGGTCAGTATTTAACTGTTTTTTTTTCAATGAAAATTAAGTTTGATATGATTTTATGTTTTCTCACTTAGTTTAAGCAAAATAATTGAAGAAACAATTTTTTTAAACAATTTTGCAATAACTAAAAATTTCTTGGATTATTTTTTTGCAATTTCAATATTTTCTTTATGTTTCCAAAACGTAAAAGAGTTTTTCAATGTTGGATTTTATTCGATATTTAGGTTTTCCGAAAACTGAAAATCAAGCTTTATCTATGGTAGGTAATTTACCCATACTTACAAAAAAAAAGTTCAAGGGCAACATTTGGAAAAAAATATATCTTAAATTACTAAATGAATTTAGTTAAACAATTAAAAATATTCACCAAAAAAAAAAAAAAACATTTCCAAACTCAAGTTGGAATCTTTTACCAAATATCCAATTATGTGACAAAATGAAATAGAATCATAATTCTAAGCTGGCCATTATGCTTTAGTTTTATATTAGTTTTTTCATTAACTTTACCTCCTGGGTGATGAACAAAAATTAAAGCGATCATTTGATTCATAAAAAAATATTTTGAAAATCTGTGTTAAAGACTCCAATATTCATTAGGATTTTGAATGCCTTGAACAGCTTTTCTATACTCAAATATATAGAAATAGTGAAAAGAACCTTAAATTTAAAGTAAGTTACTAAAGCAGAAATGAGTGAATTCAATTTGAAAATTTTACAAAATATTACAAAATTATTCAATAGTTAAAAAATAATTTTCAATCAAGTATGCTCAGAATTCCCGACTTTTTGACAAAAAATCATAAATTCCCGACTTTTTCCCGATTTTTGGCGGATTTTGGCGAATTCTCGACTTTTTCCCGACTTTCCCGAATTTCCGACTTGAGTGGCCACCCTATAATAAGCTATTCCAGTTTCATTCGAGTTTTTTTTTGTAAAATACTCAAACTTTCACGTATTTTTTCGAAATATTCAAATTTTCAATTTTTTATCAAACGAAACGAAATTTTATTAGAGCAATTACAGCCCAAAACAGGATTTTTTAGGTACTTTTTCCTCGTCTCTCTCCGATTTCAATGAAACTTTGTAGACATGTTATCCCACGCTTATATAATGAGTTGCTTTGGAGAATTTGAACGGTTCGCGCCGCGGTCAACAAGCCGGATTTTCGTTGCCGTTTCCGTCTTTGTTTCCCCCCCGATTGTGTGTGTTTTTCGGTCCATGCGGTTTCGCGTTTTATTTGGTTTTATCTTTCCACAGCCGGCTGTCTAAGATTGAATCATTTATGCTAAACTTAACACCAAATAACCGGGAATATTCTCATCCGCATCATCCGACTGTTTACCTTAAGAATGCATAATACATCACATCATTAAACAAAATTTATTGATTATTGGGTCGCATCATCATCCTCTATGATGAATCCTGGCCATTACCCTATCCCACTAACAAAATCCTAAGTAGAAGTAGTTTTCCGGCACACGTGGGGGTGTGGATATCGTATAGAACCCACCCTTTGTAGCAACCTGTTCTAACTAACATTCCCGTCCCAATCCCCCCGAGATCTACAAACTGACATGGCGGGCGCCGTTGGTGGCCAATGAATGTTACCTATTTGCTTCAGATCTAGATTTAATGATCTTGATGTTTTATCTTTTCAACGCATTCATACATGCTGTTGATAAGGGAAACACCATTAGATCGTTTAAGCGTATGTTCGGTTGTATTGATAGGATATTACGGTCCTGTTCAGCAACGGAGAAGGACAACCATGGGTGGTCTCTCATGCTCATGCTCATGCTCATGTTATCCCATGCTTATATAAGCCATTTTTGTGTATACGGAGCCAGTTTCACTCGATAATGACATTTGAGAAGGGCGTGAGGGTTTTAAATATTTTTGTAATTCGGAATTTAAATATTTCTGTATCTCGAAGCCGTTGCATCGTATCAAAAAGTGGTCAAAAAAACTTCTAGGAATTTTGACGGGCTTTCCGAAAAAAATACACTGAATGAAAAAAACACGCCTCTTTTATGAAATTTTCTGATTCTTAAGTTTAAATGTCAAATTTGAGTGGGAGTCTACGATTTTTTATTCATTCAAAACTTTTGTGAAAATAGCCTAATATGTTACAAAAAGACTCAAGAAAAATGCAGGATGGAGCAACTCACCTAAAAAAATACAAAAATCATGTACTGAAACTGTTTTTTTTTTGAAAAGTGGTCTAAACGTCAAAATTTTCAAAAACCGAATACGGGAATCGATTTTCCAGACAATTTTACATAAAAGTCTCCATATTGATCACTATCACGGGTATGAATCTTTAAGCAATTTCGACGTGTATCACTGATCTGTGTTCTGCGTGCACGTCCGCAAACATCGACCACACTCATACTAATACAAAGCGCCACCAAGAGGCAAAGGGCAATTACGAATATGGTTGGCACTTTTGTTTAAAAGCGGTTTTGCAAAAAGAATGACAAAACAAATTTTTAAGTGTAGTTTGACTATTAAACTTGTAAATTGTTGCTGATTTGCTCGGAAATTTTATAAAAAATAATAAGTTTTTGCAGCACCTCTTTTGGACGGACATTTCTGTTGCCACCTTTTAGTTTCTTGGATAAGCCATGAATAATTTCACAGTGTAATAAACAGGGCAGCTAACACCACGCGACGACACCGTTTTGAAGGAGAAAATGATACAGGTTTTTCAGACGAGTTTCAATCCCCTGCCACTATTCGAAGTCCAAATTTGATGGGTTATGACAATTTGACAAAATGACTTGTTTTTTCAGTCTCGTAAATATTTTTAACGGAAATCTCGTCCAATTTCCCATAAGATTGTCTTTGACCACATTTCAGTCGGAAGTATGGGCTCACAGGTAGGGTATATGACCCTATTTTTGACCTAGTACCTATTTTGGACCTATTTTTATTAATCGAGGTAGTTCAGGCTTTTAAAGTACGAATTTACTGAATTCAACCAACAGAAAGTGTAAGCAGGATCGTTTTGTAGCTTACCTCTTCCAAAAATGTTAACATTTTTGATTATTTCTGCTTTTTCAGCCACTTTTTCCAATGCCACTCGCATTTCCTATAATTTTCCTAACACATCGATTAGGTCCAAAAATTCCGGCCTCGTTGCTTATCACTTTTGGCTCGGGACACCTTGTACAACTTTCTGTTTTTCACTAGCATCAAGCTATTTTCAGCCGGTTTCCGAGTAATGTAAGTGTCATTTATTTAATACTTATATGTTTTTAGTCACTAAACCGTTGAAATTACTGCTCTATATTTAAAAAAAAACTCAATTAAAAAAATATTTTCAAATCAGCCGCGTTGGATCAGTTTTTGGAGCTACTTTTTCTTGAGTTTTAGGCTATCACCAATACATGTATAACAAGGTGTTGCCAGTTTTGTTTATGAATTTATTTCGATAATTAATTGAAATTTAATTCCAGGTTTTTACTTAATAATTTGAATTAGTTTATCCGGCTGTAATTATTTCAAATAAAACTATGCTTTAAAAAGCAAATGATAAACAAAAACAATGAAAATATGATTTTTTTAATGATAAAAATGCAAATTAATGATAAAGATAGGGATTATTTTTAAGACTGATTGCAATCTGGCCTAAAATTTAAACTGATGTTGATATATTTTTCTCGCAACCTCATTTTCACCAATTTAGCTGCACCTATTAATTAATGTTTGCTTCAAAAATGCAATCTGGCTACCCTGCTGGAATTGAACTAGAAACGATTGAAAAACCAAAAGGGCCTAGTTCATTCAATCGTCAGCTGTCACCGCGACAGGCGCTGTCAACCTTGCTCAAGAGGGTTTTGATAAGGTCGTATGAATTTATTTAAAAAAATCTAGGGTTAGTTTTAAAAAGGTCCTAAGCGCTAGTCGATCAGTTTTCGATAAATTTACGAATAATAAAACTTAAAAATGCATTGAATTGTCATCTGCACGTCTTTTAAATGCTCTCTACTCGAAAACAATAAAAAATCGACATCAGGGATACCCTCTGACTCGATTCCTTAGGCAAAAATAAGTATTAAGGTTTAAGGGTCGCTTTTTATCGTTGTTGTTTATATTGGGAAAACGCAAAAATTTATGCAGAAAAACATCGTTCAGTATTTTTCTGCCAGGTGGCACGGATCTTGCCCAAAATTGTCCAAGTGTAAGATTCTTGTAGAAATTCAATTCACTACAACTTTGCCGAAGAGTGCAAAACGATCTGAGATGACCCTGATTTTAGGTGATTTTTTTAAAATTATTTTCTTATGTACTTCTTATATACCCAGTATATACCTTCAAGTATATAAGCCGATTTCTTTTCATCGCATTGCTAATAATTCATCAGGATCAACTCGGATCGTTTTGGACCCTTCGACAAAGTTGCAGGGAATTGAATTTCCTACAGGATCTCACACTTGTACAATTTTGGGCGAGACCCGTAGTACACTGTTAAGCATAAATTAAGGCACAAAACAATCCTGAAACGAGCCAAATTAGTTAGACCTTTCCTGAGAACAATGCAAAATATGTTGTTGCTTTGCATAGTAGGTCCAAAATAGGGCCATATACCCTATAAGCTATTTGCATTACTCATAACTCGCAATTCGCTATTTTCAGTGTAAGAACGGGCCTTGACCGATCTTATGCACAAGGTTCCCGACGAACACGCACTGCCCTTACACCTACAACTCACCCTTGCTCTGAGTCAGTACGAGCAGCACGCTAGAACACGCTTTGAGTGTTCGTGCCAGGCATGCACACCTTCTTTTCCGGTTACGCATTTTAACTCGGCCGGGGGTGGTATATTACGTAGGGTTTGATGTAAGTATAAGCGCCTTACCATTTATAGTGTGCCTATCAACTTTCATTGAAGCAAAAACTGTTTTATTTTTTGTTTGAATTCAAAAACTTATTGTTATTTACTGTGTATTGTTTTCTTCTGAAATCTTCCCTATTGTTGAGTCTGTTTATCTGTTGCTATTTCTTTTGTTACAATTTTTGGTCCTAAGCATGTTATAAAAGTTTACCAAAAATACAATAGTAATATTTGTGTTAATCCTTTAACCATTCCATAAATTGAGTAAGGGCTCAAACCTCACTTGTTTGAAGAAAAGGGTGAAGATTGAAAACAATAGACAGTAAAAGAGAATTTATTTTATAAAATCAAGTATCAATAGTAAGAGAATGATGAGCGTATTTTGAAGAATAAAAATGAGAAGCTAGATGTATTAGATGTAAAATTAGACAATAGTTAATAAATATAGATACAAAACAAGCTTAGATTAAAGTAATGATAATTTATAGGACAGATAAAGAATTATTCAAATAAATAAATTTGCAATAAAATCAAAAAAGATTAGGCGAATGATAAATAGACTTGATATTACTAGTACATTGAGGAAAAGTATATTTTTAAGGAAAAAAAAAATGAAACAAAGTTTGTTACAGCAGTATCAATTGATAGAAAAGAGTGGAAAAGCTTTGAGAGATAAGAGAACCAAAAGTTAGTAAAATTAAAATCAAATGTTGGATCTTAAATAGAAGAATCAGTGAAGAATTGGGAATCAAAAGAGCAAAATAAAAATAGGAGATAGGTGGTAGCTGAGAATGAAGAGAAGAGAAACCCCGTTGTGCGATGTTTCAGGTACATCCACAGCAGTTGTCTCAACATACTGCGAATCAAAACAATACCGTCTACAATCACAAATTACTTCCCTTTCCCACATTGTCGCGCCCCTTTCTTTTAGCCGTCTCGACTCTGACCCGCGGTGGTCAAAGGTTTACGATCCGTTTCCACAGGCCACCAGCTAGGTCATCATGAAAACCAAGCCAACGTGGAGGTAAGAAAATAGGACACTCGCAAGGAATCAGAGCTATACTGTTCTGATCAAGATAATTCGGATGATCTAACAGAACTACGGATGTAGTTAGTTACGCTCCTTCCAGGATGTTCCTTACGTGGACGTCAACCGAAGAGCACGCAACAAGGTCAGTGCCATTGCATGCTCTTAGGTATCAATCCTTGGCCTGCAAGCTATTTGCATTACTCATAACTGAAAACAAAATATTTTTTTCAGTGTAGTTCAGTGGATGGTACCCACTGAGAATTTTGGCTCGAGCCTCGAGTCGATCTGGCTCGAAATCGAGCCTGAATCGAGTCGAGGCTCGAGCCAAAATTCTCAGTGGGTAGTAACCTGGATAGTAAATTAGCTTAAATCATAAAAAAAACGAGTTATTTCGAAAAGTGGTCAAAGACAATCTTAAGGGAGCTTTCCGGTAAAAATATTTTTGAGACTGAAAAATCAAGTCTGTCATATAGAAATTGCCAAAAACCATCAAAAACGCTATTTTTTCGACATTTTTATTTTTAAAACCGCTGTAACTTCACACGGATTGGACTTAGGACAGTGGTCAATATGGAGACTTTTATGTAAAATTGTTTGGAAAATCGATTCCCGTATTCGGTTTTTGAAAATTTTGACGTTTAGACCATTAAAAAAAAAAATCGTAGGCTTCCCCTCAAATTTGACTTTTAAACTTAAAAATCAGGAAATTTCATAAAAGTGGCGTGTTTTTTTCATTCAGAGTATTTTTTCGGAAAGCCCGTCAAATTTCCTACAAGTTTGTCTTTGACCACTTTTTGATACGATGCAACGGCTTCGAGATACAGAAATATTTAAATTCCGAATAACAAAAGTATTTAATACACTTACGCCCTTCTCAAATGTCATTATCGAGTGAAACTGGCTCCATATACACAAAAATGGCTTATAGGTACACAGAAAAAAAATACTGTAAATTTACATTATTTATCATGTACCAAAAGGAATCATGATAAATGATGTATATTTACATGAGGTTCATTGGAAATTTACATTAGATTCATTGGAAATTTACATTAGTTTTGAAAATTTACATTAGTTTAAGAATTTACATTAGTTTTGGAATTTACATTAGCTCAAATCAACCAATTCTGGTTGGTCAACGAAGCTCGACTTGGATTGCAGTAGGAAAAGGGTGTGGCCTATGTTCTATTTTAAAATGATTGAAGCGGGCAGCAAAAGGAAATTCTGATTTTACAAAGTTGTTTCACAATTAGTGGACGCATTTTCGTCGACGGCCAAGTGGAAATAACGCTGGACGGGAATCAAACGGACGCCGGGTAGGATGTTCGGTGTTACTGCTGCTACCAGCTGCCGACTGAGCCATCTTCGCATTTTATAAACGAGCGGCTAAAGCATCAACTTGTTCAGGTCGAGGCTCAGGCAGTGGACCAGCGAAGTGTGAGAGTGATAGAAAGAGAACCAAATATAACTATTTTTAGTTCGGGTAGTCTATCGATTAACAATCTTGGTATTTAATTTTTTAAATTACAAAGTTTTTAAAAATGTTAAATTTGCGTTTTTCTGCTTTTTTTAATTTTTGAATTGTTTGACAGAAAATCAAATGATTATTATTATGGCTTTTCCCTCTGGGTGCTTCGTACGACTTCGCAAATCGTCTTTTCTTTCTATTTTTCTATGGCTACTACGGCTACGTTCTCAGCCCAGTTACCGAACAAGTACTGTATTAAATTTTTGCAATGGTTGAATTCGTATTTTATTTTTCATTTTAAAACGTAAAAAAATAATTGTCAAATATTCTGTTTGCGTTTGATCCAACAACAAAAAAATCCTTGGAAGTTTCTGATTTCTGTAAATTGCTTCAGATAAGTTCTACTGTATGTATAATGTTCTAGTAAACATTATTTTTCAAACACATTTTACAAAAACTTAAAAAAATGTTAGCGAATAACCATAAGAGTCCAGTTTTTTTTTTCAATACATACGCAACCAAACACAGCTCGGCAAACTTGTGCAGCGCATCGGAAAACTGCCGCGAGGCGTAAATCTGGCGCGTCTGCGACGACCCGCTGTCCCCGACGCCGCCCGATTCCATCGCTTGGGCGAACACCTCCTCGCTGGGAATCGTGGTGCAGTCGAGCAGCTGCGGCTGATAGCCACGCATCTTCTCCGTCAGCATCAGCGTCGTCTGGAAGTTGCTGAACGGTTCCACACCGTTCGCCAGCTCGCACGTCATAATGCCCAGGCTGTAGATGTCCGACTTTTCCGTGTACCCGAGCAGGTTCTGGGCCAGCACTTCCGGCGCGAGCCAGTTTAGGCTCTTTGTCGAGTGGGGAGGCAATTCGTGCATGGTTTTGACGCGTTTGCCTTCCCCAAGGAAGCTGGTGCACACCCGGAAGCCCCCGATGACGGCACGGGACTCGTTCAGGAAGATGTGACTGGCCCGGATTGACCGGTGGATGTATCCCTTCCGGTGCAAGTACTCCAGCCCGTTGACGACGTCCCGCAGAATGCACGCGAGCACAATCTCCGGCAGGCCCGTTTCGAAGTAATTGCTCATGGTGTCCCGGCACGAACCGAAGCACATCAGCGGCAGGATAAAGTACAGGTCCAGATTGTGTACGAAGGCCGTGTGATAGCTCAGGATGTTCGGGTGGTCAAATTCGCGCAAATGTTTCGACTCTTCCATGATGAAGTTGAAGTCATTCTTGATGTCCTCCATCAGGAACTTCTTGACTGCGACGTGCCGCCTCGAGGGCCGATGTTGGGCCAGGTAGACGATCCCGTTGAAACATTTGGCCAACTCCACCTTGAGCTCGTAACTTCGGAAGTCGTGATCGAACGTTGTTTGCTGCATTTCAAGAGGATTGTTTACTTTTACCGCACTCCAGAAGTCCAATGAAATGTCACAGTTTTTTAAACTTTCCCAAAATTGACCGTTTTTCAGCAAGTTGAAAAAAATACAGATTTTCAGATCTTGAGCAGAACCATGAAAAAGTTTTTGGTGCAAATTTATTTACTTTTTTCCGTTCAGGTTTGGAAGAATCACATCAACAAAACGCTGTCAAAAACAATGCCCGCCGTTGAAAGGGTGACCAGTTAGAGTGTAAATAGTACACACTCAAACAGATTTGATAATGTCTGCTAAAAATTACACTTTGGTAAGTATATCAAAACTCCTCATCCCTCATTTCTACACACAAAAAAATATTACCGTAATGACAAAAGTAACTTATTTTTGATTTAAAAAGTTGCTAAAATTAGCTTGAGGGAAAGTTTTTTTCTTGTTTAAAATATGAAAACTTTTACTGGTAAAGTTTTTGAAAATCTTCCTCTTCTCGTGTAACCAAGGGCATTTCAGTGAGCAAAAGAGTTCCTCAATTTTGCCCAGAGTAACGAGATGTTCCTCCGAGTTACTCCGATTGCTTTTCACCAATCCCACCTATATAGATCAACCTTGTGTCAGAAAAGTGTGTGTGTCGTTGCTAGGGGTTTGTTTATTTTGAAGAAATAAAAAATGTCATCTGCAAGCTGAAGTACAAAAAGACACGATAAGGTAAGTTTCTTCGGCAATCCGGTGGACCGCTCTTAGAAAAGGCGGATTCCGTTGCCATCTGAAAGAGCTCTCTAATCTCGTTGTACCTTTTTTCCTCTGCAGTTCCCGGAGCTCGCCAGCATCGCAATTGCGGCCGTCGTCTCCTGTTGCGGAAAATATATTGGAACTGATGCCGGAAAAGCGTTTTCCAATCCAAAATGGTTTTGTGTATACTGGCCGTGTGGCCAAGTTCTCCGTCGCCAACTACAACTGACGCCTCGTTGCAATGGTCCACTGTGAGGTATGCCCCACCAGCAGTAACCTCAACCTCAACCTGGCCAAGTTCTGCGTCAAGCGTTCGTACGCTGCCAAGATCAAGGAACCAACCAGTTTAAGCTGCGCCTGGTCTGTCCCTGGAAGAGCAATAACTGTCGGAGGCGAGCGAGACAACAACATCCTGAACAGTTGGTGAAAAGTGTGAAAACCACACTGTCTGCACACTATAAAATTGTGAAATTGTAAAATAAATTTAAAAAAACATAAATAATGTTTTTTTAATTTGCCATATTCTGAAGATTTGGAAATCAGCAAAAAATTCCGTTTCGTATTTTTATGAGACATCGGTGAAGGTAGCCGTGTGCTTCATGAGGTAGTGGGGGCTGTCGTGATCGGGGACTTTCTTTTATAATAAAAACACAGATATTTTGCAATCAACAAACAACACGTCTTATTCCACAGAAATTAACCACAAAACTGATTTGACAATCTTCATTCTCTCTTTCGCCGGCCGCGCGCATCTCGTTGTTTTCTCGCTCGTTGTTCTCTCTCGCAGCTCGCTAGCGCGCTCTCGCACTCAATCCACGATTAGCTAACAAGGCAATATTCATGAAGGTGCGCACTTTTTGTTGCGCTTTTAACTCTTATTTATGAATTATATCAATCTTATAATAAATACTCATTTAATAATTTATTAATATTCAATCCTGCAACCCATAATCCCTACATTCTCCCTCTTTTCTACTCTCAAGATGACGAATATCAATCATAATTCCTAACAGAAAAATAGCATGAATGCTAAATCAATTAATGTTTTTTTTTTATTTCCTAAAAGATTTTCGTCGGGTTCCTCGACTATGTTTTCATGCTGATCTAAATACGAAAGCGCAGTCTTCGAAATGTTTCATCTATGTTGTCCAAGAGGCTGACATCCGATCGCAGAAGTTGTAGAAAATGGAATGCGCTGATGAGGTTGAAAATTTAAAACACCTGAAAATATGAGAAAAAGAAAAAAACGAGGAGAAAAACAAAAACCACAAATATTTCTCAAATAAATGCAGGTTTATCAATTTTTTATACAATACGAGATTAGTGATTGTTTACCTGATTTTCTTTAAGTTTTATGTAATTTAAAATTAAAAAGCAAATTTTACAAACATTGCTGAAACAACACAACACGATTTAAAAAAATAATAATTCAAATTTAAAAGCAATTTTTATTTTTTTTAAACATTTCGAATTAAATGGAATCACCTTATTTTTATTTATCATCATTTTGTGAATATGAAATATAAAACAATGTGTTCTAAATTCAAAAATCTAACGTGTTGCTGATTTAAATAACAAAAGAAGCATAATCCTGGCGTTTTTAAAGTTTTAAATTTATGTGTACCATAAAAAAACAAAGAATAAGCATTTCTAAAAATATATACAATGTGGTAATTTATTAAACTTATTTTTAAAAAAATCTGAAACAAAAACTATGACAGGCACAGATATTGTTTTTACTCAAATTTACACTTTGAATTTATGTGCGCCCGCCACGGAGTTCAAACCGATCTATGGATTATGAGCCCAAGCCCAGTGCCACGTCCGATTGATCCACTGGACGGGACTTGAAGGTAAACATAAACCGATTTTAGGTAATATTAAATGCAAACGTGACGAAAAGTATATGTTTGTGATTAATACCCAAAAACACCCAAGATGGATCTTCAAGCCTTCCTCATTTTCAATATTTTTATCTGTACTTTTCTGTAACTTATTCCCAACCAAGCTGTACAGCTAAAACAAACAATTTTTTTTTTTTTAAATAAAGACTAGCATGGAGATCGGAAGGAAAGGGGTCAAGAAACAGCTTCACGAACAGTAGAACAAAGGAGAGGGAGCGTTTTCTTAGGGCTTTTCTTCACCCTATCTGGCTTGCTTTCGCTTCTACTGCTGCCCATTTGAATTTTTTCTTGACCGGTTCCTTCCGATGTGCATACACCGCTTAACATTGTATCAAAAATTACCGCATTTTAACTAATTTTGAACTTGTTAATAAATCATGGCAAAAATTACTAAAATGCAAAATCAGTAATATTTTCGAAGAATTTGTTTTCATCAGTACCGGTACACTTTTATAAAATAAAAAACAGTCCATATTTAAGTTTAAGATGATTTCTTGAAAAGCAATATCAATAAATGAAGCAAATTGCAAAAATAATATAAATAATTCAATTAATGCTCAAAATGTGCTTTGCTGCACAAAATACTTTTTTTTCTATAAAAAAATAAAATCAAATGTTGTTTATTCTTGCCACAAAAGCTTTCTTAAAAAAATTTACATATTTAACGATTTTGTTCTGTAAATGCATGGTAGTATCAATATTTTTCAACTTTTATATTAAAAATTTTGTACTTTCTATTAATATTCACTTACGCGATCTTTTAACCAGACAAAGAATAGTTTTTACCGAATAGTTTTTTTTTCTCTGTTGTGTCTACTTAATAATATTTTTGTTTATCTTGAAACAAAACATAGTTCAGAAAATATTATTCTAATGAATAAAACAAAATCATGTGGTAAATTGTTGCAATAAAAATAAAATATATAAACTGAAATAAATGCCGTTCCGCTATATTCGATTTCTATTATATGTCAAATTAATTTTCTCTTCAAATTGTATTTATTGTATCTAAAGGTATGGATTCAAGCACTGTTGATATAACCGTAAATTAGATTATTCAATGTTACATTTAATCATGATCAAAACAATGTTTAAGGTCATTTTATTTATATATACCTTCAAAATGTACTGTGTTTATCAGATAACAACAAAAAACATATTTTATTCAATAATTCTTGTAATGCATAGATGTATAGATTGCAATCTGACTACTATCTCAAAGGGTTCCAGCTCAGGCGAAACATTTTTCAAACTACCACCGCAGAGGTCTGTCAGGCTCCAACACGGAGGAGACAATATCCTAACCATAAATTACTTCAAAACGTATCTTGCTTATCTAAAAACAGCTGAAAGATTTTTTTAATGTTTTATTTTTAAATATTTTGTTTTATTTTTCTCGTAATGTAAAATGAGTTCCAAGCAACTTTGATATATTACTTTAGTAGATTGTTCACAGAAACTTATTTTTTTTTAATCACGATCTTTACGATCCCTGTCAATAATTTCTTTTCTTATTTTAAATTTTAACTTTTTCTTTGCTGATAAACTGCTGTTATGTAATTTGAAAAAGTTTGGTTTCATAATTAAGTACAATCGATTAAAGAACCCCAAAGTTTCTTTAATTTATTTCAAAATAATGTTTCTCTTAATTGATTTTTGATGTATTTACCATACTAAAATTTTGAAAGTTTTTTTTTTAACTCAATAAAATGATACAGTGTTAAAATATAATTTTTATCGAAATTAATGAATGATTTTGAACCATTTTTATACAAATAACAGATATTACATTGAAAAATAAATTTAAGTATTTCCTAGTTTTTTTTTAAATAATGTTTTTTTTTGTTGCTCAAATTGTCACTCATACTTCTCAATTCAAAATTAATATTCAAATATTTGTATTATTTTCTCTTGTGACGCAACGCTCTCACACTTTAAATTATATTTCAAGCATTTCTGATGATTAATCATTCCTTTATTTATTATTTAAAAATGCATCAAATTAATTATTAAGTGTATTATTTTACATTTTTTAACTAATAATGTAATGTTCATGTTAACGATTACATAAATTTTTACTTCCCTGTGAAATAATGTTGGGTTTCAAGCAACTTTTGTATCACAGCTGAGTAAATCGATTAAAGTAACAATTAACCATAACAACTATCAATATGGAATACTTAATCATTAGCGTCTTTCAATTTAGACAGCGATTCTCAACCTTCTTCTAGGCTGGTACCCCCTACCGTGTAAATCAAGTAGGCCCGGTACCCCCGTTGAGAATCGCTGATTTAGAGGTTTATCTTTCAAGAGAAGAAAACTCCAGTTTTAGTAATAGTGACAACCGTTTTAGTCCTATTCGATGAATTTAAAATCATTTTTTTAGGTAGTTCACAGACATAACGCCAAAATACATATTGCTTTATCTGTGGATACCAAAAAGTGCTCACTTTCATATTTAAATTTATTTATTAATTTTCTTAGGTCAATTTCTTTTGTGATGTTAAAGACGGTCCTTAATGGAACGAAAAAAAAATTCTGAACAATATATTTGTAAAATCCATAAGGCTCCTTCTGCGAAGTTATTTAAAAAAACGTTACATAATCCACCTTTAGGAGGTTGGTGCCTTCCTCTCATTTATAGAGTGATTCCAACCCGCCTAAAGTGTCCACATGGTTTATTGATCTCCCCTAACGTGATCGCAGCACCAGAGCTCCTAATAAATTAACAGACTACCTACAGACTTTTTGTCAAGATTATACAGACACGGCCTTTGAGGAAAAAGGCATCCCTCTACACGGCTTTTTCGTGGCGATCAGACCCGACCAGTTGAGGTTATGTGAATTCAGACCATTTTTTAAACTGCTTGTAATTTAAAATAGGTAAGTCAGATCTTGAAAATTCTTACTTTACCTAAAAGGTCTTCTCATATGCTTTCTAAAAATATATAACATGTGAGAGTTTCATGAAAAAACCACCCTTTTTACCATAATTTTAATTTAATATGATACGGTTTTTTAACATGACTTTTTAAATGCATGATAAAACTGCATGAATTTAAATAGCAACTTAGGGGACGTTAAGACGGATCGATTAAAACCGTTCCGGCCAAAATCGGTTGAACCTGTGACGAGATATTCCAGTGACATTGATTTGGTACACATGTCTACATACAGCCAAACACACAGACATTTGCTCAGTTCGTGATTCTGAGTCGATATGTACAAATGAAGGTAGGTCTAGGAGGTCTAATTAAAAAGTGCATTTTCCGAGTGATTTTATAGCCTTTCCTCAGTAAGGTGAGGAAGGCAAAAAACATCACAAAGGTCTGTCGGGTTCCTTTATCGAGGAGATTGTTATCTGACTGCTTTCGCAAAGAACTCCAGCACAGATTGTTCATTTTTTTTATCTGACTACCATCGCAGAGGTCTGTCAGGCTCCAACACAGAGGAGACTTTTTTCTGACTACCATCGCAGAGGTCTGTCAGGCTCCAACACAGAGGAGACTTTTTTTGGACTACCATCACAGAGGTCTGTCAGGCTCCAACACAGAGGAGACTTTTTTTTCTGACTACCATCGCAGAGGTCTGTCAGGCTCCAACACAGAGGAGACTTTTTTTTCTGACTACCATCGCAGAGGTCTGTCAGGCTCCAACACAGAGGAGACTTTTTCTGACTACCATCGCAGAGGTCTGTCAGGCTCCAACACAGAGGAGACTTTTTCTGACTACCATCGCAGAGGTCTGTCAGGCTCCAACACAGAGGAGACTTTTTTCTGACTACCATCGCAGAGGTCTGTCAGGCTCCAACACAGAGGAGACTTTTTTCTGACTACCATCGCAGAGGTCTGTCAGGCTCCAACACAGAGGAGACTTTTTCTGACTACCATCGCAGAGGTCTGTCAGGCTCCAACACAGAGGAGACTTTTTCTGACTACCATCGCAGAGGTCTGTCAGGCTCCAACACAGAGGAGACTTTTTCTGACTACCATCGCAGAGGTCTGTCAGGCTCCAACAAAGAAGAGACTTCAAAATTAACTATGACTAATCAATTATAACGGCAAAAAACGTTGCTCAAATCAAATTTCAAAGCAAAACATTGTTTGTCAATTTCTACATAAATCTATAAAATTTTCATTTGAATTCTAAAACGCTAGTTTTCCATTTCCACAGCATCAAGCAACAATCTAATA
This sequence comes from Culex quinquefasciatus, assembly GCF_015732765.1. Lineage (NCBI taxonomy): Eukaryota > Metazoa > Arthropoda > Insecta > Diptera > Culicidae > Culex > Culex quinquefasciatus. Next base: position 145,638,937 of record NC_051862.1, on the reverse strand, counting down.
TTGCATCAAATTCACAGTAAAAATTTATCGTCAATAATAACAACAATCAAATCTTCATTCAAATGAGAACTAAACATTTTTCATTAACCATAAAATTAATAATCAAATTTTGCATCAACTTCAAAACAAATCATTGGTCATCAATTACCATATAAACAATCGAATATTGCGTCAAATTTAAAACTCAAAATTGCTAACCATAAAATAACAATCAAATATTGCATGAAATTTAAAACCGAGTAAAAATACCGTTCTATAATAACAATACTCAAATTCAGAAAACAAATCTTGGCCTTTGATTGCAACAACAAAAAGCAAATCTATCATCATATTCAATATAATATTTGGTTTTCGATTACCACAATATCAATCAAACCTCGTATCTTACTCGAAACAAAATATTGGTTTTCATTTATCGCAAAAATAAGCAAATTTGTCATCTTATCATAACAAAACATTGGTCTTTAATTCCCTCATCAACAATCAAATCTTTCAATCAAAATTAAACCTGTAAATTTTGTTATTTGTGATTTTATTGGACTTTGCATCAAGTCATTGCCACAACAAGCATATCTTTCATTAAATTTAAAACAAAACTAACAAGAAGCAAATATTTATCTTATTCAAAAATAAACATTGGTCTTCAATTACCAAAGTAACCAGCATCCAATCCAAAATAAAAAATAAAAATAATGATCATGATCATCAATAATAACAACAATCCATAACAATCAAATTTTGCATCAAATTCAAAACATTGGTCGTCAATTATAATAACAACAATAAAATTCAAACAACAAATTTGATTTCAATTACCAAAACAATAACTAAATTAAAAACAATTTATCTACCTTCAATCGCAAGCTAATCCTCCATTTAATTCATAAAGAATTATTGATTTTCAATTTCCACAATCTTGTCAAATCTTTTGTCAAATTATAAACAAAATATTGATTTTCATCAATCACAAAAATAAGAAGAAAAAAAATTGAAGTCTAATTCGCAACAAAACATTGGAGTTCAATTTCCACAACAACGATTAAACATTGCATCAAATTAAAAACAAAACATTGGTCGTCAATCAAAACAACAACAATCCAATCTAAAGCAAAAATGTGATTGTACAAAAACAATCAAATCTTGAGCAAATTATTTGCCTTCAAATTCCTGCATAAACTTAGAATAAAACATTGGTTTTCAATTATCACAACGAAAAGCCAAACTTACTACTTCAAAACAAAACATTCGTTCCCAATATCACAACAACAAGCAAATCATTCATTAAATTCAAGACCGTCAATTATCGCAGATAGTTTTATGCCTTTTATCAATTTCAAATAACAAGTTCAAGCAAAAATCTACCTGTTTCAAAACACAGGCACAACAACAAAGCGAAATTTGGACCTGCTTCCTGGCAGGTAAACAAAACTGTTGGATTTCACAACACAACAATTCAAGCAAAACAAATGATCTTTCATGAATCAAAAAGGTTCGACTTACCGGACTGTGCCATTGTCGTGATCGGGGACTTTCTTTTATAATAAAAACACAGATATTTTGCAATCAACAAACAACACGTCTTATTCCACAGAAATTAACCACAAAACTGATTTGACAATCTTCATTCTCTCTTTCGCCGGCCGCGCGCATCTCGTTGTTTTCTCGCTCGTTGTTCTCTCTCGCAGCTCGCTAGCGCGCTCTCGCACTCAATCCACGATTAGCTAACAAGGCAATATTCATGAAGGTGCGCACTTTTTGTTGCGCTTTTAACTCTTATTTATGAATTATATCAATCTTATAATAAATACTCATTTAATAATTTATTAATATTCAATCCTGCAACCCATAATCCCTACAGGGGCCACACTGATTGTTGATCCGACTAAATTAGTCCTTTTCGGAGAAATCTACGAAGTCACTCTAAAGATTGTTCCCGTTACACTGGAAATTTGGACATTGAAGATTCTGCAGCAGTTTAGGACTAGTTTATAAATCCTTCCTGAGGTTAACTTGCTGTCGACCTCTAGCGCGGCAGGAGTCTCCCGGTTTTTCCTCCTGCTGGTGCGCTGGCGGGCGCTTCGGCTGAAAAGGTTCCTGTTTTTCGGAAAAGATGAAACTGCGTCCAAAACATACAGGTCTGCTGCGGGAGAATTTTGAAAAAAAATGTTTACTTTTTAAGTTGACATTTGCCTGACATTGACAATTTGTTAAACCAAGGTATCAACCTATGGGTGGGAATTGAAGTTTCTCGGGAGTAAGCTGAGAAACTCAGAGTTACTCCCAGAGTTTCTCACTGAATTGCCCTTGCGTGTAACCGTGTACGACTAAGTTCCAAATGTGCTGGTGATTCTAGGCAGCAGCCAGGAATCGGACGCGGAAACCTTCGTAAGCCAAACAGCAGCAGCGGAACGCCTTCGAAGAAGGGTGATGCGGGTTCGGGACGAGGTGAAGTGCTCAAAAAGGACAAGGCGAGCTTCCTGCAGGAACTGCAGCTGTTCCACGACCGGAATGGGTAAGAAGAAAGCTTGGGTGTTTAGTGGGGCTTGTGATTGATTTTGTTTGTTTTTTTTTTTAAGGATGGGAGGTAGGAATGTGGATTCGCACCGGTTGTATTCGGTGGTGGTGGCCCGGGATTGGTGATTGAAGGTCAATTCCCGCGAGGACTGTAACGATATCATCGAGGAGATGGCGCTGCCGAAGAGTTGCGTGCACAACGAGATTACGTTGAAGAAGATAAACATCCGGTTTTTGGACAAGTAAGAGACAGGTGATTTTTACGGTGAGGAGAAGGAGCCGACGAAGAGGAGGACGACGAGAAGCGGGATAATCGGAGGTAACCAGAGCGGATGTTGCACTCGGTGCTGGCGGTTTACAACACCTGTGAGTAATGAGAATGTGTACAGTGGGTTGCCAACTTCACTTACTTCCATCTCTTTTAGCAAATAACCGCCCACAAATGCTCATCTCGCGACGGCGCAGCTCAAGCCGAATGAACCCTGGACAGCGTGCAGAAAAAATCTGTGTCATTCTCGAAGGAGGATGAAGTGCTCGAAATTGAATTCCGTTCCGAGGGCCTCATCAACCTTTTGTTCCGGATGCGCTTCCAGAAGCGGGAACTCCCCGTTCAGGCACTTCATTTTCCAGCCAGGAAACGTCGATCACCCTTGCCGAATCTACAGCCAACTTCTCCAAACCTGTCCTGATGAAGGCCGGCAACGTGACCATCCTGTTCTCTACTTTGCTGTCGCGCGTCGAAACGGCCGTCTGGAACCGCCCAGCTTGGGGTCTTCGGAAGTGACCAGTGGCGTACCCTAAGAATCGGTACAGCTTGGACTCGGATTATGGCCAGAAGCGTTAAATACAATAACAAAATGTCTTATTTAACATACTGTTTTAAACTTTTAAAAATAAATATAAAATCAAGCCTAAAATCAAGCACATTTTTCTGAAACTAACACTGTAGTATTAAATGTTGTTTATTCTTGTTGATACACTCAAACCCCGATGGTTTGACACCTACTGTTGTCAAACGAACGGGGTCACTTTTTAGTTTGACACCCCTTTTACACGGAATTCACACACACTACCAAACGTTTGTTTTGATAGTGTGTGTGAGCGCCTTGTAAAAAGTGACAGTTCGTCACTTTTTAGTTTGACTTTGACCAACCAACGGGGTACAAACTAAAAAAGTGTCAAACGAAAAAGTGACCAACCACCGGGGGTTGAGTGTATCTGGATGGAACACTTTTTTATTTGAGTTTGAAAACTATGCAATTTTTTCCGCTAAAATGCCAACAACTCCCTTTAGATTTAACCAATTGGGATGCTTCTCCCTGCATTTTGTTGCATTTTTTAAGCCCTTTCAGATGCATTTTGAATTTTGAAAATAAATTGAATTTTGCCTAAGTTATAGCCTTTTAAAGATTTTTGACGTTTTTGAGCCTTCAAACTTTGTGTCCCGATTTGCCCCACCTCCCGTTGATCTAGAGTGCTCATATTTTGGCCAGATGCTAGTTTAATATGTACAAACAACCCCTGAAAATTTCAGGCAGATTGGTGAGGTCGATGTGAGATGGGTATGCTTTGCTCGTGGACTCGCTCTTAAGTATGCTTCAGCTTCAGGTTGGCCAAATTTACATAGGGCTTCAGTCCTATTTCGTGCCACCCTTTTCAAATATTGCTCCAGAGATGGACGTTTCGTTGCGCAGCAGCTTCGCGGACTTCATTTTGGAGCGCGACAGCAATGAAGAGAACAGGGCGTTCACGTTGCCAGCCTTCACCGGGAAAGGCAAGGAGGTTCAATGTCGTTGGCTGTTGATTCAGGAAGGGTGGTTAATGTTTCCTGAAAAAAACGACTGCACTATAATCACGTTTAGCGTTTTGGAAGGAAGTTTGCGGGCGGGTTGTTGTTGATTAACACTTCTTTCCGAGTGCTTGAATACGCTTCAAAGCGACTTTCGAGGTCATATTTTTCGGCGGCTCCTGTCCGTAACCGGCGTCGTCTACGTCATCCTTTCGCTGTTTGTTTGAAGACGGCACTTCGCTGCCGCAGACTGTCAAAACCAGCGTTGTCTTCTAGTCCAATCCCTCATTGATGGTGCGCGCCTGGGTGAGCGCTTTCCAAAGCAAACAAAAAGGTTTGTTCTCATGTTTGAAATTTGAAACAATTTTATTAATCTACATTGTTGCAGCCTCGGTTGCAGCTGCTGAAAAGGGTAAAACTGAGCTGACAAACAAAGGGTAAAAATTCCGCACCCCAAACCGGCAACCATGCCGTTGACAGCCCCAGAGTGGCGGGCATAACACAACTGTCAGCGGGCGTCGTTCGGCATCTCCTCCACATCGTCACAAATTTTGACACGTTTCGGCTACGTCTGCGGCTCATTCGGTTGCGTTCCGTCTTTCTTGGCCCACAAGCCCAATCCAAACTTTCGCTTCACCAGTGCCACATCCTCCAGGGCGAGCCCGTCAGAGAAAAAGAAAGGTTTTTTTTTGTTTTTGAGTGAAAATGGCCGAACCGCAAACTACCAGCTCCGGATTCACGAAGGAGGAGGAACTGCTGCTGCAGGATTTCAGCCGGAACGTGAGCACCAAGTCGAACGCGCTGTTCTACGGCAATGCCTTCATCATCTCGGCCGTTCCGATCTGTGAGTATCGTTGGGGACAGTGGTTTTGGTTGAGTTGAAGGGGGAGTGTTACTGATTGGAAATGGATTTCCAGGGCTGTTCTGGAGGGTGCACCAGATGGAGCTGCTGCCGTCGCTGGTGTTCTTTGCCATCGTGACCGGTCTGTGCACGTACCTGATGGCGATGGCCTACAAGAACACCAAGTTCTCGCTCAAGCACAAGATTGCCAACAAGCGCGAGGACGCCGTGACCCGCGAGATGACCGCCCTGCTGGCCGACGACAAGAAGATCAGCCGCAAGGAGAAGGACGAGCGCATCCTGTGGAAGAAGAACGACGTGGCCGAGTACGAGGCGACCACCTTCTCGATCTTCTACAACAACGCCCTGTTCCTGGCGGTGGTCATCTTTGCCAGCTTCTACCTGCTGCGCTCGTTCCAGCCCACCTTCAACTACATCTTCTCGGTGGCCGGTGCCGGCGGACTGATGGCCCTGCTTTCCACCGGAAAGTCGGCGTAAAGCCGTCCACAGGACGCACGCATTTAAGCTAAGCGAAGGCAGGATTTTCTTCTTCTTTTTTACTCCGTTACTCATTCATATTATAATTTAAAAAAACATTTTCGTCACACAAACGACATCAAACCAGGTTTTTTTTCGTTTCTTTTCTTATGCGTTGAGTACTGATTGATAGTGGGAAGATTTTTACTTCCTAAAAACCTAGATTATGTAAGACAAGCGAAATAAAACGACGCAGAAAAGATTGCAAACCTTTCGTTACTGTAATAGAACAAATCGGAAAAGAACAGTTTTGTGTGTACTGCAATAAATGGCGTTAACGCGTGAAAAGGAAATGAATGCGTTTGTGCTAAGATCGTTTTGAGAAAAGAAAGTCCTCGATTATGATTTAAGGAAGAAATATTTATTTGAACACAAAACGCAACACATCACACACTCGAAAAGGCAATCAATATTCTAAACAAAACTGAAATAAACTCGGTGCACCGACTCCGGCTTCAGCGGCTCTTTGCAGATGGGGCAACATTTCCGCAGCTGGATCTCCATTTCGATGCACGTGGTGCAGTACACGTGTCCGCACATTGTGGCCGAGATCGGCAGCTTGGCAATCGACTCCAAACAGATCGGACAAATGATCTCTGGCGGCCGGTTAGAGGCATTCATCTTTTCACTGGTGACAGCATCCTGCAACTCGTTCGCCGGTGGAACTTCCTCAACGATGGTATCCTCCAGGGTAATCGATTCCACGATGGGGGCGTTGGCCGCAATCAGCCGGAGAACACTTCGACGTCTCCGTGGTAGCGGTGGCGTGTTGTGGATGAGCGTGGGCGAGCACAGATCCACCGTCGGAATGGTCGGAAGCGGAATGCACCATTCGTCCAATGGTTCCAATGGTTCGTCGGTGTCGCTCATGTTGAGGCTGATCTCCGAAAATGTCGTTGACCAATCGTCGCTTATTCTGGGCCCGCGAAGCCAGGTCAGCGGATCCCCTGAAATGTTGAAGGCGTTTTCCGACGAGCGATACATTTTTCCAAAGCGTTGATACTGAACTGGAATGATGAAAAATGATATTGTGGTTCTTAAAAAAACCTTTTTTTTGTTTTACTGAAATTCACTATTTAAATGACTAACTAAATGACTGTAAGAAAACTATCCAACAATCATTTCAAGCTTGTACTCATGTCCTTACCATTAATTTATTTATTTTCTAAATTTGTTTGTTCCATAACCACTCGCTTTTAGCAAAAAATGTTGTGGCCTGTGAACGTGCATCACTTCTTCAAGTCTTAACTTGCTGCTTGATTGTCTCCTTTTGTTCTAGATTTTTTTTTTCTAGAACTTTTAGAGACATTGGTAGTATTTGCTATAATAATTAGAGTCAGTCAGGGATGCGAAATGATCAAAATGATCAAACTGCTACCCGTCGTTTTAGTAAAGTTCAGTTATATTTTTCGGTAAGATGTTATTTGTTACGAAATGTAGAGTTTGTGAAGTCGTACAAGAATATCTAGGCTTGCTCACGACTCATTGATTACTGAGTTCTTCAGAGAGCGAAGAAGATGAGAAGCTCAATGATTCAATTAGAGAACTTCATTTGCATTTTTTTTTTATTTTTGTCAGTTTCATATTTTATATTTTATTAAAAGCTTCCAAAGTTTTAATGAATATTTTCTAAAAATTATTTTCCTATTTGTAGGTACACATTTTCAAATCATTTAAACAAATTTTATTTAAATTTGTAATATTTTGAAAAATTTCTTTCATTACTTACGATTACCATTGCATTTCTTTTGATTTTTAACACTTTTTCATTTTATTTTCTTTGTTACGTAAGATTTTACATGTTACAGTTTTTCGTTGTAATGGTTCCGACGGAAGGGTTGAGTAGCAAATTATAATAAATAGATAAATCAATAAACCAAAAGCAATTCAATGTACATTTTGTTCGCAATCGAATCATCAACAAAAGATTTTTTCGTATTTTTTATTTTCTTTCTGCAAACTTTAAATTCAAGATTTGCTATCCCAAATTTGAATGGCTTTTAAGTTACTAAATATATTTACTCAATACTTCACCAAAATTTTGTCTTCTTCTTCTATCTTGGATTCAAAAAATATAAATAACTTTAAAGTATTTCAGTAATCGCAATAAAAAAATAAAATAAATAAGGAGATGGATTTCTTTTTATTAAATAGGCAGAAATCTGTCTTTTAAATCTAAAAAAAACCCAAATTTGTATTTCTTGTTTTATTGTTTTAGTAACAGAACGAGTTATTTTTCGAAAAAAATCTATTTTGTGTTAAACTCACAGCTAATCTGGGTGTTCCAAAAAACAAACCCTGTCCTCTTGACAATACACTCAAACCCCGATGGTTTGACACCAACTGTTGTCAAACGAACGGGGTCACTTTTTAGTTTGACACCCCTTTTACACGAAGTTCACACACACTACCAAAACGATTGTTGTGATAGTGTGCGTGAGCGCTGTATAAAAAGTGACAGTTCGTCGCTTTTTAGTTTGACTTTGATCAACCAACGGGGTACAAACTAAAAAAGTGTCAAACGAAAAAGTGACCAACCACCGGGGGTTGAGTGTCATGGAATTTAAACCTTTTTTTCTATTTTCATCTGCTTGTAGTTCTTGAGTTGTTTTCAAAGGTCTAGACTGCCGTTCGACGCATAATTGTCCCATCTCATTTTTGGACGATTCTGACTTTCTACCATTTTTATGTTTAGTTTTACGTATACTTTCAGAAAAGCACATAAAATCTAGTACTTTGTTCAGAAAATCATTGAAAACAACATCAAATCTGTTGGTCCCATCTTTGAACTTCTACGCATAATTGTTAGAGACCTATTTAGGATCTCTAATAATTGTCCCCAGGAAAATGATGAAACGTGAGGAATCACAAATCCACATAACTCATTTCAAGATTGTTTAGGTGAACACCAAAAACGCGATCAAAAATTAAATTGGACGAATAAGATTCTTAACTGCTTAATTTAAATGTTTGTGTACAGAACGCCAAAATATTCAATAATTTTCCGTCGTTAAAAGAAATTTGCAGCCCAAAATTAAATGAAATACATTTTTTTTGTTTAAAATTGTCTTTGCCAGAAGTGTGAGCACCTCTGTCCAAAACCAAGATTGTTTATTTTTTGCTCTTTGGTCTGACAGCTCTATCATCACGCAGCAAAATAAGGCATATTTGAATCAACAAAACGTTTTTTTTATTAAATCAAATTTTGAAAATCATATTTTTTGTTGAATCAACGCTAAACGTCAAAGCAGCTTTTTCAAAACAACAAAAGACTTTTGTGGAATCGAGAAAATCAAGGTTAGTTTCAACGCAAAATCGACGTTGATTATATTCAACAAAAATTTTGTTGATTCAAACCTCGTACAGGCTGATTCTACAAAACTTTTTTCTGCGTGATGGATTTTGGTCAGGACGTGGCGAGGAATAGGACACAGCTCCCTCTTGATTGTCCCCCAAGTATTTTCTATCACGAAATCATGAATTTTACGAAGCATTTATCTTGTTTACCTGTTTACCTTCAAGAGGATTACAAATAAGGGTGATAAAATGTTAACCAGGGTGTTACGGGACATATAGGGTGGATAGGGACCCACGGGACAATTATGCGAAGAAACACAGAAAACGGTTGAAAAATTTCAATCGCGTTTTTCTCAGTTGCCCTTTTTTGAACATGGGACAATTATGCGTAGAATGGCAGTAGGGTGGGCAAAAAAAGAGCGAGCCGCTCAAAGAGCTGGTTCACTAAAAAGAGCGAACGAACTATGGCTAAAAAAGAATCGTTCCAAGATGGAATGATTTTTAAACTTGTGAACGATGTACTGTTTCAAGTGCCTTAGGATAAAAAATGCCGGGTTCGGTGGTGTAGTGGTTAGCGTGGTAGCCGCTCACCCCTGTAAGGCCTGAGTTCAATCCCACACACAAAGAAAAAATACTGTAAATTTAAAAAGATCGTTCGTTGGATTAAAAGTTCGCGTTGGTGAATATTCGTAGAAAGTTCAAACTTTTTAATTTAAAAGTTGGAAAGTTTTTGATACTACAATGCATTTCTGGAACAAAATCGTTGTATCGGTAAAAGTATTTTACTTTTATTATAAGAAGAAACTTTTTATGGCAACAATAAATAAAATTTAATATTACAGTGATGATTTTCGAAAAATGTGATGGATTTTATTTCTATTTTAATCTTAATATTAAAACTGCTGCTGCTGCTGACCAACTTCCGCGTCTAAGCTGTACCAAATCTTACGGTACGCCACCGGTCACGTCCGAAGACCCCGGGTTGTGCAGGTTACGGAAGGCCGTTCCTTTGGGCAGCAACATCGCGGCTTTCATTTTGGAGCGCGACAGCGATATAGAGAACAGGGTGGTCTCATTGCCGGCCATCGGTTTGGAGGAGTTGGCCATTGGTTGTTGATTCGGGAAGGGAAGTCGACGTTTTGCGGCTGGAAAGTTAAGCGCCTGAACCGATAGTTCCCGATCACTTCGTCCTCCTTCGAGAATGACACACATGTTGCAGGTCATCCGGCCGAAGCTGTGCCGTCGCGAGTTGAGGGTTTGCGGGCGGGAATTGCTGAAAGAGTTCGAAAGTAAATTAAATTGGCACTGAAATCTAGCACTGAACACATTCTCAATACTCACCGGTGACTTCTTCGGTATTCCAGGTAGATGTTCTTGATCAGGTTCGTCAGATATCGCTCCAACCTCTGAAAGTAATCCGAGTACGACAGCTTCAGCAACTGCGGCTTTCGTACAGACGATCCTTTCAGAACTGGTGCAAACTGTTCTTCCGGATGTTTATGTAATACTCGTCAAACCTCGCGTCAGACATGTCCCGCACCGAGAAATGGACTGCGGACCCTCAGGCCAAAAATACTCAAAATCAAACACAAACGCCATCAAACAGATGCAGATCCGGCAGGAAGCTGGCCTTATCCTTTTGAAAACCAACTTTCCCCTAATCCCCCAACCTTGTTCCGCACCATCTTCCTTCGAAGGTATCCGCGTCCAAGTCCTGGCTGCGGACGCGTTCTGTTTTGATTGACGTCGTGGACCACCACTCACTAACAACCGGAATCACCTAAACGTTTGTTTACATTTTTAACTTAGACGTACACGGTTTCACGAGAACGACAAAATGAAAGACATTATACAGTCGAATTAAAAATTAAAACTTTTAAATCAATTAGCAATGAGATTTTCAAAATCTGTAGCAGTAAAAGATTTCATTCTAAAAACAAGAAAAAAACTTTTAATGTAGCAAATGTTAACCACTTTATAATTCAAAAGTAAGTTACTTTTGTCATTACCATAATATTTTTTTGTGTGCAGGCGGACCCGGTGGCATTTTTCGAGACGTGTTGCCTGATCACGCCTTCTATCGGATGGGGAAGTAAAACGTTGGTCCATTTGCGTAAAAGAATTTTTGTGTGACTCACCACACATAACATTCGGATGCCTAGAAATGAGCAGAAACTTGCAAAAGAGGGGTCTTTAAAGTGGATTGCTTTGCTTTGCTAGGATAAAAAATGGCAGGGTCAAGAGGGGCAATTGGGTCCTAAAATGAAGCTTAGATTGCTGATATTATTGTTTACAGCGATAAATCTTATTTTTCTGAGTACAATGACCCTTTGTACGACCACAAAGAGTTTAAAATGGATTTTTAAATCAATTTTGAAAAATTAACCTCGCGGTCCTTCTTGACAGAAAAGCTCCTACTTAACAGCTCGTTCCAAGGGGACCATAGTTGATCCATCGAAAAAATGTTGTCTGGTCAAAAAAAAAAATTGCATTAAAATGAAAAAAGTGATCAGAAATGGTTTTTAATCGTGTTTTTTACCGTTGTACATAAAAATTGACATAGGGCTTTAGTACCCAATTTCCCGAAATTTTGTTGGAAGGTGTTTTGCAACTTTCTCATCAATATACATTGACAGGCTCTTAATAGCATTTATGCCAATATTTGAACACAACTGAAACGTTTTAAATCCATATTTTCAGTAACAAGTTTTCCTTGAAATTACTACAAAAGTCTCGATGCTTCCCCTGGAGTTCAGCCTGCGCAGACATTTTGTTGGTCTGTGTTAAATATCTAAAGTTTTAAAGAAATTTTAGGATAATCGAAACGTTTGATAATCGACGGTTTGGAATAGTCAATATTTTATGCAATCTTGTTGCAGAGATACCTACCACTCGAAATGTCGTTATACACAATTTTGTCCATCAGTTCCATTCATTCATCCACTGTATTCCAATTGGATTTTCTTTACAGTATCAAAACAGGAGAAATACTCATACTTACGTTATTTACCGTAAAAGTTACGGTTCTTCTAGTGTACAACCACAAACTTTAACACACTGAAGCGTCCCATTGATGTGTATTGGTAAGTACGTTCATTCATTCATTGGATTGATTCTCACGCCATTCGCACACACACTCATTCACAGCTTCGTTCATCGCTTGCTTCGTCTTTGAGGGTTGTTCCTGGCTCTCATTGTATTGTGAGCTGTTGGTCAAAACAAAAGCATACTTGGACGGATTGCGAGTGCAAAAGTGAAGAAATCGCCAGAAAAGTTGGTAAAATTTCCAAAATTTGGTGAAAAACTGGTGCAAACAAGTGCCAACGATGGATTGCGACGAATTGACAGTGGTTGAGGAGCAGAACCAACCGGTAAGTGGTCCTTAAACGGGTCCCCATTTGGGCTACCCATGCCCAACATATGACCACGCAAGCCAAAACAAAGATGGCGACGGCCGTACGGAAAAGCGTGTGTGAGCTGTTTGTTTTTGTTTTGATCGCACGAAACTCGTCGCGGCAGTTCCTAGTTTCCTTTTTCCTATCATTTTTCATGCATTTATCTGCTTATTTCTAGTGATAATGATTAAAATATCAATTTGATTGTGTTTGAATTGAATGAAATTCATTCCGGAAGTTGCGAAATCAGCAGGCCGAGCGGGGTTGTTGTTGTTTTCCTGCGCTAGAGGGCTTTGTTTTGTTCGTTTGTGTACTTTTCGTCGCCATTCTTGAGAATAATAATAATAAAATGATGACGCAGTTGCGAGATTGGGTTGGTATTGGTGGCACATGCGCGTTGAGGAATTCATTGATGACGTCGTTGTTTTTTATTCCTTTTTTATTTTGATTCGGTTGTTCCGTGCGGAGTTGAAAACAAAATTGAATTTAATGTAGTTTATTCAATGAAAAAATAAAAATAAAAATGCTTATTTTATTGAAAAAAAAAAACATGTGATCGAATTAAACTCGTTTATTGTAGTATTTCAAATCAACAGAGAGTTTTTTTTTATTTGGAATAATTTATGAATTTGGAAAAATAACGATTTGAAAAAAACGTAAAACTTTCTTCGAAAATATATAATCATTGATATTTTGTTTTGTTTTTCATTGATTATTTTTTGACGGTAACAAGACTGCAATAATGTAAAAAGCATTTTGTGATACGCTTTGTTAAAAAATGTGAAAATCAGGCTTAATTTTTGTTTTGTTTTTTTTTTTACCTTTTGAATTAATTGTGTATTAAGTCTTATGTGTGGAAAAGCTTCACAAAACAGAAACTAAAATTAAAATTGAAAATATAATTAAAAATAACATTTTCTGAATATCCAGAAGGTCTTTCTTAAACTGTGTATAAAACCATAAAACAATAACCAATTGAATATAAAAAATAACACAATATTGCATGTTTCAGTTTGTTTTTAGAAATAGAAAAATCGAAGAAAAACTATACATTTTAATTTTCATTTTACTATGAGCTAACATTCGAATAATTTTTCTAGGAACTCGTTGTAAAACTCGATTTTTTAGCACTCGTCGTACTGAACCAACTCGGCAAACTACAGGCTACTACTGTTTTTCGCGTTCTGCCTGTTTTTTGGTTTTTTAAAGTGAATTTTGTAATGTTCCTTTAGCATTTTTTTTAAATTCTTTGCCATAGAGATTTTCAGCTAGAGCCCCCAGCGTAACATTTTAGCTCTCCATATAGGCTGGAGAAACCACCAGGCCGGGAGAAACGGAATGTTACTCTGGGGGTTCCAATCAAGATGTCAAATCAGGGTTTCAAAAAGGGAATGATGGAATCATCTAATCGATCAACAACAATTTAAAATATGTTTGACAAATATTATGTGCTTGTAAATGTGATTGAATTAAATTTAATTATTGCTTATTCTCGAGAAAAAAAACATTTGGTATGTTTTCCGACTGACAAGAGCTAATGGGCGCTGGACAATCGCCGTGCAAAATAGACAGTATTAAACTGATGTTTGATAGAAATATGTTATCTTGACAGATACCCCTTTTTATTGAGTTTAAAATGCTTTTTAGAAGCTGTAATCGACAAGAGGTGCTGTTATGCCAAAACAAAGTGCTCCATGGAATTACATGGTAAGCTTAGCTTTAATTTTCTAATAAATTTGAAACTTTGTTTTAAAAATTATTCAAATATATTTTTTCTAAACATTATGCTCTCTTAAAAGTTTTGAAGGTTAAAGAGATTCGGAAACGTAAAAATTTTACAACGATTTCCACACTTCCAAAATCTGCAAAGCAAAGTTCTACGCCGAACCTGCTCGCAGCACCATCCTTAACTGCGTCGTAGTTGCTGTTCCTGTTGAAAAACTTCTCACACTCCCGGTCGATCTCCCAGCCCCAAACGACGCGGGATAGCAACAAGCATGCCATCTCATGAATGTTGGATTTGGATACCGCGCGTGTAATGCTTAGTAATGCTCAACTTGCCAGGAGGTCCCCCTCCCGAATCTGTGGCGTTCTTTTCGTCGGCGTGGGCCATTTGGGGCTCTGTTATTGCGCCTTGGTTGAAATAAATGCCGTTGCCGTCGTCGTCGTCGTCGTCGGTTGTAGACACTACGACGCAAATGTTGAACAGTGGTGGCAGATTTGAAGTTTTTTTTTAGTATTGTTTGGATTTTTATAATGTATGTTTATTGAACAAATTCTAAGTGTTCAAAAGTTTAACAAAATTTGCAGCAGTAATTTTTACTGTCACTAGAATTTTATTAAAAAAATAATATTAAAAAAAATCAAGTTTTACATAAATGAAATCGAATAATATTGTAGAAGAAGTCCTAATGATGATCATAAATTTCAATTGATTTAGAACCATTTTCGCAACATTTTGACAAAATACTGAAGGAGTTTCAAGTTACCCCACACATATCAAAAGTTTATGTTCAAACATTTGTTTTGGACAGCTAAAGTTAGTTGTATGCATTCCAAACTCAAAATATTAAAAAAATAACAAACAAAACGTGGTTAAAACATTTGCATGAACAAAGTGTTGTAAAATGCACTAAAACCGTTAAACTGCGCCTGATCGCATAAATGTCCCGTACGAATTTTCATCGCTTTTGAGTTATTGATGCAGTTTGATTCAAAATCGGTTCAGAAAAGTCTATAACATCCAGTACTTTGCTCTAGAAATCAGGAGGAAATCCAGTTTTTCGAAGAAAACTCAACACGTAGCCTTATGTATGGGACAAACTTCAAATGCGTTTTTCTCAGCTTGTAGTTTTGCATATGAGACATTTATGTGAACATGGGCAGTAAAGATATTTTGCATTTATAAGTTAAAACAAAAAAAATGTTCGAGAACACAATTTTTTCGCGAAGAAAAAACTTTTCGCGGTACAGTACAGTGGAATTTCAAGAAAATTAAAAATATTTTTAACGGGTCCAAATATGCCAAACACGCAGAAACATGCAAATTAAGTTTTTTTTTCAGACCTCTATTTCCAAAAATAAAAATTTTATTTTTCAGAAAAAAATATTTGGCTTCCTCTTGATTTTTCGGGCCAAAAGTCTTTAGTTTGACACTTTGGCTCGACTCGGAGGACAGATCTGAAGTTTTTTTTAAAAGGTCCTATAAACAAAATTTTCGATTTTTGCTTTTCGGGTGCTTTTAGAACCGCCTTGAGTCAGGGGTTGTAACCGTTGGTCACAGTTCTTGAACGAACCTTCACTTTTCAATATAATTCCCCATCATACAACACTACACCCTACAATAGCAGCGGAGGGATTTGCGTACCGCTGCCAATAAGACTGGAAAATGGTGGATTTTCCCTCTGGAAAAGATTAGGAGGGAGAAGTCTACTTTGCCAGCCGATTCGAAGGATCGGGCTCTTTGATTATACAGACGTCCGTGCGATCAGTCGAGGTCGACAAGTGACAGTGCCGTCATTTGTGCTGTTCACACCTAGGCCTTCCGGAAGTGGAAGTGCTTGGCGGAAGTCACCAGTCCGCTCGACTCGACGACGTACGGGTTTCGGTCGGTCCAGGCCTATAAGCGCGGAGGAGCCGTTGCCTGCACCTAACAGTAATAGGACCATCAGCATCTCTGGCGCGGGGCGCCATAACCACCAAGGAGATTTCCCCTCTCGGTGGGACCAGATCGGCCAGGTGCCGGGTCCGCCGAATACGCCACTGAGGGAAGACGTCTGACGTAAGTAGGACCAGCAACGCCCGCTTGGCCTACCTCTGCGTAACCCAGCCCAGCAGCTCAAGAGTTCCGGTTCAGCAGCACCAGCCATCAACCGTCATTTGGCTGCAACGTTTCCCCCCCCCCCCCACCTGGGAGTTCCGGCGGCACAGTCGAGGGCGCTCCTGTGACCGGCCATCGTAGAGGAGAACGCCGAAGGCGTTCAGTCGGAGGACCAGCTGCAGCAGTACGGTACGTTGTCCCAAAGTGCTTTACACGCCCACACCCACACACAAATACACGTCTTCAATAAATTATACGTTTTATTTTGAAAAGTGTGGTTCTTTGATTTTTAACACCCTATCCGTATCTACCTGAATCCGCTTAGTAGTTCGTGCCGACCCTGAGTGATGAGTAGTCAGTAGCTTTGGTCTACGACTACCTTTGAGTTGATGGTCTTTTGTCCTGGAAAGGACTGAGCTAGCCGTCCTTGATAACTGACCAAAGTCATAAGTTTCAATTGGCTTCCTAGCGGAAAGTTCAGCGAAAAGCGATTCAGGTTTACCGGCGGGTTAAAAATCTAAGGATTTTTCCTTCGGGAGGTGGCAGGGATCCGTAATTTCAGTACGGCTTTCTCCATCTGCACACTATCCCTCCCTTGTGGAAAAGTTGCGTTAGTGCCCCCAAAAGGGCTTAAAACGATTGAGAGTTATTGCCCCTACGCAATACTTTCCATAACCGTTGAAAGCAACGAAAAATTCGTGGTTTTGGGCAATTTGTGTTTGTCGCGAGCCGATTGAAATGAACATGAAACATAAAACATAAAGATCGTGAACCCTCACATATACCTGAACACAATAACAAGACAACACAATGCACAATTGCCCATCCCCGGATTGACGATGAGAGATAATTAAAAATTGACGACTATTACGCTGCGCGCTGGTCGAACAAAATCACACACAATGACGAGAAAAAAACAATACACGATCATGACGAATTTGACGAACAAAGTGGAATGGCAAGAAGTGGAGTACGACGCGGATTGCTCGGACGTCGAAGGACTGTCCGCGATGCCTTGTCCCGTCGCTCCCGGCCACCAGAACTACCCGATTAACTCGGCGATTGATGACGTTAGTTTCAGTCTGGAATTATTCCAGCAACTTCGCCAGGACGGAAGTTTGCTACCGGTGGACGTTGTCCAGATCAACCGGGTAATGCAGACGTTCCGGCGGGAGTTGAACTCGGTGCTAGAGGCCGTGTCCTCTCGGCACACTCCGGCTGAAACTGCCGCAGACCCAGTCGCAGAACGGCAACACACCGAAAAGTTGGTGGTTCCGAGTGCTGCGACTGCGGAACCTGACCAGTCCAGTTTGGATTCCGGCTACAAATCCCGAGGGAGGAAAACCCGTCCCAAGGCGGTGACCTTTTGTGTTCGCTCGTCCTCTAGGAGGATCGGCGGCACGAGAATTCGGAAACGTACTGAAGACGATTCTCGGAGGTTGTTGGATTCGGACTACGAAAGTTCTCCGAAGAGTCAACCCAAACCCCATAATTCGTCGGAAGTCAAACATAAATCGAAACATAAAAAGGAAGAGGAAAAAGAACCCACAGAAATTACGAAATTTGAACCTACGAAACCCAACAAGGAACTGAGAAAGGAATTTAAGAAAATTAGGAAATTATTCAGGAAAATGATTAACGGAAAGGTGTCGGATGAGTCTGACCCGAATCTTGTGGAAACCCAGAAGTTGATTTCGGACTTGCTGGAGAAAGATCCGGATTTCCCGCTGATGGAAATCGTGGAGGAAAATTTGAAAAAGTTTATTTAAGTTTTCCCAGGTAACATTCGCCACATTCTAATTCTAGGTGGTGTCGTCGACTGATGGTTGATTGGCCACAGGTGTTGGTGAGGGATGATCTTTTTACCCTCGGAACATCCTGCTGGTCCAACCTGATGACCCGGCGCACATCCGCGGAAGAAGTTTGTTGGCAATGAGAACCTGCAAAAATGTAAGAAAATGAAATAAATGAATTAAAACCGTACTATGAATGTTATGTGTTGTGAAAATTTATTTATTTTTATGTTGTGAAATTGTGAAAGTGTTGCTCGAAGACTGATGGATTAAGTTCCCAGTCGTAAAGAGAGCATAAGTAGTTGGTGTCGCTTATGTTTGAAAGCATACCTTCTATGTTGGCAGTCCATAGCTGCGCTGGCGGTTCGGTGGACGACGAAGGAGTCATCTGTAATGTCCTTCGTCCGAGCGCCGAGTCCGTAGAGCGGCAGTGAGGGGGCTGACCGACGGCTAAAGTGCCAAACCTGAAAAGGAAAAGTGGTTACGATCTTCTAAATCACCACTAATTTACGATCCGCTGTGATCGTTTTAAAATCGATTTTTAATGTGTACACTAGCTTACCTGTTTCCTCTTGCTTCGCCAAGATGGAGAACACGGTCAATCCCGGGATTTCAGGGGATTTTTCTGCAGTCCAGTCTTCCGCGCGAAGACTGCGAATTGGCAGCAAAACATCACCCGCCACAGCCTTGAATGAGCTGAAAAATTGAATGAAATTGAACGAAGATGTTCTTCGTCAAGATTAGTTCACCAATACCATGGTACTTACCGTAAATTTTGTCCAAAACCGCATAAACACGCCGAAACACTCGCGCGGATATCGAGAAATTAAAAGTGAGAGTGTGTGCGTGCAACATGGAGTTAAACTTTTCAAAGTGCCATGGTAATCTTCACAGCTACTTCACAGAAATTTTAACTCCATGTTGCACACACTCTCACTTTTAATTTCTCGATAATAAAACATGCCGATCGAACTGATAATCAAGCCTTTGTAAACATGCTTTGACAGTTCGGTTGCATGACATGTCGGTGACGTTTTAGCTTCTGTCAACTGCAGAGACAGTTTGCTGCAGGGGTCAACTTTTTGTTGAATCACCCCTCACGGATCGAAAGTGATCTAAAAATGTAAATATTGTAGAATTTGTTATGTTGGCCAACATTAGAATAGAGTTGTCTACCCCAGATTTCGGGATGATTTTAAAGTTTTGTTTTAATTTATTATAAATGTTTTTTCGTTAATTTATTATTTTAATTTGTCGCATGCAGTAATGTTTTGATTGTTTATAATGTATTTTGGGATGTTTTGTGGAGGTTCATGATCTCGCGCGTCTTAATGATAGTGTACCTGAGAATTGTAGGTTTATTTGTCCACACCCACGAATTTAGTAGAAGCCTACGGCGGTTATGGAAAGCATTAATGTAAAAAAATGCGAAACCTCGTCGTGCTTTCACATTTTTTTCACCGGGGTGGTGGATAGTGTAACCGTTGGTCACAGTTCTTGAACGAACCTTCACTTTTCAATATAATTCCCCATCATACAACACTACACCCTACAATAGCAGCGGAGGGATTTGCGTACCGCTGCCAATAAGACTGGAAAATGGTGGATTTTCCCTCTGGAAAAGATTAGGAGGGAGAAGTCTACTTTGCCAGCCGATTCGAAGGATCGGGCTCTTTGATTATACAGACGTCCGTGCGATCAGTCGAGGTCGACAAGTGACAGTGCCGTCATTTGTGCTGTTCACACCTAGGCCTTCCGGAAGTGGAAGTGCTTGGCGGAAGTCACCAGTCCGCTCGACTCGACGACGTACGGGTTTCGGTCGGTCCAGGCCTATAAGCGCGGAGGAGCCGTTGCCTGCACCTAACAGTAATAGGACCATCAGCATCTCTGGCGCGGGGCGCCATAACCACCAAGGAGATTTCCTCTCGGTGGGACCAGATCGGCCAGGTGCCGGGTCCGCCGAATACGCCACTGAGGGAAGACGTCTGACGTAAGTAGGACCAGCAACGCCCGCTTGGCCTACCTCTGCGTAACCCAGCCCAGCAGCTCAAGAGTTCCGGTTCAGCAGCACCAGCCATCAACCGTCATTTGGCTGCAACGTTCCCCCCCCCCCACCTGGGAGTTCCGGCGGCACAGTCGAGGGCGCTCCTGTGACCGGCCATCGTAGAGGAGAACGCCGAAGGCGTTCAGTCGGAGGACCAGCTGCAGCAGTACGGTACGTTGTCCCAAAGTGCTTTACACGCCCACACCCACACACAAATACACGTCTTCAATAAATTATACGTTTTATTTTGAAAAGTGTGGTTCTTTGATTTTTAACACCCTATCCGTATCTACCTGAATCCGCTTAGTAGTTCGTGCCGACCCTGAGTGATGAGTAGTCAGTAGCTTTGGTCTACGACTACCTTTGAGTTGATGGTCTTTTGTCCTGGAAAGGACTGAGCTAGCCGTCCTTGATAACTGACCAAAGTCATAAGTTTCAGGGTAGTCAAAAACACCCAAAAAGCTAAAATTGAAAATTTTGTTTATAGGACCTCTTTAAAAGTTAACTCCAGAGATTCAGATTCAATAGACAAAATTACATGGAAAAACATATGCTTGGACAATTTTTGAATTTCCTTAGGGTGGTCCTATACACTTTTCTCTTAAATATCAGACATTTTCGAACTAAGATATCTCAAGTTCAAAGAAATACTTCCCTGGGATTTTTTACCATTTGTTGTACTATATCTCTCCCCTTTCGAACGCAATCGATTAAAATTTGGCCTGCGCTTTTTCAAGATATTTGAGCTTAATATTGCATCTTTTTATCTTAAAATTACATGCCTTTTCTCTAAAACCGAACCCTAAATTGCTCAGATCAAAAAACTGATTTTTGTAGGTTTGCTCAGATGCTTTTTCTATTTTTGGTCATAGAAGGTTTAAATTGTGAGATGTGGTGTCGTCGATAAGGTTTCTTGGATTGTCAACAACTTTCTAGAAGAGAAAAAAAATCCCTTTTTCATTTGCAGTAACTTCTATGAAGAGAGCACACAAGTCAATATTCGAAATCGTGAATTGTATTCACGTTTTCTATAAATGCACCATACTCATGAATAATTTCACGATTACGGGAATTGATATTTTTTCTGTGCAATTTAAAATTTTAGCAATAACCAAAGAATATAGACCAGACTCAATTATCTAAAGTCCTCGGAAAAATTTCACTTCCGATAATCGAACCCAAGTAACATTTTTAAACCAACTAGCCACCACCAAGTTTTATTGAGGTTTTATTGTAGCATCTTGATTGCTTAATAGTTTTATTTGGGTATTCACCGCAACTGTTGGCATTCACCGAAAACATTAATTAGCAAGAGCTAATTAATAGGTTCTAACAGGGTTTTATGTCTCGGACATAAAACCGGATGGAAATAAAAGCCGACTGGCTTTCAATGAGGTTTTATGAAAGTTTTAATAGAGGCTTGAAAACCAGATGGCAATGCCATGCCAAACGGTTTTTCGCATGCTTTGTTAAAACCTAGGGTGTTGTAGCTGTCAAGTGCCATTAGGCATGTAAAAAGCTCACTTAAAACCATAAGCTCCTACAAGAGCATTTATCGCGGTTTAATAGTGCAGTGCATAAATATGGCGCTAAACGCGTGCTCTGATTGAATATGATTAACTGCCATCTTGATTGAAAAAATAGAAAACTGAAAAAAATTATTTAAATTTGATGAAAACACACATTTATGCTGAACTTCTGGAATGATTAATATAGCGTTATATATTTAAAAATAATTTGAACATTTTTTTCAAAGAATTGCAATAAATTATTTTTTAACATTAAACACTATGATAACAAAATTTTTTTTTTTTTTTTTTTTTTAATTTTATTCAAATTTCTTTTCCATGTACATTCATTCAGTTAAAATATTATTGAGTGTCCAATCACAAACGATGACTTTTCACCTCAATTTTAAATACTAGCAACTTTCATTTATTCATGAAATATTGTAGCTTTCGCTATTCAGTGATTTCAAATGTAGGAGGTCCTACATGTACAAAAGGGAAAAGGGATACCTTAAAACTAACTTATAAACTATATAAAGAGCGGATCAATGCAGCTGAAGACTGCAATGATTTTTGTCGAAATGCATCAATTATCTTATTGGACATAACATCCAAAGTGTCAACTTCGGCTAATTGATGAAGTTCACTGGTGCTGAACCAGGGAGGAAGTTTCAGAATCATTTTCAGAATTTTGTTCTGAATCCTCTGAAGTTTTTCTTCCTGGTTAAGCAACAGCTTGTCCAGATCGGCACAGCATAAAGCATGGCAGGTCTGAAAATTTGTTTATAAATTAACAGTTTATTCTTGAGACAAAGTCTAGAATTCCTGTTTATAAGTGGATACAAACATTTAATATATTTGTTACATTTAACCTGGATACTTTCAATGTGATCCTTGTAAGTAAGGTTTTTGTCAAAACCAAGTCCAAGATATTTCACTTGATCCTCCCACTTTAAATTTACCTCATTCATCTTTATAATGTGATGACTTTTTGGTTTAAGAAAATCAGCCCTTGGTTTGTGAGGGAAAATAATAAGTTGAGTTTTGCAGCATTTGGAGTAATTTTCCATTCTTTCAAATAAGAATTGAAAATATCCAAGCTTTTGTAATCTTCTTGTGATGACACGAAGGCTTCTGCCTTTGGCGGAGATGCTTGTGTCATCAGCAAAAAGTGATTTCTGACATCCTGGGGGCAAATCAGGCAAGTCAGAAGTAAAAATATTGTATAAAATTGGACCCAAAATGCTTCCTTGAGGGACGCCAGCACGTACAGGTAGTTGATCAGATTTGCTATTCTGATAACATACCTGCAGAGTACGATCCGTCAAATAATTTTGAATAATTTTCACGATATAAATCGGAAAATTAAACCTTTTCAATTTCGCAATCAAACCTTTATGCCAAACACTGTCAAATGCTTTTTCTATGTCTAGAAGAGCAGCGCCAGTAGAATAGCCCTCAGATTTGTTGCTTCGAATTAAATTTGAAACTCTCAACAACTGATGAGTAGTTGAATGCCCAAGGCGAAATCCAAACTGCTCATCAGCGAAAATTGAATTTTCATTAATGTGCGTCATCATTCTATTAAGAATTATTCTTTCGAATAATTTACTAATAGATGAAAGCAAACTAATGGGCCGATAGCTTGAGGCTTCAGCAGGATTTTTATCCGGTTTCAAAATCGGAATTACTTTGGCATTTTTCCAACTACTGGGAAAATATGCCAAATCAAAACATTTGTTGAAAATTTTGACCAAGCAACTTAAAGTTGCTTCTGGTAATTTTTAATTAAAATGTAAAAATGCCATCCTCACCAGGGGCTTTCATATTTTTAAATTTTTGATAATAGATTTTATTTCATTCAGATCCGTATTAAAAACTTCATCTGATGAAAATTCTTGTTCAACAATATTCTGAAATTCTATTGAAATTTGATTTTCAATAGGACTCAAAACATTCAAGTTGAAATTATGAGCACTCTCAAACTGCTGAGCAAGTTTTGAGCTTTTTCCCCATTAGTTAATAGAATATTATCACCATCTTTTAAAGAAGGGATGGGTTTTGAGGTTTCTTAAGAACCTTTGAAAGTTTCCAAAAAGGTTTGGAATAAGGTTTAATTTGTTCGACATCTCTTGCGAACTTTTCATTTCGCAGGAGAGTGAATCTGTGGTCAATAACCTTTTGCAAATCTTTTTGAATTCGCTTCAGTGCAGGATCACGAGAACGTTGATACTGTCTTCGGCGAACATTTTTCAGACGAATCAGAAGCTGAAGATCGTCATCAATAATGGGAGAATCAAATTTGACTTGGACTTTAGGAATAGCAATATTCCTAGCATCCAAAATTGCATTAGTTAAAGATTCCAAGGCTGAATCAATATCAGCTTTGGTTTCTAAAACAAAATCATGATTTAAATTATTCTCAATATGATGCTGATACCTGTCCCAATTAGCTTTGTGGTAATTAAACACAGAACTATTGGGTCTGGTAACTGCTTCATGAGAAAGTGAAAAAGTTACTGGAAGATGATCAGAATCAAAATCAGCATGAGTCACTAAAGGACCACAATACTGACTTTGATTTGTCAACACCAAATCAATTGTTGATGGATTTCTAACAGAAGAAAAGCAAGTTGGCCCATTCGGGTATAAAACCGAATAAAGACCAGAAGTGCAATCTCTGAACAGAATTTTACCATTGGAATTTACTTTTGAATTATTCCAAGATTGGTGTTTGGCATTAAAATCACCGATGATCAAAAATCGAGATCTATGCCGAGTAAGTTTATTCAAATCCCCTTTGAAATAATTTTTATTTTCCCCAGTGCATTGGAATGGCAAATATGCAGCTGCAATCATAATTTTCCCAAAAGAAGTTTCAAGTTCAATGCCCAAACTTTCAATAACTTTTAACTTAAAGTCACGTAACGTGCTATAAGTCATACTACGGTGGATAACTATTGCAACTCCACCGCCATTTCGATTCATTCGGTTATTAGTTATAACTTTATAATCTGGATCACTTTTCAAATAAGTGCCAGTTTTCAAAAATGTTTCGGTTATAACAGCAACATGCACGTTATGAACTCGTAAAAAGTTGAAAAATTCATTTTCTTTCGCTTTTAAAGAGCGAGCATTAAAATTCATAATATTGATGGAATTACTTAGATCCATGATTAAACTTCAGGGTAAGAACAACATCATTCGCAAATTTTAATCCAATCTGGATTGCTTCCATCATGGATGTAGCATTACTCATTGTTTGAATCAAACCAAACAGTGAGTTTTGCAAAAAGTCATTTTTCAAACGTAACATCGCCGAGATCAGAAGATCCCAAAGCGTTGCCAGCAGAAAAATTTTCAAATGAGATTTGAGGTACCTGCCCAATTTCAGAAAGATTGGTAGAGGATTTAAAATTCGTGGATGAACCCGAACCCGAAACGACGTTAGCATAAGAAATGCCATTGTTGTTACCTAACTTTTCCACGGTAGGGGTATTTCTAGAATTGTTCGAGTGAGACAGCACGAACGTTTGATTTAAAGATGCAGGTACAACCTGACTTTGAGAAAATTTCGGTTTGGATTTCGGCTGATGCTTAGCACGAGAATCCAAAACCTTTTTCTGATGGGGCAATCCCAGAAATTTGATTTGTGATTTCCACCACAATTTGCACATTTAAATTGGGTGACTTCTTTCACGGGACAATTGTCCTTGTCGTGAGAAGAATCCCCGCAAACCATGCATTTTGGAACCATGGCGCAATGATCAGTACCGTGACCGAATGCCTGGCAACGCCGGCACTGGGTCAGATTCTGGCCATTACCGCCATGTTTCTTAAATGCTCCCACTTTACCCGTACATGGAACAAAAACTGAACTTTGTCCAAAAGTTTCAAATTGTTGATTTCATTTCTGTTGAAATGAATCAGATAAAATTGTGAAGTCAAACCAAAGCGAGAAATATTCCCGTTTGATTTTTTCTTCATCGGTATTACTTGGGATGGGGCAAAGCCAAGCAACACCTTAAGTTCGTTTTTGATCTCATCCACCGACAAGTCGTTGGAGAGACCTTTCAAGACCGCCTTGAATGGCCGAGCATTCTTGGTCTCATACGTGTAGAAATTGTGTTTGTGGTTTTTCAAATAACCAACAAAAGTTTGGTGATCTTGTAAAGATTCCGTCAACAAGCGACATTCTCCTCTTCGACCAAGCTGGAACGAAACCTTCAAATTGCAAGTTTCCTTGCAATTCTTCAGTTGCGTTCGAAAGCTGGCCAAATCGGAGACGGAAGTCACAACAATTGGCGGAGCCTTTACTCGTTTCTCGACGGCAGAAGGCTCAGTACGAGGAGAAGGTTCCTTGTCTTCAGTTTCGGATAAAACACCGAAACTGTTTGTCAATGGAATTGGAGGATTGACCTCACATTCAGAATCAGAATCAGACCTCAGAAGAGGCTGTTTTCTTTTCTGTTTCCGTTAGCCGGTTTAGCGTTCAAACGCTTCACCGACGTAACGACCAAATCTTCAGAAGATTTGCGTTTACCTTTGTTTTGACGCATTTTGCAAGCAAAGTTCTCTTAAAAGATGGCTTCGTTTGTAAAATACAACAAAATTTCAGGCGGGGTTAGTCTTGAAAAGACTGTTTAGAATTTTGGAAAATAACTCAGGTAGTCTTTAAAAAGACTGTGAATTTTGTTTTGAAATAACTCTGAGCTTAGGTAGTAAAAAATACCGCAGCTCTAGTGTCCGTTCACCACGAAGGTTCGCAAGACACTGAGATAACAAAATAAATATTGATTTTTGATGAAGCGAGTTGAATTTTTTGGCTCTATCTCCGCTACATTTATCAATAAAATTTCAAACGCAGCTGAATTTGAGCCATCAATTGCGAGAAATAAGCTTTCAAATTATTTGAATTGCCTCTAATATCTATTATTTATCATCGCCATTTTTGACAACCATCTCCATAATTTCATTTGCCAAGGCGAAGACTTATTTTCGCCAAAATAAAACCTATTTGGCATAAGACGTTTGAAGACGTATGAAATGTCATTTTTCCATAACTCCTGACTAGGTTTTAACAAAGGTTTTATCAAGGCTTTGAGGATGTTGTTAGGATTCAGTTGTAAAGCCTTGAAATCCTATGTAGATTTTAACAATAGGCCGTTACAACCTTTTGCGGAGGTCCTTTTAGGTTTTAAGTGGAGTTTATCAAGGTTCTGGGGAGTTTGTTACGACTAAGGGGGTTTAATGTTGGTTTTGGCTGATAGGTTTTATAGCGGTTGTGACAGCTTTGATAAAGCCTAAAATGTTACTTGGGAATCTATTGTTTTTCGTTGTCTTGTTTTGGGTCGTTGAGCTCAAATGTGATCCCAAAAGTATTCCAAAGTGCTTTGGGAATTTTAAACTCAAGAAGGCAAAAAATGCATTTGTTATTGAAACAGGCAGTCAACTGCTCAAATTTGACTAATAAAAGTTGATGTTACAAGTGAGAGAATAAAATCCATGAGAAAAATGTCCATGATTCGATTATCCGAAGTTTCTATGAATCGGATAATCGAACTTTTTATCATCGAACATTGGATAATCGATGATCATGTTTGAACTGTATTATGCCTTCAAAACAAATTCAAAAAAGTGTTTGGGCTCAGGTTAAAAAGTCAATTAACATTTGAAAATTATTGAATTTCTGGTAGCAATGTAAAGTGTGCAAACAATCCAACGCGATAAAAATTGGCACCACTTCTCGTTCTTAATGAAATGATTGAGAGAGCGTATGTGAATCGCCAGAGCGTAATTCCGCGAGAGAGAAGAAGAGAGCAGTGCCTCACCGGCTGCCTGGCGGTGGACCGCGCGCTGGTGTATGCTTTCCGTCCCAAGTGACTATTGCAGGGGGGTCGAACATCGAAATCAGTTGCGTTCCGAGTCTTTCCAATGTAACATCACGCGGAGTACGCCGTATCGTATCGCCGTCGTCGTCTGGAATCCGCCGCCTGTCGACTCCAAAGCCTGTCCCGATCTGATCGACGGCCCGACGTTTTACCAAGTTGCCACCGCCAGAGGTCACGGGCTTCGGTTCTAGGGGCTGACATCCATTGGAGTACTCAGAGACAACTCGCAGAACTTCACGGGGACCAGCTCGAAACTAGAACTCTAAAACACGCGCCCGAGGTCATCTACGCAGCGGAACCCATCAGGTCAGTCATGACTCAAACCGTTAATCTCCAAGTGTCCACCGGCGCCCCAAAGTGACCACTGGCCAAGTTACCAAGCAGATCGTCCCCCGGTCAGCACTAAACTCAAAAAACTCGCCAAATTGCGCCTTCTCCGTCGTCGAGCGTTCCACCCCAACCACCCCTCCCTTCTCAGCTCCTCACCTTAACCGTTTCGAGCGGCGGTTTTATTACGTCGCAAAAAATCTGCAAGTGACGACGATGTAGGGCGTTGCGTTGTTGGTTCGGTCGGTCGTACGGTCGTTTGCTCTCTCTAGCATAACGCCGCCGGTTGACGACACGGGCGTCGCGACGCAGCTTTATGCGTCGCCGGTTGCAGTTGCAAGTTCTGGACGGTGCATTTGGTTGCACTTTGCTGCACAGTAGAAATTTAACTGAGGATAGAATAAGTTTTAAGAAAAGTTATTCAAATTGATTCTCCTAAGTAAAAGTTACCTTCATTACAAAAATAAATAAATAATTGAAATGTTACATTTTACGCATCACAACTTTTGTTTGCTGTGTGTAGTGTTGATTGATGGACAAACTGGTATGGAAGTTAAAGATAAAACGATTTTGCCTTGAAATGTTAAGTGTGTTTAAAGTTGTGAAGCCTCGGCAAGGAAAATGCGTTCGCGGAGGCGATAGT
Source organism: Culex quinquefasciatus (assembly GCF_015732765.1). Taxonomy (NCBI): domain Eukaryota; kingdom Metazoa; phylum Arthropoda; class Insecta; order Diptera; family Culicidae; genus Culex; species Culex quinquefasciatus. The sequence continues at coordinate 145,610,538 of NC_051862.1, read as the reverse complement.
TGAGTTTGTAACACACATCACAGTCTTATCCGTAAAATAATAATTACATTGAATTACTTAAAAGCGTATTGAAACTCATGCCCAATAATTACATTTTGGCTCGTATGCTGGCTTTAATACGAGATAGTAGTTTATGCACCAAATCGACAAACAAAGTTTTTTTTAGCACGAGTCATTTTGCAACGAGTTCCATACAACTTTTTTGGGTGGAAATGAAAATCAAATGTCCAAGTCACCGTTTAAATCAATTTCAGTCCATTTCAGTGCTGAAATGTAGAACTTTTCATCACGTGTTTTAAATAGTGTTTCCATTTGATTCTGCTGTTTTTGGTAGAGAAAAGTAGGCTGTTCCGTCGTGCGAGTATGACAGGAAAAGTGAGTAGTTTCACAACGGAATTGCAAAAACTAATAAATATTTCTTCAAAAAACTCATGTCATTTCATAGGGCAAGAGGTAGGCTACCATGTCCTTTTACACTCAAACCCCGATGGTTTGACACCTACCCCTTTTACACGGAGTTCACACACACTACCAAACGTTTGTTTCGATAGTGTGCGTGAGCGCCGCGTAAAAAGTGACAGTTCGTCACTTTTTAGTTTGACTTTGACCAACCAACGGGGTACAAACTAAAAAAGTGTCAAACGAAAATGTGACCACTTAACCACCGGGGGTTGAGTGTTTTAAATTTGACCAAATTTAAAAATATTCCCGGAATCTAGGGCTGCATCATTGTTTCCCTCTCTTTCCAGTACATGGGTAGCAATCAGTCACTTTGATTATCTCATTAAACTATTCAAAATCTATGGAAGTCTTTAAAAAGCATGGATTGAAAGTGGTTTTTGGTACATTTATTAAGTTTTAACTTTATTTTGCCAACGATTCTTATAAAAATTTCATAAAATTTAAATACTTCTTAGTTAAACTTTTGTTAGTTGAAGTTTCAATTTGACGAAATTGATCTTGAAATTGATTTTATTTTTTTTTTCAATATTACTTTACACATTCAAAAAAAAATCAACTGTTCCTTTATCAGGAGTGACAATGGGTCTTGGGGTTAGATTGGGTCATTACTCAAAAATCACCCCTGATGACGTTTCTAAAAGTTATGTTGTCCAAAGAATCCGACAATGCCGCCCCTTTTCCAATTCAAACTAATTTACGTTGAGAAAAAAGAGAGTATTAAATGTTATCATAATTATAGTAAATTAACTATTGAAACTATCAAAATTTGTTGAAAACAACATGATGCCTTCTTTACACACTCCTCGTTTGATTACATCGTCGCCGTCGTGCTAACTTGTCGTACGTGCATTTTGGGCCAATTTGAGTAAAGAACGCAATTTTGTGCAGCTCACAATGACTCACCTTTTGACCTTCGCAGATCCCCAAAATTCGATTTCAATCCTGAGGTATTCAACGAAATCCGAAAAAAAACTCCGTGCATTTTTGTCACACTTTACATATGAAAGTAGTTTCAATCTTGTCGTGCTATCTTGTCACTCCCTGAAAATTGATGTAAATGCGACAACTGGCCAAAGGGATTTCAGGTCAGAACGCGTTTGACGCATGTACAGGTTAGACTACCGTAAACATTTGTAAATTATAACTCGGGACTCCAGCAACCAACTTCAACCAAACTTCGGGGCAACGCACATAGTGGTCAGCCAAACAAAACGTGTTTGTTATTGTTTACATTGCGTGCTTTCGTTTTTGTTTATTTAAGGTCGTTTTTCTCGGAACGTCGAAATGGCGGGTGCGACAAAATAGCACGACGAAGTTGACATTACAGTATCGCGAAAGGTTTTTTTTCGCGAAAAATTCGTTGTTTTGGTCAGTTTTTCTTTTTCTTTAGTGTTTGGTATATTCATTCGTCCTCTAATATTTATTTTTTGTCTGTTTGTGTTTTTCACATTTCGGTGCCAACATTTCAAAAAGCATCATGTACAAACCATGCGTTTTGAGTAAAACGCATTTGAATGTTGAGCATCATTTTTCAATTCCCATTTTAATATAATAGCAAAAGAAAAAAACGTTGCTTTTATTGATACTTGATCATCCATATCCAACAAAACATTATTTCCGTCATTATATTTAAGAAAAACAAACATAACTGCTGTCATTGGAGGGAAAGTTTTGTTATGATTCCCTTTTCGTGGGCAAATGTTCATGGCGTCTTTTCATGATGCTTTTTTTTTCGTCACGAGGTACATTGTAGTCTTTTATTTAACAGGTTGACAGGGCTTTATAAACAGGCACTGCAGATGCCATAGATTTTGTTTATGTTACTTTGTTTAAAATCATTATTAAACAGACGTTACTGATGTAACTTTAGCTCATTTTTAGTGAAGATGTAGCATATGAGGATTATTTTCAGTATATGCAATAACCCAGAAAGTGTCAAAATGTACATGATGCCTTTTGAAATGTTGCCGTCGATTTGTACTGTTAGTTTTTATTTATTTTTGGATTTAAGCTTTGAAAACCAAACAAAAATTAGCTTTGCAAAGAATTAAGCATGGTTAAAATTATTTTTTAACTTTTTTTAAATGAGCAATTCCAGCCCAAAACAGGATTTTTTCAGGTACTTTTGTACTCGACCCTCTCCGATTTCAATGAAACTTTGTGGACATGTTATCCAGGCTCAAATAAGTTTTTTTTGTACAGCCAGTTGCACTCGAGAATGACATTTGAGAAGGGCGTTAGTTATTTAAAAAAAATGTTTTATCGCTATTTAAATACCGTAAACTGGGGTCAATCGGGACACATGGGGCGAATTGGGACAGCAGTTTTAACCATGTTGGAGCACAATATTTTGATTTTCCTGGTTGGTTTCGGTTAGAACAGACTCTGACCAACAAAATGTGTACATCCATTTCCAAATTTAAAAGCTTTAAGTGCTTTAAAAACTGCTGTCTATTCAGACTGAAGTCCCGATTCGCCCCAGATTACGGTATTGCTGTTACTCGAAGCCTTTGTTCATCGTATCAAAAAGTGGCCAAAGACCAAATTGGAAATTGGACGGGCTTTCTAAAAATAATATACTGAAAGAAAATGTGTAAAGAACAATATGTATATCCCAAGGGTGCAATCTTTCAAAATAGGTTAAAAAAGATAAGAATTAATCAACTAAATTAAACTTTATAAATATTTCAAAAACATAATTGTGAATATTTTTCAGTTGCAAGTAGGTGGTTTGACTGTTTATTTCATCATGAGCAGAAAAAACTGCTTATTTACAAATCCGTAATTTCCAATTTCCATTGTTTTGCTTGAAATAATAATTTTTATAGGTCTTTATTGTTTTTATTAAAATGATGGAAAATGTTTTTTTTTCTCTCTCTTTTATCAAAATACCTGCTTTCTGGGTCAACTTCAAAACCATGTGCGCATACGGAACGAAGCGCACCATTACTTTACACTAACTTAACATTGTATGGTACATTTCCCGCTGCAGCTCATAATTAATAAGCGTTGTATTCACCTTCCGGCAACTGTCTCGAAGCGGTGGGAGTAAAGTCGGAAAAACAAACGAGCCCCCTCTCTCTAATCACTATTGTTTCGTGTTTTTCTTTCTTTTAGGAGCGCAAGGAAAGCGGCAAGCGGGGACGTAAACCAGGCCGCAAAGCTTCAACGGAGAAGATCGATATGAAGGCAAAGCTGGGTAAGTAACTGGGTGGTGTAGTGGAGTTTAAGTCGTGTTAATAATTTAAACATTTCACGTGCAATTTTAGAACGCAGCCGACAGAGCGCGCGCGAGTGCCGGGCACGCAAGAAGCTACGCTACCAGTATCTGGAGGAGCTGGTCAGCGATCGGGAGAAGGCCGTGTTCGAGCTGCGCCGCGAGCTGGAGAAGCTCCACTTCTGGGCGCTGGAGATCGATGCCGGACGTTTCCCGGAGGGTCTGCAGGAACTGCTCGAGGAGCTGGGCGCCATGAAGCAGGAGTAGATTCGGTTTGGAATTGGATTTTTTGTTTTGTTTTTTGTATTAGTCCGCCCTAAGTTTGCTCGGTTGGTGTACTTTATAAGTATCTGGGTTGAGTAGGATTGGGAAACTTGCAAGTTTGACCTTCTCCTCTATTTAATTCGACTTTTGACGATTGGTTCTAGTTTGATTCGTTGATCTGATCGTTAGTGACGTTACAGATGTATGATTGGCTATTAGTTGGTTTTAGTTAAACGTTATACTTTAATGTAGTTTTAGTTCGCTTAGGTTTCTACCAAAATGTTGACAAGAAAAAAATAAACAAAAACATTGAAAAACTAAAAATACAAAAAAAATTAAAGTTACCTCAAGTATCGGTAATATTAAGTACAACCAAAACAAAAGGTACAATAGAAGATAAAAATAATCATAAAACAATAAAGCAAACCTTGATGTACATAAACAAACAAGTCCCCACAACGAGACAGTGATTTGAAAAAAAAAAACAATGCATTATATTAGCCTTGCCATCCGTAATTGCTGCACTTAAAACTGGTTTCCTGAAGTTGATCCAATCGTAGAGAGAAAGGAACAAAACAATAGCTCCGCTTGAACGGTAGTGCACTCTCACGCGCACACTCACCTGAAGAAAAGCAAACAAAAGGAACAAGACACGATTTCCGCATTGCTAACTGCAACAGAATTAACAAGGTGACAAACAAAATTAATACAGCAACTATTTTTGTAATGCCGATTTATAAAAGTACCAATTAAATTATTACATGGAATGGAAAAGTTGTGTTTCTGTTTTTACTTGCGATGACTTCAAAACTGTACGGGTATATGACCTTACGTTAGACCTAGTAAACAATGATGCCACTCATTCTGGTCTGTTCATTTTTTTGATCGAAATCTTCAAATCATTTAGAGGCTTGGTGGTGGAAGTGTTAAATTAAAATTTATTTGGGGCAGAAAATGCCTCCCTTTTATTTTCACTCAATTTTAAAATTTCGTTGAGATTGGAATGCTACAATCTTGATAGAAAAAAACCACTACAAGATGCCCAAAAATTTACTGAAACAAGGTTTCGCGGAAATAATCAATTTTCTTTGCATCAAAAGCTTCGTTATTTCACCATCATTCCCTTGTGGACCACCAAACAGTGAGGTACTCCTCGATATTAGCTCCTGAAAAGTGCTGAAAAGTGCAAAAAAATGCCTCACGGCAAGAAAAAGAGGCGGTCTTCACCAGCAGGATCGGCAGATTTGAAGAAGCTAAAGAATGCCGAAGCGCTACCTGCAAAGCCAGGCAGTTTGGGCAAGGACGCTCAAAATTCGTCTGGAAACCAGTTCGCTACCTCCTGGACGTGAGCGAGAAGGAAGAATTTGAACGACGGGAAAAGTTGCCACCCATTTTTGTGAAAACATCGTCATCGGATTCGGTGCGAAAGTGGCTGACCGGGTTTATCAAATCTGGTGCTTTACGAGCTTCCATTCGCGTGTGTGCTGATGGACTCAAAATTCTGCTACCTACCAGAAAGGATTACAACTACGTTCGGGATTTTTTTTGAACAACACAAAGATTGAATACTACAGCCATGACGATCCAGGTAAACGCCCCATGAAACAGGTCCTCCGAGGTCTGTACGACATGGATGTGAGTGAGCTGAAAGAAGAGCTCAAAACTCTTAAATTGAACGTGATCGAAGTCTTCAAGATGACGAGACCCAACAAGGACATCAACTGTACCTGGTTCATTTCGAGAAAGGATCGACAACGCCGTCTGAGCTGAGAGCAGTTCGGGCAATTTTCAACATCATCGTCCAGTGCACCGTGACGTGACGCAGTTTGGACATGGTGGAAGAAACTGTTTCATCAAGAGTCGTTGTGCAACCTGCGGAGGTGAGCACAAAACTCAAGCTTGCAACACAATCAACGAGAACATCGAAGCCAAATGCTCCAATTGCGGTGGCGACCATTCGACCAAGAATCGGAACTACCCAAAACGTGCTGAGTTTGTAAAAAATCGGCAGCAAGCGACGACGAGGCACCAACCAAATCGCCGCAAAACACCACCAGCATACACGGACGTGGTTTTTCCTGCTTTGGCGTCACCAGGAGCAGGATCTGTTCGAGTGGTTCCAAATCTACAGCCGAACCAGCGGCAAAAAGTTGTAGAGAATACAACACCTCCAGGCTTCAGTTAGCAATCGAGGGAAAACCAACCAGCATCAACGGATGAAGGCAGCAGTGACCAGTTTTCACCACAAGAACTTCTGAACATTTTCATCGAGACGACAACAACACTGTTTTGTTGCAAAACTCGCCAGGAACAAGTAAGAACTCTTGGAGCATTCATCTTAAAATACAGTTCGTAGTTTACTCGTTCTAATGATTTGGAATATTTCAAAGAATTTTTATTTTAGTTTTAAGTTAGGATTAGTTGTTAAAGTGATTTTTCTTTTCTTTTTTACCCAAATGTATTCTATTCAGTGCAATAATTGAAAACAATTTGAAGTAAATAAAATAAATGTAATTAGAATGTAAATGAAATGGAATTATTATATGAATGTTCAAAAAAGATATATTTAATTTAAAAAATTGAGAAGCCTGGTACTCTAAGTTCGATTTTTATACCCAAACTCGATACATTATTTTTAAGCAATTACATAACTGAATTCTGCTAATGTGACCCTGCATAAAATTGTGTAAATTTTCAACTGCAATACATCCGGGGGTTTGGGAACCAACGGTTTCCCCCAGAAAAGCATCAAATTTTCCTTAGCATGCTATGAATGCATGATGAACACCGCGACGCCACATGTCAAACAGCTACCACGTGGACTAGCATCGCCTATGAAAAATTACTTTTTATTACTTTTTGAACCATAGAATTATCATTCATGGTGATCAGGATATTATTCAGCTGTATTCTGAACCTCCAAATAAGAAAAAAAAACTGTTATGGTGCAAATTTTACAATCACGTGGTAGCTGTTTGACACGTGGCGTCGCGGTGTTCATCATGCATTCACAGAAAAAAAATCATGGTAATATTACATCTGGGAAGGGGTACATCTTTTATGTCAGAAAAAAGGTGTAATTTTACCTCTGGAAATGTGTAATTTTACCACTTTTCTGGTGTAATGTCACTTTTTCAGTCTAAATTGAGGTAAAATTACATCATAAAAGAGGTAATATTCAACCTTCCAAAATTACAGTTTCCAAATTTACATTATTTTTTCTGTGTTCATAGAATGCTAAGGAAAATTTGATGCTTTTCTGGGGAAAACCGTTGGTTCCGAAAACCCCGGATGTATTGCAGTTGAGCTCGATGGGGGTTGAACGAATCGACCTGGTCTCTTAGGAAAAGTTGTTCTCCAGACGATTCCGCTCATTTCTGGCCATCCTAGAAGTTTCTACATGTTTTCCCCGGGCCTGTAGGAGTGAATGAACGAAAATTCAAAATTTCCCATGGTAATTTCCATGTAAACTTGAACCCGCTTGAGACAAGCCAGTTTTCAACCAAATGAGCTGAAATTTGGCGTGAGAGTCTCTATTGGTATGCTCTACAAGGGGAACCACACCAAAACTTGATCTGAGAACTTTTCAAAATCCGTACCCACCCTACACAGCTAAAAAAGTAGCAATCCAGCTGCGTGTAAAAGACCTGGGTGTAAAATAAATATTGCATTATTTTATGCAATTTTATGTGATTTTACACCCTGAAATATGTAGCCCATCAGTATGGAAAACCTACTTGACCGAAATGTCAAGCTCATATATACATTTATCCTTAAAGCTTTACATCTGTCTGATGACCGAGTGGGCTAAGGCGCCAGCCCTTACTGTTGGTGCTGGGTTTGAATCCCGTCGGTTGCGACATTTTTTTGTGTTTGCAAAAATTGTACATGCAGTGTGTAATATTAAGTGTTTATTTTGACGAAGGTGATGTGCATGCTTTTGTATGCGATTTTACCATCGGAATTTTTGCTGTGTATTACACATATTCAGAAGTAAAATTACACTTTTTTTTCTGACATATAAGATGTAACTCTTCCCATATCTAGAGTTTTTTTTAATAGGTCCCTTAAAAATATCTGGAGTTTTTTTTGAAAAGGTCCAATAAACCAAATTTCCAGTTTTTGATTTTTGGGTGTTTTCGAAACCGCCTTGAGTCAGGGGTGTTAAAAACTCCCAAAAAGCAAAAACTGAAAATTTGGTTTATTGGACCTTTTCAAAAAAAAAAAAAAGCTCCAGATATGAAAGACTAAAGCTTATAGGACCCTTAAAAAACTCTAAAGATGTAATATAACCATGAAACGCTCGTCAAATTACCTTTCTCCCATGCTTAATATGAACCAAATCGAAGTACTTTTAATTTGGATCCTATGGATTGACGTCGAATTGACGACTCAGTTTTGATGTGTTTTGTAATTTATGTTATGTTTTTAGGAATTTCTTCAAACTATGTAGTACAATCAAAGGCACCGAAATGTTATTCAATTTTCGTATAATCGTATGTATTTGCAACTAGTAGCATCAATCTGCCATACCACAAACAGTTTCTTCAATAGAAGGAAGTATATTATTTACAAAAAGATTGCATTTTTTTTAGCTTTGGCGTGTTCTCTTTTCACGAGGCTTTGAACGTTTTTGATTCTAGCTTTTTTTCATAGCCCTTTTGCGGTTGCGTAACTGAAAAACAAACTCTCTCGAAATAGTCTTGGTTATACATTTGGGCTCGGTAGGTGGAATTCCGTTTCTCAGGCGGGAAAGCTACCGTGAAAAGACAATTTACCTTAATATCACGCAAAACGTTTATATTGAGCTTTGGTTTCGTTCCTAACACAGATAATTTTTAGCTTAAAAACACATGCAGATAAAATGGACGAAGGATTAAAAAAAAACCGATCGCTTTCTTTCTCTCCGGGGCGTAACACTACCGTTCTCCTTGAATCCTACAGCTAGCTGCTGGTCCTAATCAGCACATCACATCGGGGATATCACGCACGTGGGAACAACAATACTATTTTACAAAAATAGACTTAAACGTAAACAACAGCAGGGAGCGGACCTGGTCTGGGGCGCCCTCAGCTTGGCCTCTATAAATAGTTAGTATGACGTAATGGTCGCCATCTTGGAATTGGTAACCGGGTGGGGGTGTGTAGGGCGGGGGATGGGGGTGTTGGGGATGTGGGGTTGGTTTTCTTCTCTTTTCTAGCAGTCTTGTTTTCTCGAGCCCTTGGGCTAACGAGTGGGAGTTGTTCATTTGGCGGTTGGCAGGGAGAAGCCCGTGGGGGTCTGGAACTGGAATGGTGACAGCTGGAGAAGCTGGAATGACTGGGGTTGGGCCTCGAGCTGCAGGGTACCTCCCGGGTTGGTAGGTCCGGTTATGGTGAATGACTGGGGCATCGCTTGCTGGTGCTGACTCATGTCGTACATCTGTTGCTGGTTCGGTGGTGAGGCGATCACTTCCTGCTGGCTAGTTCCGGCTCCGTAGTGGTCTACATGACTGTAATGGCCCTCACTGCTGGATCCCTGGTTCTGGTAGTCGCTCTGCTGAGGGAAAGTCGACGGTCCGTATTTGGGCTGCTGGTTGTACTGCATAAGCTGTTGGTTGAAGTAGTTGGTACTTTCCTGACTATTGTATTGCTGTTGCTCTTGTTGTTTCTGTGGCTGTTGCTGGTAACCACTTTGAGCCGGAGATGGCGGATGAGTGAAGTACGTGGTATGCGAGTAGTGGGCACCACCGTTCTGATGCACTTGGGTATTCTCGGAGCTGCTGCTGACGCTGCTACCTCCATACGATCCTGAGTTTTGTTCGTGGTGGTCTTCGGTCACTGGCGCTGAGTAGCTTTGTTGTTGTTGCTGTTGTTGTTGTTGATTTTGTTGCTGTTGTTGGTGTTGTTGGCTCTTGTAATCTTCTTGTTTCTTCGTTTTCTTGGTCTTGTTCTTCTTATACGTGGTTTTGGTCGTTCTCCTGTAGCCCTCCTCACCGTTCGAGTATTCATCGCCATAATGCCTCACCTCATGCTGTTGGGATTCAAACGGATGCAGTTTTGTGCTCGAGTAGCCAATGTCCTTGTCGAAGGGGAACGAAGTGAATGTTGAACTGCTGGATGACTTGACCGGAACTGGTACCTTTTTCTCGTATGGCACGAACACTTTCACGGGGTACGGAACGTGCTTTTCAACTTCGACCTTGACGGGCACTGGGACTTTTTTCTCTACCTCAACTGGATACGGGATTTTTTTCTCAACTGGGTACGGAACTGGTTTCGGGACCTCGTAAGGAACCTTTACCTGTTTAAAAAAAATGGAACAATAGATTACGAGATTTGAAAGCTAAGATTGAAGTTTGAAATCTATAGCCAAAGTCTGCAGAAACGCTTAAGTTTTTTTTTAAATATATTCTTACCTCGTAAGGAACTGCGACTTTCTGGTATACCGGATAGGGCTTCGGTACATGTACAATTTTCTCAACGATCTGTAATTTGGTATATTCATTAGGGAAGTGAGGAACTTCTACTTGATTAGGGCGATTATTATGAATGATATACCTTCTCGACCGGATATGGCTTATCCACGTGAACGATCTGTAAATTGGTAAATTTATCAGTGAAGTTAGACATTACTTGAAACATACAATAGTGAAATAGCGGAATTAAATTATAGCGATTATTATAATAACTATACCTTCTCTACTGGATAAGGGACCTTCACCTCAACCGGATACGGTTTCGCGATATGAACGGGCTTTTCGACGATCTGAAAATAGATGTAATCATTAGAAAGTAAGAAACTAATATTTAGAAGAATTTCTATTTAGAAAAATATATTGTACGTTTCACTCAAAGGCACACGTCTCGTGAAATTTCAAAATGTGTCGTAGACATTGTTGCCAGCGATTTCAGCACTTTTAGTGCAACAAAAAATTAGCCTGGCAACAATGCCAAAGTGCCGCGGGTATCTTTGAGTAAATATTGAATGAAATAAAGTCTATTTTTTATTATACCTTCTCGACCGGATATGGTTTAGGGACATGGACGATTTTCTCGACGATCTGCAAATGAGTATATGTATTAGTAACATGTTTGAAGCTGCTGAGAATATAGTATGGATTTTTAATAGGTTTTGGAATTACACAGACAAACCATATTTCTGTACATTCCCAATTCATTGTGCAATTTGATTTTCTTTTTCACGATCTTAAGGGAGGACTGAATGTTATTTTCTTCAGAAAATTGTATCCAGATTTTTAAGCGAAGATGGCGTTCGAATTGTGAACGCCCGAAATGTCAAAGTCACGCAGTGGTACCAACATTACGAAAAAAGTGTGCCATGGCATGACAGCCACATTTTTTTCTAATGTTGGTGCTACTGAGCGATTTTGACATTTCGGACGTTCACAATTGGAACGCCATCTTCGCTTAAAAACCTGGATAGAACTGTAAAGCGGTTCACTATTCGTGAATATTGCATATTGCGTGAAATTTTTGTCGGCTTGTGTAATTATTATAATTTTCATACCTTCTCTACCGGATACGGTTTCGGGACGTGGACGATTTTTTCAACCGGGACATGAACGACCTTCTCCACGACCTGAAAATTGGTATACAAACTAGGGTTGTAGTAAACTACTGAACACATATGAAGGATTAAATAATAGCGTGGTTCAAACTATGGTCTTATCATGTTGGTATACAGAGCCACATTTTGAGATTTTATAGACCATCGACCTCCAAATAACCACTCTATTAAATTGTTACTTTTATCATACCTTCTCTACCGGATATGGTTTAGGGACGTGAACGATCTTCTCAACGGGTACTTGGACCACCTTCTCGACCGGGTATGGCTCCTTCTTGACAACCGTTTTCACATGGTTGTGGTGGTGATGGTGATGATGGTGCTTGATCTTGATCTTCTCCTTGATGATCTGGTGGTGCTCCTCCGGAACCGCGTAATGCTCACTGGCACGGTCTGGTTTCTAGTGCTAGTGCCGCCGTACATACCACGGCCAGCGAGGTTGCTAGTATCTGCGGAAGGAGAGAGGCTGCTTTGTAGTGCAATATCGAGAGATATTGTTATTTGTTGGTCGGTACAACGTTTAACTTCAATCTTTGTCGTGTACGTTCACCGAAATTACCAAACCCTCAACAAATCTTGAGTTTTATTTTGAAATGGTCTTATAAACTATGAGATTCGATACACCCACATTTAAACAAATAAAAAATTGTATTTTTTAATAAAAAGATGTACTCACTTTCAACTGAGCTATTTATTAATTGATTTCAATTGAAACGGCTTTTTGAAATCTGTGATTGTGCTGGTGAGTCAACATTGCTCGATGGAAATACTTTGCTATTCCCCTTAATAAGTGACCCTTTGCCAATAAAATCTCATAATTTATTTTTGATTTAAAAACAAAAAAAACTTTTTCATGGTTGAATTCCATTTATATTGCTTGGTTTTTGTCAAAGCTCTTAGAAAATGTCACAATCGATAAAAACCACAAAAATGTTCAAAGAATGTTCATAGAAGTTCAAATATTTGGAATAAAAAAGATTTTTTTTAAACTTGAGTTTTTCATAAACTATTGACTAAAAACAAAAGGACCAAAGAAAACAAAAGGAAAAAAAAAACGTGAAAATGTTTAAACTTAAAATTTTAATATAAAAAGTGCTTGACCTATGTTTTTATTTAAGATATTTTGATGACTGTCAAAAACAAATTGGGCTCTAAAACGTCCATGTCCCTTCATAGTGGAATCTCACTGATAGTTAAGAATCCAAATGTTTGTTTTAACAAATGCACAAACCAAATATAAATCGCACCATAAGAAAAGATTTGGTAAGTTTTTTTGTTGTTGAAATTTTGCATAACGACTTGCTTGAATTGAATTTTAAAACAAACATGAAGAAAGATTAATATAAATAAAGAAAAAAATAATTCCAATATTACTATTTTTTCAGGATTTATGTAGTTTTTTTTTAATATTTTATCACATTGTTATCCAAGAATGGACAAATTCAAACCCAATTTGGAAAGGAAACATATATTGATCTTCGAATATTTTATATTTTTTAAATTTATTTTTTAAACTTTATGTGTTTTACCGATTACAAAGAACTTTTTTTGTAATCGGTAATTTTTAAATTGATTTATAACGGTGTCTTTTAATATATGTTTTACATAATATGATATTTTACTAACTCTTTGTGACAAACCAAATATATTGCAAAGTAATATTCAATCTTGAAGACCACTATCCATGATACCATTTCCGTAAGTTTTAAACTTTACGAATCCGGATGTTGCTAATTGTTGTATGTTCCTGAACCACTTTCAAATGAGTTATGAGTTGTTCAAATGACAACTCTGCGGCATGTCATGACATATCTATTCCCATTTAGATTTCTTTGTTCATTCTTGAATTAATCACAATACTTATTTTTTGAAAAAGTAAAAATAACCAAAGGGCAAACTTCATTTTTGTAATTTCTTTGACTCGTTCCGCGTGACGGTTTTATTTTAAATTCTGGAGACTGCTGGTTCTGGAAAATTGTACGAAGTTGATGTTTCACTATGTTTTCCCCATGTTTCAGTTTCTGGATGCAACATATCGTCCATTTGCAACCTTTTTTTTCACTTCCATTCACTTTGTTGATTCAGTTACACGCCATTTTTTCTATATTTTCAGAGTTCGTTGCTGTTTCTCACAAGCACAAAAGTCCTTTTTGTAGTTTTATAGCTTCCATACACTTTCAATCACAAATCACAGTTTTTCCTCAAGCTCCTTTTCAAAACTTCACATTTCGAAATCCCACAAACTACCGAACTTTGCTGCTTACCGTAAACTTCATTGCGATACACCTATAGATGGTTGGAGAGAAGAAAGTTTACTGGTTGCATTTTCCCAGTGCCCATATCTATTTATATATTAATTAAACAAACCAAGCGTGGCGCAAGAGCGGAAACTCGTGAATTTTCCGTGCGCCACCCCCCACTGTGAGTTAAGGCTCGTGGGCGGGGGTGGTTTTTCCAGCACGTGTGTGCTGCCACGTGCGCTCGTGTATTTGTGTTGGTGAGCTTGGCGCGAAAAGTACCACGTGTGTGTGTGATGTGAAATGGCAGCGCGCTCGAAATTGGCGGGTAAAAGGGGTTTAATATTTGCACTAATTAAGCACCTTTCGTTGGGGGGTGTACTTTCGCTTTTCCTCTCCATATCACGCTAGGCCACATGAACGAAGATTTATGCCAGTTAACACTTGCAGCACCAATGGGGTCAAAACTTACGCGAAGCATCAAGGGGGTAAAAAAGTGGAAAATGCGACGAAAACTCAACCGATTTGGATGATTCTTGTTGCATTCGATCTGGAAAGATGTCAAGAATCATCTCCAATAAGGTAGATCAAAAATAGATGCATCCACTTTAAGTTACATCGAAAAATGGCATTTCCAATGGAAATACAGCCGGTTGAATATACATTTCCTACTTTTTTATCCCGTTGGGGCTAGAAGTGTTAAGTTTGATTTTTAAGGGTGCGAAGTTGTTGTCTTCTTATTCCATAAAAAAATCCAAAAAATGACAAACTTCTGAACACAACAATCTGTTTGAAAAATTAACAAACTATATAGTAAATTATTTTGGAGACAGTACTAAAGGTGATGAATGCAAAATAACATCGATAGTTCCCATAGTATTTGAAGATACTAAAATGTCTGTAACAGAAATCTTGGTACAAAGCTCTGGTTGATGTGCACCGTTAACTTCAAAAAATCTTCGAATTTCTAAAGTCTTGAAAATTGGAAAAAAGTACATATGTATATACCAAATTCTGAGGTTCGTTTTAAACTAATACTCACTGAAAACTGCACTACTGAAATTTTCAGCAAGTTTTTTGCTGAATTTCAGTTAAAATTGGTTTGGATCTGCCAAACTTTACTAAAATTTCAGAAAATTAACCCCTCTCCCCCTTTTGTCACGCTTTTCCTTGTAACATGCAATGTCACACTTGGTCAGTACGGAAATCGCAGAGGTCCCTTAGTAGGCTCAATTGTTGGCATGCTCGATCAACATGCTTCATTTCATATTTGAATAAGTCACGTGGTTGCAAAAATCGAGCCAAACATTTCATTAGAGCACAAAACCAAAAACCGCGATTCGAGAAAAAAGAAGCTTCACTGATGGTATTTTTACTGATGATACGATAAAACACATCATCCTCAACTCTGCTTAAATGCTTCTTAATTTTTGTTGATTTTCTCAATAAAACTCATAATTTAGAAGAATTTCGTTATTGGGCCCTTTTAACTTTTCAACTGTTGTTCATAATGGGCCCTTTCTAAATTCAATTTCGAAAAGAGCTGAAAGGACACTAAAGCGCTGTCACCGGATTGTTGTTTTGAATGATGTTTACGGGCCCTTTTTGTTTAGTTAGAAATAATGAGGAATTCAGTAGAAATTTTGATTATTGGTGAAGTTTTGTGATCGAATGGTGTAGATAAGGTATGTGAAACATAAACATTCTTCAAAAGTGTACTGAACAGCAGCCGCGGGACCGTATTAAATATTGTTTTTTGACGAAGTTTTTCTCTGCAGAAATCTTAGGTGAAAAGTAAACCAAACTTTTTTTTGAAGGGAATTAGTGTTAAGAATGTATGAAAAGTTCACTTTATAACACAAAAAGTTCCTCAAGTACGAGAACGTAATGAAAAATAAAAGGGCACATTTGAACTTTTTTTTTGGTTTGCAGTGCAGTGCGTGTTGGTTTTTTAGTATCCTGAAGTGACACGTGGTCGCAGCCAACCAACAGTTCAGAACAGACGGCCGCACTCTGCGCAGTAGCCAGACTGACGCTCTCTAGAACCGCAGAATGTTAAGTTATCTTGCCAGGCATAATATGTTGTTGCAGCAATTCGTATTTTTTTCCATGCTAAAAATTACATATGGTACACTTGCCCCACATGAACAAGATTTTTTCAAAGCTCACAACAAAAATAACCAAAAGATAAATCAATCTTTATAAAAAGTTCAAGTCATGGGTAGGGACACACCATTCAATCTTGTGTCCCGTGGTGTTTACGTCGTTTTGGCGGTTATGTGGTAGTAGAATTAGCTATTTGCATTGCCAGTAACAATTTATATTGGAAATATTGGAAATTGTAAGAACAACGATCGTACGAGCGATTGTTCCTCTTGCCCCATATGGTCGTCTTGCCCCACTACTCTTTAAAAAAAATCCATTGAGCTTTAAAAACGTTTTTTTGCAGATAAGTATAATGTCTAAAATTTTTGCTAATCTAAATTGATTCTACATGCGGTCCACGATTCTGGGATCAATTACCCACCGTCAATTACTGACTGATGACGATTTAGGTATTTAGGTACCCAGTGCACCCAAGGCTCCCTCTTGTACCGCCAGTGACTGATATTAAAATATAATTGGAATCATAAATTTTGTGTAGTTTCCAAGATAACTTTTAAGCAAGCTTTAAATATATAAAGCATTTTTTTCTTTTTTAGTAAAAAGCATTTATTGAAGGGTTAAGCCACATCGAAATATCGAGAGCCTCTCGTGACGACTTTGTTTCTATACAATATGCAGCAGCACCTCGTCAAAACTTAAAACAAAACCATGCGTTTATGCCGCTGCTGGGCTCAAACAGTAAAAAGTGGTGCATTTTGGATTATGTTGTTGTTTTATTTTCCATTTCGTTCACGCTATTTTGGGCATCCCCCGTCGCGATCCGCCGTTAAGCGCATACAGTGTGCAGACCGCCGCCTTACAACTGAATCGTCTTTTCCGACTTATTATCGGGCGTAATCTATGCGCAAAAAGGCAGTTGCATTTTGCTTGAGGGTCTTCTTCACCGTTTCTGTTCGCTTAAGCAGTTGTGAAAATTGTTTTGCGGTTTCGTAACAGGTTCGTTAGTGGTTCGAAAGCAAAAAAATAAAGCAGGCCGCCGTGGTTAAAGCTGATTGGGCTTCTGCTTTGTGGGTGGTTGGGTTGGGCTATTAATGTGAAAATTGTCGAAGATTGGCACTTAACTGTTTAGTATGCCTAATGATTGAAACAAAACAGTGCGGTGAAGTTAGTGTTTGTAAACGTTTCTTGATACACCATTTGGTGGTTGGTGCTTTCCTTAATTTTAAACGGCCGTATCTCAAAACACCCCAACTTATTTTTTTTTATTTGACCTCACCATCGTGTTTCCAGGCCAATTTTACATAAAAATCACTTATCGACAGAAATGATTATGTTTCCTTCCAGAGATATCGAATTTTTAAGTTTTGTGTTTTCGAGATTACCTACATCAGCTTCATTCGCCGCATCTGCTAGAAGCACACAGATGGGCTGATTAATAACTGCTACCTGGTCATTTATTGAAATAATATTTCATCATAAATCAAATTTTTTATCAAATTGGACAAAAAATGACTGTATAATACTGTAGGAAACTAGAGTTCAATCACGAATGTTTATCTGCTCAAAAAAACAATTAATGAAGTGAATGCCTGTGCTAACCCACAGGACAGAGCAATAACGACTCACAGTAAAGGGCAGAATTGGATTCCGACGGAGCGAGCAGGAAAATGCAATTAATCTTGTTAGTAACACTGAACAATAAGTGCACGATACATTAGTGAGTAAAAAATATGAACTAAAATTAATAAAATTTGTTGATACTTTGTACTCTAGTGAAGGACGATCACAAGGAACAGGAAAAGGATTTCTGGAAAGTATAAACTGAAAAATGCAAGAAAATCACAAAGTTTGATCTGCTGCAAAGCGGCTAATTCCCCAAATTTAGTTGCGATGATTTCGACACCGTCCGAACAACAGTATTTTTTTCTTATTTCATTCTTGGATTCTTTTAATCAAATGGAGCTGGCTCCCAATATAAAAATTGATTTAATATGATCAATCTTTTAAACTTTAAATCGGATTTGCCAAATTATGGTAAAGTGTCAAAAATAAACTTTAATAATAATAATAATAATAATAATAATAAAGCATGTTTTGGGGTTTTTGCTGAATGGCACTATTTTGCTACCGCCCATGATAAAGGCCCTAGTCATGGCCTCGGAGGCACTCTAAAACGGTTAGCAACACGTAAAATTACCCAATAAATATTCCGTTCACAAAAATAGATTGATCAAGGTACAGGAACATCATCTAATTCCAGCGTTCCTCTAATGTTGCCAGCGCTTTGGCATTCAATTACAGCTGATTAAAAGCGTTTTCAACTGAAATCGAGTGATAAATAGCTCAATAATAAGTGAACAAGCAAGTTTTGCCTTCCTCACTGAGGTAAGGCTAACGTCATGATTCGAAATCCGGACACTTAGTAGCATATCATTTTTGTTATAGCTGACTAAAAAACATGTAATAAGTTGAGCAATTCTCTGAGATTTCGGTCATTCGATTTTTTTTGTATTTTTTAATCCGGGTGAAACTTTTTTGGTGCCTTCGGTATGCCCAAAGAAGCCATTTTGCATCATTAGTTTGTCCATATAATTTTCCATACAAAGTTGGCAGCTGTCCATACAAAAATGATGTATGAAAATTCAAAAATCTGTATCTTTTGAAGGAATTTTTGATCGATTTGGTGTCTTCGGCAAAGTTGTAGGTATGGATATGGACTACACTGAAAAAAAATGATACACGGT
Source organism: Culex quinquefasciatus (assembly GCF_015732765.1). Lineage (NCBI taxonomy): Eukaryota > Metazoa > Arthropoda > Insecta > Diptera > Culicidae > Culex > Culex quinquefasciatus. The sequence goes on along the minus strand of NC_051862.1, from coordinate 145,591,938 downwards.
AAAAAAAATTTTGGTGATTTTTTATTTAGCTTTTTGACACAAAAACTTGATTTGCAAAAAAACACTATTTTTAATTTTTTTTATTTTTTGATATGTTTTAGAGGACATAAAATGCCAACTTTTCAGAAATTTCCAGAATGGGCAAAAAATCTTTGACCGAGTTATGAATTTTTGAATCAATACAGATTTTTTCAAAAAATCGAAATATTGGTCGCAAAAATTTTTCAACTTCATTTTTCGATGTAAAATCGAATTTGCAATCAAAAAGTACTTTAGTGAAATTTTGATAAAGTGCACCGTTTTCAAGTTATAACCATTTTTAGGTAACTTTTTTGAAAATAGTCGCAGTTTTTCATTTTTTAAAATTAGTGCCCATATTTGCCCACTTTTGAAAAAAATATTTTTGAATAGCTGAGAAAATTCTCTATATTTTGCTTTATTGAACTTTGTTGATACGACCCATAGTTGCTGAGATATTGCCATGCAAAGGTTAAAAAACAGGAAAATTGATGTTTTCTAAGTCTTACCTAAACAACCCACCATTTTCTAATGTCGATATCTCAGCAACTATAAATCCGATTCACAATGTTAAAACATGAAACATTCGTAAAATTTTCCGATCTCTTCGAAAAAAATATTTTCAAAAATTTAAAATCAAGACTAACATTTCAAATGGGTGTAATATTGAATGTTTGGCCCGTTTGAAATGTTAGTCTTGATTTTAAATTTTTAAAAATATTTTTTCGAAAAGATCGGAAAATTTCACGAATGTTTCATATTTAACATTGTGAATCGAATTTAGTTGCTGAGATATCGACATGAAAATGGTGAATAGACAAGCATCCTGTTTAACCTTGCATGGCAATATGCAAGGTCGTATCAACAGTTCAATAAAGCAAAATATAGAGAATTTTCTCAGTTATTCAAAATATTTTTCAAAAGTGGGCAACATGAGCACTAATTTAAAAATGAAAAACTATTTTCAAAAAGTACCTGGTTATAACGAAAACGGTGCACTCAAAATTTCACTAAAGTACGATTGCGAAATTGACACATCGAAAAATGATGTTGAAATTTTGCGAACAATATTTCGATTTTTGAAAAATCTGTATTCAAAAAATCATAACTCGGTCAAAATTTTGCCCATGAAATTTCTGAAAGTTGGCATTTTATGTCCTAAAACATATCAAATAAAAAATAAAAATAGTGTTTTTGTCTTTGTCAAAAAGCCAAATCACCAAATTTTACCGTGTATCATTTCAGTGTAGTCCATATCCATACCAACTGCCGAAGACGCAAATCGATTCCTTCAAGATACAGAATTTTGAATTTTCACATATCATTTTGTGGACAGCTGCCAAATATGGAAAATTATAACAAACTAATGATGCAAAATGGCTTCTTTGGGCATACCGAAGGCACCAAAAAAGTTTCACCCGGATTAAAAAATACAAAAATTAAAATTAAGCAAAAAAGACCGATTCCGTAGAGAACTGCTCAGTTGGAAATGAAGAAATATCATCAGTATGTAGTACTTACAGTCAATTTTAAGAGAATGCATGCAAAATGTGTCTTTTCTAACCATTTTACATCAAAATTTCAAAATTAAAATGACTTGTTGTGCTTCGAATCCCGGACACTGATAAAAGCTGATTCGAAATCCGGACACTTTTGCTTCGAATTCCGGACACTCGTTTTTGCTAATGAATCGCACAAATTTGGACCGAAATGTTAGTGATTGGCATTCTTTAGGTCTCAAATAAGCTGTTAACATCAAAACCATCGATACTTTAAATAAACATTTGCTAGAATTTAAGGAAATCAAAACCATAAATTTCTGCTTTGCCTTCCCTGTGCTTCGGACACCTATGAAATATTTCAGGTGAAATGTTTCGCATTTTTGGTAATCTTATAATTTTATTTAATTTAATTGTTTTGGCATTAACTACAGCGTTCAAACAAACTTTAAATGAAAGTTTATGTTAGAATTCATCAAATAACCCATTTTTGTCATTCATAATGTGCAATTATATCCAAATAATTGATAAAACAAGATGAGGTGTCCGGGTTTCGAAGCGTCCGGGAATTCGAATCATGACGTTATAATCCTGCTCGAAAAAGTAACTTTTGAAAAACAGCTCGTAGACCTATATTCATGTATACCTATCGACTCAGAATCGAAAACTGAACAAATGTCTGTGTGTGTGTGTGTATGTGTGTGCGTATTCCCCTTGGTGCTCAAAATTCTTGCCAAGTTTTCTCGGTACTGGCTGATCCGATTTGAGTCAAACAAGTTGCATTCGGTCCGGTTTGGTGCCCCATACTGCACTATTGAATTGTTTGAAGATCCGATAAGTAGTTCAAAAGTTACGTATAAAAAAGTGTCAAAGTTGCGAATCGGGTACTGGAATTTTGATGCCGGATCTCACTTAAATGCATTTAAACTATGTCCAGATCCATCATCCAACCCATCGTTGGTTAGGTAATCGAAAGACCTTTCCAATGATTCTAAAACATTGAAGATCTGGCAACCCTGTCTCAAGTTATGACCACTTAAGTGACATTTATGTACTTTTTTGAAGCCGGATCTCACCTAAATGCATGTAAACTATATCCGGATCCATCATCCGACCCATCGTTGGTTAGGTAATCGAGAGACCTTTCCAACGAGTTCACAACATTGAAGATCTGGCAACCCTATCTCGAGTTATGACCACTTAAGTGATATTTATGTACTTTTTTGAAGCCGGATCTCACTTAAATGCATGTAAACGATGTCCGGATCCATCATCCGACCCATTGTTATTTAGGTCATCGAGAGACCTTTCTAACGAGTCCACATTATTGAAGATCTGGCAACCCTGTCTCGAGTTATGACCACTTAAGTGATATTTTTGTACTTTTTTGAAGCCGGATCTCACCAAAATGCATGTAAACTATATCCGGATCCATCTTCCGACCCATCGTTGGTTAGGTAATCGAAAGACCTTTCCAACGAGTCCACAACATTGAAGATCTGGCAACCCTATCTCGAGTTATGACCACTTAAGTGATATTTATGTACTTTTTTGAAGCCGGATCTCACCTAAATGCATGTAAACTATATCCGGATCCATCATCCGACCCATCGTTGGTTAGGTAATCGAGAGACCTTTCCAACGAGTCCACAACATTGAAGATCTGGCAACCCTATCTCGAGTTATGACCACTTAAGTGATATTTATGTACTTTTTGAAGACGGATCTCACCTAAATGCATGTAAACGATGTCCGGAACCATCATCCAACCCAACGTTGGTTAGGTAATCGAGAGACCTTTCTAACGAGTCCACATCATTGAAGATCTGGCAACCCTGTCTCGAGTTATGACCACTTAAGTGATATTTATGTACTTTTTGAAGCCGGATCTCACTTAAATGCATGTAAACGATGTCCGGATCCATCATCCAACCCATCGTTGGTTAGGTCATCGAGAGACCTTTCTAACGAGTCCACATCATTGAAGATCTGGCAACCCTGTCTCGAGTTATGACCACTTAAGTGATATTTTTGTACTTTTTTGAAGCCGGATCTCACCAAAATGCATGTAAACGATGTCCGGATCCATCATCCAACCCATCGTTGGTTAGGTAATCGAGAGACCTTTCCAACGAGTCCACAACATTGAAGATCTGGCAACCCTATCTCGAGTTATGACCACTTAAGTGATATTTATGTACTTTTTTGAAGCCGGATCTCACCTAAATGCATGTAAACTATATCCGGATCCATCATCCGACCCATCGTTGGTTAGGTAATCGAGAGACCTTTCCAACGAGTCCACAACATTGAAGATCTGGCAACCCTATCTCGAGTTATGACCACTTAAGTGATATTTATGTACTTTTTGAAGACGGATCTCACCTAAATGCATGTAAACGATGTCCGGAACCATCATCCAACCCAACGTTGGTTAGGTAATCGAGAGACCTTTCTAACGAGTCCACATCATTGAAGATCTGGCAACCCTGTCTCGAGTTATGACCACTTAAGTGATATTTATGTACTTTTTTGAAGCCGGGTCTCACATAAATGCATGTAAACGATGTCCGGATCCATCATCCAACCCATTGTTGGTTAGGTAATCGAAAATCCTGTCTAACGAGTCCACAAAATTGATGATCTGACAACTCTGTCTCGTGTTCTGACCACTTAAGTTATATCTGTGTACTTATTTTTCTGGACCTAAAAAAAATAGCCGAAATATGTGTCTAAACCACTCATATTACCCATTGTTGGTAAAAAGTGAGGAAGGCATCAACCACATAGGTGGATTAAGTTAGTTTTTATCAAAAGTTTTGCAAAATTTGTTAGAATTTCCCCTATTAGCCATTTGAATAAATATTTGCGTAAAATTATAAAAATATAAATTAAATTAATCATCTCCCAGAATACCAGGTAGCAGTTATTGATCAGCCCGTCTGTGTGCTTCTAGCAGATGCGGCGAATGAAGCAGGTTTTCTCGAAAACACAAATCTTTGAAATTCGATATCTCTGGAACGGAACATATTCATTTCTGTCGATAAGTGATTCTTATGTAAAATTGGCCGGGGAACACGATGGTGGGGTCAAATAAAAAAAATAAGTTGGGGTGTTTTGAGATACGGCTGTTTAAAGTTTTCAACTGCGCAATACAGGTAGACAAAATAAATTAATCAAAATTTTGATCACGGAAATGGATTCTACGCCCAATTTCCTTCAAAATTGAGTCTAAGACCGACCCTCTAAGATTTCATGTTTTGATAGTATCAACAGCTCTGCTAAATTTGAGCAGGATCTGAGAGGGTAATTTTCAAATTTGCACTTTTTCGTGCACAGTTGAGATGGAATGACCCATATACAGTGGACTCTCTGGATGTCGATCTTTTCGATATCCATATTGCTCAAGCTGTCAATAAAATTTTCAGTCCCTTTAAGAAGATTGCTTTGATTTTTCATTCCATAATTTGACAACTCCTCTCGACGGTCCCTTCAATATCGACAACGAGAGAGTCCACTGTATAACCGAATTGTTGAATGGTTCATGCTTTTTTACAAATTTTGGTTTGTAAGTCTGCAGATGGAAAAAAGACTGAAAGTTTAGAAATACAAAAATATGAATGCAATCAAACTTTACATAACTGTGTTTAAATGATTTTTTTTACTATTCCCTCTTTATCCTGTAACATAAAGTTAGTTTTCCTGAAATTGAACCTTTAATCGCTATAACTCTTTTTTAATCATGCCAGAAACTAAAATAATTCATTTTTGGGTAAATGGGAGACAAAAAAGGAAGATTATTTGCAAAAATTATAGATGGTAAGCAAGGTAATTGATTGAGCTAAATACTTATCAACACTCAAAAAAAATGATAAAACGTGAACAGAGTTCATGCCAACGGGAACCAGGAAGAAAACTGTTCAGCTTTCGTGGTGCAATTTTGAATTTTGCACCATAAAAGTTGAACAGTTTTCTTCCTGGTTCCCGATGGCATGAACTCTGTTCACGTTTACGCGAACTCATTTTTTGCGTGAATAACTTTAATGATTTCTTGAATCCAAAGTATTGCAAACGTTATTTTGTTAGATATTAGATCGAAATGCATCCAAACTTGAGCGGCTAAATCATCTGACAAATGTTTAAAAATATTTATTTAAACATAAAATATGAGTTTTACGAATCAAGATTGGTTGCCCAGCGCGATGCACTCAGTTGATCGTCTGCATCAGTGTTGATGATAACTTAATAACTCGCTCGCGGTTCATTGAAATAAGCATTACGTCAATCAGCACCAAAACCCCATCGAAGGAATTTATTTGCATTCAGTTCAACATAAAAAAACCTTTAAACGTCTCATACGAGCACATTATGTTCCTACTTTATATCGATGCTTTCCAGGTGAGCAACCAGTACAAAATTTATGTGAGCCATATCGCAAAGAGCCTAATTCAGTCAGCAGCTCGAACCAGGTTCGTTCAACTGCAGTGGCCAGACCAGCCAGTTGGGTATTGTCCATTGCATGGAAAATCGCATTGTGTCCTCGATATGGTATTTCCTTCAGCTAGTGCAGCAGCTACCGTATAATCAATGCTCGCCCCTTTTTTCGCAATCAAAAATTTCCGTCATGTTTTCCAGCAGGCAACATAACCTAGTGTTGGCCTGTGTCGGCTTGGTATAAAATAGTTAAGGATGAGCCGAGACTGATTGTACTTTTTTTTGTGCAGTTCCTTGTTTGCATTGCTTCATTATGCGTGTTTGTTGGTGGTACATTTTAACAGTGGTGCTAACTTCAATATTTATGACTGTTCTGTCACGTTAATGCACGCACCGTGAGGTATTGTCGGTGAATGAATTGCAGTAAAGTAACAATAAAATTACAAAGTGATTATCAAACAAACTGCCATTTTTGCTTTATCGATTGTTTGCTGAAATTGTCTGCCTTTGGGCCTGAAAAGTAAGAAAACTCATTGTGCAAAAACAAAAACCGTTCAATAACGAATCTGTCTGATCCGTTGGAACTTTAGCTCAATATAACGTAACTTCCCCTCAATAAAAGCCCACAGTTACTTATGATGCAATCGGCGTGAGAATATAAAGAAAGTACTTGCAGATAGAAAATAAAAACATGTACCCAAAGTACACAATTAAAATCGGTGTTTTCACGATGCTATGCAAGGTGTATCTGTGTTAAATATTCATATCATCAATCATCTTGGGACCCAAGCACCACAACCGTGCACTTACTTATCTTGTGGGTATCATATATCAACCCTGAGCAATGAAATGCATCGCTACTCAACAACAAAAGCAGAGTGAAGCCAGTGAATGAAATTATGCTGTCTGCTCCACAACGGCGTTGCGTTGACGGTGCTCTGCACTTTTCAGCAATAAATAGTGTTTTTGTATGTTTAATTAGCACCTTAATGGGCATCAAGCTCTGTGGGATTGAGGAAGTTGCTGCTAACGTAATTAGTTCAGTTAATGGAAAAGATCGGTGAGGATTTTATTGTGTTTAGTTATTATTTATTTCAACGGGTTTGGATGCAAAATGAATAAAATAAATGAAATGAAAATATTTGTAAAAAAAATCAAACCATCCACTTGACCGACCCCCAGCTCTCTTGTGGTCTCTATTGCAAGTTTCTGCTCGAACCTAGGAGTCCGAAGGCTTGAATGGGGAGAGCACCCAAACCTCTTTTTACTCCAAGGAACCTTCCACCCCAGTGTTTGAACTGACGACCTTTGGATTGCGAGTCCAACCGTCGCCAGCCATTCCACCGGAGCAGGCTTGGTTTGGTGTGTTGTTTATACTTATAGCGTGGAGACGACTTCTACACTTGGAATGACTTAAGGGCCTAACAACATCCAAGGCCAAATTCAGTTGAAAACTTATTTATGTTACTTTTTTTGTTTTTTTTTTTAAGTTTCCAAAATATCACTAAAGTGGTCATAACTTGAGACGGGGATGCCAGATCAAGGGATGCCACAAGATTTTTTAAAATGTCTGTAAACAAACCTGTGTATGTCTGTGCATTTGTCTTAAATTCAGATATATTAATTTACAGTCATGGAAATCCATCAGAAATTGAGTTTGTAAGCATTTGAAGACTAACGACATAAGTTTCGGTTAATATTTTTACAAATTATTAATTTATTAAATTTTTTTTAAAGTCTGTGCACATCTAAAATGTCTGGTACAAGAACAAATGTCTGTGAAACACAGACAAATCTGTGCATCTGGCATCCTTGTCCAGATCTTTTAGATTTGTTTGGAACACGCAAAACGGACATTAGGTATAAATTCCTAATTTTTAGTATTTTTTGAACTTATGTTCTAGCTTGTCAAATTATACCTAAAAATTAGTATTTTTTTCTTCTTAAAATTTAGGATTTTTTTAGAACACTGAAGTACTTCTTAAAAATTCCTAAATTTTAGTATTTTTTTTAGTTCAAAAATTGCGATTCACGGTTTGACAAGTCAAAACAAAAAAATTTCGTGGCTGTGAGTTGGTGTTCCGCGGTGCTGCTGAAAACTTCGGAACTTTGGCAAGGTAAGTGTGCAGAAGAAAAGTGGTTCTCCGGTTCTGCACGGAGAACGGAACCCGGAGCATCCTTATTAGAGGAAGTGTGGCTCGCGTGCTTGTGGTAGAGGAGGAGGAGGAGGACGGAACCTTCAACTCCCGGCGGAATTAAAATAACCGCCTCTTCCCTCTCGTGCTCTGGAGGACGGATCTCGGTACGGATATTTGCGGAAGAGCTGGAAAGGGGAAGTATAAACGGACCCCAACCGTGGGGATTGTGCGACCGTGGCGATTGTGGGAATGAAATCTATCTTTTTGTGATTTGGTTGGACGTTGCGGGTGTGTGTATGTATGCGTTTGTGAAAGTGTTCGTGTGTGTGTGTGTGTGTGTGTGTGTGTGTGTGTGTGTGTGTGTGTGCTCGTGTGTATATGAGAGATTGAAAGTGAGAGGGTGGGGGTAGAGGAGAGAGAAAGAAAGAGAAAGTGGGTGAGAGAAGAGGAGAGGGAGAGAAAAGTGGAGAGAAGAGGGAGTGAAAGAGAGCGAAAATGGGAAAGGGAGGAGAAAGTAGAAAAGGGAGAGAAAGGGGAGTTTGTGAGAGAATGCTGGAGGGGAAGAGTGAAAGAAAATGTGGGAGAGAGATAGGGTGAGGGTAGAAGAGAGAGATAGAAAGTAAGAGAGAGATAAAGTGGGAGTGAGAGGGGCAAAGATGAAGAAAGAGAGAGATAAGAGATAAAGTTGGAGAGAGAGTAGGAGATGGAGAGATAGTAGGAGAGGGAGAGATAGTAGGAAAGGGAGAGAGATAGTAGGAGAGGGGAGAGAGTAAGAGAGGTAGAGAGAAAGTGAGAAAGAGAGAGGTGAGAAAATATGGGAGAGAAAGAAAGGGAGAGAGGGTAGGAGAGAAAGAGAAAAAGTTGAATTGAGAGGAAGAGAAGAGAGAGATAGCAGGGAACAGGAAGAGCGAGAAAATGGAAAGAGAGGGGAGAGAGAGAAAATTTTAAAAATCTCTAATTCCAAACATTATAAAGCTCCAAAAAATCCAATCTTATATTCTACAATTTCAAATATTTAAAGATTAAAATGTTGAAGTTGTAAACATATTAAAGTATTAAAATAATAACTGATATTTAAAATAAATAAATATTAAAATATTTAAGAACTAACATATTATAAAATATTATACAAAATTATAATGTTAAAATATTCAAATCATTAAATATTTATTTTAGGTAAGTACATTTATGAAAAAGTTGTGTTTTATGTAAATAAAAAAATTTATATAATTTAAAAAAAATTATTCTTCCTGCATAGCTCTTGTAAAATACCTAATTTAAAAGTTAAAATCTGGAGTTTTTTTTGAAAAGGACCAATAAACCAAATTTTCAGTTTTTGCTTTTTAAGTGGTTTTCAATACCCCTGACTCAAGGCAGTTCTAAAAACATCCAAAAAGCAAAAACTGGAAATTTGGTTTATTGGACCTTTTCAAAAAAAAAACTCCAGAAATATTGAAATGAAAAAATATTAAAATATTAAAATATTAAAATGTTAAAATATTATAATATTATAATATTAAAATATTAAAATATTAAAATATTAAAATATTAAAATATTAAAATATTAAAATATTAAAATATTAAAATATTAAAATATTAAAATATTAAAATATTCAAATATTAAAATATTAAAATATTAAAATATTAAAATATTAAAATATTAAAATATTAAAATATTAAAATATTAAAATATTAAAATATTAAAATATTAAAATATTAAAATATTAAAATATTAAAATATTAAAATATTAAAATATTAAAATATTAAAATATTAAAATATTAAAATATTAAAATATTAAAATATTAAAATATTAAAATATTAAAATATTAAAATATTAAAATATTAAAATATTAAAATATTAAAATATTAAAATATTAAATATTAAAATATTAAAATATTAAAATAATAAAATAATAAAATATTAAAATATTAAAATATTAAAATAATAAAATATTTAAATATTAAAATACTAAAATATTTAACTATAAAAAATTAAAACATAAAAAAAAACAAAATATAAAAAAAATTATAAATTTAATATTAAAAATTTAGATACATTTAAAAATTAAAATTTAATTTAAATTTTAATATTTATTTTTATTGTGTTTGATGTAAATAAAAATATTAATATCATATAAACCATTGTTTTCTTCTGCCTGCATATATCTTGGATAATACTTAATACCTAATTTGATCTTTGATTATTCTTAAGTATAAGCGAGAGTATAAGTAATTTTGGATCCCTCACTTTTTCTGAAAATACCTCAAATTTAGGTATTTATTCCTAGAAATAAGGAATAATCATGGTCCGCCATCTTGGATTATACCTAAATATTAGTAATTGTGGATCCCTCACTTTTTTTCTAAAAAAACTCAAATTTAGGTATTTATGCCTAAAAATTAGGAATAATCATGGTCCGCCATCTTGGATTATACCTGAATATAAGTAATTTTGGATCTCTCACTTTTCCAGAAAATACCTCAAATTTAGGTATATATACCTAGAAATAAGGAATAATCATGGTCCGCCATCTTGGATTATACCTAAATATTAGTCATTTTGGATCCCTCACTTTTTCTGAAAATACCTCAAATTTTGGTATTTATTCCTAGAAATAAGGAATAATCATGGTCTGCCATCTTGGATTATACCTGAATATAAGTAATTTTGGATCCCTCACTTTTCCAGAAAATACCTCAAATTTAGGTATTTTTACCTAGAAATAAGGAATAATCATGGTCCGCCATCTTGGATTATACCTAAATATTAGTAATTTTGGATCCCTCACTTTTCCAGAAAATACCTCAAATTTAGGTATTTATACCTAGAAATAAAGAATAATCATGGTCCGCCATCTTGGATTATACCTAAATATTAGTAATTTTGGATCCCGCACTTTTCCAGAAAATACCTCAAATTAAGGTATTTATACCTAGAAATAAGGAATGATCATGGTCCGCCATCTTGGATTATACCTAAATATTAGTAATTTTGGATCCCTCACTTTTCCAGAAAGTACCTCAAATTTAGGTATTTATACCTAGAAATTAGGAATAATAATGGTCCGCCATCTTGGATTATACCTAAATATTAGTTATTTTGGTTGCCTCACTTTTCCAGAAAATACCTAAAATTTAGGTATTTTGGTTCTACAATTATACCTAAAATATAGGAATTCTCGTACTAAAACGCTATTAGTAATTTTATTACTAATAGCCGATTAGTAATAAAATACCTTATTGCAGTCAGGTCCGATTATACCTAAAAATTAGGAATTTATACCTAATGTCCGTTTTGCGTGAAGGTCTTTCGATTGCCTATCCAACGATGTATAAAATTTAATAGTGCAATTTTCTCAGGGATCGTAATTCCAAAACGGATTCAAGGAAATTTCACGGAACGTTAAAAGTTATAAAATAAGCAAAAAAAATCTCTATTTTTGAATCAACTCTACATATTTTCACAATCTTTTCTAAGTTTCTTTGATCTGTTCAGTTACGATAGATTGTTCTCAATATGACATTATTTACACAGCAAAAAAAAAGTTGAATTTTGGAAGGTTAAACACATTTGGTTGGTTGAATATTACAAACAGAACACTTCACCATTCCAAGATGTGTTATTACCATTGCTTTTTTTCTGTGTACCAAAAAATATTTGTAAAACGGATTTATTATAGGAATTGGAAAACAAGTTCGATCTTGTACAATGATTTGAATTATTGTTTCTGTAATGTTTTATTTTCAAATATTCGTGTTGTTAAACTTAAAAATCATTCAATTTAAATTGAGTTCAGGTAACTCAAACAAAAAGTCAGAAAACGAAAATAAAAATTAAATAAAAAACATATTAAAAAAATAGATGTTTTGCAAACATTTGGCTGAAACATAAAAGAATTGGTTCCTAAAATGAAGCTTAGATTGCTGATATTATTGTTTACAGCGATAAAGCTAATTTTTCTGAGAACAATGACCCTTTGTACGACCACAAAGAGTTTAAAATGGATTTTAAATCAATTTTGAAAAATTAACCTCGCGGTCCTTCTTGACAGAAAAGCTCCTACTTGACTGCTCGTTCCAAGGGGACCATAGTAATTCCATCGAAAAAATGTTGTCCTGTTTGCATTAAAATGAAAAAAAGTGATCAGAAATGGTTTTTAATCGTGTTTTTTATCGTTGTACATAAAAATTGACATAGGGCTTTAGTACCCAATTCATAAGGCTTAGTAATTTCTCACATTGACCAATCTACAATTAGGGGACCGTCAAACTAAATAATCAAAATGTGAAAATTTATCGGAATTAAAAAATATTAAATATTATAAAAAGGTCTGACTTTTAAAATCAAGAATAAAATTACGTAGCACAATTCATTTAATCTAGAATTGATCAAGTTTGAATCTTCTAATTTCATTTAGATTCTCGGCTTCATAATCAAATGGTTGTAAAACTGGTATTACATGAAATGGAAATTTTATTAAATTTATATCTGGAGTTTTTTTTTGAAAAGGTCCAATAAACCAAATTTTCAGTTTTTGCTTTTTGGTTGTTTTTTAATACCCCTGACTCAAGGCGGTTTCAAAAACACCAAAAAAGCAAAAACTGGAAATTTTGTTTATTGGACCTTTTAAAAAAAACTCCACATATGTTTTTGAAAATGCTAATAAAATACTATTGATGTTCCAAATAGCGATCTATGGTTTGAATATTTGTCTCATTCAATGGAGTTTGGATGCAATTTTGTTTCAGAGAAAGCCGACTGTGCTTACTAAATATAACTTTCACAAGGATGTTTTCTATTACATTTCAAAAGGGTGTAATATTGAATGTTTAGCCCTTTTAAAATGTTAGTCTTGATTTAAAAAATATCAAAATATTGTTTTTCCTGTTTCTTTTTCTTTAAGCCGCTGTATCTCAGCAACGAGGGGTCCAATCTTCGATGTCTCTTAGACAATTTTATAGCAAATTTTCTGAAATTTTTTAAAAAAAATTTAGAAATGGTCATCCATGTTCACAGTTTTGCCTTCCTCACCTCACTGAGGCAAGGCTATAAAATCACTCAAAAAATGAACTTTTTAAATAAGCCTCCAAGATATACCTTTACGTATACATATCGGCCCAGAATCAAATTCTGAGCAAATGTCTGTGCGTGTGGATGGACGTAGAATTTTTTTTCTCACTCACTTTTCTCGGAACTGGCTCGACCGACTTTGTCCGGATCTATGTCTTTGGATTCGTTTTCAGGTTCTTTGAGTCTTTTTTGAATTTCATCCGGTTTGGTGCAGTACTTTAAAAGTTATGATAGAATAACTGTTTTGGTTGATACAAAAAAGGGTCATTATTTACAGAATATGAAAGCTCCGGCGGATAGCTGTCGGAACTTTCCGCTCAGTGCACGCACACAACACTGCAGGGCTTTCAAATGGTTCATTAAATTTATCATAGATGGCAGCTCTCAGATGTATAGTGTCTTTACTAAGTAAGCGTTAGCCAAAGCTTTCGTAGTGTATGGTTGCAAGGTTTTTAGGAGGAAGGCAGCAACCACCTTCTGGTGGATTAGGTAACGTTTTTTAGAATCAAAAAACTGCAAATATTTCGTTAAAATCAAACTTTCGATGGCTATATCTTGAAAACGGAGCTCTTTATCAACAAATCTGTACAGTACTTTTCGATTGCAAATTCAATTTTACATAAAAAACTGAGGTAAATTTTGTTGGTATAAAATTTCAATTTATTCCAAACGTCACTATTTTTTCAAAAATTCATAACTCGGAGTCAGATTTTTTGACCATACTTCTCTATAGCTCAAAAGTTGCGAGTTTTTGTATGGATAGCTGCCAAATTTGTATGGAGACTTGTATGGGTGAACCAATGACACAAAATAGTTTCTTTGGTCATAGGAAAGACCCCCACAAAGTTTGAGCCAAATCAAAAAATACAAATAAAATCCATTTCCGGTTTTGGTAGAGAGTTGCTCTAATTAGAAATTGTTAGATTTTTGCCTTCTAAGTTATGAGGTAAATTTGTAAAGGGTTTGATTTTTTAAATCAATTTTTTTTTTTTTTAAATGAAAACAGACAGAAACAAAACGTTGAAACGGCTCATCATCATTCACAAACCCAGGCCTGTCATCGCTCACATCGAAAGCCCTTTTCCCAGCCATTACGAAACTAGATTGTTTATTTCCTACATTTTCATTTGCATTATGACACATATATGTTTGTATGCTGCGTGCACCACAACACAACACCACACCACCCACCCCTGTTGACTGATTACAGGTGAGAGAGAGAGAGAGAGTACAACAAGCAAACTGGGTAAGTTTTGCGCAACCGATTTTCTTAACGATAGCAGCAGCAGCCTTCTTCTTCTTATGCAAATTTGAGTGACTTTGTGGACCTAAACGTTGCTTGTCCGTGCAGTTTAGCATAAAGCACTCCTTTCTAAATGGCTAAACCACGTGGGTTTGCATTACGACATACGTTAAATAAGTTAGCTCAGTGTGGCGGTGCGCGGGTGGTCGGCTTATCATCAGGGCTGCACACGTGTGAGGGGGAGGAGGAGGCAATTTATAACGGCCAACCGCTCAACAATGATACACGAGTTTTGCGTTTCGGTGCGTTTTGATGCGTTACTAAAGTGATGCAACACACACACACACACTCGAGGATGTTAGTCAGTCATTACTTTGTTTAGGTGAGTTTTAAATAATGCGCAAATTTGTTTATTTGACTAAGAAATGGTACAGTAAAAATCAGAGTTCCCAAATGAACCGGCTAGGCTAGGTTCACCAATAAAATTGGTTCGGCTTAAGCCTCCTTTTGTGGTTCAATCCTGGTTCAGTGAACCATGAACCATGGCTTAAGCCAGGCTAACCCGGCTAATGAAAACCATGACTATGCATAAGTGTTACGGTGCAACAATGCTACCGTGTAACAAATATAATGATGTAACAATGTTACACCGTAACATTGTTACACCGAAAAATTGTTACACCGTAACATTGTTACACTGTAACATTGTTACAACGTCATATTTGTTACACCGTAACATTTTTTACACCGTAACATTTTTTACACCGTAACATTTGTTACCCCGTAACATTGTTACACCACAACATTCGTTGCAACACTGTTACGGTGTAACTATGTTACGGTGTAACACTGTTACGGTGTAACACTGTTACGGTGTAACTATGTTACGGTGTAACACTGTTACGGTGTAACAATGTTACGGTGTAACAATGTTACGGTGTAACAATGTTACGGTGTAACAATGTTACGGTGTAACACTGTTACGGTATAACACGGTGTAACAATGGTACGGTGTAACAGTGTTACGGTGTAACAGTGTTACGGTGTAACAGTGTTACGGTGTAACAATGGTACGGTGTAACAGTGTTACGGTGTAACACTGTTACGGTGTAACACTGTTACGGTGTAACACTGTTACGGTGTAACACTGTTACGGTGTAACACTGTTACGGTGTAACACTGTTGCGGTGTAACACTGTTACGGTGTAACACTGTTACGGTGTAACACTGTTACGGTGTAACACTGTTGCGGTGTAACACTGTTACGGTGTAACACTGTTACGTTGTAACACTGTTACGGTGTAACACTGTTACGGTGTAACACTGTTACGGTGTAACACTGTTACGGTGTAACACTGTTACGGTGTAACACTGTTACGGTGTAACACTGTTACGGTGTAACACTGTTACGGTGTAACACTGTTACGGTGTAACAATGTTACGGTGTAACACTGTTACGGTGTAACACTGTTACGGTGTAACAATATTATGATGTAACAATGTTACGGTGTAACACTGTTACGGTGTAACACTGTTACGGTGTAACACTGTTACGTGTAACATTGTTACGAAGTAGTAGATTTAGGGTTGAACAGTATCATGGTGTAACAGAGTTCGCCGTTTAGCCTAACATTCTTCGATCAGGTTCAAGCCTGGTTCAAGCCAATGGTTCATTTTGGCTAGCCTCGCCTGGTTTGAACCAAATGAACCATGGCTCACGGCGCTCGTTGAGCCTGAGCCGACGATGCTTGCCGACGTGTGGAGTGAACCTGAACCAGAAAAATGAACCTAGCCTAGCCGATAGCTTAGGCTAGTGGGAACACTGGTAAAAATGACTAGTTTATTACATTTCGTTTCTTTCCTAACAGTATTTTTCATTTAACATGCATCATTTGATAAAACAGTTGTATGATAAATCTCTAAAAGTTTAAAATCGTTTCGTTTCAGCTTGGTGAAATTTCGTTTCTCTTCATTAGTTGAGTGAATAATTTTTCGTATGACTATTAAATATCAACAGTAAATGGCGATAAATATTTTAACATTTGTTGCATTCTGTGGGAAATAAACAAAATAAAAAAAAAGAAATAAAACAAACTCTTCAGTTTCAAAAAGTTCCTTTGCCTTCAATTGTTAGTTGTATGTTTTCTGATGGAATGTAGTCTGATCGTGTCGTATAAGTTTATAACCACTACTCTTCCAGTGTGAGTAAGTTTCGTTCAATCTTTTCTTTTTTTTTTTCGATTTAAAAATGGGGTTCGTTTTCTACAATTCGAGACAAAATTCGTTCTCCGTCGTCCTCCAACACTGCAGAGTGAGAAGGGGGCCTTCTTCTTCTTTTTTCTTTCGCAGACACGTGGTGACACAGGACCAAACCAAACCAGACCAGCTAGAGTCCATCAATGCGGCCGTCCTACTTGGACGAGGGGTAGTAGTACAGCACGGTATTCCCCGGCAGTTGCCACCTGGAAGCCTGCAGCTCAATCAGCTGAAGCAGCGTACGCCGGATCGCTGGGGCCGACGCTGAAGAGTTGAGGAACGCGTCACGAACCTCGGCCAGCAGGGTTTCCAGCTGCTGCGGAAGGTGCATCTCCAGGTCGCGACCGATGCAGGTCAGCACGAAGAAGAGGCATTCGATCTGTAACGAGAAGAAACGAAAGTGTCAATGAATGAAAAAGGTTTTGGAACAAGCAAAGTGACCCCACCTCCGACAGGGACCGAACGGGTGGTTTGACGCAGTCCTCGCAGCACTTGCCCAGCACGGTCAGCAGCACCATCGGCGGCGGGACGCCGTCACACTCGGTGCGGAGCTGCAGCTGGCGGCGCTTCAGCTGGCAGAACATCTCCGTGAGGAAGGCCATGAAGGCGGTGAAGCGTGGCCGGGCCGGGTTCTTGATGTTCATGAGTGGGCCCAAGACCTAGTTATGAAATGTAGAAAAAAGTTAGAGAGTTTTGGTCAAAGAAAGTCCAAGGTTTGTGTTCTAGAGTTGAGTTTTTAGGAGATCGGAGATGGTCTGAGGTTAATACAAGGTCAACGTACTTTGTCGCGTTCTTGATACCACTGGCGGCACGTGTTCAGCAAGGCTTCCAAGAAGGTTTCCTTCTTTTCCTTCGCGATAATTGAAATGCAAAGTCTAGAGATGGGAAGGGCGTATCTGGAATTGAAATTATTAGGGTTAGTGAATTTTTACGCTCGCATCTACCCGTCCCTCTTTTTCAATTCAAGGCAACTTAAAGAGAGAAAGGGATGGCTAGGTTGTGTTGATCTTAGATAGTTAAAAAATGCCCTAAGTTGGGTGAAGCTTGATAAACCGTATAATAAATTTAAACACCAATCTTTAAACTATTGGCACAAACTCACCCTTCAGAGGAGATGACATTGAGTCAAACAAAATTAAAATATCGATCCAACATGAAAACCTGGTCAAAACTTTCATCCATTAATGTAATTAATTCAAGAGAACCATATTAACTAGATGCCATTTTAGAAGAAATTATTAAAAAAAAATGAGTAATGTAAAATCAGTCTCATATTTTTTTTTTATCAAAAACGCATGTCACGTATCTGAGATATTGAAAAAAAAATAACACGTTGGCCCAATTTAACCCCGCACGATATCTTAAAATAACAATTTGATCGATATATGAATGAAACTATTGGTTCGATCCCAGACCGTCCCGGTGGCATTTTTCGAGATGATATTTGTCTGATCACGCCTTCCGTCGGAAGGGGAAGTAAATGTTAGCCCAGGTCTAACCTAGAGGTCGTTAACTCAGTCCAGGTGGAGGAGTCATCTCCCTTAATCCTGTCTCGGTGAAGTCGCTGGTAGGCAGTTGGACTCACAATCCAAAGGTCGTCAGTTCGAAACCCGGGGTGGATGGGGAAGCTCAGGTGTAAAAAGAGTTTTGCAATTGCCTCAACAATCAAGCCTTCGAACACTTAGTTTCTAGTAGGAATCTCGCAATTGAGAACGCCAAGGCAACGCTGTAGAGCGAACAATTTTATTTGATTTTTTCATTTACCAGCAAGAAAAAAAAGTCATGCTTGAACAGCCTCCTACTTTGTAGATGTAAACAAAGTGGGATCATTCGAAAAACACGTTACGCATTCTCTCTATTCATCACCCAAGGCAAAACAAAACTTAAATAATGATCTAACATTAGAACTTGGGTAATACATTCATCTATTAGCGTATTAACTAGATGCCATATTGGTATAAAAGATTTAAAAACATTTGAGTAATGTAAAATCAGTTTCAAACATTTATTTGAATGTTAATTTGAAGTCGTGTGTATTTTTGGAGGAAAACGTATCTCACGTATTTGAGATATAGCAAACAAAAAATCACGTTGGCCCAATTCAACCCCTCTTGGTATTTTAACATAAAAATTTGATCGATATATGAATGAAAAAGTTGATTGAAGGTAAGAAAATAAAAATATTGAAATATGATAGGTGTCACTTGAGTGCTGAATAGTGGTTCGCAAAGCGGCCTCAATTTTGAACTGTCAAAGTGGAACCAATATACTGTTCGCCAAAAGTTGCAAGTATTGTAATCGATCATTAAACATAAATCATTATTTTTTTGAAAGAAAGAATGAAAAGTTGATGGCGTTGTAGCTTTAAGAAATTTAAGTAAGCAAATAATATGAAGATAAAAGTCGAGACAGCCTTTTTTTGAATAACTGTGGAAGTGAAAGTTGTTTGTGGAGTCGTTGGGGTCGCAGGTCGATTGGTTTTATCCGAATGTTTGGCACTCTGGCCTCTTTCTAGTAAAAGATGTGTTCTTCATTATTACAGACAGTTTATTTGTATTGAATATGGGCGCTGTACATCTGGAAACTCTCTATTCACAGTTAATTTAGTTCTGCTGAATCATAAAAAAACTCACCATTTAACAAAGCCCGAAGTGTTAAAAGGTAGCTGAGAAGGCCAGCGAATATTTTACATTACGATTTTTGTGAAAAAAAAATGACCTGATGGCTCGGAATTAGCAAAATAGTTTCAGCTATCAAAATGCTTATCGGCCATAAGCATCTTTTGTATAAAAACTATGTCACGCTTGAGCTTGAAGCATAGCTTCACACTTAGTTTATGTTTACAGCTGTGGTGTAGTTGTTGTAATGAGGATTATTCAAAAATCACGTTACGCATTCTGTCTTTTCAGCACTCAGGGTGTCACCTAAACCACAAATAAAATTTGAGACATTAATCATCCAATAACGAAGATTAAAATGAGTTATGGATTTGAATTAAATTAATCGGGAAAAATTGCCCCGATTTCTTTTAGATTTTCGTGAAACTTTGCTTTAAGGTGAAACGGGAAGGCAGCGCCATATTGACACCACGACTCGAGTTTTTGGAAGCACCCTTAAGGATTTGCCGTAAAATGTTCTGTGTGTTGCAGACCATAAATATAAAAATAGCAAGTCGTGTTCAGAAATTGAATTAAGTTAAACAGAAGTTAGCGTCCCGTATCACCTTAAGCGATCATTTTAGTCCCTAACCCTTACATATTTATTTTGATAGGGTTTTTAGATCTTCATCCATTTTGGCTCATCGGCAAGGTCTTTTAATAACATATCCAACGAAAGTCTGCATGATAGATCCGGACAATATTTTTCTTAAAATAGCTGAGTCCGGGTTTCAATTTTAAATAATTTATGCAACAAGCTGCAAAAAAAAAAAAAAAATCAGCGCGAGTCGAACATTTATCCAACGAGCATTACCGAGTTGGTTGAATACGACAAGTGCTGAAACTTGTTTCTTTTTGCAACGAGTTGCTATCAACATTTTTTTTTTGCAATATAAGTGTCAAGAGAATTCCCCATTCAAAACAAAACATTTGTTATTTTTGGTAGAGAAAAGAAGGCCGTTTCGTCGCTCGAGAAAGACGGAAAAAGTAAATACTTTCACGATGGAATTACAAAAAAGTTAACCCTTAAATCAAGACTTAAATGCGTATAACTGTTGATAAGGTAATCAAAACTTAAACCTTTTGAGTCAAGAATTCTATATGGAGAGGTGAAATGTTATTCTTCGGTTTCCAATTGGACAGTCAAATTAGGTTTCGAGCGTTAATACCTTGCAAAATATAGAACATCGCAAATTTTGTGAAATTTTTGTTTATACAGTTCTCCGCTTGATTTCAATAATTTTCTGGGGGGCCAAAATCTGAAAATATATATTTAGTTGTAATCAGACCTGCATTTTTTTTGTTTGGACGTTAGGGTGACCTATATCGTGCTTGGGTGGTCCCAAAAAGTGGCATTTTCGCCAACTTTCGCAAAAACCACTTTTTTCAAAAAATTATAACTCCGTGCCATTTCAACCGAATGACCCAGGTTGGACCCAGGCAATGTAGAAAAAATAATTTTCATTGAAACCTAACATTGACCCACGCATTTTACCTCCGTCCATCAACGGCGCGGTGCATCAGGTGCGTGGCCAGCTCCATCAGGCAGCGCGCGTTCAGCGTGTTCGGATCGTCGACGGCGCGGTGTACGATCAGCTGAATCTCCGGCGGGAACTGGCCAATGTCGTTCCCTTCCGGTCCGACGGCCAGTCCCAGCCCGGCCAGGCCACGCGTCAGCGTGTCCGCCGACGAGAGAGACTTTGAGCGCTGTAAAGGTGCAACATTCATGGGATTGTTATTGGCGTTGATGATGTTGGTGGTGGTGTTGTTGTTGCTGATCGATGACTGTGGGTTGTTGTTTGTGTTGCTGTTCTGTGCTTGGAAGCTGCTGTTGTTGTTGGAAGCATGTGTTGTTGCGTGGATCATAGGCTCCGGAGCGAACTTGACCCGTGGTCCAGACTGCGAACGATACAAAAGCGTTTTACCACCATAAGCGACACTGTTTTCTGATGATTTCATTGGAAAAATTGTACAAGAATAACTCAATACTGACACTCACGTGCAGGATGTTCCCGCTGGACGGTGAGTTGACCAGTGGCATGTGCGAGGACTGCAGCTGGACGCCGACGTGTTGCATCGGATGGTTGGACATCATGATCGGTCCCCGCTGGGGACTGCCGATGTTGCCCAGCTGCATCTGGCCGTGGCCGGCCCGGGCGTGGTGGAGATTCAACGGTATACCGCCGACGTTCGACTTTGAGTGCTGCAGCGAGCTGCTGTAGATGTTCAGTGATCTGGAAGAAGTTTCTATTATTTCCCGAGAAAAAAGGGACACCATTCTCCAACCAACCTGGAACTCTGCAGCGGTATCCGGCCTTCGTTCAGGTGGTTCATCTGGAACTCTTGGGCGTGCACGTTCAGCTTGTTGGGAAGTCCGTCGAGCCTCACATCTAAACAGAGTTGGGGTATACAAGTTACAATGTTTATCAAGGCCGATCTGTTAGTAGCATCGGCCATTACTTGGTGGACGATAGATTTCCATCGGTGGCTTACCCCGCAACTGTTGCTGCTGCTGCTGGGCATGCTGCATCGCCTGGCTCTGGCTAAAGGCCAGGCTGCGTCGTTTGTTGACATTCTGTGAAAAATTTTGAGCCATTAGATTTTCAATAAAAATTATACACATCGTACAGAAAAGAAAAGCCATTTAAGATTAAGATACCTCCACCAATCGTTAATCCATAGACGAATAAATCACAAATAGTGTAACAGAAAAGAAGTTGAACCATTAGTACAGAAAATTAACAAGAAAAAAGAAATGATTATTACCATGTCCATTACCTGCTGGTTCGAAGTCCTGATGAAGCTTCGCTCGCGGGAGATTCCTGGTGAGATGTACATTTCCTGCATTTTTACGGTCTTTTTGTCGTTTTGGTCGGCCATTTTTCTGATAAGTAAAATTGATAGGACTAGTGCTGCTGGTCCTGGAGGTTAGCTTTCTTGATTTGTTTCACGACAGTGCTGATTCTTCGCGGTCTACAACATTTGACTTTTCTGGAGTGAGGTTCTGGAATTGTTTAAAAAGGTTGTAAATGAGTGTTTTGGTTTTATAAAGAATTGATATCACAAGTTTGAGAACGCAGATAAAAAAAAACCATAAGCTAACAAAAAATAAATAAATGAAAACAATAAAGTAGGGGAAATATGCCCATTTTAATCACTCTAAGCCGTTCGACCAATTCTCATCACTTTTGCCGTTTTCAGCTATTAAATCAACATTTTAAGATGTATCAACAATAGAAAGTTGCTTGCTCACTTTAATTTGAGCTATTTATTACTTTGGAACAGTCAAAAACATTTTATGATAGCTGTAATTCATGATCAAAGTGCTGATAGGCCGATAATAGAAATAGGCTGAGAAAGGGTATAGTTCCCCTAGCTGTACTTATAAACCAACTGGCTAGAAAAATGATGTAATCTTCTAAGACAACCCAAGTTAAAATAAAATCATTAAAAAATAGGCAAAACAAGTTCCAGCTGTTTGCCAGCGGCTTCATTCATAATCTCGCTGGCAAAAACAAACGACCGCGGCAGAAAGTGACGAACGATATCTATTTTCGCCTCCATCCAAAGACCACCACCACTACAACAAGACCAACATTACTAACCAAATCTCATTGGTTCCAAGCGTTCCAAGTTGCGCTCCTCCGCCAGAGTGCGAGCATTTTTCAAGGTTGACTCGACAAGTACGATAAATAATATGGCAACAACCCACACAGCCAGGAAGGTGTTTGGTGCGATCTCTATGCGATACACCAGCAAAGTGCATCGAGCACAATCGGCCGACAGACGACGCACGACACTACTAAAGTTGATGAACCCACGCGTCGTTTTTTGTCGCGTTATTTAATTAATATCGGACACAGATGTTTAATTGTTGTGGAGAAGTATTGGTTTGGAAGTGCAAGTGTTACTTAAATAAATAATGTTGTCTTACAATAGAGTTATCTACGTGCGCATGTATTGCGTGTACGTACACGAAAAAGATTGAGGCTAAATTTTGTACCGGCCAGCAAAACAAATGGCGTGCTAGTGTGCGTGAGATCGGGCTTAGATAACTCTATGAACATTTATCAATATTTTAGACCAAAAATTAGTTGATGCGTCTAGATGACATACTAAAAAAAATCAAAAATAACTGAATATTTTTTAAATTTATTTTTGAGTCATAACAAGACAAAATCATTCCCATTTTTAATTTCTTCTACGAATCGAGAAAAATATTTCATTCATTCAAGCGCAACCACCGATCGGAAGAGGCGGCCTACAGCAGTTTGCCGGTTCGGTATAAAGTTTGTTCTAATTTAAACACTTATGTCATGGCTTCACGTTTGCGACGCTCTGGCTGTGATGACGACGAAAAACGGTACACTCATCGGTAATCTACCAGCCGAACCCGTTCATAAATTTGAGTTGTTTGAGATTGTTTTTATTTTGAGTAGGTTTTCGAATTTAGGAATGAGGGGATAGTGGAGTGTTCAATTCTTTTCGTGTTTGGTTTTTTTCCTCATAAATATTATGTATTTTTGCCTTTCTTACTAAAGAAAGGTATAGGATTTGCTTTTGGCTCCGACGCCAAATCAAGCTTCATTCCCAAATCATTTCTCGAGCAATATTCATTCGAAAAATCTGCAAAAAATCATGGACGATCGATTTTCGACGCCCGATCGATTGACAATGACAGAATTGGTCTACCCAATATCCGAATTTTGGCGCTTAATTTACTGTAAAGCACGCGTGACGTCCGTGTGTGGTAAAAAGTGCTCAATTTTGTGGTAGGGGTTTCTCAGAGCCCACATTATGGATTTAAGCTCTCTTGGGCGCATTTGAAAGGGGATGTGCTGAACCTGAACCAGTTCCATACCAAATTTGAATTTATCCATTTTTTATGGGGACTCGGAGTGTGTTTTCACCAAATCAGGCGGTTTTCAAATAAAAATTCGGTCGAAAATTGAAGTATTGAAATCGTTTATTTATCCAAAAAATTGCATTTTTCCAGCCCTACATCCTCCCAAATTTTCATCCATGTCGGTAATGTGGTTCTTGATTTACAGCTTGTGGACCAATTCACTGTGAGGGGGAAAAACCCCTAAAAAAGGTAAATGCCAATTTTCACCAAATGCCAAAACTATTCCTTTGGCATTTTATCTAATTTTTTTTCTCCACATCATAATCTAGACCATACTCAATGTTCTGAAACAAATTTGACCTCATTCGGATTTACCGTTCAGATTTTAGAAAATTTCCATTTTTGCCTTTCTTACTAAAGAAAGGTATAGGATTTGCTTTTGGCTCCGACGCCAAATCAAGCTTCATTCCCAAATCATTTCTCGAGCAATATTCATTCGAAAAATCTGCAAAAATCATGGACGATCGATTTTCGTCGCTTCGTCGACAAGTTGTCAAGTTGAGCTTCACATGCAGACGCGAGCAATGCTGGCGCGTGATGCTGGCGCGTATAGAGTTTTGATACTAGATTACCCCCTTTTAGTGCACGTTGCTTTATCGATTGCTCGGTCATCACACATCGCCTATCATTATTTTCTATGCTAAGCTTCAGTGAACGCAAACTAGACGCAAGCAGCTATCTGTTCTGAAGCCTCATGCTCATTCTTTTGCCTTTCTTTTTTGTTTTGCTCATTCTCTGATCGATATCTGAGCGAACGAATTTTTGGGAAGCGTCCAAGCTTCCCATGTGCCAGTGACAATGCACATCGCGGATTTGGTTTTCTAGCTTCGGTACTAGCCTTTTTGTGTATTAGTGTTTTTGTTTATCGTACCAGCGCACCAAGGTGGTTTATTCGGTACGTTTGCGTGTGTCGTAGTGAAGTTCCACCGAGCGCTCAGTCGTTGTTTGCTTCCCAATCCCAAAAACGCCTAAATGCATACTCTGGCTTGCTTATTGAAAGCTCACAATTTTGCCTAACGCCTAAATGACAGTTTAGTGAATTACAGTAGGCGTTTCAAAGCTTTCAAGAACATTTATGCGGCTTTACCGTTACATCGTTGTTTACAACACGGCAAATTCTCGGGTGTTGAAACACTTTCTGCCAGTCATTTTGTTACCACTTTAACGCTCTGGAGCAAGACGGAATTATTTTGTTTTCTCGTTAATTTTTAATATTTTGAAAAGTGCAAAAAAAAAACACTCAGAGAATACGAACAATCTAGCGATATGCAGAAAACATTATGAACATCGCAAATTGTGAGCTAAATCTCTGTCGCAAAAACAATGTGTTCTGATTTTAAAAATCGAAAATGCTTGTGTGCGAGCACAGCTTACAACCGGCCATGGCAAATGGGGCAAAAACCAGCGCTTTTCAGTTATATGAAAAAATATGGTTGAGTTTCGAATTGATTAATGAATGGACCATTCTTTATTTTGCTATTTCTTTGAAAAAAAAAATCAACTGCCGTTAACTTCCTTTTGTAAGAAAGGCTCTATCTCACCCCAGGTGGGATTAAATCGGGTTTTATATCTTGTCGTTAAATCTCAAGGCACAAAAAAAAATCCAGTAGAGCCGACGAACATATTCCACAAGTTTTCAATGCTTTAAGCACTATTTCATAACCCTTTGTACAGAACCATGAAATCTGAAGCCTTTTGAACAATTCTGACTATTTTCATCAATTTATTGCTTTATGCAGAAAAAATGCTATTTAAAACAATATTAAAATTTTGAAGATCTGGTAACCGTGTCTTAAGTTATAATCACTTAAGTGATATTTATTTACTTTTCTTAAGCCGGATCTCACTTATCTGTATGGAAACTATGTCCAGACCAACCAATCGATCTATACGGTAGGGTCAATGAGACACTTTTGGTTTTCAACTTTCAACGATTTTTCTAATTTTTTATCAGCCTGTTTTAATGCACTTTTTGTTGCATTTTCTTTCTTTTAATGTGTTCTAATATTTACCAAAATATGAGATCGATCCGACATCTACAGCCAGAGTTATTCAACTGTCTCATTGTAGACGCACTTGGCAGGAACAATGAGATAGCTGGGGAACAATGAGACACTCTATGAAAATCAACATTTTTCAAGTAAAACATCATGTTTTTGTATTGTTCCATTGCAGGTGACTTGCCTTGAACATTTCAGGGCAATTTTGTCAACATGAAACTTTTATTAACAAAAGTTACACTAAAAAGTATTTAAATTTTGTAAAATCCATATATTAATACCAAATAACTTTGTATTTTTGGTTAAATGAAGTTTAAACTCTATAAATATGCCAAAAATCACTTTTAATTCATTTTTTGAAAGATTTCCATCGATTTTGAAAAGTTTATCGAAGAAAAATCAATGTGTCTCATTGTTACCCATGGGCTGAAATGAGTGGGGAACAATGAGACAGCCCTGGATTCTGGGTATATTCAAAATTTTGGCCAAATCTAATGAAAGGACATTGTAGCCCAACTCAATCCCTATGGAACGTCGAAAGAAATTTGAAGAAATATTAGTTTTGGTGTAAATGGCAGCCTACGAGCGAAAAAGTATTTTTTGTCCATAATTAACTTTTACATCCCAGAATCAAACATTTATTAATAACTTTTCAAGGGAGCGTCCATAACCAAAGCCACTTTTATAGCAGACGTGTATCCAGTAGATACATTTGATTCGCGTGAACAGTCGAGAAAAACGAATGGAATTCACCGGTCCGCGCAAGTAGAAGCTCGAAATCGTTCCGGGAACGGCGGTCAGCGTCAAAGCGCAGCGTCTTTTAATTTCGGCGTGGCGCGTTTTTAAAAATGCATGTGTTTGTAAAAATGATTGACCACAGAACGGGAGTGATGATTCAAAAACACACCAACACGCTTTGTTTTAAATTGAACGTTACAGAAACGCATAGATCAGTGAAGGTCGAAGTTTTAGTTTGGATCAGTTAAACGCTTGAATAAATGTTTCAAAAACAGGAAGGCTAATTCTTCTTTTGTTTTAAGCAAAACCTCACTCTATAAATAACCCTCACAATTGCAGTATTGCTCAATAAAACTTAAAAACTTAATATCAAAGAATATAAAAATCACTCTCTAAATACACACTATGTTGGTATCATTTTTCCGCAGCCGGCTGTCTAAGATTGAACCATTTCATTATTAATCAAACAACAGATAAACGGGAAATATCTCATCCGCAGCAACCGACTGCTTGCCTTGAGAATAAAATATAATACCTTTCAACAAACACTATGATTTTGGGTCGCATCATCATCTTCTATGATGAATCCTGACCAAATACCCTATCCTACTAACAAATTTTCAGGTTCCTGGCGCTCGTGGGGTGTAAGCACAGAGTAAATCAGCTGCCCTAGTAGCAACCTGCGCTAACTAACATTCCCGTCCCTTAAAATCGAGATCTACAAACTGACATGGCGGGCGCCGTTGGTGGCCAATGACTGTTACCTATTCGCAACTGATCTAGCTTTAGCAATCATGGTGTTTTATCTTTTCAGCGCATTCATACATGCTGCTGATAAGGGAAACACCACTTGATTGTCGAAGCCTATGATCAGTAGAGCTGAAAGGACATTACGGTCCTGTTCAGCAAAGGAGAAGGACAACCATGGGTGGTCTCTCATGCTCATGCTCATGCTCATGCTCAGACGTGTATCCAGTAGATACACCTTTCCCCCAAATATGAGCCTGATTGGTTGAAACTACGACTTATAAGAGCCATTTTATCATTGTTCCCCGTGTCTCATTGATGACTACTCTACGCTAGTTCATTAAAAAACCTTCCAAATGAGTCCAAATATTGAAGATCTGGCAACTCTGTCTGAAATTATGACCACTTAGTGATATATTTAAGCCGAGTTTTTCGGTTTAAGTTCGTTCCGTTCAAAAAACCATGTTGAATGCTAGATGTCAACTATTTTCTGATATTTATTGTAAAACAGTTTTACTCGAAATGAGGGGGTACCATCCATATAGGCGGATTTTTTAGTTTTTATATTAAATTTAATCGATATTTTATGTTTTGATGCATGTTGTGGGTCTAATAAGAGTTATAACTAATAAACGTGTAAAAAATCACTGTAAACATATAAGGGTAATTCTCTACAAACTCACACGAAATCGGGAAAAGTTGCCCCGACCCCTCTTCGATTTGCGTGAAATTTTGTCCTAAGGGGTAACTTTTGTCCATATTCATGAATCCGAGGTCCGTTTTTTTTAAATCTCGTGACGGAGGGGTGGTACGACCCCTTTCATTTTTGAACTTGCGAAAAAAGAGGCGTTTTCAATAATTTTCAGCCCGAAACGGTGATGAGATAGAAATTTGGTGTCAAAGGGACATTTATGTAAAATTAGACGCCCGATTTAATAGATTACTCAGAATTCCGAAAAAAAAAACTTATTTTTCATCTAAAAAAACGCTAAAAAAGTATTAAAAATTCTCCTATTTTCCGTTACTTGACTGTTAAAATTTTTGGAACATGTCATTTTATGGGAAATTTCATGTTCTTTTCGAATCTACATTGACCCAGTAGGGTCATTTAGAACAAAATTTTTCATTTTAAAATTTCGTGTTTTTTCTAACTTTGCAGGGCTATTTTTAGAGTGTAATAATGTTCAACAGAGTTTTAAAGCAGACAATTACACAAATTTTGATTTATAAACATAAGGGGTTTGCTTATAAACATCACGAGTTATCGCGATTTTACGAAAAAAAGTTTTGAAAAAGTTGTTCGTTGCCGATCACGGCCGTTCATCGTCACCCGCGACAGACACGGACGACGAAACAAAGAGAAACGCAAAAAGTAACTGATTGAAAAATATGAAATTAGGTTAGGATTTTTGTTGTCCAATTTTGAACCCCCCTATATTTGCTCGAAATTGAGCAGTTCCTGATTTTATTTTAGTAATGTTACTCAAATCAGCAAATTACTGAAGTGAAATAAACAGCCAAAAAAACAAATCATTGGATGGTTTATTCAATTATAAAAAGGAAATGCTGTTTTGTTGTGAAAACTAGCCTTGGTTGATTCCAGATGTGGAACAAACACATATTTTGACGAAAAGGAAAATTGAATGTCAGTCAATATTGTTTTAATCTTCAGAGGGTCCACTGGAGGATAAGGGTCCACTAATGGATAGCATACCCTACACGGAGAGTACAGCACCTTTATCCTGCATGTAATATTATGTACTCATGTTCGCAAGAATTTAAAAAATCATATAGGGGAAAGTGGGGCAAGTGTAACAAGCTAAGGAAATGCTCGTTATAACCCATTAAAAACGTTAAAAAATCTGTCGGATTTATTGGAATCAACCTATTCAAGGTCTTGACTGAGACTTTGATAGAACAAGTTTTAAAAAAATTCTGTTTTTAATGTAAAAAATTGTTTTTTTTTTTTAATTTTTCGTACGTTCTACTCAACTAGTGGTTCAAGACGAACAACCCGTTGGAGCAAGAGGAACAAACATGCTAATTTACTAACAATTGAACTATTATTACTTAGATACATCAGATTAGGACGTATTTGAAACGTTTCTTTCATTTTTAGATTAAAAAATAATATTTTACTAAAAATTTGACTATTTTTACGAAAAAAAAATTACTTAGATGATAAATAATAAATTTTCATGATATTATTATATCGTGCATGGAAATTTTTCTAAACAATTGATTATCAGTTTTTAAGAACTTTTATGTATTTTTTTTTCAAAATAAAATATGTTGTTGCAGAAATTCGTATTTTTTTCATGATTTGCCCCCAGGATGTCAGAAATCAATTTTTGCTGATGATACAAGTATCTCCGCCAAGGGTCATCACAAGAAGATTACAAAAAAGCTTGGATATTTTCAATTCTTATTTGAAAGAATGGAAAATTATTCCAAATGCTGCAAAAACTCAACTTATTATTTTCCCTCACAAACCAAGGGCTGATTTTCTTAAACCAAAAAGTCATCACGTTATAAAGATGAATGAGGTAAATTTGAAGTGGGAGGATCAAGTGAAATATCTTGGACTTGCTTTTGACAAAAACCTTACTTACAAGGATCACATTGAAAGTATACAGGTTAAATGTAACTAATATAATAAATGTTTGTATCCACTTATAAACAGGAATTCTAGACTTTGTCTCAAGAATAAACTGTTAATTTATAAACAAATTTTCAGACCAGCCATGCTTTATGCTGTGCCGATCTGGACAAGCTGTTGCTTAACCAGGAAGAAAAAACTTCAGAGGATTCAGAACAAAATTCTGAAAATGATTCTGAAACTTCCTCCCTGGTTCAGCACCAGTGAACTTCATCAATTAGCCGAAGTTGACACTTTTGATGTTATGTCCAATAAGATAATTGATGCATTTCGACAAAAATCATTGCAGTCTTCAGCTACATTGATCCGCTCTTTTTATAGTTTATAAGTTAGTTTTAAGGTATCCCTTTTCCCTTTTGTACATGTAGGACCTCCTACATTTGAAATCACTGAATAGCGAAAGCTACAATATTTCATGAATAAATGAAAGTTGCTAGTATTTAAAATTGAGGTGAAAAGTCATCGTTTGTGATTGGACACTCGATAATATTTTATCTGAATGAATTTACATGGAAAAGAAAATCTAAATAAATAGAAATAATAAAAAAAAACACACTACTGAGCTAGGAAAAATAGCATTTTGATAAAATGAGCCTTAAGACGAACCCTAAGCCTTATTTTGTACTTTCCAAATATTATAAGGAAACAAAGGTTTTGAAAAAAAAAATTATTCAATATAATGCCCCGTGGCGTTTACGTCGTTTTGGTGGTTATGTGGTAGTAGAATCAGCTAATTGCATTGCTAGCAACAATTCCTCATACTGGAAATAATCAAAATTGTAAAAATTACGGCCTTACTAGCGATTGTTCCTCTTGCCCCATATGGTCGTCTTGCCCCACCTTCCCCTAACGCAAGTGAAATGTGAATATGAAAATATCTCCCGCACTTTTAAATGAGAAAATGATAAATTTTAAGAATCTTCTGATGGGAACATCCATAAACCACTTGGACAATTTTGTTTAAATGTCAGACCAACCCCCTCCCCCCGTGGACAATTGCCATACAAAACAAATAATTTTTGTATGGAGCGTGGACATTTGCTGTGGCGTTAGTCATGTTGCTGGCAAATGCATTAGTGAGATAGAAATCACGATTTTATCAGCTTTTCTTTCGAATTCCAGAAGTTGCACTTGTCGTGAAGCAATCAACAATTGCCTCAAATATTTTAAAATAATATTTCTCGATGCTTCCTTAAAGCAACAGCTGAGTTTTTTTTACAAAACCGTGTTCCGTTCTTCATCAACTTTTATTCTGCAACATCACTTAGATTCTTCAACCGAAAGAGATTGATTATTCCACTCCGTTCGCGAGCACGCTTAATTGCTTAAAAACCACACCACCCACAACCGGCACCCAACTTGTCTACCTCCGAGAATCGAGGCAAGTAACATTCCGTCGTCGTCGACGTTCGATCTCATCTTACATCTGCCATCGGTTCTGATTTCACGGTTTGTTTTTCTTCTTCTTCTTGAATAACCCTTCTTGCTCTTCTCACTTGACGAAATGTGCCAAAATGAGACAGAGAAGCCGAAATTCCTTCTGGCAACACTGCCACTTTAGTGGGTGAGTCACCACGATTTTCCTGCTTTTCAATGATGATCTTTTGATTTCTTCTCGATCGCGATTAATCTCTCCTCTCGGTGACAATCTTCTTTCCTCACTCACACACCGTCAGTGATTTGTGCTTCACTTGTCGCTGATCACAACAAATATCAATTCACCTCACGTAGCACGGCGATGGTTTCGTAGAGGGGGTTAAAAATACTAATGGCTTCCGCTGTGACGATTTGGCCACCTCTGCGCCGCCGGTGTAAATAGACCTTTATTATTAGACTGTGAACGCACACACAAATACACACACACACAGTGTACTACTCGAAAAACAGCGCGTTTTTTCTTCACTGTCGTTGAGGTAAGTTGAAAAATGAATCGCTCAAAATAATTTGGTCAAAAAATTACACTGAGCTACAGAAAAAAACTGTTACTGCCTGAATTGCCTGCATAAAAAAGTTACATAATAAATCATGTACCAAAAGGTACCAGGATGAAAAATGTAATTTTAAATGCAAGTTGCATGGTAATTTACATCGAATCGTATGGAAAATTCCAAATTGAACTACACTTAAATTCCGTTTTGTCGCACGTGCATTTTGGACCAAATTGAGATAAGAACGCCAGTTTGTGAAGCTCACAATGTCTTACTTTTAGACCTTTACAGATCCCTAAAATTCGATTTCTATCCTGAGATATTCAATAAAAATAGAAAAAAAAAAAATCTCCGTGAATTGTTGTCACTCTTCATATGAAAGAAGTTTCAATCTTGTCGTGCTATTTCGACACATCGTGAAAAAAATTGCTGTTAGTGTAACAACTAGCCAAAAGGATTTTAGGTCATAACGCGTTTGACACACGTACATGCCCGGCTACTGTAAAAAAATAATTATAATTCGTGACTCAGATAACCAAATTCAACTAAACTTCGGGACAAACCACAAAAAGGTCAGCCAAACAAGACGTGTTTGTTATTGTTTACATTGCGTGCTCTTGTTTTGTTTTTTCAAGGTCAAACATTGAAACGCGTTTTTCTCGGAACGACGAAAAACGACGTGCGATAAGATAGCATGATAGTGTTGATTTGATTTGTCTGTTTCAGGTAGTGGAAAAATCCATGTTAATAGTGAACGTGCAAGCAAGAGTGATAAAACAGCATCAGATTCAAATTCCCTTTGGCAACTTGTTGTGATTGCAGGTTGTGTCAAGATAGCACTAGCTTATTGGCAGTATTGGAACTAAATTTCGTATCGTCGTTCTCGTGCATCTTGTTACACGTGCTTTTTGGACAAAATTGGGTTAGGAACGCTAGAGATTGATTGATTGAACATTTTTGAAATATTTACTAGGATGTAATAAAAATGACTTTTTGGCGAGCATTCAAGGGTTTGTTCCGGTGGGCATACTAAGCCCAAATCCAAAATATGAGCTTGAATGGACGTAACAGGAGCTGGCGCTCCGCCCTTCAATTTTAAATGGGATTTAACCCGTAAAAAAAGTTTTTTTTTAAATGGAGCAATTCCAGCCCAAAACAGGAATGTTTTAGGTGCTTTTTTCTCGACTCTCTCCGATTTCAATGAAACTTTGTAGATATGTTATTCTAGGCATATATAAGCCATTTTTGTGTATATGGAGTCAGTTACACTCGATAATGACATTTGAGAAGGGCGTAAGTGTTTTGAATATTTTGGTATTTTGTGATTTAAATATTGCTGTATCTCGAAGCCGTTACATCGTATCAAAAAGTGGTCAAAGACAAACTTGTAGGAAATTTGACGGGCTTTCCGGAAAAAATACACTGAAAGAAAAAAACACTCCACTTTTATGAGATTTTTTGATTTTTAAGTTTAAAAGTCAAATTTGAAGGTGAGCCCACGATAACTTTTCGTTCAAAATTTTTGTGAAGATAGCCTAAGATGTTACAAAAAGACTCACGAAAAATGCAGGATGGAGCAACTCACCTAACAAAATACAAAAATCATTTACTGAAACTGTTTTTTTAAAAAGTGCTCTAAACGTCAAAATTTTCTAAAACTGAATACGGGAATCGATTCTCCAGACAATTTTTCATAAAAGTCCTAAGTCCAATCCTTGTGAAGTTACAGCGGTTTTAAAAATAAAAATGTTGAAAAAATAGGTTTTTTGATGGTTTTTGGCAATTTCTATATGACCGACTTGATTTTTCAGTCTCGAAAATATTTTTACCGGAAAGCTCGTCCAATTTCCCATAAGTTTGTCTTTGACCACATTTCAATTGGATGTATGGGCTCAAAGGTATAAGCTAATAACATTGCTCATAACTGAAAACATAATATTTTTTCAGTGTAGTATAGTAACCTGGATAGTAAATTAGCTTATATATATAAGACCATACATCCAATTGAAATGTGGTCAAAGACAAACTTATGGGAAATTGGACGAGCTTTCCGGTAAAAATATTTTCGAGACTGAAAAATCAAGTCGGTCATATAGAAATTGCCAAAACCATCAAAAACCTATTTTTTTTTTTTTTAAAACCGCTGTAACTTCACAAGGATTGGACTTAGGACTTTATGAGTCTGGAGAATCGATTCCCGTATTCAGTTTTAGAAAATTTTGAAGAGCACTTTTCAAAAAACAGTTTCAGTAAATGATTTTTGTATTTTTTAGGTGAGTTGCTCCATCCTGAATTTTCGTGAGTCTTTGTAACATCTTAGGCTATTTTCACAAAAATTGAACGAAAATTATCGTGGGCTCACCTTCAAATTTGACTTTAAACTTAAAAATCAAAAATCTCAAAAAGTGGAGTGTGTATTTTTCCGGAAAGCCCGTCAAATTTCCTACAAGTTTGTCTTTGACCACTTTTTGATACGATGCAACGGCTTCGAGATACAGCAATATTTAAATTACGAAATACAAAAATATTGAAAACACGTACGCCCTTCTCAAATGTCATTATCGATTGTAACTGACTCCATATACACAAAAATGGCTTATATATGCCTAGGATAACATGTCTACAAAGTTTCATTGAAATCGGAGAGGGTCGGGTACAACCGATTCCCTATTTGACATGGAATTGCTCAATGTCACTTTTTGAGGCATTTTGGCCACTGAAGCGTTTATTTTCAACATCATTGGCGTGTAGGCCAGATCCTTGCGCATCTTTTGGTATATATAACATTGAAATTTGGAATACCCTGGAGCTCGGTACAGGCCTTCAAAGTTTAGCATTTTTTTTTTTCGAAAAACCGGTCCCGGCAAAAAAGATATGCGTCGCGCCCCGCGACGCCCTGGACGCCATTTGATTTTGCCGGGGCCGATTTTTCGAAAAAAAATGCCAAACTTTGAAGGCTTGTACCGAGCTCCAGGGTGCTCGCAACGTTTCAAATCACCAATTCAGATAGAACGTTTTGAAAATTTACTTTAAACATTTTAGCTCTTTTAAACTCTTCAATAAAAAAATGTTAATTAAATCAATTTAACGATTTGTCTTAATCTTTGCAGGTGATGAAGTAACACGAAAAATAAAACAAAGAACACTCAGCCCGATTTCCCACCACACCCTGCTTTCACCAAAACGCTTCTTCTTCTTCCGTATTGTTGTTTGCGCAAAAAAGGTTCACGCGCATAGATAAATCACCCCACTTTGTCACCGCGGTATGCAATTCCGTTACACTGCTGCGTGCCGATGTTCAAACAATTGCTTCAAGCAGCTGTGACAATTTCTCACTTCCTTCTCACGCGATAAAGAGCTCACGAAAGCATCGTTTCACATCGCTCACTTCCAGCTTCTGGTGTTTGCTCACGCATTCTCACGATCTGCGCTCTCACGTACAGTGTACCGAGCAACTGAGACTTTCTTCTGCAATTACATAAATTTGCATGTAAACTTTACCTTCCGTTTTCTTTCGCAGATTGCACCTTTCAGAATTTGCACTTTTCGATCGGTTCAAAAACACTTTTAAGCCCTTCTAAATCGAACTTTCGCTAATGTTCACACTTGCCCAGCGGAGCAATTTTCCTTGCCCCCTTTTTCGATTCTTCCGCCCCTTGCCGCGCGCGCGTCAATTAGGGGAAAAATTATATTATTATGTAAAAAAAAGAAGAATCCCGTGTGCGTATCTCGCGCGCGGGCGTTTCAAGACTATACGAATATTCGCGCCAGCAGTGTCGTGTCGGAGTGGAGTCGAGTTACTGGCGCACGAATGTGAGTTGGATTCCGTCCGCGAGCCGTGCCGCGGGTTGGCTCTCGTTTATTTAAAGAATATTTGATTTTTCTGCTCGTAGGGGTGACCAGTGGCGTCACTAGGAAAAGGGGTTAGGCAGAAGAACTGCATGATTTGATGTGTGATTTTATGGGGATTTTGAAAATCACTTCTATGACCTCTTTTGGTTAAAAATCCAAACTTCAGTTTTATGGAACATTGTCCATTAAAATCTCTTATTCCTAATGCATGAGTTTCCAAACAAAATTATTATCTTTTCATACATAAATGCAATAAAATATTGCTCATATGTTTGACAGTTTTAGCACTCGCTGCTAACTCCTTCCTATTTGCTGATTTCTGTTAACTCATTTGTTAGATGCTGTTCCCCTATTATAGACTAATTATAGTTATTTTTTGAAGCATGCTATTTTCAGCAAAGATGTATTTTTGATTCGGCTTTGTAAAAAGTAAAAAGTAAATCTTTCCCAGTTCCTGAGGGGAACACCCTTGAAGAGTATCGGGGCCGGCATTTACAAAGCGGATTCAGTGGCAGTTTCATTCTCAACTTAATGTTAACATGTTAAGGTTAATGTTAACATTCCATAGGTCGCCGTAAGGTGTCGTGATAAGGTCCAGTTTGTGACGATACACTACCTTCCCTTTACGAAGCAATCGATTCCAGAAGGGAAAAGATCACCAGTTGTATTGGTCCGAGCCGGGATTTGAACACCGATCTACCGCTTACGAGGCGGAAGCGTTACCACTACGTGGCTCGGTCTTCGGCTTTGTAATTATTTTTTATTCTGTTCTACATGAAAACGTGGAATCGTTCAAAATATTAGTATTTTTTATGATAACATTCAAAATCTGTTTTTCAAATCATTTTATTGCTTATGTTATTTTTCTATCAAAATGCATGGAACGGAAAAATTATGATAAATTGGGTGTTGTGGATAATTTGATTGACTTTCAAAAATGTAATAATAAATGGTGTATTATTTCGGGCAAAAATTAAAATCGGCAAATCTGATATTTGGGGGGCCCTGTCCCGGTAATTTGCAGGTGAATCAAAATATTTCGTTAAGAGCATTTTTTTAAAGTTTTTTTTAATCAATTTCATAGGATATTTTATTGGATGAGTCACTGATAATTTACAGAAACAAGCATTATTTTCCAGTATTCTCATCAACATGCCTTAAAAGACTCATAATATCATACTTTGCCAATATTTGAAAACTATTTGATTCCCAAATTTTCAAGTTGTGTAACTTTTATAGAAATCACTCCAAACAGCAGGCTGGTTGTACCTTGTAAACTAAATAAAAAACATTTTTGTGCACCAGCGATGGTTGAACCCACATCAAAAGAAAATCTTTTGATGCTCATCAAGAAAAAAATCGGAAGGGATCAATCGGTAAAATGAATTCGAATCAAATCATCATCTGGAATACTCGATGGAACACTAATTTCACTACTACACTTGCAGGTGTGATGTTACAACGTTGGAAAATGACCAGTCAGTTTTCGTAAATGTTTGTAAACAAAGTGAAATTATTAAAATGGTACTAAAAATTACATTCACAAAAATTCTTTAACTGATAGATTTTCTGCGAAAAGTTCGGGAGCGATTTTCTTTTGCCTGTTTCGCCACTTTCCTCCTTCCGCAGGTGAAAAAAGTTCACAATCGAAATAGTAGTTTATGCAACAAGTTGCAAAAAGAGGATTTTTTCAGCACGAGTCGTACATTTATCCATTTATTTATTCATCGAGTTGGACAAATACGAAGAGTGCTGAAAAAATCAAGTTTTGCAACGAGTTCCATACAACATTTTTTGCAATTCCAAAAAATACACACTGAGTGAAATTTTATGTCAAATTTTCATGTATTTTGTCAATAAATCGTTTAAATCAAAAAAATGTTTAAAAGTGTTACTTTTCGAAACAAGTGCTGAAAAGTTCAACTTTTCAGCACCCATTTGAGTGCTGAAAAGTAGAATTTTTCAGCATTTATTTTGAAAAGTGTTGCTATTCGATTCTGTTATTTTTGGTAGAGAAAAGTAGGCTATTTCGTCGTTCAAGAATGACAGGAAAAGTAAGTAGTTTCACGACGGAATTGCAAAAAAGATTTTTTTCCGATTATTTCATCCCTGCTGTGCACATATAAAAATATATCAAAATATAGCCAAACCCAATTTTGATCATTTGAAAATGTGAAACATGAGTATTTCATTTTAAGACTTTTTCGATCTGATTTTCTGAAACTTAAGAGCTAGGGTGAATTAGGTAATTTTAAAGTGGGAGGATCGGGAGGATCAACTGAAATATCTTGGGCTTGCTTTTAACAAAACCTTACTTACAAGAATCACATTGAAAGTATACTAATTAAATGTAACAAATATGTAAAAAATTGTATCCACTTATAAACAGGGATTCTAGACTTTGTTTAAAAAAACCACTGTTAATTTATAAACAAATTTTCAGACCTGCCAAGCTTCATAAGATTTATGAGAAATCTGAAGAAACTGTTGCCAAACTAAGAAAACAAAACTTCAAAGGATTCACACAATTTTGAAAACGATTCCAAAATACACTCAAACCCCGATGGTTTGACACCAACTGTTGTCAAACGAACGGGTAACTTTTTAGTTTGACACCCCTTCTACACGGAGTTCACACACACTAGCAAACGTTTGTTTTGAAAGTGTGCGTGAGTGCCGTGTGAAAAATGACAGTTCGTCACTTCTTAGTTTGACTTTGACCAACCACCGTGGTACAAACTAAAAACAGTGTCAAACGAAGAAAATGACCAACTACAACTATTATTTAAAGCTCAACGTTCTGCAAAACTAACAATTTCAAAACCCTTCAGCATGAGGAATGGAATTTGTAAAAAAAATGCTGAAATGTTTAAAGTATGATTAAAAAAATAAAATGTTGTTTAACTTCCGACACCCCTGTTGAAGATCTATTCGCGCTGTCGCAGAATGTTTGTTTTCTCTTCTTCTCTTGATTGAACTCTCAACGCGCGTGCGCACCTTCCTTTTGGGCGGGTGGACAGTTTATCTGTATGTGTGTGTATGTGAGCGTGCCACAAGCCTCTTCTCTCCGTGTTGTGCGCTCAGCTGAGCTATTCACAACCAACACCAATAACAAATTAGTAAAAACTGTCAGTAGGTAGTACACACGGAGGAAATGCACCACAATCTTGGAACGTTTGCTCTTAGTATTCTCTCTCTGTCCGTATTTGAGTAAACGTTTTAGCTTCTACTTCTTTTGATTTTCGCGCCACAGTGCGTCATCTTTTGCTCTGTTCGATCATGGTGGAACGCGAGAAGAAACGACTGTTTAGATAGAGAATTAGTGGGAATGACTAATCGTGCGAAGCTTGGTTCCAATCAGGGATGTAGATAGTTTGTCTTCAAAATATAGTTCTTAAACTCAAAGTTCTCAAGATCTTCAAGATTTTTAATAATGTAATAATAATAATCTTTGTTAAGTTAATGTGTTTTTTAAATCTTTTTTAACTAAAATTATTGTCATAGTGGAAACATTTAAGAATAGGAATACATTTTGGCTACATCACTGAAAATAATACAATTACTTTACTGTTTAAAACCCCCTTCCAGTGGAGCAACTGTACGTTTGGTGTTCATCCCACTTTGTTATACTTGGAAACGCTAATTAATTTAAATCGATAAGTTCTATGATACAAGCGAAGTTTTGTCTAAACGTCTGTGAAGAAAATCAACTCGATAATAAAACGCTTATGTTTCGTCGCTCTTCTTGCGCGCCCACTACGTTTTGTGCTGCACATTCAATTCAAATGACTTTGCTTAAACCACGATTAGCTCAACTTAGGTGGAACGACGACGTGACTGTCCGTTGCATGGTTATAGCAGAATCTGTTGCTTTGTTTTTGCTTTGACTCAAAGGTTAGTTTTATTGCTTTGCTGGCACGCGTTGGCGGATGAGCCGACGATGGCCAAATTGGGACTCAACGTCGGATAGGATAGGTTGGAGCTTGGTTGGAACCATGGTCCTCAACTGAATCTTCAATGTGGCATGGGTACAAATGAGGAGGAACTGCGATGGCTCGTGCACCCAGAAATGTTAGCTTGAAGTCCAGTTATGGGCGTGTCGGGGGATGCTCAGGAGGATGTCAGTTGCCTCGAAGCTTAAAAAAATATGTTTGAAGTAAACATGAAATTCAAACAAAATATTTGCAAAATTTTAATATAATTCCTTCATACTAATACTATATTTAACCTGATTTATAATCATTTAACGGCATAAGAACGATATGCTTTTCATAGCAAAAACAATATACTTTCCACTTCGTGTGTAAAAAGTCCAAAATTGAAATCAACATGTTCTCATTGAGCTTAAATTGGGTGGGGTTGTTAATATCATCAAAATAAGTAAGAGTCTTGCCCAAATCGGACAAACAACTCTGTTTTGACACCATTCCAAAATTTCGCTATTTAACCAAAAATGTAAAAAATCTTCATTTTTAAATTGCAATATCTCTAAATTTGCAAGCCGTCATTTTATAGAAAATTGGGCGTAGAGTCGACTGGAACACGTAAAAAAAGCGTTCATGTAGCCATGAACAAAAAATCACGTTTTCAAGAAACAACAAGAGAAGTAACGTTGTTCATGGAAACATGAACGAATTCGTAAAATCGCGCTTTTTATTTCGTCGAGTTCTCTAAACCCATACAAGATTTTTTGCATGCAGCAAAAAGCGATTTGTAGATCGGAACAAAACATACAAATTGCTTTTAAATTATTAAAAAAATGTTGCGTTGTTCCAGAGAAATCGACAAATTAAGTAAACGTAACGCACCGTGTAAAAAGAGGTTTCTCTGTATGCACTTTATAATGTTATGAACTTGTTCACGATGTTGTGATCCGAGTTCATGGCAAAAAAGCGTTACTTTTCAAAAATCGACCGTAACGCTTGACTTGTTTTAACGTGTTTGGGAACTAGCTGGTACGCTGAATTTTGGGAGAATGTATGGTTTGTTGATCAGAAAACAAG
Source organism: Culex quinquefasciatus (assembly GCF_015732765.1). Taxonomy (NCBI): domain Eukaryota; kingdom Metazoa; phylum Arthropoda; class Insecta; order Diptera; family Culicidae; genus Culex; species Culex quinquefasciatus. Next base: position 145,550,787 of record NC_051862.1, on the reverse strand, counting down.
AAGTGCAAATGATGTTCAGAGCTGTTTTGGAAAAAAGCATTGAATCAGTTGTTTAGTGATAGGGAGAACTTTTGTATCTGAATCTTGCTGTCTTCTGGAGCATGCTCGAGTTATTTTTGTATGTAAAGAAAGGGATTAAATTGACCACGGTAACCAAATTAAAAATAAATCATAACAGATGGGCGATACCTCTGTTACGCGTAACACAAGATCTTTTTGCAAATTTTTATGAGTGCTTATATGAAAATTTTCCGTTACGTAACATAATTTTTCTTCACACCTCCCCTCCCCAAATTTTCGTTACTTTTCGTAACAGACGCTGACACCCCCCCCCCTAGCTGCGTTACGTAATAAAAGAACGCTACCTAAATAGGACGAGTGCAGTGAAAATCAAGTTTTGCAACGAGCTGCTTAATTTTTTTTGGCAATTCCAAGAAACGTCTTTTGATGGAATTTTATTGCAAACATGTTTTAAGTAAATTGAACGGTGAATTTACTAAACACATGAATGTTTCATATAAAATTCCATCAAAAGGCGTATCTCGTAGCTGCAAAAAAAAATGAAAAATGTTACTTTACGATACTGATGTTATACTTTTCAGCACACATTTCAGTGCTGAAAACTAGAACTATTCATTTCCATTCTATTATTTTTGGTAGAGAAAAGTAGACCGTCACTCGAGAATGTCAGGAAAAGTAAATAGTTCACGTTTCTAGTATTTGTATTCCATTGTAGATACATTTTTGATGATTTTTGACAGATTATGAATATGAAGGTCAAGAACATGGAGGTCAATTGGAAATGACTTGTGGGTAATTCAGACATTTAAGGTTGAGTTTTTAGTGGTAAGTGGCAAAACACTGAAAGAGGAATCGGAACAAGTACAGTCCAGACTCGGTAAAAATTCACTTCTGATAATCTAAACTTGGAATAATCGAATCATGAATAAAAAACTTTTAGTTGTCTATTTTTTGATTTTCGAGCTTAAGTATAACCCCTAAACTTCGCTAAAGTGAATTATTTTTTTTAAATCCAAGTTGGTACAAAAATAGTGGTGACAAAATATTGAATAAATACATTTTATGATTTAAAAGGCAATCAACTATTCAAATTTGACTTAAATAGGGTCACAGAGCTCGATTTTGATGTTTAAAACAAGAAAAAAAAAAAAACGAAAAATCAAATTTGTTCCTGATTCCATTATCCGTAGTCCCATACAAACCTTCGTATAATCGAAACTTCGGCTTCGGATAATCGGGTCTAACTGTATAACTTGAACAGTCTAACTGTATAACTTATTTTGTTTAATTTATTATAATATCCGAATGGTTGTAAATCGGATCACTTGTAGCGTTAAAATAAGCTCTAGATATGATTTTTCATTTTTTTTAATGAAATGTCTGTTGCTGTTATTAAAACAAATTTAAATGGAAATGAAAATAGAATAGAAAATAGAATTTGGTTTTTGTAGAGAGAAAAAAATTAGCACGTACCTTTGTCAGCAAATTTCAGTAAATAGTAAAAATAAGAAGAATTTACAGACAGTAAGACAGTAAAAATAAGAAGAATTTAAAAACTATTTTATGGTAAATAAATAAGAAAAAAAAAGCGCCGATTGAAGTGTGCATTTTTCGGATGAGCTTTTAGCCATTTTGCTCGATAAATAAATAACATGACAGTGTTGGTTGAATGTAGTTTTATTGAACTCTTTGGATTTTCTTACATTATAGTGGTAATGATGTGTTTATGAGTGTGAATGTATTTTTTTACAGTGCAATTGTATTTCTCCCCTTTTCACCGAGTATCTCACTTAGTTACGATGCGTACTTTTGATTGATTGATTTTATTACTTTTAACTGGTTTCGTCTCTTTCTGTATCTACAATTTTTCACGGTTGCTCGACTCATCTTACCGCCTATTATGAGATGTGTGTTCGTGTGATAGAATGCCGCGTTGGTTAGTAGAACTCGCTACTTTTTTTTACTGAACTGACATGTTTATATTTACTTCAGTGTTCTTACGCGATAGTTGAAACAATTTGATCTTCTTTGTAACTCTGTATTTTTCTATTCTTATTAACTACGTTCAAATGTAATTTTCTTCTTCTGAGTAATTGCTACACACTTAGTAAATGTTTGTTCATCTCTTTGGAAGTGAAGGCATTAATAGTATATTGTAGTTTTTTTTCTGTTTATTCGAGAACTCCTTTCTGTATTGCTAGATAAACTTCTTTATTCTTGGTTCAAAGTTGAAATGTTTTTTCTTCTATTATTTTCATTCCCATTTTAAGTAACAATCCCCACAATATGTGGGGTGCATTTTTCCTAGCCTAAATCATCCCACCTCGCGCGGAACGGTAAGCTTTCGCTGAGCTTTCTCGCGCAAAAGCTCGCTTCTCGCTGTGCATTGGAAACGAACCCTCCACTCCATTGCTCTCTTCACTTTTGCTTTAGAATAAACTCTGTTGTACTTCCGCCTCCATCGTCACCGTCTCCGTTCGTACTTGCCGGAAAAGAATTATTTGGGGGTGAGATTTTTGGGTGCCCACCCTTCTCCGTTCGTTTGATAACGACCCAATAAAAAAATTTAGTATCTGCGATTTTTTACCACGCAAACGATTGCGCTCACCCCTTTTTTCGACTTTTTCAACGTCGCGGGTCGATCGTATAATTTATCTTTTTCATGTAGATTTTTTCTTCTACTTTTTTTCTTTTTGATGAGTGTAACAGCTTAAAAATATATTGTCAATCAAGATGTAAATAGACGTCCTGCGCGCTCTTGCTGACAGCTTTTATGGATGGACACACCTGTTTTTAAGAGTATTTCCTCTTCTTTTTGTTTTTAGCTTAGAGTGGATGTGAGAAATATTGAACACGAAAAAGTTTAACAAATTCTAGCTGGTTTGCTGGCTACTGTTTCAGTTTGTTTCCCCTGTGGAAAAATCACAGTAACGTGTAACTAAAGTAATCACAGATTTCAACAAATGTTTGCTCACTTTGTAACGAGTCAAGGGTTGTCTACTGTAGTGTTTGCGTAATAACGGTTTCTTCGGCGGAAATGAGCGTTTTCTAAAATTTGTTAAATTTAATCAGTTGAAAACTGTCCACATAAGATACATCTTTAACGTGAAGACTTCCATCATTGTCATGATTTTTTGTTCAAAGTTATAAATTTTGCGTCGCTTTCAATATTTTGACAAAATTCCTTCAACAAGTTGTTTAGAATAGTGCCCTATTCTGAATGCTGATTCCTTTTGGTAACGATTATCCCATTCCTTGTAAAGTTATGGAAATCATCATTAATCAATGAGTGCCAACTAGGACGTCAATGACTGTGCCACAAAATTATATAAATTTTGAAGCACAATTGATTTAGATCAAAAATTCTTTCAGTGGCTTCAAGAAGGCAACAACCGGCACACGCTGATTCCTTTTGGTGCTGAAATTCATTAAATTGAATTTAATACAGAATATTTTATAGTGATGATCAATTTTCTTCGAAAATGATCAACTTCTTCACCTTAAAGAAATGTTCCGAGAATCATTAGTGTGCGTTTTGAATATTATCTTCTTCAAGTTTGACTGTCGAGAAATGTTTTATATTTAAAAGTTTATTTACCAAAAAGGGCAAACAATAGTGTTTAGGAAATATTTGAAATTTTATTTCAAACTACATACATCTTTTTTAATACTGCACACTGCATGTTACGGTTTTAAAATTTAGTAATTAAAATAGTTTCAAAGCGTCAAGTTTTTTTCAAGGTTGGTAATCGATAGAATTTTCGTCGATAATATTAGCATCTAACGATAACATTAATGGTTTTCATCGTCATCGGAACGTAAAATACAAAAAAAAATCATCATAAACTTTGAAAAATATTTGCAACGGCCTAATCAAATTTTCACAAAATAACGATTTTTTTTTTCAAAAATACTCAAGTTTTAAAAATTTGCAATATGGTTAAAAAACTATGCGAAATTTGGCAAGATTTTTCACTGTTTTAGAGTTTTTTGAATGAAATATTAAAATTTTCGCATACTACCGTTGTTGTTGTTGGTAATTCATTCATTTCTGGCAGCATTAAAACCTTCTTGGTTATTCGCTGCTATAAGCAAATATCGTATTTTTCGAATATACTCAAATTTTAATAATTTGCAACATGGGTGTCAAACGATGCGAAAATTGTCATGCTTTTTTTCCTTTTTGAATTTTATCGAATGAAATACTAAAATTTTCACAAAATATCGCAAATACTCAAATTTAAATAATATTCAAAAAAAATGCAATATGGGTGTCAAACTATGTGAAAATTGTCACGCATTTTTACTCTTTTTTGTAGTTTAATAAAATAAATACTAAAATTTTCACAAAATATCGTACTTTTTTCGAAAATACTCAAATGTTAATAATTTGCAAAATGGGTGTCAAACGATGAAAATTTGGCATGCATTTTTACTTTTTGGGAGTTTTTTGGAAAAATACTAAAAATTATACAAAAAAAAAAAAAAAATTTTTTTAAAAATACAGAAATTTTAAAAGTTTGCAAAATGGGTGTCAAACGATTCGAAAATTTGCATGTATTTTTACTGTTTTGGAGTTTATGGAATTAAATACTTAAATTTTCACAAAATATCGTACTTTTTTCTAAAATACTCAAATGTTAATAATTTGCAATATGAGTGTCTAACGATGGGAAAATTGGCATGCATTTGTACTTTTTGGGAGTTTATTAAATGAAATACTTTTTTTTTTTTACAAAATACCGTTTTTTTTCGAAAATACTCAAATTTTAATAATTTGTATTATGAGTTGTACTCATCAATGATTCAAAAATTTGCATGCATTTTTACTTTTTTGGAGTTTATGGAATAAAATACTAAAATTTTCACAAAACACCGTATTTTTTCGAAAACACCCATGCAATTTGAATCGTTATTTCACTCTGTTTTCCAGCGGCATTTTGAAATCTTTGATTTATGTTTTACTTGAAAACAGATACTTCTCGACAGTAAAACCTTAAAATTTGCAAATGGAAAATGAAAAATAAGATTTTTTTTTAAAAAAGAAATATTGTTTATGTTCTGGCTCTAATACAAAGGATAACAAATATTTTTTTCTTGAAAATTTATGGAAACCGCTTTAGAAACTGTGAAAATGGATATTTAACTAATTTTTAATTTAAATATCGTTCAAGTTTCACCCTTTAATCTCAACAGATTTGTCTATGTACACTTCTAGTATTGTTTTTTTTGTGTAGCATCTCGTCCTGATGAGACGCCACCGCTAGTAAATTCTGTAAATTCGTAACTAATGCAACGACACAAAAACACACCAATCACTCGTTCTACTAAACACCTAAAAAATGCATCTACAACACCAATGTTTCGACGACGACACTCTCTACGGGTAGTGGAGATTGCGGCAGAATTCAGAATGTTTTTTTTTTCTCCGCCCTACTGAGTCTGCCTTAACGATGACCTAGAATTTGTTTTGGACCCCTTAATTTACTTATTCTACATTCTTGGTTTGTCTAACTCTGGCTGAATGGTGAACGCTAAGGACTTTTTATTTTCTGTTTTTTTCTAAGTGAAACTCTGCTTTGTTTGTAGAATTTTACAACTTTTCTACTGTGAAACTTTGTGTTTTTTTTGGAGATCTAGAATGGCCTCGTTTCGAGGCCGATTTTTCATCGTTTCTAAGGTTGCGTTTTCACTCTAATTGGTTGCTTCGGTTGAACAGTTTCAATTTTTACACACACACGAACTGTACATTTTCTAGCCAGGGATTTTCTACGAGCTTCTTTTGTTTAAAGTCTAATAATTTTTGTTCATATTGCGATCCTTTGCTACTTTAAACTACCTGCTGATATGATGTTCAAAGTTCGGTAAGCGAGTATGCGTGCTTGTTTTCATCTTTGTTTTGCGTGATTTTGTGTGTATTTACAGCACTTGTTACGTAAGTTTTACTCAACATTCGGGGTTGCCACCTTTCGACGGTGGCCTAGCGGAGAAGCGTTGCTCTTATTCTTCGGATTATTAAGGGGAAAGGTTTGATTTTGGTTAATCTTTTGGCGAAAGATGTTTCCTTTTTTTTAGAATTGAACGCTTCTCGATGGTGGAGATATGTTAAGGGACAATTCGAAATTTTCGTTCGCGGTTTTCAGTCTTTCACAACTGGTGGGTTTTTAACTTTAAGGTAAGATGAATCATGATCGATCATAGCTGCAATTTGAAGGGGCTCACGTTTTGGTTAGAAAATATTTCACAAAATTTGGTATCTGCGAAATTATTGATAAATTGAATTCAGCTTATTAGTGCTTGATTATCATCAATATTGTTTCGCGAAAAAAACGAAATTCATGAAACAGCGCTGATCAGTTATGATGAAGCGTGGTTGTGCTCGCGTGCACGTTTGCTGGAAAATTTACGACCCATGGAAAGCTTTGGCTGTCTGTACGGTAATAAATGATGGTACGTCTCGCGAGGTAGATTATGACCATCTGCTTGAAAGAATTAAAGGAAAGATTGTTCGATGCTTTTATGACACATGAAACTCACATCTAGTAACAAGCAGTCAAATTTCTTGAAAATAATTAAACATGGATTGAGTCTATTGTAAATGGAATCAAAACTCTGTTTTATTAATAGTTTTTTAAATTATCGAAGGTTTAACAATTGCCTTCTCAAATTATTCTGAAATTCGATATATTTTTCAAATATGTTTTTCATTGTTTTGAAGAAAAAAGTTTCACATAATTTTTACCTTAAAAAACTGCAGAGAATAAAATTCTGGCCGGTTTTTATAAATACAAACATATTTTAGAAATTTTTATTTGAAATCAGCACGAAGCAGACCCAAACGAGCGCTGGAAGAAAAAAAGAACTAAGCTGAAAATACAAAAATGGGCGTGGCCCAATGCACACGACTGATTATAATGCGTTTTTGAAATATTTTGTTAAAATGCTTGTAAAAGGAATAGCATAACTTTTAATAAAAGTTTAAATAAACAGAAATGTTCACAAAAAGTTGCTCTACTCGTTGGTGTACTTGGTTTTACTGAATTTCAAGGAACACTCCATATTAACCAGCATCATTCAATCAAGACCGCTTATTAGGCTTAAAATGGGTTTATTTCCCCTACATATCGACTCAGAATATCATGTTCTGAGCAAATCTCCGGACGGGCTAAACGGATTTTGACCGCTTTGGTCTCATTCGATTCGTCTTTATCTACAAATCATGGATTTTGACCAAATTTTAAATATAAGCGATTGAAAATGTGTTATTTGTAATACCCACATAACAGATTTAGAAAATTATTTCAAGAATGAGCACAAGCCATGTATCTTGAACCAACCCAAACTGACACTCTCAAAATGTGTAAAAATTATTTTTTCAATAAGTTTTAGCTTGATGTCTGTTTATTTGGATTGTAGAGGGTTAAATATGGTAGTAAAATTATCTTAAACCTCTCCAATATTGTTGATAACTGCACTTCTCCAAAAGATTTACAACTCACAGCTCGTAATCATCCAAGTTACTATCAATTTGTTTTTAGCACGATGGCACTCTCCACATTTCCCCAACCCTAAACAGTTTATCACCATGAAAAATCGCTCGCTTTCAACGGGCTAATAGTTTTCCCACCCACCCAGGTAATCTCGCGCACCAAAACGTGAGCTCCCTCGTCTCGTCGTCGGGAAATAATTACTTGTCGGGCGAAAATCCCGCCACTTTTCTGTTCCCGCAAGGAGGTTTCGCCGACGGAACTGATGGATGAATTTAATCTGCCGCGAGCTTTTCGTCCTAAAAATCTGGATTTAAGACAGTAAAAACGATATTGTCTCGGAGTTTTCCCTCGCCCACTCCTTTTTGGTTGGGCTTTTCCTCATAGAAAGGCGCGATTAGAACTGGCGGTTTTGCATGTGGTTTGCAGCTGCCGCGGCCCGAATTGCTTAAGATTAAAATTAATTCTACAATTTAGGGACGACGCGGGGCCACAGCCGACGCCTCAACCGGTTTTGTTCGCGAGGTTCGTCTTTGGATGTATTCGAGCGATAAATTGTTGCGATTTTTTGGCCAAACATTCCGTGTTTTGCCATTTTTATGGTGAGAATTTTCCGGGACGAATGTACGCATTTATCTTTTGAGTGGGATGGTTTGTAGTGTTTGGATTTTCGTGGTTTTCTTAACGATTTTACTGTGTGTGTGTGTTTATATCACAATGCTTATGTACATGAAATAGAACGTTTTTGTTATGGAATTAATTTGTCTAGAAAAGTGTCAAGAGTGAGCTGTAAAACGAGAAAGTAATTCATGAAAAAGCATAGTGACTGGGACAAATATGTATCTTCTGGCAACACTGCTGGTTTGGAAGAAATTAATTACAAAAAGAGGGTTGTTCTTCAAGAAATCCACATACTTGGATTCAGTCTTTGTGGATTTAAGAGCGATTTTCAAATTTCATTCCAAAAAGTGAGACTTTTCTATAAATGTGAAATTTGATGCAAAGGATCGTTCGCGGCCTGGACTTTAACTTGAAAAAAAAAACCTTTTATAAAATTTTCTGTCCACAGTAGGATGACTTTTTTAACCAAAAATGCAATGTTATAGACAATTTGGTTGGGGGTTAGCCTTAAAAGAAATGTTGTTCAGAGCAAGATAGCACCACATTCTCTTCGGGATAGATTTGGAGATTTCCTATCGTTTGTCACTTCCACATCAATCGCTACTGAATACACTCTCTTTGCTCTCCCTCTCACTTCAATCGGGTAGTACAGCGAATGGCTCAGAGAAGTTGATTGCGTTTTGTCGCTCAAAGCTGTCTTCAAATAGACAGCGATCGGCTTTGTTCGGATCATTTATCAAACTACTAAAAATCAATGTTATCATAGTAGTTTATGCAACAAGTTGCAAAAAAAGGATTTTTTCAGCACGAGTCGTACATTTATCCAACGAGGTTCACCGAGTTGGATAAATACGAAGAGTGCTGAAAAAATCAAGTTTTGCAACGAGTTCCATACAACATTTTTTGCAATTCCAAAAAACACACAATGAGTGAAATTTTATGTCAAATTTTCATGTATTTTGTCAATAAATCGTTTAAATCAAAAAAAAATGTTGAAAAGTGTTACTTTTCAAAACAAGTGCTGAAAAGTTCAACTTTTCAGCACCCATTTGAGTGCTGAAAAGTAGAACTTTTCTGCATTTATTTTGAAAAGTGTTGCTATTCGATTTTGTTATTTTTGGTACAGAAAAGTAGGCTATTTCGTCGTTCAAGAATGACAGGAAAAGTAAGTAGTTTCACGACGGAATTGCAAAATATTAGTTTATGCAACAAGTTGCAAAAAGAGGATTTTTTCAGCACGAGTCGTACATTTATCCAACGAGGTTCACCGAGTTGGATAAATATGAAGAGTGCTGAAAAAATCCAGTTTTGCTACGAGTTCCATACAACATTTTTTGCAATTCCAAAAAACACACACTTAATGAAATTTTAAGTCAAATTTTCATGTATTTTGTCAATAAATCGTTTAAATCAAAAAATTGTTGAAAAGTGTTACTTTTCGAAACAAGTGCTGAAAAGTTCTACTTTTCAGCACTCAAATGGGTGAGAGTGCTGAAAAGTAGAACTTTTCAGCATTTATTTTGAAAAGTGTTGCTATTCGATTCTGTTATTTTTGGTACAGAAAAGTAGGCTATTTCGTCGTTCAAGAATGACAGGAAAAGTGAGTAGTTTCAAGACGGAATTGCAAAAAAAATGTTTTGCAATTTTGTTGATAACACAACATCAAAGACACATTTGACAGCTATCTCCACTATGTCAAAAACAAATTTACGGCAAACTGCGATAGCGCAGGCCAAATGAGCGCCTCGCTGGTATTTTGTTTGATTCTCTCCTCTCTGAACACAATCGTGCGTGACTCGGGTCGATCGTCCGTCCGTAGGCAAAGAAATTCACGAAGCATTTGTTTTGCTGGTTGAAGCGATTGATCAAGACGCTGGCAGCTAACGAGTCGTGTTCGCTCGCGAATGGTTGCGCGCTCCAGTCGGCAAAGATTCGTTCGGCGATGAGCGAGTGATTTCTGATGTTTGAACCGAAAATCAGTACCCTTTTAAAAAAATAATAAAGTTTGTTGAACTGGCAACAATGTCCCGAGACTTGAGATCTTTTTGGACAGGCAAAAGTTTGGCTATTTGGCAACACGGTTCTACGATTTCACGATTTAAGTGAAATTTGTAGAACTTATAAAGACAGAAGTTTTCTAAAATTTTCAATTTGGATGAGATTTAAAGTTTAATAATTTTGAAGTCAACCATGTCACGAGTTATTTCTAGAGTTTTTTTTTTGAATAGGTCCTATAAACAATGAAACACAATAGCTTATATGACCTTTAAAAAAACACTAGATTTTCGTTAAAATTACCTTATAATGTGAGGAAGGCTTCATGCTGAATCCAAGTATGTGATTTCTTCGTTTTCTATACATTTGGCTTTTTGAGTTATGGTGCAAGTGATCGTGTGCTTATGGTGATTTTATTTTGTACAATTTACGTCTGAAACACATTTTCATAAAATTTAGGTTGAAAATAGACAAAATTTTGTAAATTACATAAACTTCTTGTGTTTGCACTGGAGAAAAAAATGAAAATTTGCTCATTTAATCTATTTAAACCGTTGCTAACATTTCCAAAAGCGGCATTAACAAAGGCTTTGCGCGAGGCATAGCGCTTTTTGAAATGTTAGCCACGAAAACGTGATAAAAGTTAGTAATTCTATTTTCGACCTAAATTTTATCAGAAAAGAAAACATTACATCTGCAGTGTTTCATCGTGAACTATTATGTACAATTTCCAGTTGAGTAAACTGTGCTGCTGTGACGAATCACCCGTGAGACAGTGTCCATCTGTGGTGGATTTCGGTGGACTGGTTCGGAACCGGCCTTCCTCCAACCTAGATCCAATGGGTCACAACCATGTTTTGTTATTTCAACTGTCGTGTTTGTTTTTGCTACAACTCTACGCTTTGAGAGTTGTGTTTCATCCTATTACTTCGGAATTGAATCGGCTACAAGTTTACGGCTAAAGTTTCCTACGAGTTGAGTTTTCCAAACTTTGAATTCCCCAGCTTTGTCCCAGCTGTTGTTTTGTTGTTGTTGCAATAATAGTTGGCTACTAGTTTGTTCAGTATCGTTGATGTGACAAGTGTGTGTCGGCTTGTGTTGTAAGTTTAGTGTCGTTGGATAGAGAAACACACTACCCACGTGGCGGCAACGGACGATGCCACGTGCTCTAAAGAAACGCGCGCCTAACATTATCAGCTGTGGCTGTTGTTGCTGTTGTGTACTACTGTTGTTAATGTAACGTTGGAAAGATGTAGTGTTGGTAGTGGTAAGAAACTTTTACATGAAACTTGACGCAGAGTCGGTGACACCGAAGTAATCGAGCAAATATTAATCACTCGAACCACCGTTGCCGAGACCCGCCTTCACGTCCTGGGGCACCTGCGGAGAGAAAGTGACAGTGGGAAGGAAAGCAATTGAATCGATTTTTTTTTATAAATATCAAAACTAAATTATTCTAAAAATATCTAAACCCAGCCGCCCACTTACCAACTTCCGGAAGCAGTCCTCGAAGAATATCGTCATCGATCGGTAGAGGTGCTTCTTGACGCCGGCCAGGCTGTGGCCCTCGTCCGGGTAAATCAGCTGCTTGAAGAGCGCACCCCGGGCGGACAGCGCCTTCGACAGGACCATGCTCTGCTGGAAGTGCACGTTGTCGTCGGCCGTTCCGTGGACCTGATTTATTGGGGAAACGAAAAAGGGGAAATTAAATTTCCAGTCGATGTCAAAAATAGCGATGATTTAGGTCGATCTGCACTTTGGCCCAACTTTTAGTAGTGCCTTGTGGGAGCAGTAGTTCCTGAAGGCTAGATTTTCCATAAATTAATTTTCATTATAGTCTCTCAAGAGTTTGCCACCCCCCAATCCTAAACAAACGCAAAAAGTCAGTTTGTTTTGGCGCCCGAAAGTGCGGTGTATAATTAATTGATTTATGACTTTATATTCCCGGGATTCCGCCCCGCCCGCTGGGTTTCGTGGAAAGGGGGAAGCATTTTCACACCCCACATATATCCTCTGGGATGTGAGCATTAGTCCCTTCGTATTAAGTAGTAGCGAGGACCACACTAGACACAGGTTCGGAAAGTTGGGGAATTTGACCTTAACACCTTTATGATAAATATGTAACCATGATTATTTTTTGTGTTTGTTCGCTTGAGTAAGATTAAATTGATGTTTTTTAAATAAATTTTCTGACATCAACTTCGGCAAAGTTTGGTTCTATGGGATCTTTTATGAAAAAATAGTATTTTTGTCGATTTTTAAATTATAAAAAAAAGTTTCCCAAAATTTATATCGTACGCGTTATAAAGGACCCGCAGCCATTTTTTTAGAATGTGTTTTTTGAATAAAAAATACCACACTTTTCGAAATATAGCCAATTAGTGTTATATCAGATTTTTTAATTTTAAAAATAGTGCCTTTGAGTGTCCATTTTTAAATATTTTTTCAAGGAGTTCAACAAATTTACAGAAACATCCTTTTATGCCATTAACATTTTTTAAAAAAAGCTGAGATGTAGCCATTGGCATGGCGTGTTTTCTGGGCAACCTTGAGAAGAAAAAAAGTCATCGCTACTTTCTAAAGTTTGTTATAAGACATGTTCTCAGCTTTCCAATGCTTCAGAGGGGATATGTTTCATCGAGAAATTAGTGAGATATAAATTTTTGAAGTTTTTTGTTATCCATTAATTTATAATTCAACAACTTCAAGAAACTTGTCAAATGTTGTTTTATGTGTTATCAAAATATGCAAAATAAGACAAGAAACAATTTTGTAGAAGGTTGCAAATCGATTAACTTTTTTTGTATGGTGAATATGATTTTGAAAAGCAAGCCACAATTTTAATATTTGCATGAAAAAAGTGTTTTAAAATGCATTAGGCACATGTCCACATGTTTTGCTATCATAAGTTAAAATATGTTTATATAAAAAAACGTTACTTAATCCACCTTTAGGTGGTTGGCGCCTTCCTCACATTTAAAGGGTGCTATCCAAAATGCAAAAATTGCGTAAATAACACTTAAGTGCTTATAACTTTTGATAGGGTTGTCAGATCTTCAATGTTTTGGACGCGTTAGAAAGGTTTTTTTAATACCCATCCTACGATAGATCGTATGAGAGTTCCGGACAACGTTTCCATCAAAATATCTGAGATCCGTCCTCGAAAAAGTGCTAAAATTACACTTAAGTGCTTATAACTTTTGATAGGGTTGTCAGATCTTCAATGTTTTGGACGCATTGGAAAGCTCTTTTGAATACCTATCCAACGATAGGTCGCTTTAGAGATCCAGAAAACGTTTTCATCAACATATCTGAGATCCGGCCTCCAAAAAGCGCATAAATTACACTTAAGTGCTTATAACTTTTGATAAGATAGTCAGATCTTCAATGTCTTGGACGCGTTGAAAAGATCTTTTAAATACCTTTCTAAAAATTTTCTTACAAAAACCACCCTTTTTACAATCTTCCGGACTTTTGCTAAAATCGTTTTTTTAGCATAACCTTTGAAGTACTTAACTAAACTGCATAATTTTTAATAGCGACTTATGGGACCTCAAGACGGATCGAATGACGCCAACACGGAAAAAATCGGTTCAGCCAATGTCGAGATAATCGAGTGACAATTTTTTGATCAACATCCCACCACACACACAGACATTTGCTCAGAATTTGATTCTGAGTCGTTAGGTATACACAGACTTTCCTTTTGACGGGTGCGACAACGGTTTGCTATGATACCGGTTTTTCTATGCACACCATTTCTCGTCACGAAAAAAACCCGACACAGCTCGGTAGCTTGATCGGTGCACCGAAACCAAAGTTTGGTGTGACGGCGGTGTGGATCGGGTACACAAAACTGACTTGGTTTCTGCGCCTACCACACGGGAGAAGTTTAGAACTCTTGATGCCTAGCAAGCCAGCTGAATTCAACACTTCTTAATGGTGTGGTTGTCGAAGGCACTGCATTAGTATTTTAAAGGTTCTTGGTTCGAATCTCGACAGTTATTATTTTATTTTTTTGAATGTTTTTATTTATTCAGAATAATTCTTTAGGAATAGAATTTCGTAGTGTCATGAAATATAAACTCTAACTTCTAGTGGATATAATCCTGAAATAGGCATTTTCTGCCTGCATAATACAGAATGTTTTCTCTATTCCACTACAAAAATCCATTCAATTTTTTAACCCTTTGACTAGAGCGTCGCAGGTTCGAAGAAGTTTTTTTTTAAATGTATATAATCACTAATTTTGATAATAAAAATTGAAAAAAAAAACCTCAAAAATATTTGTGTCAGGATTGAACCAGGAACCTCGTGATTAAAAGACGGAGTTCACAACCGCCAGGCCACTCCGAAGATGTGATTGATGGCTAACAAACCTCAATCAAAACAATGTCGCCTCCGGTTTACTTGGATCAACCATTCTGTTGAGTTGCATCTTGGTATACAGTTGGGTGCACCGGTGGTGTACCAAGGTGCTTTCGGTACAGTTGCTATGGTGTGACAATAAACAGCTCGGTTTGGGTTCTAGAGTGACACGAAAACCGCACCACGGCGCACCCGATCTTGGTGTTCAGTGAAGCCTGGGTATACATGAAGGTTGTTCTAGGACAGTGGTTCTCAACCTTTATTGATCCATTCCCTTTGGCTGCATTTCAGGAACATCATGCCCCCCCAACTAATTGCACAACTGTCATAATTTTGGTATTAATGTTTGCATAAACTTTAAATTTTTCACAACATTTCATTTTTTCTTCACTAGCAACAATTTACACATACTTGCAGCATTTTTAAAATGCATTTTCATTATCTGTTCATATTTAATGGCATGCAAAAGCTCCCGAAAAATCTTTTTATTATAATCTTTTTATAAATGTTCCTGTATGTTGCAATATTATAAACACTAACAGTTTCAGTTTTTATCAATCACAGACAGAAATCATGACTGATATTTTATTTAAAGAAAAAGACAAAATAGACTTCATATAATTTTTACAAAAACTAATATTTGATGCTCGATTATTTTTCAAAGTAATGAAATTTTGCCCAAAACGATGCAAAAACTCCCAGGAATTAATTTGAATAATGTTCGAAAAAACGAATCAACGCAAAACTTCACAAATATATTTTATAAAAAGCTTCCCAGTTGAAAAAACTAAACTTAACAAAACCAAAGCAAAATTGACATAAAATAAAAATATTTTCAAAACATTCTCATTTTGAAAGGAAATGAAATTTAGCTTGAATTTATTTAAAAAAAATATTAGTAAAGCTTATTTTTGAAATTTATAACAAAATATGCTCATGTTTAAAATAATGTTATTATTTATAAAATTATTTATGAAATTCCATTCTTCAAAAATTGCTCATGTTTGAGAGAACGCAAATATAAAAAAAATGATGGTATTATTCAGAACAATTTGAAGGAGTAAACTTTTTTGAATTTTAGGTTTTGTTAGCTATATTTTTGAAACATCTGCAAAGATAAAATGTTGATTGCTGTTGTATTTTATCACAGAAATTCCCATATATTTCAAATATATTGTGAACTTCACAGGTTATTGAAATACAACCAAAGATTTATATTTTTTTACAAAAACGCATTGGTTTTCTATTACATCGTCATTCCCCCCAAGAACGGCCAAATTCCCCCCCAGGGGGGAATTCCTCACCGGTTGAGAAACACTGTTCTAGGAGGTCTAATTGAGAAGTTCATTTTTCGAGTGATTTTATAGCCTTTCCTCAGTAACGTGAGGAAGGCAAAAAAATGAGAAATAAAAGTTTTTGCGATGCTGTACATTGGAATTTCATAAAAATTTAAAATATTTTTAAACAAGTCCAAACATGCTAAATACGGTTATTAATGCAGACAAATGCATTTTAAATTGTTTTCAGTGGATTAGATTTCTATTTTCATTGACATTTTTAAGTTTATTTAAAAAAAATGTTTTGACCCTTGATTTTTCGGACCAATTTTCAAGGGGGGTCGACATAAACTTTGAAAAATATTTGTAACGGCCTACGTGTTAAAGTAAAAATATCAAAAATTGTTTACAAAATCTAGTATTTTTTTTAAATACCGTATTTATTCGAAAACACTCAAATTTTCGAAATTTGCAATATGGGTATCAAACGAAGCGAATTTTTGTATGCTTTTTTACTTTGTTAATGTTTTTTTCCAAAAAACTAAAATTTTCAAATATTTTTTTTCAAGAGTACTCAAATTTTCAAAATTTACAATATGGATTTCAACTATGTGAAATTTGGTATGCATTATAACTTTATTACAGTTTTATTTGGGAAATATACTCAATATATACAAAAGAAAATTTCATTTGAAAATTTGAACACATGCAATCTGAATGTATGTATGAAGCATACAAAATTTCTCTTCGATTGATGATAAGCATATTTTGAAAATTTGAGTATTTCCATAAAATACGGTATTTTGTGAATTTATTTGTATTTCCCAAAAAAAACTCTTATAAAGTGAAAAGCATTCAAAATTTCGCTTCGTTTGAAATCTATATTGCAAATTTGGAAAATTCCAGTATTTTCATAAAATACGTTATTTTGTGAATTTATTAGATTTTCCAAAATTTAAACATTCAAAATTTCGCTTCGTTTGAAATCTATATTGCAAAATTTTATAATTTTAGTATTTTCATAAATACGGTATTTTATGAAAATTTCAGTACTTAATCTGTCATTCTACTCATAATTGTCCCATGTCATTTTTGGCCGATTCTGAATTTTTGTAATTTTTAGGTTTAGTTTAACGTCTGCTTTTCGAAAAACACATAAAATCTAGTACTTTGTTAAGTAACTCATCAAAAACAACATAAAGTCTGTTTGTCCCATCGTTGTACTTCTACGCATATTAGTTTTACGAAGCATTGTGGCTTGTTTACCTGTTGTAAAGCAAGAGAATAACAAATAAGAGTGATAAACTGCTAACTGGACAATTATGCGTAAAAACACAAAAAACAGTCGAAAAATTTCAATCGCGTTTTTCCCAGTTGCACTTATTTGAACATGGGACAATTATGCGTACAACGGCAGTAAAATACTCTAATAAAATGGAAAGCATAAAAATCGCTTTGTTCGATACCCATATTTCATTTTTACTGTCTTTGTTTAGATTGAGATTTTTCGGCGAATAAGAACACAATTTTTAAAAGTTTTTTTCTTGTGTTTCGGCCTACTTTTCTCCTCTTTCATTTGGAATATTATAATAATTTGAGTGCTTTCGAAAAATACGGTATTTTGTGAACTCTAAAAAAAATATGAATTTAGAGTACATATTTATATTTAAAAAATTACTGCATTTTCAAATAAATATATTCTTAGTGAAAACATTGAAAATTTAAAAGGATATGGTTGATTTAACACTGAAACGCCCAACGCATGTCCAACTTACACGGACGCCCAAGCCTCCCAAAAAAGTTGGAACGGTAACTTCAACTCGCTGGTTCTCGGGCCTAACTCAACCAATCAAGATGATTCTTCTTTCCAGTGATTTGTTAGGATGTCTAGATGATTCTAGAACTTAATTTGAACAAATATGTAATTTCTGCGACCGAAAACATCGTTCCACCTTTTTTAAAAAGACTGCCTTCGCGGAATTTTCGGCAATTTTTTTTTTACACGCGATAAAAAAAGTTGGAACGATGTTTTTGATCGCAAAAATACAGATTTGATCAAATTAAGTTCTGCAAAGCTCTAGAATCATCTAGACATCCTAACAAATCACTGGAAAGAAGAATCATCTTGATTGGTTGAGTTAGGCCCGAGAACCAGCGAATTGAAGTTACCGTTCCAACTTTTTTGGAGCCTTGGGCGTTGGAATGTTAAGAAAGATTTTTATATTCAGTCCTGACGATAACCATTATCGTTATCTTTAGTCGCTAATATTATCGACGATAATTTTATCGATTAACATTGGTTCCAACGCATAATCTGAAACATGAATTTCTCTAAATTAATGTTTAGTTATTTCTTGCTGATGCGAAATAATAGAATGCTCAAATTCCATTCTAATGTGAAATTGCATTAATGTAGTCTTGTCCATATTTTTCAGAAAAAAATTTGTCGTTTTTGGGTCTTAGTCGCCTGGCTTTGCACGATGTTATTCCATTCTGCACTATTTGTTTACTTATGAATTTATTATTTTAAAACCATCTTAAGCAAAGATTCTCAAATAACGGAAAGAGCGAGGAATTTTTTTTCCAAATCCATAGAGTTGAAACTGTGAAACATCGCATCTGTTTTTTCGTAAATGCTGAAAAAACTCCCGTCAAGAAACAGCAGGGATTACTAGTTCCCGCAACGCTAATGGACTCACCATGAGAAACTGCTTGTCACGCAGCTTTTCAGCGTGTTTTGATAAATCGCTATCGTCGTAGCCCTTGTAATTGTCGGTCACGTTCGGCAGACCCATGTACCGCTCCGTGTACGTCGAGTCTGCAAGCAAAGCCGAACAACCAGCGTATTAGTGGAATTAATTGCAGGGCTTTTCCTCGGGAGGGTGTCACTTACCGTAGAGCTTCCAGTTGGTGACGGGTGCGACACTGATACCGCACTGGAACAACGTGGACGGGCTGGCCATTGCCAGGGCTGCCGTATAGCCGCCGTAACTCCAGCCCCAGATGCCGACGCGCCGTTTGTCCACAAAGTGCAGACTGTCGCGCAGATATTCGGCGACCTCCAGCTGGTCGGACACTTCGACCGTACCGAGCCGACGGTACACCTCGTGCAGCAGCTGGTACCCTTGGCCGCTGCTGCCCCGGCCATCGATCTGCGTCACGATGTAGTCTTTCGTACCGGCCAGGTAGGTGTTCCAGTCGATGCGCCACTTGTCCGTCACCAGCTGGGTGCCGGGACCGGAGTAGCTGTGGAAATGTGGGATTTTTTGAAGAATAAACTATGGAAAAGCATGAATAAATCTACTCACACATGTACGATCATCGGATACCGGGTGATTTCGTCCTCGCGCAGTCCAGGTGGCAAAAACAGCCGCACCTGGGCGTGGTACCCTCCGGAGATCATCACCGGGAAGGACTTGACCTGCGGTAGCGCCACCTTGGATATCCGTTCGGCCAGCGCCGTATTGTTCTGCAGATAGAACAGAACCTGCGTTGGACTCTTGCTGGGATCGACCACCAGTCGGTAGATGGCGCTGAACGGTACAACCGGTCCGAGGCACTCGATCAGCACAAACTCGTTGCTGTTCGGGGCGAAGATGGCCGTGAAGAACTGGCACGGCGTTTCCGGCTTCGGTTCCGCCGCCGATCCTCCGCCGTCGTTCCGTTTCTTCTTCTGGGACGAAGGTGGGGCCGTCGGGGGTGGAATGTCGATGTAGTCTTCCTCCTCGTCGCCGGTGTCCTCCCAGTCGTCGTTCCACTGCTGCTGGACCCGGTTCGAGACCCGGTTCATGGCCACGTGGGCGTGGCTGCCGGGGGCGTGCTGGTGGTGGTGACTACAGGTCAGACAACGGGGGGCACGGGGTGAGGTGCCCTGCTTTGGGGGTAGCGATGAGGCACGGTACAGGTGCTGCTGACCGGGTGCGTGTTCTGGGATGCCCAGATAATAACTGGAAAGCAAGATACAGATCAACACAAATAACAAAACTGCAAAAAACCTCGTTTGGTAATAATTGACAAGGTAGCTTTTAGGAGTTGCAAATAAAACTGAAAAAAATCCCAAATATGACACCCCAGAAAACAGAACAAAAAACGCTGGTTCCCACTTCCGGCCATTTCCGGAACAGCTGACACAGTAGTACAGGAGGCAGGAGGACATGCACACTTACACAAAGTTGTTGGTCTGGTCCCAGTGGAGTATTTTGTTCACCTCGAAGCGACCGTGTGTCAATGGGATAATTCGTTTTTTGCCGATGTGCACGTGGACGAGATGTCGGAAGTGGCCTGAAGGAGAGACAATAAAAGTCGGTCAGTGTGTGTGTGTGTTTGTGTCAGAATGGGTGACAGTAATATGACCGAGTTGCCCTCGAGAGATATTGTTACATGTAGTCAGTCCTATAAAAAGTCACGTTAAGGGAACATGGTAACAATCGTACCGTGAAAAATGTGCTCATGTATGTTGATTAAAAATGAAAAAAGCTGTTATTATTTATATATCTTGGTTGGTATCAAACAGAGTCAAACAGTTTTTGAAAGCGTAATGAAATTTTCAATTTCCAAAACACCTTAACATTTTCACATCCTCTTCAAAATTGAACCCCTTCATTTCCCAATATACCTCGCTAAACCACAAAATGACGACGATGAAAAACTGATTAGCCCCTCCGGCCAGGCTTTAGTGCTTGGAGATTTCCCATTTCCATCAAATGTTAATTCAGGCACGAAAAATGAAAACATCGTTGAGCCATTCACACCACCGCAATACCAAAACGTGCGTTATTCTCATTGGGAGAGGGAGGGCTTACGGCGTGATGTTCCACATCCAATCTAGCACCGACCGCGAATGAAAAAAGAGATGTTTCAAGGGGAAATAAAGTGGTTCTCAGACTAGTTTAATCTGGGAGATTCAGCAAGGGTGCTTTAGTATCATTTCAAAAAATCTCCGAATTTTATTAAAAGGGATCAATACGAAATGATTGAAAGAATTTCTTTGACAGAATTTTTTTTTGTAAAAAAATATATCGTAAAATTTGGAATACTAATCTTATCTTATTTAATTTAAAATTCTTTTGATTTGATTTTGTTCAATCTAATTTTGAGGGGACCACTGCCTCGTCCTTGAGTTAATCCTCAAAAATTTGAAATTCATTCCAATCGATACAAAATCATGCGTATCTACACACGATATCAAATCCACTTTTAACGAGCACCAGGATTAGATGGAGAGTATACGAAAAATGAAAAGTGATAACACATTACCATACAATCAACTCGTCGCCGTTGTGCTAACTTGTCATGCGTGCATTTTGGGCCAAATTGAGTCAAGAACGCCATTTTGTGCAGCTCACAATGCTTCACCATTTGACCTTCACAGATCCCCAAAGTTCGATTTCAATCTTGAGATATTCAATAAAAACCAAAAAACTCCGTGTATTGTTGTCACTATTCATATGAAAGAAGTTTCAATCTTGTCGTGTTATCTTGACACAACCTGAATTGATGTAAGTGCGACAACTGGCCAAAGCGATTTCAGGTCAGAACGCGTTTGACACAAGTACGAGCTCGACTACCGTAAACATTTTCAATTACAACTTGGGACTTCGGCAACCAAATTCAACCAAACTTCGAGGCAATGCACAGAATGGTCAACCTAAAAAAACGTGTTTGTTATTGTTTACATTGCGTGCTCTTTTTATTGTTTATTCAAAATCAAACATTAAAACGCTTTTTTCTCGGAACGTCAAAAAGCGACGTACGACAAGATAGCACGACGGCATCGAACTGACACACACGTTCACACTAGCTCGCTACGTATAGTATGTATATATTTTCCACGAGATTTCCCCCACTTACCTGCAGCTCCGTCTCTCAGCGGTGAGATGGCGATGTACGAGCTTCCGTTCTGGCTGAAGAACGGCACCGACATCTCGTCAACCCACCCCCGGCCGTCGCCACTGATTCGGTGGGTCTGGGTCGAGCAGGAGGAGAGAGCGGATTTTCATGAAAATGGAAGGAGAAGGAGGAAAACAAAGAAAATGTATATCAGCGAAATTCAATTGAATCAAGAAATCATCACTAGAAAATATTTATATTTCTACGAGTGAGTGAAATTAACAGGGTTGATTGAAGGGAAAGCATTATGATTTCGATTACTATTATTTTGATGGAATTATGACCAAACAAAAAGATTAATCTTCAATAGATATAGAACTTCCAATATTGCTGTAACTGTATCAAAAAGTTGTCTAAGACATACCAGAAGCATAGTCTTTGCTTGAAGTAAATTTGACATGCTTTTTGTTCAAAATAAACTGAAAGAAAAAAAACATGTCAAGCCATTATAAGAAAATTATCGAAACATTGTGAGCTCACCTTTAAATAATGCTTTGACGGCAAAGATAATTTTATTTTATTTAGAGCTGTCATAAATCGACAGACATGGCATCTTATAGGAAATTTAACGTACTTTTTGAATCTGCAATAATCCAGATGCAGGAAGTTTTTTTGTAATTGGTAAAATATTAAAGTTAAAAAAATTTAATTATTTTCTTTAGATTTTCACTCTCTTGAAACCAACTAAACAAAAATTGCTGCCAAAATCAATGCCTTCATCATCAAGGTTTTTGGTTTTGCTGACGATGTAGCTTTTTGGATCATGATTTTTCGTTATTTCTGTACAGTCCAGACTCAATTTTCTGAAGGTCTTGAAAAAATTTCTCTTCGGATAAACGAATTTTCGGATAAGCGAAACGTTTTTTCTTCTTCTTATTTTTGATTGTCGAAGGGGGCCATACAGTGCCATCCCGTTTTTGGCAATAAGACGTGATTTTTAATGATTTAGCCAAAATCGGAAAATCATTTCTAGAGTTTTTAAACGCCTTGAGTCAGGTATTCAAAAACCCTAAAAAAGCAAAATTTGAAAATTTGGTTTATAGGACCTTTAAAAAAAACTCTTGATTTCAAAGTATTTTTTAAGAAGGAACTATTCATAAAAACGGAAATCCTTTAAAAGACGAGTAGGGTTTAAAGGATCAACCATTAATCTCATTATGAACTAATTATCAATCCTCAAAAGCACATTGGGATTTATGGACATGATTTATTACGTAATTTCTTTTTTCAAATGTATTTTATTTTAAATTTATTAAAAAAATATTTTTTTATCAAATTGTTACGTCATCATTGTAAGACCCCAAGATACTTTTTCACTATATTGGAAAAATGCAATTGGAATTTAACAGGCAATTAAAATTTGACTAAAATGGGGTCGCAAAAC
The DNA here is from genome assembly GCF_015732765.1 of Culex quinquefasciatus. Classification (NCBI taxonomy): domain Eukaryota; kingdom Metazoa; phylum Arthropoda; class Insecta; order Diptera; family Culicidae; genus Culex; species Culex quinquefasciatus. Next base: position 145,527,745 of record NC_051862.1, on the reverse strand, counting down.
CGAATTTTTTGAAAAATAATATTTTATTAAAGATAAGCGGTTTTAATTATTCTTCTTAATGGCGCTTACGTCATATTTCTATGAAAATTATTTAGTTTACATGTGAATTGCTCTAGTAAAACTTTCCGAAATGTTTGGTAACATAATTATGAAGGCAGTTGCTGAAAAAGCGATGTTAACTATAAAATTGATTCGTTATAAGGAGTTGTGAAAATTCACCATTTAAAATTTTTACTAAAATTACTGTATATTGTCCAGTGCTTACGTTTGTGATAGGTGACAGAATACTCCAATCGTCTTCACCACGACAACCTGATTTTGACATTCTGTTTTCGATCGTTTCACACACAAACGAACGAGTGCTTCGCAAAGTCACTCACTCAGTCATTGATCTCCCTCTTGAAATACATTCGCTCAGAGAACGGTCGGTTGACAGTCTACCAAGATTCCGATCATCTCTCCCATGATCGCATTCACGCAGCAAACACAAGGAAGAGAGAGACGAAAAACGAGAGAAAGAGCAGCTGCTTGAGTGGTGCTCTTTTTTTCTTTCGTCGTCGTTTTCGGAAATGATCTCTGACAGATTTTTTTTCCTATATCGAGCAGTCCCGTTCAGTGATAGATCCCTTTTCAAGCAGTAATCTTGGTCAGGTACACAGAAAAAAAATCATGGTAATATTACATCTGGGAAGGGGTACATCTTTCATGTCAGCAAAAAGGTGTAATTTTACCTCTGGAAATGTGTAATTTTACCACTTTTCTGGTGTAATGTCACTTTTTCAGCTAAATTGAGGTAAAATTACATCATAAAAGAGGTAATATTCAACCTTCCAAAATTACAGCTTTCAAATTAACATTATTTTTTACTGTGTAGTGACAAAAACAAATTATTAGAAAAATGTTCAGCAAGGCGGCAAATTTTTAAAGTTAGTTTTTGGAACTTTTTTTTAATATTTTTAGAGCAAAACAAGATTCTTTTTCTATGAAACAAATAGCAAGTTGAAGATATTTTAGATTTGTATGTTTTATGAAAACATTGCTCCTGAAGCAGGCCCGTAGCCAGGGGGGGGGCTTCCGGGCTGGAGCCCCCCCCGAAATTTTTTCCAATTTTTTTAAAATTGAACTTCCTTAAAAAAATCTTAAATCAATGATTGTGTGTTCTCTTCCCAGAAATAATTTGTAAGATAGAGAATTAAGAATTGATTGAGCAAACTAAGTAATTTGCCTGTCCATTGCCGGGCTAAGTTTTTGTAGATTATGGATCCAAAATTTGGATATTTAAAAATTGAGCTGCAGATTTGAACATTGTTCCATTCAGTAACATCTCATTTATCTTGTAGTTTTAGCATTACATCGGTTAGGATGGTCCAAATCTGGGCTTACTTGGGGCTATCTCCTGAAATCAAAGATTTACGCATCACTAGCCTAAGTTCCAAAATTTGAGCTTTTTCTGACCACTGACCACCAAGTTTGGGCAAAATCGTCAAATTGTATGGGGGTAATTCTCTACCAACTCACACGAAATCGGGAAAAGTTGCCCCGACCCCTCTTCGATTTGCGTGAAACTTTGTCCTAAGGGGTAACTTTTGTCCCTGATCACGAATTCGAGGTCCGTTTTTTGATATCTCGTGACGGAGGGGCGGTACGACCCCTTCCATTTTTGAACATGCGAAAAAGAGGTGTTTTCAATAATTTGCAGCCTGAAACGGTGATGAGATAGAAATTTGGTGTCAAAGGGACTTTTATGTAAAATTAGACGCCCGATTTGATGGCGTACTCAGAATTCCGAAAACGTATTTTCATCGAAAAACACTAAAAAGTTTTAAAATTCTCCCATTTTCCGTTACTCGACTGTAAAAATTTTGGAACATGTCATTTTATGGGAAATTTAATGTACTTTTCGAATCTACATTGTCCCAGAAGGGTCATTTTTTCATTTAGAACAAAATTTTTATTTTAAAATTTCGTGTTTTTTCTAACTTTGCTGGGTTTTTTAGAGTGTAACAATGTTGTACAAAGTTGTAGAGCAGACAATTACAAAATTTTGATATATAGACATAGGGGTTTGCTTATAAACATCACAAGTTATCGCGATTTTATGAAAAAAAGTTTTGAAAAAGTTACTTTTTGCGTTTCTCTTTGTTTCGTCGTCCGTGTCTGTCGCGGGTGACCATGAACGGCCATGATCGATGACGACCAACTTTTTAAAACTTTTTTCGTAAAATCGTGATAACTTGTGATGTTTATAAGCAAACCCCTTATGTATATATATCAAAAATTTTGTAATTGTCTGCTCTACAACTTTGTAGAACATTGTTACACTCTAAAAAATAACCCTGCAAAGTTAGAAAAAACACGAAATTTGAAAATGAAAAATTTTGTTCTAAATGAAAAAATGACCCTTCTGGGACAATGTAGATTCGAAAAGTACATTAAATTTCCCATAAAATGACATGTTCCAAAATTTTTTACAGTCGAGTAACGGAAAATGGGAGAATTTTTAAAACTTTTTTAGTGTTTTTTTCGATGAAAAATACGTTTTTTCGGAATTCTGAGTACGCCATCAAATCGGGCGTCTAATTTTACATAAAAGTCCCTTTGACACCAAATTTCTATCTCATCACCGTTTCAGGCTGCAAATTATTGAAAAACACCTCTTTTTTCGCATGTTCAAAAATGGAAGGGGTCGTACCGCCCCTCCGTCACGAGATATCAAAAAACGGACCTCGGATTCGTGATCAGGGACAAAAGTTACCCCTTAGGACAAAGTTTCACGCAAATCGAAGAGGGGTCGGGGCAACTGCTGTGTGAGTTGGCGGAGAATTACCCATGGAGAAAAGCAACTGTTGACCAATGGAAGGCGCAATAACTATCCAGTTCTTATCAATTTTCAGAACTAATATCTTCTTTAAATTTGGAAAAACTTTCCCGAAGACACCTTATTTTTTTGGGTTTTTTGCTAAAAAGTTATTAACCTTCGAAAATAGCAATTTCCGAGCGGACTGCTCTAAGGGGCTACATAGAAATAATTACCGCCATCTGGGGCGAATCGGGACTACAGTCTGAATAGGGACAGCAAAAATCCTTAGATCTTGTTTTCTTATTTTTGATTGTAGAACTTAAGTATGACCCCTGAAGAACCATAAAATAATTTAGAATTTTTGGATTCAATGTGGCGGTCAAAATGGAGGTCAAGAAATATTTCTGGTGTTTTTTTAAAGGTCTAATAAACCAAATTTCCAGTTTTTGCTTTTTGGGTGCTTTTGAAACCGTCAGGGGTATTAAGAAACTTTGGATAATCGAGGCTTCGGCTAGTCGAATTTGGATTGTAAAATTAATAGCCCTCCTTTATTTGCATTAAAACCTTTAAACTGTTAATACATGTTTTTTCTCTACATTTTTCAAAATTTATCATAATTTCTCAAAAATATTTAGATTTTGTTTTCAAAAACGAAAGCATTTAATATGAAAAACATTAGAGTGAATTTTGACTATTATCAGAAATACAATTCTAATTTTATCGTTTTGGTTTTAAGAATATGGTTAGTTACATATCTAAGACCTTAGAGAAAAATTCTTGAGAAATATCTGTGTGTATTTTTTTTATTACTTTTTCGTAAACCTTTTTTCCGAAACCACTCGTCCAAAATGCTTTCTTTTGGTCACATTTTTTAGTTTCCACCGTGGCCAATCTCCAATTTTTATTTAATATATCAAAAATCGGAAGATCAACTAAGTGAATACTTATTATCAACTAATTTTCACTTTGTGCATGAGCTTGCGATTTTTAAAGTAAGAAATAATATGATAAAAATATTCAAAACGTTAAAAAAAATTTAAGCTTGGATTCAAAAACTCTGAAATTAAATTAATTAAACATCACTTTCAAATTATATAATTTCTGATCAAAAATTCATTTTTAAACTATTTAATTTCTATTTTTTGGATTTTACAGATTAGAATTTGCATTTTGAAAATTTTAAAATTTCTTTATTATTTTTTTATAATTTCTTATTTCTGAATATCAATTGTAAATATTTTCCAAAGTTTATGTTGCCACCTTTTCAAAATGGACCAAAAAACAGAGAGCAAATACAATATTTAAAAAAAAATAGCTTCACAATTTTAATGGAAATAACTTATTTCGATTAAGTCTTTTAGGACCAGCGACCAGGTCGGTCCGGAAAACAAATTTGAAATGTTTTTCCTGCTTTGATAATCATATACGACATGTTTGGGCTCGTTTAAAAATATTTAGAATTTTTGTAACATGTCGCGGAACCGCGGAAAGTTTTTTCTCACGAAAAAAGGATTTCGCCATCAGCTAGATATTTTGAAAACTAATGATGCAAAACAACTGTACTGATTTAAAGTGTGTTTTTAACACTTTTAAAATAATAAAACCATAGCTTGTAGTTTTGATTTGTAACCCTCTCAACTTTGGTCAGATATTAGTGACATAAACTTCAGAATAATATTCGCAACGGCTAATTGAAGATTTAAAAATTTTACACTTTCAAATTTCTAAATTTTCATATTTTTTGATTTAATTTTTTTTGGTATAAGACAAAGAAATGCCAGAAATCAAAAATAAAAATAATAAAAACATTAAAAAATTTAAGATAACAATTCAACAGAATAATATCAAAAAATCTGCAATTCCAAAAATTAAAAAATCTAAAACTGAAAAATTAATAAAATAATTGATACTTAAGAAATCCTAAACTAAAAAAAAATATCATTTTTAAATTAAGTTATTCAAAATCAAATAAATTATGTTTTTTCAATCTTAATTTTTGGATGCTTTAAATATTTTTATGTTTGAATTCTAGTATTCCTAAATTAATTTATATTTACCAGAAAATTAAGTGATTTTTGTAATGGCTTTTCCCTTATTTAAGCATTTTAAGATTCAGCGTTTTGATAGTCAGCTTCATGAGGCAATTCTTCAATATTATTTAAGCGAATACATTATTTTCAAACGTTATTTTCAGTCGCATCCAAATAAACAAATCAAAATCTCATCAACACATATTGCTCCCGAAGAAATATCAAACGACGCTTTTTGTTTCTGTTCCTTTTCAGCTGCGTACCGCTTAAGAGAAGTCTTTTCCTTGAGATTTTTTTGTATGGAGTTTTAAGAGTCTCCGTACTACAGGACATTTTTTAAAATTTTCGTTTGAAAGTAAAATATAGTTCTTGTAGCAAAATTCAGACTAAGATTTGATTTACAGGAAAAATGTAATTGATTTAAGAATTCTTACATAAAGTATTCTTTACTTTTAAAACAAAAATTTAAGATAATAATTACACATCATTATTTCAAAAAAATCAGAAATTCCAAAAATGAAAAAATCAAATACATAAAAAATATAAAATAATTACAACTAAAAAAATCCTTAAATTATAAAAAAAAAACATTTTTTATCATTTTTAAATAAAGATATTCAAAAAATAATTTTCAATCATTTCAATAAATTATGTTTTAATAATCTTATTTTTTTGATGCTTCGAATATTGGTATGTTTGAATTCAAGTGCAGACTAAGATTAGATTTACAGGATAAAACTAATCAATTTATGAATTCTTACATAAAGTTTTCTTAATTTTTAATTTAGCAAGGTTTCGTAAATATAAATTTTCTAAACCATAAAATGTGCAGAATTTTGTTCCTAGAGTCAAGACATAGCTTGAACAAACATCGATTTTAATAAATGGTTACAATCCTAAATTATTAAACATGTATATTAGGGTGCCCAGAAAAAATTACCCCCTGCTCCACAAGCGGAAAACGGTTTTTTGGGTTTTTTTAAGCATCTGTGTAAATTTTGAGTTTAACCCATTGATACTCGAGCTTAAAGTTGGTGAAAAAAACTTTTTTCATACAAAAATGACTTTTTTAAATTCCCAATAACTTTTCAGGATCAAGTTTTACAGCTTTGGTGTGTTCTACAAAGTTGTAGAGCATTAAATTTCCGATAAGAATCTTACTTTTGAGAATATTTGGATGGTAGTAGCGCACCATGCAGACCAAACCGTAAGAAACTTGGGATTCCCATACATTTTTTCGATTTTTCGAATACAAACTTCACCTCCGAGTATCAATGGGTAAATGTTGACCGATTTTGCTCATATTTGGCCCAGAGTTCTAAAATAGCTCAAGGAACAATATTCAGCTTGTGGAGCGAGGTTTGGAAAAAAGTCCCATATTCTGGGCACCCTAATGTATATAGATTAAAATTTTATTAAAAAATTATCTTTAGAATTGAGATCTGATTAAATTTTTTTGTCATGTTTTAAAATTTTATTTTTGCTCAAATTCTGGACCAATTTTCCGAATACAATGAGTAATGAATTTGAAAATGGCGTTTAGTCGGAATATTAAAGTTAAACATGATTCGTTTTAATGTTTGATGCAATCGAGGAAAATTTTAACGGTTACATATGCATTTAAAAATGGTTACATATGCATTATTAACAACTCTTCCAGTGAATATTTTGGCGTTAAAAATTAATTTAATACATTTTATCTAAATTTTTTAACACATTAAAATTAAACACAGGCACTGATTTTTTTTCTTCAAATATATATTTATTATAGGCCTACACAGAAAAAAAGTGAATTTACTCGACACGGAAAAAATGAATCACATGTAAACTCAGTTGATGTAAACTTGAGATTCGACGTATTTTTTTTTGTTGCCATGGAGACACTTCAGAAGCTGAAATTTCAACGATTATATTTTTTTGTATTTCATTAAAATTATTTATTTTTGAGAGCACCAGGAGCTTCGCAAAATATGAAATGGCTTCAATAGCTAAGAACAATTAAAATAAAACATTGTTTAAGTTTGTTTATAAAATTTTAAGAAAAACAAATATTCCAGTTATGAGTTTTATGTTGTGCTAAAAAAAAATTAAAAATGTAAGATAAACCATCACAATTATCACACAGCTGAAAATGTAAATCCAGACGGTTTAAAATTTCTCTCAGTATAAAATACAGAAAACATAATACTTATGGTTAGATAAATCGATATTTCTTTAAAAAAAAATTTATGCTTTCAAAAATTTGATTCAAGTTAAGTATATTTTAAATTTAGCGACGTTTATCACGAAATTGGATTACAATTAAACAATTCAAGAAAATGTTAAAAAAACACTTTCTCTACTCCTTTAATACAAACTAGCTGTTAAAATAAAGAAAAAAAATGACGAACGAGTTTCTTCAATAAATACATTGATAACTTAATATGAAAATCTTTGAAAACTTTTTTGCATACATTACATTAAAATTTTACAATTCATCTCAATGATTATACCACAAACCAAGTGATGGTATAAATGATTTGCTGATTTTTATACTCCTTGAATTTTTGCACCCAAGCCCCCCCCCGAACAAAAATCCTGGCTACGGCCCTGTCCTGAAGCAAAAATTTATCGAAATTCTGGAGCAAAGTTACACGGAAGTCGAAAAGGGGTGGCATCTTATTCCAATTTCGTGTGAATGAGTATCAAGCTTTTTTAAGGCTCTATTCAAATTTTGTATTATTGAACTACATATATAATGTTTTATGCACTTTGTGATGGATTTTGCTTCATAATTTTGAAAATTTGGCTTCAATTTTGATTTTTTTGTCTTCTTCTCGACCTTGACCAGCACCGAGGGAAAAAGCTTTTGATAACATTTGTACTAGCCTAAACCTTAAAATAATCAAAATCTCAAAAGGTGTAAATTTTTAAGTGATTTAGTGATAGTGATACAAATTATTAACCGATTTTTAACCAAAAGGACCGAAGTCCTTTTTGATCAGAGAACTATTTAAATTGAATTATTTTGATGAGATTGGAGTGTTTCTCAAACGAACGATTACGCGGAATAGTTTGATACAGATGATCCAATACACTATACAGAGTTTTTAAAAATTCGTATTTTTCGATACTCTTCCTTTAGTGGTGACAAAAAGGGTAGAGTCTGTTCAAACTATTAGTTAAAATCTGGCATTGAACTGCAAATTGGACCTTCCTCCTGTCAGCAGCTATCGTATCAGTGCCCCATCCATTCAGATCCACAGTCCCGACGAGATATTCTACGAACCAATGAATTGGTAGGACAATGTTGGTTCAACAGTGCGTCTTTAGGTGGGAGGTGTGTGTGTGGGCTCACTTCGGTAGATGTGTGTCTGTTTGTCTACCACCTTCGAGTCTGTTTGAAGAGATACACTTAGATTTGCCACCCAACTCACCCCGGCTACATCGCATTGGATTCGAGATTTATTGTTTCAATTTCACAGTTGAAAGCCCTGAAAGGCTGCTGGCTTTTCGTTTCGGTAATCTGCTTCGTTCAGATTAGAAGTCCGTGTTCTCTCGCTTCTGGCATTACTGACGGGGCGGTTAGGGCGGTTCAGACTTGGGTGGTTCAAGGCTTGTTAGGGATTTTTAACTAGAAGTGTTGGTATATCGAAGAGAATCATTTGTGCTATTGTTCAGGGAGTGAACCACCCTAATAAGTTGAAGACACAGGTTCGCAGGACTCGAAAAGGTGCGGCCAGGACATGTCCTTGCCCCTCCAACAATTCAGTTGAGCCGAGTTTCATTTGTTCGCTCCACTTCGGTGACAATTGTGGTCCCTGTCAAAAGTCGGATATCTTAGGGAATTCCGTACTCGCGGAAGGTCAGCTGTGCAGGAGGAGATTTCCACGTGTGAAGGTGAAGGACGTGTGTTGAGAGGAAAAGTAAACTGCTAATGGACGTTGACATGAACCCGGCTAGAAGAGGGAAGATGTGTTCATACGAGTTGTGGAACGTTCCAACGAACGAAAGAACTAGCTCTGGAACTATAGAGTGTAAGTACGCGTTGCAAGGATTTCGAAAAATTGGGTTCACATTCTCGAAAGCAGCCAGCCCAGCCGGTCGTTCCTGCTAACGGAGATTTAATGGATGCCGAGGTAATCCTCGAGTGACACACACTTTCTTTTTTGTTGGTCTGGTCTGGGATTGGGTTATTTGTGAGTTTATTTCCACTGACTGCGCTTTGTTGCGCGATTTGAAGCAGGGATTGTAGCAGGTAGTGCTTGGAATCATTTGAGGCCGAGTTCATGGAAATCGTTTCCATCATATATTCTTCGGAGGAGTTTTTCAGAGAAAAAAGTACTGTTATTTCTTGTGGTTTATCAAAATTGCGTGATTCACTCGTAGAAATATGAATCTTCACAGTTTTTTTCAACACTACTCGACATTTTTTAAGTTGATGTAAGTAAACGCCTCTGTTTCGTCAAGGTATGATAGATTTGGGCTACCTGAATATGCTCCAATCGACAGAATTAAGTTGTAGTGAAATCACAGCGAAATATTAAAATTGCATGTTTTGGGTGTAATCATCTGCTTAACACATGCAAGCTTAATGTTTCGCTGGAAATTTACTAAAACTCAATTCCGTCAATTCAAGCGTTTCCAGGGATCCCAAATCTATCATACCTTGACTAAACTAAACCGTTTACTGACAACAACTTCAAAAATGTCGTGTAATCAAGACTCGACAACTTACCTCCTGGCAGTACCACATCGGACTCTTGCAGAGCGTTACGACGGACAGATTCTGGGGCCGATTCATCCAGACAACACTGACCTCGGTTTGCGATACCCACGCCGCACTGGTGAAGTAGTGCTCCCTGTTTGAGAAAGTACACGAAACAAAAAAAAAAAAAGAAAATCAAATGAAAAGTTGCAAAAACAGACAAAAGGGGTTAGTTTTTTGCTGCATCCCGAAATTCAGCCAATCGAACTGGAAAAAGTTTCTGTTTGTGTTATCCCCGGAAAAGCTGAACACAAATAGAGAAAGAGAGGATATCGAATAGATTTGTTGAAAGTTGCGGAATTATTCCGGCAAACCGAAGATGGAAACAATGTAGGAAAGTTTTTCCCGCTGCCAAGATATCGGTTATTGGGAATGACTCCACTTTGGCTTAGCTGCATTGTTCGGCTTGAAACTTTGTCGTTGCGCCACCATCATCGACGGTTATATCAATTTCAACGCGGTGGAATGTGCTAGCTGAGTTGGTAATTAAGATTTTATCTGAAAGGCGATGATAATGATCCTTTCGAGGGAACGCATTGAACATGACAGCCGTGGGAAATATTTGGATGGAATGGTTCAGATCTTCACAATTTAGCTCGTGAATAAAGAAGAATAAATATTTGTTCTTTTAAATTGATATATTTAGCCAGGACCAGTGGTGTAGTGGTAAGCGAGGTTGCCTCTCACCCCAGTTGGACAGGGTTCGATCCTAGAGGCATTTTGAGATGAGATTAATCGGTAGAGTCACTGGTAGACAGGTGGACTCACAATCCAAAGTTCGTCAGTTTGAATCCTGGGGTGGGTAGAGGCTTAGGTGTCAAAAGTGGTTTGGATTGTCTCACCGTTTCAAACTTTCGGACACAAATTTGGACACCTAGTTTCGAGTGTGAATCTCGCAAAAGAGAACGTCAGGGAAGCATATGTGTTTTGACAAAGGTTTAGACCGGTTTATTTTTAGTTAGTTTTATTTATTTATTTATTTATTTATTTTTTACATTGTGCTAGTTTAGTTTGTTAGCTTAAGTTTGATTGTATATATCCTCTATGTCATTTGGATTGTAAAATCTGTTGATAATAAAAAAATAAGAGGTTTTGTGCCTATTTGAGAAGGACCCATCGGTAGGCGTTCCACTCAAACGGGCTTTTCCCTCATATAAAACATAAAACATAAAGGCAATGTTGTTAAGATAACTATTTGATTTTTCTTGAAGCTTCAAAAAAACTCCTGAAAATTAGATAAATCATATTCTATTATCAACTTCTCAGCGCATAAGGTACAAATTAATTAACTGTTAATGTTTGTCACGAGGTCCACATTTTCAAAGTAATACATCACCATAGCTACACCCAAGGTTCATCCAACCTGAATGCCCTGTTGTCTTCATGGGTAAAAGATTCCCCCCTTCTCAAATGCGCCAAGTTTGCTAGCAATTTATTGCTCCAGGGGTCAAGTTCCCGTACCCGTACCCCCCGCTCTGTCCCCCGGCAGAAGCGGCTTGGGAGGCCACCGTTATTGCCGTGATTAAATCTAGCCACGCGGTATTCAATCCTGACCGCGTTCGCCGTCGACTTCTTTTGGCCTCGTCTGGCCATTAAATCACCTGAGAGCAGCATCTTTTCATACAGCGCAGTGGAAAATAATATGGCAGATAGAGAAGAAGAGAAAAAAGGAAAGAATGGAAAATCATGGCGCACTTTCCGTGGGCACCTGCTGCTACCTTCTGCAGCAGGTCTATGAAGAGGCCACAGAGCATTGCAGGACGACGATTGGAGACGAAGTGCTCAGCACTTTTGAAGCGGTGAGAGCTGGACAGGATTTATGATTTATTGTGATATTTTTTAAAACTAGCAAAATTAATAATTGAAAATGAATTTTCGGAGTAAGTGCTATTTTTTTTTGAATCAATGCTTAGCAAAAAAAATCTTTTACGTAATTTAAATTACGGCGTGGCTTTAGCAAAATATTATAAACAAATATAAACCACTGGCTCGTCGTTATATGGAAAATTTAAAAAATGATCAAATCAAACCAGAACAAAGTTTTGTTGATGCCTTTTAACAACTCCCCAAAATTTGGGAGCGATTGGTTGCGTCCACATTTTGCGCATTGCATTTCAATTTTGTATGGATATTAGTATGGAAAAACCTTATTCTTATTAACATTGTCATTTTTATCATTTTTATTTACCACTATTTTTTCAAACCAACAAAATAGCGTTAAAATTGAGAAAATTCTCTAAAACATTCCCGAAGAAAGTATTGTGCTATCTTGCTCCTGTCAATAGATACAGCGTTGTCAAAACTGGTCTAAAACGTGATTTCCGAGCAAAAAACACATTTTAGACCAGTTTTGAGGAAGCTGTATCTCTGGTTTGAAAAATTTAATGGAAAATAAAAATGATAAAAATTAAAATATAAAAAAGAAGGTTTTCCATACTAATTCCCATATAAACTTGAAATCCAATGCGCAAAGTTTGCACGTAACTAAATCGCTCAAAATTTTGGTGAGTTGTTTAAGGGCCTATAAGGAACCGAAAAAACATGTTCTGAAAAATCTATCATCTCGAGCCATCATAGTATTTATGCATAGATAGTTGGGTTTCACCGGCCAGAATAAGATTCTGTACAAAAGAAAATATTTTTTTTATTCATGGGTAATTCTTCGCCAACTCACACAGCAGTTGCCCCGACCCCTCTTCGATTTGCGTGAAACTTTGTCCTAAGGGGTAACTTTTGTCCCTGATCACGAATCCGAGGTCCGTTTTTTTGATATCTCGTGACGGAGGGGCTGTACGACCCCTTCCATTTTTGAACATGCGAAAAAAGAGGTGTTTTCAATAATTTTCAGCCTGAAACGGTGATGAGATAGAATTTTGGTGTTAAAGGGACTTTTATGTATAATTAGACGCCCAATTTGATGTCGTACTCAGAATTCCGAAAAAAACGTATATTTCATCACTAAAAAAGTTTTAAAAATTCTCCCATTGTCCGTTACTCGACTGTAAAATTTTTTGGAACATGTCATTTTATGGGAAATTTAATGTACTTTTCGAATCTACATTGATCATTTTTTCATTTAGAACAAAATTTTTCATTTTAAAATTTCGTGTTTTTTTCTAACTTTGTAGGGTTATTTTTTAGATGTAACAATGTTCTACAAAGTTGTAGAGCAGACAATTACAAAAATTTTGGTATATAGACATAAGGGGTTTGCTTATAAACGTCACGAGTTATCACGATTTTACGAAAAAAAGTTTTAAATTTCCCATAAAATGACATGTTCCAAATTTTTTTTACAGTCAAGTAACGGAAAATGGGAGAATTTTTAAAACTTTTTTAGTGTTTTTTTCGATGAAAAATACGTTTTTTTTCGGAATTCTGAGTACGCCGTCAAATCGGGCGTCTAATTTTACATAAAAGTCCCTTTGACACCAAATTTCTATCTCATCATCGTTTCAGGCTGCAAATCATTGAAAAACACCTCTTTTTTCGCATGTTCAAAAATGGAAGGGGTCGTACCACCCCTCCGTCACGAGATATCAAAAAACGGACCTCGGACTCGTGATCAGGGGCAAAAGTTACCCCTTGGGACAAAGTTTCACGCAAATCGAAGAGGTGTCGGGGCAACTGCTGTGTGAGTTGGCGGAGAACGTATAATTTTGATCTGTGTATTTTCACAAAAAAACATTTCTTTAGTTTTATTTGAAAAGGTCCAATAAACCAAATTTTCAGTTTTATGCTATTTGAGTGTTTTTGAAACTGCCTAGAGTCAGGGGTATTAAAAAACACCCAAAAAGCAAAAACTGAAAATTTGGTTTATTGGACCATATAAGAAAAACAAAAAAACTCCACATTTCTTACCGTCATCAGGGGCGAATCGGGACACATGGGGCGAATTGGGACAGTTACTGTGCCATATTTGGATATTTTTGATTGGTTTCGGAACAGATACAGATTAACAAAAATAGTGCATCGATTTCCAAATTTCAAGCTTTCAGCTGCTTTAAAAATCTGCTGTCCCTATTCAGACTGTAGTCGCGATTCACTGCAGATGACGGTAATTCAGTTTTTCACAGGTTTCCACAAGCTTTGGATAGCCTCTGGATCTTTTATTGGATACATATACTTTGTAAGGAATTTGAAAAGAACTTGTCAATCAACTTTTGACTGAGGAAAACCCGGAAAACTATCCAGATTATCTTTTAAAAATCAAACTGACAGTTAAATAAAAATATGCAGTCAGCAAAAGCGTTGGTCAAATAAAAAACAATTCAATTTGAAACAGTAGATATTTTCATCATTAAATTCCGTACTACACTCAACCCCCGGTGGTTGATCACTTTTTCGTTTGACACTTTTTAGTTTGTACCACGTTGGTTTGATAAAGTCAAACTAAAAAGTGACGAACTGTCACCTTTTACACGGCGCTCACGTACACTATCAAAACAAACGTTTGGTATTGTGTGTGAACTCCGGGTAAAAGATGACCCCGTTCGTTTGACAACAGTTGGTGTCAAACCATCGGGATTTGAGTCGAAAATAAGGTAAGGAAAAAATCACAGTTAGTGGCCTTATGCATATAATTATATTGTCTGCTTTACAGCTTTGTAGAACATCATTAGACTTTAAAAAGAAACCCACCTAAATAGAATCAATGGGTGATTATAATTTTTTTTTGTTCTGGCATTTAAAAAAAAGAACAATATCAAAAATGTCACTTCTGGAATACCGCATTCCTTTCGATAAAGTAACGCCTCAGCTGGATGTACCTATACTAGGATGTAACAAAACGGGTCATCGTTTCGCACTTTTCGGCAAAGTTGTTCCCTGGAAAACGAATTTTGAGCTCATGAGGATTTTGAAAAATGCAAAAATCCTTAACGCACCGATTTTACGGGTTAAATCCCATTTAAAATTCAAAGTCAAAGCGCCAGCTCCTGTCGCAACCAATCAAGCTCATATTTGGGATTCGGACTCAGTACACCTAGGGGATCATGTCCAGAAATTCCCGCAAAATTGACCCGTTTTGTTACATCCTAACCTATACGTTGCAGCAGCACAAAATCACTTACTGATTCAGCAGGATCGGCGGCGGCGTCAGTTCCCGGGTTCGTATGCTCTTGGGATCCGCCAGATCGGCGACTCGCAGCGTGATTGTCGGATTTCTCGTTCCGGGCTTGGGATATCTGAGGAAAAGAGTGCGAAAAAAGAAGAAACCAGGAAGGAAAAATATTATCAATCTCGGCTCGGGGACTTGGGCTGCAACATAGTTACAGTATGTAAAAAAAGTATTTACACCCCTTGGGCACTATGCACATATTGTGATGAAACATCTAAACAATTTAATGTTGACAGAAACCTAGTACTACGTTTTGTTCAAAAACTCATGCCAGACATTTTGCTACAAAAATCTCATGAAAAGATGATTTCTATAAAAAGTTATATAACAAATACTATTACGAAAATAAAAAAGGTGCAAAAAAAGTATGTACACCTTTTGAAAAATTAACATAAATAATGTTATTTGTTGACAAATCACCATAAATCCAGTCTCCCAACTCCAAATAGGCATCCTTGACTGATTAAAAAATATTTGGATTGAATATAAAGTTTACTAACTACTTAGTATAAAAGTTTATATAACTCCGGAAATTCTATATAAAACTTATCTAAACTTAATTTTGCAAACTTTTAATTCAACTAAATGTCAATATATTACAATAGAATTGTTAAATAAACATTTTGGAGTGGGTATAACACCGTTTTGGGGGTATTTGTATCGATAGAATAGATTTTTCGTTGGAATTTCGTACCAACCCGGAATTACGTCGTCGGAAAATCCTCCGGCATCTGAATCGGTCCACAGTTCACAAGTTAACCTATGTGGCATCAGAAAGGGCATAAAATTTCCGATCTTTTGATACCCATACATCCAGGTTTTCTATAAAACCCACGTTTTTAAATACCTAAGCAAAAACGTTGTTATGGTTTCGTTTGAGCAACCTGCCAGAAATGTATGGAATTTCGTAATTTTTGTTCTCGTGGATCAAACTTACTTTTTGCCCAGGTATTTAAAAACGTAGGTTTTAAAGAAAACCTAGATGTTTGGGTATCAAAAGATCGGAAATTGTATGCCCTTTCCGATTCCACATAGGCTGACTTGTGAATCGTGTACCGGTTCGGATGCCGGCGGATTTTCCGACGACGTAATTCCGGGTTGGTACGAAATTCCAACGAAAAATCTATTCTATCGATACAAATACCCCCAAAACGGTGTTAAATCCACTCCAAAATGTTTATTTAGCAATTCTATGGTAATATATTGACATTTAGTTGAATTAAAAGTTTGCAAAATTAAGTTTAGATAAGTTTTATATAGAATTTCCAGAGTTATATAAACTTTTATACTAAGTAGTTAGTAAACTTTATATTCAATCCAAATTATTTTTTTAATCAGTCAAGGATGCCTATTTGGAGTTGGGAGATTGGATTTATGGTGATTTGTCAACAAATAACATTATTTATGTTAATTTTTCGAAAGGTGTACAAACTTTTTTTGCACCTTTTTTATTTTCGTAATAGTATTTGTTATATAACTTTTTATAGAAATCATCTTTTCATGAGCTTTTTGTAGCAAAATGTTTGGCATGAGTTTCTGATCAAAACGTAGTACTAGGTTCCTGTTAAACTTTAAATTTTTTGCATGTTTCATCACAAAATGTGCATAGTGCCCAAGGGGTGTAAATACTTTCTTTACATACTGTATAAACGAGCGTTAAATGTCGATGGGTGGAGGGGGTGAGGAGAGTTGTTTTGCAGTGACCGTCCCTTCTTTGAGACGAGTCCAACAATACTGAAGTTTTGATTGTTTAAGATGAAACTTGGGAAAAGTTCCTACTTTGAATGCCGGCGCAATTGTCTCTCGAGCCACAGGATAAGCATTTTCTTCCTTGTGAAAAGTTGGTAGCAGGAAAACTTTGGATGCACAATAGTCTTGCTGATTTGAATAAAGTTTTGTGTCCGGGAAGAAGGGAGAATAGTTTTGCAGATGATTTTAATATAAAACATCAGCCGCCGCCGATCCTGTTCGCGGAAAACCAAGATTTACTTTGAGGATCAATTTTGATTATCTTTAATTATTGTTTTGCAACTCATTTAAGCGTTTCCATAAAATAAGCCCACTTATCCCAAGCATGGTAATTATTCTTCAACCCCAGTTCATTTTCTGGGAAAAATCAACTGCCAATTTGCCATAATAGGCCTGTTGACCAAAATGGGTTGCAATTTTCAATTTGCACATTTTCGGCATTCTCATGCGTGAAATTGGTATGTCCTCGCGGCTTAACACATTTGGGCAACATTTCAATCTGAGTATTGTCGGATCTCACCCTTCACGTTCCGGAATGCAAAATTTCGCGGAAATGCTGAAACACTATTTGCAAATTTTCAATTATTTAACCCACGCGGGCGCGGGTGATCGATGGCTGACAATCGATACAGGGTGATGTTCTCGACAGTTTGCCACGGGGGGTGGATTACGGTTGATGACCGTCAACCAGAGGCAAAATGATGCCACTGGTGAAGCTTTTAATCACTTCCGGAGAAATGGAGGGGTCCGTTTAAATATGCATCACTCTTGATGGACGAGAGTGGGAAATTGAAATTTTACGATACTCTTGCTGTACGTGGCACGTGGTGCACAAGGGGGGTTTGGATATAAATAGTGATGAATAATTCATCAACAAATTTACATACGTTTTTTTTGAACGGCTGAAATTGATTTTTTGTAGTCAGATTTAAAAAAAAATAGTCACTACACAAACCATAATCTGCAGCTGATTTTTAACAGACGATTTTTAGATACGACCAAAGCTGTTTTCGGTTGAAATGGCGGGAAGCTATGATTGTTTGAAAAATGTGTTTTTTGCAAAAATCGACGAAAATTGACATTTTTTGGAACACCCTAATAAAAAATACAAATAAATATAAATATAAATATAAATAAATATATAATAAATATAAACAAAAAATACGGGTCTAATCATTTCGGCCAAGGAAACCCCACCCCAATTTTGGATAAAGGTCAACAAAATTTTTAAAAACTGCAGTACTTGTCAAAAGTATAAGACATTGGACGATTTGACAACTCTTTCTCAAAAATCAAATGTTTCGACAAAACCTTATGAAATTTTCATTATAAGTAGTTCGGAATGTCTTACTTTCAGATGCTTTTTGAAAAACTTAGCTACCTATTATCGTTTCAAAGTTATTGACATTTTCGTCAAAAATACGATTTTTAACCGACATTCACTATTTTGACGATATTGATCTGACCAACTTCATATTTTGGGCACTAAATCTTGATATAGTTTCTCAATATTACTCCAAATTTCAGCCAAATCTATTGATAACAAACAAAGTTTCAGCGGTTTGAATTTTCGAGGGGTCGTGCGAAAAGCGCGGTTTCATATACTTTTGGCCAGAAAAAAATCCGAACGAACTGGCCAAAAGTCCAAAAGTACATTACATATGTGCAAAAATGCTCACAAAAAATAAACACAATTTAATTTCCTAAAAACAAAATTTATACAAAACATAAAATCTCTGGGGTTTCGATAAATGACGAATTTGTAATTTTGGCCTCTAAAATTATTATTATTATGAATTTTGGGGTGACTGTCATAGTTTTTCTTGTTAAAATCAGATTTATGGTGTGCAAATTATAATTTTACTGAAGTTATTCATAAAATTTAAGAGAAAAAAAATCTATGTTTATATTTAGTTAACTAAGTTTATGACCTTTTTAACAAAATACATATAAATTTTAGGTAACATTGTTAGAAAGTCAGAATTTGCCGAAAATTCATTAGTTTTGTATAAATAAATACGATACATATTGCATTTTAAACTTAATCCGAAGCACGAATCAAAAGTCACAATTTATATGAAATTCGTTATACTAAAAATGCCTATAAATTTAGAAATGTTTTCGAATTATGTTTCAAAAACACATAAGATTTTCGTTTTCCGATTCAAAATCATTCATCATTCATCAACATTTTCTAAATTTATCAACATGTTCTAAATTACAGTTAACTTACTTTTCGAGTTATCAAAATTTTATGAAATCTTTTTCTAGAAGTAATTAGAACATTTCTCTAACAAGTTCAGTTTTATTTAATTTGTACCGTAAACTGGGGTCAATCGGGGCACATGGGGTGAATTGGGACAGCATTTTTAACCATGTTGGAACACAATATTTTGATTTTTCTGGTTGGTTTCGGTTAGAACAGACTCAGGCCTTAAGTGTGTACATCCATTTCCAAATTTAAAAGCTTTAGGTGCTCAAAAAACTGCTGTCCCTATTCAAACCGTAGTCCCGATTCTCCCCAGATTACGGTACCCTTGATTTTGCCGAAAAAAATTAAACCTGTCAATGTCACCCCAGTCATCAAAGTCATCCCATTTTACGGTAATTTAATTGCACCAATTTTTATTTTTTGCAAGGCTGTATCCCAACAACTATATGTACTTTTTTGAAGTTCAAAAGTGAAAATTATAGCTATTTTCTCTTCTATTGGAAACAATATTTGCATAATTGTAAAAATATTAGACTTTAAAATCAAAATATTCCTATTATTAATTTATAATAAATTAGCGTTATGTTGCGATTGCAAATTAATTAAGTGTATGTTGCGATAGCAAATTAAATTTTATATAATAAATGGAAGTAAACGTTCTAAGGGTGATATTTAAAATTTTTTGAAGAATTTTTTTTCTCAAATTAAAAAAATGTTTTATTTGCGAAGTTGTTTTTATGTGAAAACAACTTGCTTCAAAAATCGGAAAAAATCCCTGTACCTTTTTTTCGGTAACTACAAATTTGCCGAAGGCTTGGTGAATCAATCGCATAAATCAATCGAAAAATTCCTTCAAAAGATTCAGATTGGACAGCTGCCATAACTGT
The DNA here is from genome assembly GCF_015732765.1 of Culex quinquefasciatus. NCBI lineage: Eukaryota > Metazoa > Arthropoda > Insecta > Diptera > Culicidae > Culex > Culex quinquefasciatus. Next base: position 145,508,201 of record NC_051862.1, on the reverse strand, counting down.
ATGGAGACTTGTTTGGGTAAATAGGATGACAACGAAAAATGAAAATATTGAACAACCCAAGGTGGCATCCTCTGGCTTGATATCTTGGGGAAAATTAGGCATCTTGTCAAGTTTTAGCCAAAGCTGTAAAGGATTAAGGGCTGCGTTGAATTTTGCATGCAATTTTTAATGTTGGGAAAGGTAAAATTAAAGCATTTTTTTCCGGAATGTCGATGTTTATTGTGACTGAATTTCGTCAGGTGAGATATTTTAATGTGAAATTTAATGCTCTACAATTTTGTTTATGAGTGCAAAAACGATCCGAGTTTATCCTGAAAAGTGATTTGTGATTTGAAGGTGTTTTTTTTTATAAAAAGTTTTGTTTCCCCCAGTTTCAACGATCTCCAGCGACCCCTAAACGTAACCGATCTTACTCTAATTTGGCGAAAATGCTTTATTTTGCCTAAGAAATTTTCTAAATTTCAAATTTGATGGCGCATGATCCCTAAAATATCGATACAAAATCGATACAATTGTTGAAAAGTTGAATTTTTTAGCACTCTAATGGAGCTATTATGAACTTTTCAATTCAATTAAATTCATTAATTCAATTTTTCAATTCAATTCAGAATGACAGCATGTAAGTGCTGAAATGTAACTTTTCAGCACTGTTACTAAAGTGTAATACTTTTCGATACTGTTTTGGTTTATGAGTTGATCATCAGACGCGTTTTAATGATATTTTGGGAAATTACTCTGGAGTGAATCTGAAATCTGAGAAAAGTTTAGATAGCTATATCGTTCAATGAAAATTTACAGTTGATGAAAATTCGGTAAAGTTAAACACAATTTTCTTAACAGATTTTGTTTAGTAAAAATGTTATGTCCAAGAGTCGGTTGTGGCTTTGAGCACTGAAGTGTTTTACAGAGATTATCTTTTCAACAAATTGGATGCATAGAATATTTTTTGAATCATTATAAGAGCAGTTCTGTAGGATTTCGGTCATTCGATTTTTTTTGTATTTTTTAATCCGGCTGAAACTTTTTTGGTGCCTTCGGTATGCCCAAAGAAGCCATTTTGCATCATTAGTTTGTCCATATAATTTTCCATACAAATTCGGCAGCTGTCCATACAAAAATGATGGATGAAAATTCAAAAATCTGTAAAAATCTGTTTTGAAGGAATTTTTTGATCGATTTGGTGTCTTCGGCAAAGTTGTAGGTATGAATACGGACTACACTGGAAAAAAATGATACACGGTAAAAAAAAATTGGTGAATTTTTTATTTAACTTTTTATCACTAAAACTTGATTTGCAAAAAAACACTATTTTAATTTTTTTTTTGATATGTTTTAGAGGACATAAAATGCCAACTTTTCAGAAATTTCCAGGTTGTGTAAAAAATCATTGACCGAGTTATGAATTTTTGAATCATTACTGATTTCTTTGAAAAATCGAAATATTGGTCGCAAAAAATTTTCGATGTAAAATCAAATTTGCAATCAAAAAGTACCTTAGTGAAATTTTGATAAAGTGCACCGATTTCATGTTAAAACCATTTTTAGGTGATTTTTGAAAAGCTGAGAAAATTCTCTATATTTTGCTTCTTTGGACTTTGTTGATACGACCTTTAGTTGCTGAGATATTGAAATGCAAAGGTTTAAAAACAGGAAAATTGATGTTTTCTAAGTCTCACCCAAACAGTCCACTATTTTTCAATGTCGATATCTCAGCAACTAATGGTCCGATTTTCAATGTTAATATATGAAACATTTGTAAAAATTTTCGATCTTTTCGAAAACAATATTTTCAAAATATTTTCAAAATTTTCAAATCAAGACTAACATTTCAAAAGGGCTAAACATTCAATATTACGCCCTTTTAAAATGTTAGTCTTGATTTGAAAATTTTGAAAATATTGTTTTTGAAAAGATCAGAAAATTTTACAAATGTTTCATATAAAGGTCGTATCAACAAAGTCCGAAGAAGCAAAATATAGAGAATTTTCTTAGCTTTTCAAAAATATTTTTTTCGAAAGTGGGCAAACATGTGCACTAATTAAAAAAATGGAAAACTGTGACTATTTCCAAAAAAGTCACCTAAAAATGGATTTAACATGAAACGGTGCACTTTATCAAAATTTCAGTAAAGTACTTTTTGATTGCAAATTTGATTTCACATCGAGAAATGAAGATGAAAAAATGTTGCGACCAATATTTCGATTTTTTAAAGAAATCAGTATTGATTCAAAAATTCATAACTCGCTCAATGATTTTTTGCACAACCTGGAAATTTCTGAAAAGTTGGCATTTTATTTCCTCTAAAACATATCAAAAAGTAAAAAAAATAAAAATAGTGTTTTTTTGCAAATCAAGTTTTAGTGATAAAAAGTTAAATAAAAAATCACCTTTTTTTTACTGTGTATCATTTTTTTCCAGTGTAGTCCGTTTTCATACCTACAACTTTGCCGAAGACACAAAATCGATCAAAAAAAATTTTCAAAAAATACAGATTTTTGAATTTTCATACATCATTTTTGTATGGACAGCTGCCAAATTTGTATGGAAAATTATATGTACAAACTAATGATGCAAAATGGCTTCTTTGGGCATACCGAAGGCACCAAAAAAGTTTCAGCCGGATTAAAAAATACAAAAATAAAAATTGAAGAAAAAAGACCGATTTCGTAGAGAATTGCTCATAAATAGTTTTTACAATGCCGTAGCCCTTGAAATCAGAATTTCTTAAAATTTCTGCAGTTCATGTCTTTAAAGTTTACACGTGTCACATGTTGCTTCTGTGCAACAGCTCCATGTTGACCCGTAACACGTTGTACACCTCCCAAGTTTCCCATTACTTCTGGTAAACAATACTTCCTTTCATTCCACCAGACGTTAAGCCCTAATTTAATAAAGTTGCAAACATGTGTCCACGGTGGACTTGTACCATGGTATACCATGTACGGTACAACCCGCCCAAAGGGCCAAGGGCTGTCAACACGCACTCCGGTCCGTTGGTTGCATATTTTGGTAGAAACGCAAAACCCTTCTCGTACGAGTCTGAGAGGATTTAGGGGGGCGTTGCAGAAATTGCAAAAGTTTCGGTAATCCGGCTCACTCCGGGCCGGAAGTCGTTAGAAAAGTTTTCCATTTAAATCTCGATAGAGTGTCTTGGCAGGAGGAGGATGGGGTCATGCCACCGGAGGCCATGTCAAGAGTAATAGTTTTAGCTTCCGCCTCCCGGCAGTGGTCGAGCCTCACAGGATGCGGATTGGTTCGTCGCCACCGGAGCGATAAAGCCATAAATCCATTTATTATGCAAGCCCCGGCTGACAGGAGTCAAGCTGGGTTTGCTAATTTTATGCGTGTGGTGCAGGTTATGTTTGCTGATTGGGTGGTGCCGTGTGCGGAGATGAGGTTATGTGCATCATTAATTACTTTGTGGTTGTGTGTAGGGGTTTTCTTAGCAAAGAAAATGATGATCTACCGGAAGCCTTTGAGAAGATAAGCTGAGTGGTTGAATTAGTAATAAGTTAATTGGGGAAGTATTTAAATGCTTAATCCATCAACACGTGTTATTTTTCTTTACAATGAATCCCACGAATCCTCGGATTAATTATGGACATGTTTGTGCAGCAAAGTTGTTGATAAGACGTGTTGTTTACCTCCGTAGACTGAATAACAGAATCTTCTTAATTATAACAAGTTTAAATAATCCAAATTTAAAATTGGAAACTATTTATTGCGCAACCAAATCGCCTCTATTATTTAGCCATTTTTTACGATTTGAATACATTTTTAAAGTGTCATTGCCAAGCGCAACTCTAAGTATTCAATGTTATCTTTTACAGTTACAACATATAGCATGAAAATTGCTCCATAAATCCAAGAAGCTAATAACCCAAACGATACACACATCCACCACAACCAAACGAACCCATTCAACATGCCAAAAGCTTAGTGAAATAAAATTTATCGATGTCGTCGCGATTATTTATGGCCCAAAGCCCATCCTCAGTTGCGTTTTTTCTTCCCCCATATCAGATTAATAAATTTACCCATGACTGAAATCCACTGAACGCGAAATCGAACCTCGCCGAACCATACCAAGAAGAAGAAGAAAAAAACGAAAAATAAAGTCAAGCAGTCATAGCCCGCGGGACTTCTTCCTTTCCGGGCTATGATTTTTCCTTTCATATTCAAATCTTGTGGCCCTCGGAACCACTTACGGTCGGTCGGTTGCCGCCATCTTCAAAGCGTTAGCCACGGTCCGGTGAGCGTCAAACAAAACCGTCCGACAACGCCGAGGATGCCATCAAGGATCAACGACCACCGCCACGTGGTCCTTGTTGTGGGTGGAGTCGGAATCCAATTCATGCCAAATTAAACATCTCATCAACCCAACGGCGGCGGCAGCTTTGCACGGAAATTCCGGGTACTTTTGATTTTGGAATATCATCATTTCATGGTTCCTGTTGCAAAATATCACTGATGATCAAACTCAATTGAGATTTCTCTCGGTGATAATTTTGCTGTTGTTGCAAAAGCAACACTCAAACTGCTTCTCCTAAATGAAGGGATAATAAAAAGAAGTATCATCATCAAAGCGTTTATCTTAGGAGCACTCACTGAGATAAACTGTATACTCACTATTTCTCGAGATATTGGCAAAACATAAATTTAATGAATGATTTTTGAGAGGTGTCTGACATTTCATAGACTCCATTTTTTGTAAACATTTTTTTTAACTGGTTGAATTTACATGTTATTTTTGAAAGCCTACTCATTTTTAAAAAAGCTTTAAAGAAAATTGAATGGTCTTCTTTGAAGATATGTTGTTTGAAATGATTTGTTAATGGGGTAATTCTCTACCAACTCACACGAAATCGGGAAAAGTTGCCCCGACCCCTCTTCGATTTGCGTGAAACTTTGTCCTAAGGGGTAAATTTGTCCCTGATCACGAATCCGAGGTCCGTTTTTTGATATCTCGTGACGGAGGGGCGGTACGACCCCTTCCATTTTTGAACATGCGAAAAAAGAGGTATTTTTCAATAATTTTCAGCCTGAAACGGTGATGAGATAGAAATTTGGCGTCAAAGGGACTTTACTGTAAAATTAGACGCTTGATTTGATGGCGTACTCAGAATTCCGAAAAAACGTATTTTTCATCGAAAAAAACACTAAGAATGTTTTAAAAATTCTCCCATTTTCCGTTACTCGACTGTAAAAATTTTTGGAACATGTCATTTGATGGGAAATTTAATGTACTATTCGAATCTACATTGACCCAGAAGGGTCATTTTTTCATTTAGAACAAAAATTTTCATTTTAAAATTTCGTGTTTTTTCTAACTTTGCAGGGTTATTTTTTAGAGTGTAACAATATTCTGCAAAGTTGTAGAGCAGACAATTACAAAAATGTTGATATATAGACATAAGGAATTTGCTTATAAACATCACGAGTTATCGCGATTTTACGAAAAAAAGTTTTGAAAAAGTTACTTTTTGCGTTTCTCTTTGTTTCGTCGTACGTGTCTGTCGCAGGTGACCATGAACGGCCATGATCGACGACGACCAACTTTTTCAAAACTTTTTTTCGTAAAATCGCGATAACTCGTGATGTTTATAGGCAAACCCCTTATGTCTATATATCAACATTTTTGTAATTGTCTGCTCTACAACTTTGTAAAACATTGTTACACTCTAAAAAATATCCCTGCAAAGTTAGAAAAAACACGAAATTTTAAAATGAAAAATTTTGTTCTAAATGAAAAAATGACCCTTCTGGGTCAATGTAGATTCGAAAAGTACATTAAATTTCCCATAAAATGACATGGTCCAAAATTTTTACAGTCAAGTAACGGAAAATGGGAGAATTTTTAAAACTTTTTTAGTGTTTTTTTATTAAAAATACGTTTTTTTTCGAAATTCTGAGTATGCCATCAAATCGGACGTCTCATTTTACATAAAAGTCCCTTTGACACCAAATTTCTATCTCATCACCGTTTCAGGCTGCAAATTATTGAAAAACACCTCTTTTTTCGCATGTTCAAAATTGGAAGGGGTCGTACCGCCCCTCCGTCACGAGATATCAAAAAACGGACCTCGGATTCGTAATCAGGGACAAAAGTTACCCCTTAGGACAAAGTTTCACGCAAATCGAAGAGGGGTCGGGGCAACTGCTGTGTGAGTTGGCGGAGAATTACCCAATGATTATTGAGAAATTTAGCTAAGTGATGTTCATTTCTTTTTGTTTGTTTTAATAGCAAGAATACATAATATCCAATTTCACGTCTTCCGTGTTCCTAGAAGGCTTCACGGAGCATGGTCAGGACAGCAAGAGCATCATTATTATCGAGTGCGCACGGATGTTTTCGTCATTTATCGAGCCCATTGACGAGACGAAACGCTTGTTTCTTAATCGTATTTTTGCCGTGCCACCCATCCAGCCACTCTCACGCCCTTAAAATGGCTCAAACATCTTGACATCCGTGGTCGTTTGACGGGCTGGGAAATGGGACGAGAAACGGCGTGAAATAAGTTTTGCTTTACAATGTGCACTCAGGAAATCAGGGCTCGTTTCATTTCCGTGACAAAAGGTTGAATGAAATTGTCATTGGATCATTTGCATAAGTAGTAATTCCCAACAATATCGCACATTTTTTCAAGATTTTTCAATTTAATTTTTTTGATTTGGATGAAATTTTGTCCATGCATCATTAGTTTTTCCATACAATGTTGGGGGCTGGTCATACAAAATGGGTATGTATATGTATGAAATTCTGTATTTTGAAAAAGAATTAGGGCTTTTTAGAAACAAATAGGTGCTTGAAAAAAATTCTACATTTCTTCATTAAACTTTTTTTTGACTTATAGTTGAATTACCAAAAAAAAAACAAATTTTTCAATTTTCAAATTTTTGAGATGTTTTAGGGGACTAAAAAGACATCTTTTGACTCATGGTGATGGTGCAAAATTTGGTTTTTGAGATATGATTTTTTTTTTGCAAAAATAGTACCTTTTTTGAAAATATCGATATTTTTACAAAAAAATATTAGAAAACATGTTTAAGAGCAAAATCGAATTTACAATCGAAACGTACTGTACATTTTTTTATTGATAGAAAAATAGGATAATAATAGTATAACAGAAATGAATCCACCTGCAAGACCCGCTTGGACCAAGTAACCCTCGTCAGTTACATGATCTCCAAGTATGGAATTTAAGGAGTTTTTTTTTGTTATTATATATTGTTTTACTGATCCTCGGTCCCAACCTGGTCACATCACCTAAAAGGACCTAATAAAAATAAGTTAAGAAAAAAAAAAAAAAAAAAAGAAATGAATCCCATGAAAAAATATTTTTGAAAAACTGGAAAATTTCCTACATTTTTTCCACTGGAAATTCGAAAATCGGACAAAAAGGTTATTGAAATACAGCCTCACAAAGAATCGAATCGGTTAAAAATATTTTTTAATGTGTTAACTGATATCTCGGAAACTATTTGTCCGATTTTCAATGTTAAAAAGTGAAACTTTTTCAAAATTTTCTGATCTTTCAAAATAAAAATTCTTAAAAATTTATGATTTGAACGAAATTTTGATATTATTTTTATTGCAAATATCAGAAAATAATAAGTAAATTGGACCTTGAAAAGTGTACCATCAAACATAAGTTATATGATAACATGATTATAATGATAACACATACGAGCAATTCCAGCACAAATCAGGAATTTTTCTGATACTTTTGTACCCGACCCTCTCCGATTTCAATGAAACTTTGTAGACATGTTATCCTAGGCCTATATAAGCCATTTTTGTGCATATGGAGCAAATAGTACTCGAGAATAACCTTTTGAGAAGGGCGTAAGGTATTTAAATATTTTTGTATGCTGTAATTTAAAAATTACTGTATCTCGAAGCCGTTGCGTCGTATCAAAAAGTGGTCAAAGACAAACTTGTAGGAAATTGGACGGGCTTTCTGAAAAAAATACACTGAAACAAAAATACACTCCACATCTATGAGATTTTTTGATTTTTAAGTCTAAAACTTAAATTTGAAGGTGATGTCACGATTTTTTTCGTTCAAAATTTTTGAGGAAATAGCCTAAAATGTTACTAAAAGACTGATGAAAAATGCAGGATGGTATGTCTCTCCTAAAAAAATACAAAAATTATTTACTAAAACTGTTTTTTTGAAAAGTGGTCTAAACGTCAAAGTTTTTAAAAACCGGTAGTGGGAATCGATTCCCCAGACAATTTTACATAAAAGTCTCCGTATTGACCATTGTCCTATGTCCAATCCTTGGGAAGATACAGCGGTTTTAAAAATAAAAATGTTGAAAAAACGGGATTTTTGGTGGTTTTTGACATTTTCTATATGACATACCTGGGTTTTCAGTCTCGTAAATATTTTTAACGGAAAGCTCGTCCAATTTCCCATAAGTTTGCCTTTGACAGCATTTCAATTGGATGTAAGGGCTTACAGATATAAGCTTAATTAAATTGCTTATAACTGAAAATAGAATTTTTTTTTCAGTGTGGTAGAAACCAGGATAGTAAATTTGATTACGTAAATATAAAAACGATATAAATCAAAAAGCTGTCAAAGGCAAACTTATGGGAAATTGGGCGAGCTTTCCGGTAAAAATATTTACGAGACTTAAAAACCAAGTCTGTCATATAGAAAATGCCAAAAACCACCAAAAATCCCGTTTTTTCAACATTTTTATTTTTAAAACCGCTGTATCTTCCCAAGGATTGGACATAGGACAATGGTTAATATGGAGACTTTTATGTAAAATTGTCTGAAAAATCGATTCCCACTACTGGTTTTCAAAAATTTTGACGTTTAGACCACTTTTCAAAAAAACAGTTTTAGTAAACGATTTCCTGCATTTTTCGTCAGTCTTTTGGTAACATCTTAGGGTATTTCCTCAAAAATTTTGAGCGAAAAAACTTATAAACTTAAAAATTGAAAAATGACATAAAAGAGGCGTGTATTTTTGTTTCAGTGTATTTTTATCAGAAAGCCCGTCCAATTTCCTACAAGTTTGTCTTTGACCACTTTTTGATACGATGCAACGGCTTAGAGATACCGTAATTTTTAAATTGCAAAATACTAAAATATTTAAATACTTTACGCCCTTCTCAAATGTTATTCTCGAGTACTATTGGCTCCATATACACAAAAATGAATTATATAGGCCTAGGATAACATGTTTACAAAGTTTCATTGAAATCGGAGAGGGTCGAGTTCAAAAGTACCAGAAAAAATCCTGATTTGAGCTGGAATTGCTCATACTGCATAAAAAATGTTGGTAATATTCATCAGGAAATGGTTACAGATTTTGTGTAAAAAATTGATCTAAGGTAAAAAATGATGAATTTTCATTACTTTTTGATGAATATTCATCAGATTTACACCCACGTGGTAGCTGTCTGACAGATGGCGTCGCGGTGTTCATCAAGCTTTCACAGCATGCTAAGAAAAATTTGATGCTTTTTGAGGGAAAACCGTTGATTCCGGAGACATCGGATTGTTTGCCGATGCGCCAGGTCTAGGGACAACGAATCCATAAGCTCTCTTCGGGAAAAGTGTTCTCCAGACCATTTCCCATAGGCCTGACCATACCAGAAGTTGGCGCGTGATTTTCCCAGACCTGTAGGAGCGTTTGAACAAAAAGTTCCAATTTCCCATAGTAATTCCCATGTAAACTTTAACCCTGATGCGCGCAGCCAGTTTACAACCAAATGAGCTGATATTTGGCATGAAAGTCCCTATGGGCATGCCCTACAAGGGGAACCATACTTAAACTTGATCCGAGAACTTTTTGAAAAACGTACCCACCCTAATATTTATACCGTTACCTTGGGAGAATCAGGACAGCGGTTTTAGCCATGATATTCATAGGTATTTTGATTATTATTTTTTGGTTTTGTTTAGATCCGGTGCATCAAATTATTTACAACCAATCCAGATGTGATGATTTTGTGTGCTTTAAAAACAACTCTCCCTAATTTTATTTAAAGTTTTTGTCACCCTCAAGTCAGCCCGAAAATCACCAGAATAAGTATCCACGTGGTTTAGGGATGGTTCCTTACAAGCAAACCCCTTATTTTTATATATAAACATTGTTGTACTTGTCTACTCTACAACATTGTTACACTCTAAAAAAGTAGCCCTGCAAAGTTAGAAGAATCAAGAAATTTAAAAACGATTTTTTTTGGTTATAAACAAGCCTTACCCGACAGACTTCATCTTGACTTTTTTTGTTTCTTGACGTTTTTAGTTTGTTTGCTTATTCAGCCTCCTGCGATCAAAATTTGATTTACGTAAATTTTCCCATACAATCTGCAGATGCTCCGGAATCGGTCCCAGAGTGGCCAAAGTGGGATTTTTTTAGCATATAAACCTTCCTTGGGCTTATATGAACCCAACGCAACAAAGAGCACCTCGATCCGACGCTCCGTATTTTCCGACGCTTCGATTTTTTTTATATTCACAGAAAATAATAATGTAAATTTGGAAGCTGTAATTTTGGAAGGTTGAATATTACCTCTTTTATGATGTAATTTTACCTCAATTTAGACTGAAAAAGTGACATTACACTAGAAAAGTGGAAAAATTACATATTTCCAGAGGAAAAATTACACCTTTTTTCTGACATAAAAGATGTACCCTTTCCCAGATGTAATATTACCATGATTTTTTTTTTCTGTGTACGCCATCAAATCGGGCGTCCAATTTTACATACATTTACATACATTGACACCAAATTTCTATAGCTTCACCGTTTCAGTCTGCAAATTATTGAAAAACACCTATTTTTCGCATGTTCAAAAATGAAAAGGGTCGTACCGAGATATCAAAAAAAATGGAAAAGAAAGGGCATCATTTGTCCATTAAACTCTCTTCTTGTTGAACTCCTGGATCCTAATTTTACGCTCCCGGTCAACTCAACGAAAAGGGGCATTTGAAGACCATTATTGCCTGGGCCACATCCAAAGATTACATCGGAAGCTGCGGTTTTGCGGTTTTGGTGATGTCTGAAGCAACAATACACACCGGCGGCAGTACAGTGCGACCCCGCTGGTTCAAGAATCTGTTTCTTTTTTGTTGCGTAGCTTTTAGATGCTGAACTATCGGAAATTTCACCGTCCTGCTGAAAGACAGTGTGGCCAACTTGTTTCAGCTCGTTGTTCCTGGTGCGGTGCACAGAACAAATAATGGCCACCAGATTGTAGCCCTTTTATGGGCTCCAAGTGTAAATTTACAACGCACCAGGTTCTGGTTTCAGCACTGCTGCTGTGTTGTGGGAAATGGTTGAATTTTCCTGGATGGTTCCCGGACCACAAAAAGGGAAGCCAACCAACTATTCGAAGCTTGGTTCACGCGGGGACCGATTCTTCCCACAGGTAACGGCTATCCTTTTTGAAGTAGCTTAAACCGGTCTCGTGACGTGGGCGATAGTGTTGTTTGCCATTGTTGTACTTGAAGTTGGATCGCAAACTACTTTCCCCTTTATTGTAAAGGGATTTAGTTTGCGAGAGAGGACAGGGACACTGTCAGAGGATGTTCATTTTAGGATTTTCTTGGGTGGTTGCGTGTTTGTGGGAAGTTTGCGGAACAGTAGCGGAAACCCTTGAACAACAACCATTCAGAGACAGACTCGAGTAATCGTTGTACCACAATAAAGGATAACCGGTCGTCTTTGTAATGCAAATAAGAAGCTTTACAGGAGTGGGTGACCCTCGTCGTCCTAGAAGGTGGATCCCTTTGGATCGGTGTTATTTGCATATGTGTGGGAGGGCAGTCACTCGAGTAATTATGTGCGAGTGAAGAGGATTCAGGGCTTTTCAGAAAGTCAGGAGACAAAATTGACCTTGTTGAGTTCTTTATAGTGTAATTAGATCTTTGCAGAAGACCTGTCCCATAAAGGCCTTCGGAAGAGATTTACCCTTGTGATTGCCGTTCTGTTTACTTCGGTTGAATCGATGGCTTTATTGTTTTGAAATTGTTTGCCTTTTAAATTACATGTCAAGCAACTCCGACAAAAGATGCGTTTGTGTACCAACGACCCTAATCGTGATCCCAACTTGTTTGCTTAGTAATTCCGTTCCGGATTGATGCCTCTCTGAAAGTCCCCGGGATTCAGGTCGACCGCGTGCGATAAAAATCATAGACATATCTAATCCCCAAAGTGTGGGTGAGAATACTAATGTAATCCATTTATCGTTCTGCTGTTTTGCCCACTTTTTGCTACTCGCCGACCAAACCCAACAGAAAAGTCTTGTATCCCATTTTTATTCCACCATCTATTTTGACCTCAAATTGTTTGTGTAGACAGAACGGATAAAGAGATCGGATCGGAAGCAAAACGAAAGGAATGTCTTAAGGTTGGTTTTTTTGCTGTAGGGGAGAGTGGGGAGACTGATCCCCGGGGACACTTGATCCCAAGCCTGTATCTCGTCAGTATGTGGGTAAAACAATTTGCTTTGTTCTAGAAAATTGTGCGAAATTAACTAAAACTCATTGTTGAAAACAAAGAAAAAAATTAAAAAATGTTTAGATTGAGTTGCACGCATTTTTCTGAAACGAGCTGCAAAAAACTGTAAAGAGATCTTTTTTTCTTTGTTTTGATATGCATAGAAAACACTAAAAAATTATCCAAAAAAATATTTTTATTATATATGAATTGTTTGATAAACTTATCAACTCCAAAACCCTTACGCATTTCATGTTAAATTTATCGTCATACTATTTTCACAATCAATTGTTTAAAAAAGTGCGTTTAGGGAGACTTGATCCCTGCATTTTACCAGTCACTGGAATCAGCCCCAAGATTAATTAATTGGGCTGGGTTTTCGTACATAGTTTCCTTTAGTATAGTTGTACATAACTTACTGCAGTTTGAACCTTTTTTCAAAAGTTTTGTAAACAAAAATTTCCAGCTTTTGTAAATATGCTTAATTTTGGTCAAAAAAATAATATTTTAGGTTTTTAAATATTTTACATACTAAACTTGTTATATTTTGAACACAAACGTACAGGTTTTATGTGAAATTGCTGTAATTTATAGAAAAGTAAAAGTTTGGATGAATAAGAAACATTTTGCTTAAGATTTCTTCAAAATGTTGAAAGGGGGATCAAGTTACCCCTAACATTTTTAAAATGCCAGTTTAAAATATTTTTTTAAAGCGCTTGGCATGATTCGAAGAGTTCATCTGATGAAATACCCTTATTTGCCAAACATAGATGAATGTTTAAGCTTTCAATTCATGCAAAAAGTTTATAGTTTTGTGAAAAATTGACAGAGTTATGTGCGATACAAAAAAGGGGATCAAGTCTCCCCACTCTCCCCTACAGACTACGGGCTGGAAAGCTTGAAACGGCTGCCCATTTTTTACCCTTTTTGTTGCATGGTGAAACGTGCTTGGACACGTGGAAACGGTCCCTTGAAGGTAATAACGTCATGATTCGAAATCCGGACACTTAGTAGCATATCATTTTTGTTATAGCTGGCAAAAAATCATGTAATAAGTAAGAAATGTAGAAATATCATCAGGATGTAGAATAAACAGTCAATTTAAAGAGAATGCATGCAAAATATGTATTTTCTAACCATTTTTCCTCAGAATTTCCAAATTAAAATGACTTGTTGTGCTTCGAATCCCGGACACTCATAAAAGTTGATTCGAAATCCGGACACTTTTGATTCGAATTCCGGACACTCGATTTTACTTATGAATCACACAAATTTGGGCCAAAATTTTAGTGAATGGCATTGTTGAGGTCTCAAATAAGATGTTAACATCAAAACAATCGATATTTTGTATAAATAATTGCAAGATTTGAAGGAAATCAGAACCAAAAAATTCTGCTTTGCCTTCCCGTTGCTTCGGACGCCTATGAAATATTTCAGCAGAAATGTTTCACAGTTTTGGTAATCACATTATTTAATTTAATTTAATTGTTTTAGCATTGGCCACAGCGTCCAAACATATCTAAAATGAAAGTTGATGTTAAAATTCATCAAAAAACACAGTTAAGACAATAATTATGTGAACTTATATCCACATAATTGATAAAACAAGATGAAGTGTCCGGGTTCCGAAGCGTCCGGGAATTTGAATCATGACGTTAGAATCTGAAGCAATGCGATGGGCTTTGGGATTGTTGAAATTTGTTTTTATTTACAGTATAAAAATTTGTTCTTTTTTTATGTTGAGTATTAAAAAAGAATTAATTTTAATAATTTTGTGTTTGTTTTCTTGTTGCTTTTTGATTTTTTTTTTAATTTTTAGTTTTTAGTTTTTAGTTTTTAGTTTTTAGTTTTTAGTTTTTAGTTTTTAGTTTTTAGTTTTTAGTTTTTAGTTTTTAGTTTTTAGTTTTTAGTTTTTAGTTTTTAGTTTTTAGTTTTTAGTTTCTAGTTTTTAGTTTTTAGTTTTTAGTTTTTAGTTTTTAGTTTTTAGTTTTTAGTTTTTAGTTTTTAGTTTTTAGTTTTTAGTTTTTAGTTTTTAGTTTTTAGTTTTTAGTTTTTAGTTTTTAGTTTTTAGTTTTTAGTTTTAGTTTTTAGTTTTTAGTTTTAGTTTTTAGTTTTTAGTTTTTAGTTTTTAGTTTTTAGTTTTTAGTTTTTAGTTTTTAGTTTTTAGTTTTTAGTTTTTAGTTTTTAGTTTTTAGTTTTTAGTTTTTTTTTAGTTTTTAGTTTTTAGTTTTTAGTTTTTAGTTTTTAGTTTTTAGTTTTTAGTTTTTAGTTTTTAGTTTTTAGTTTTTAGTTTTAGTTTTTAGTTTTTAGTTTTTAGTTTTTAGTTTTTAGTTTTTAGTTTTTAGTTTTTAGTTTTTAGTTTTTAGTTTTTAGTTTTTAGTTTTTAGTTTTTAGTTTTTAGTTTTTAGTTTTTAGTTTTTAGTTTTTAGTTTTTAGTTTTTAGTTTTTAGTTTTTAGTTTTTAGTTTTTAGTTTTTAGTTTTTAGTTTTTAGTTTTTAGTTTTTAGTTTTTAGTTTTTAGTTTTTAGTTTTTAGTTTTTAGTTTTTAGTTTTTAGTTTTTAGTTTTTAGTTTTTAGTTTTTAGTTTTTAGTTTTTAGTTTTTAGTTTTTAGTTTTTAGTTTTTTAGAATGACATGAAAATTTGGTTTATTTTTCTTTACAAAATTGTGAAAAAACAAACAATTTAGTTAGTGTCATCGTGTTATTATACCCCATGTTTCGATTATGTTTCTATTTAAAAATGAAAACCCGTTTTGTTAATCTTGAGACGTCTCAATCTGCCTTTACCAGGGCCGTATCTAAGGGGGGTGTTATGGGTGTTCAACACCCCCCATGGAAAAAATGGCTTACACCCCTAACGCCCCGACAAAAACAAGGCCCGAAGGGCCGCCATTTTTTATGAATATCAAAATTTAGTCACCCAGGAAAAAACTTCACTCTCACTAGGTACGCCATCATGTGAAAACTCAACTCTCAGTAAATACGCCCTCATAAAAACATTTGACGCTAAGAAAAAAAACTCCACTTTCAAAAACACGCCCTTCTAAAAATATTTAAAACTACCATGTTCGTTGACGCCTAGAGGAAAACTACACTCTCGCTAAATACGCCTTTCTAACGCTCCTTTGATCGTTGACGTCTAGAGAAAAATTGAACTGTTACTAAATACGCCCTCATAAAAATATTTGAAAAAAAAGCTGATCGTTGACTCCCAGAGAAAACTCAACTCTCTTTCGATACGCCCTTACAAAAAATATTTAAAATAAACTTTGACCGTTGACGCCTAGAAAAAAACAAATTTCTCACTAAATACGCCCTTCTGAAAAGATTTTAAAAATCGTTGACGCCAAAAAATAAACTCAACACCCACTAAATACGCCCTCCGAAAAATAATTTAAACAAATTTGATCGTTGTCGCCTAGAGAAAACTCACCTCTCACTAAATACGCCCTCAAAAAATATTTAAAAAAAAGCTTCGATCGTTGACGCCTAGAGCAAAACTAAACTCTTACTAAATACGCCCTCATACAAATTTTTGCAAAAAAAACTGAATGTTCACATTCACTAAATACGACCTCAAGAAAATATTTAAAAAAAACTTTGATCGTTGATGCCTTGAAAATAACTCAACTTGCACTAAATACGCCTTCATAAAATAATTTAAAAAAAAAAACATTGATCGTTGACGCTTTAAAAAAATCAAACTTTCACTAAATACGCCCTCAAGAAAATATAAAAGAAAACTTTGATCGTTGACGCCTTGAAAAAAGCTAAACTCTCGCTTAAAACGCCTTCATAAAAATAATGTAAAAAAACTTTGATCGCTGACGCCTTGAAAAAAACTAAACTCTCACTTCATAAAAATAATTAAAAAACTTTGATCGTTGACGCCTTGACTAAAACTTAATTCACTAGATACGCCTTAATAAAATAAAAAAAAAAATACTTTCATCGTTGACGCCAAGAGAAAAACTTAACATTTACTAAATACTTTGGTCATTGACACCAAGAGAAAAACTTTACTGTCACTAAATGCGACTCATAAAAATATAAAAAAATGATCATTGATGGCCACCGAAAAACTCAACTCTCACTAAATACGCCCTCAAGAAAATATAAAAAAAAAACTTTGATCGTTGACGCCTTGAAAAAAAAACTAAACTCTCGCTTAACACGCCTTCATAAAAATAATTTTAAAAAACATTGATCGCTGATGCCTCGACAAAACTCCACATTCACTTAATACGACCTAAATATTTAAAAAAAAAAATTAAAAAAAAAACTTCAATCGTTGACGCCTTGAAAATAACTCAACTTGGACTAAATACGCCTTCATAAAATTATTTTGAAAAAATTTTGATCGTTGACGCCCTGAAAAAACCAAACTTTCACTAAATACGCCCTCAAAAAAATACAAAAAAACTTTGATCTTTGACGCCTTTCAAATAACTCAACTTGCATTAAATACGCCTTCATAAAATAATTTAAAAAAATCTTTGATCGTTGACGCCCTGAAAAAAACAAAACTTTCACTTAATACGCCCTCAAGAAATTATAAAAAAAAAACTTTGATCGTTGACGCCTTTAAAATAACTCAACTTGCATTAAATACGCCTTCATAAAATAATAAAAAAAAACTTTGATCGTTTACGCCCTGAAAAAAAAACTTAACTCTCGCTTAATACGCCTTCATAAAAATAATTTTAAAAAACATTGATTGCTGATGCCTCGAAAAAATTCCACATTTACTTAATACGACCTAAATATTTAAAAAAAAATATTTAGAAAAAACTTTAATCGTTGACGTCTTGAAAATAACTCAACTTGGACTAAAAACGGCTTCATAAAAATATTAAAAAAAAACTTTGATCGTTGACGCTCTGAAAAAAACAAACTTTCACTAAATACGCCCTCAAGAAATTATAAAAAAAAACTTTGATCGTTGACGCCTTTAAAATAACTCAACTTGCATTAAATACGCCTTCATAAAATAATAAAAAAAAACCTTTGATCGTTGACGCCCTGAAAAAAAAAACAAACTTTCACTAAATACGCCCTCAAGAAAATATTTTAAAAAAACTTTGATCGTTGACGCCTTAAAAATAACTCAACTTGCATTAAATACGCCTTCATAAAAAAATAAAAAAAAAAAACTTTGATCGTTGACGCCTTGAAAAAACAAAACTTTCACTAAATACGCTCTCAAGAAATTATTAAATAAAACATTGATCGCTGACGCCTTTAAAATAACTCAACTTGCATTAAATACGCCTTCATAAAATAATTAAAAAAAAACTTTGATCGTTGACGCCCTGAAAAAAACAAACTTTCACTAAATACGCCCTCAAAAAAATATATTAAAAAAACTTTGATCGTTGACGCCTTTAAAATAACTCAACTTGCATTAAATACGCCTTCATAAAATAATTAAAAAAAACTTTGATCGTTGACGCCCTGAAAGAAAAACAAACATTCACTAAATACGCCTTGAAAATAACTCAACTTGCATTAAATACGCCTTCATAAAATAATTTAAAAAAAACATTGATCGTTGACGCCCTGAAAAAAAACAAACTTTCACTAAATACGCCATCAAGAAAATATTAAAAAAAAAAACTTTGATCGTTAACGCCCTTAAAATAACTCAACTTGCATTAAATACGCCTTCATAAAATAATTAAAAAAAAAAAAAAAGCTTTGATCGTTGACGCCCTGAAAAAACCAAACATTCACTAAATACGCCCTCAAGAAAATATAAAAAAAACTTTGATCGTTGACGCCTTGAAAAAAACTAAACTCTCGCTTAATACGCCTTCATAAAAATAATTAAAAAAAAAACTTTGATCGTTGACGCCTTGACTAAAACTTAATTCCCACTAGATACGCCTTAATAAAATAAAAATAAATACTTTCATCATTGACGCCAAGAGAAAAACTTAACATTTACTAAATACTTTGGTCATTGACACCAAGAGAAAAACTTTACTCTCACTAAATGCGCTTCATAAAATATTAAAAAAAGATCATTGATGGCCACCGAAAAACTCAACTCTCACTAAATACGCCCTAAAGAAAATATTAAAAAAAACTTTAATCGTTCACGCCTTAAAAAAAACTAAAGTTTAGCTTAACCAAAAGCTTAACCCTCTAACGCCCATGGTTACTCCAAACACCACTAAATTTTGTCTTCAAAACTAAATTTCTCTGCAACCATGCATGTTTTCAACCTGATTCAACTTGCGTTAGTTTATATAGATTGTTAGCTTATAACCATTAGAATTTTATCCAATTTGATCGGTCCAGTTAGTTATGGTGAAAAACGTTAAAATCTCGATTTTGCTCTGGGCAGGAAGGGGTTAATACGCCCTCATAAAAATATTTCAAAAAATACTTTGATCGTTGTCGCCAAAACAAAAACTTAACTTCTACCAGATACGCCATTAGAAAAATATTTTGGAAAAAAAGACACTTTGATAGTTAACACACAGAGAAAAATCGAAATCTCACTAAAAACGACTAGCTATTTTTATTATAAAGCCTTCGACTAACTGGATAGGCCCTTCTGGATTTTAAGTAAAATAGTTACTTAGATCGTTATCGGCCAAATCCAAATCCAAATTTGACTTTGTAACGCCAAAGTGATTTTTTTAAATTGGGTCTACTTTTTCTGATCCTGCTGAAATTTGGATTTGAAACTGTTTAATTTAAAAAAAAACTTTGTCAAATATTTTGGAAATAAAAAATGATTAAGCAATATTCGACTGCTATTTTTAAAAGAAATTTGACGCTGATTCAATTCATCGTCATCATTTTGATTAAAATCAAACATGCAGCATTTTGAACAATTAAAAAAATGTATCATGTATCGATGTAGGTAAATTCTGCTACTGCAAGCTTATACATTTGAAATTCACAAGAGATTTCAACTTGCCCTAACAAGTAAAGTTTGATTCGAATCAAAAATTTGATGACGCAATATAATTCAGCGTTTCTTAAAAAAGCAGTCGAGTTTTGCTCTATTTTTTTTTGTATCCAAGATATAACCATTTGAAAACTGAATAAAAAAAATAGGTGAAAATCGTAAAACTATGGGGCGGTGCCAAAAAAAGAAGGGATTTTGCATGTTTCGATAGGATAAACAACTCCGCAAAATTTTAAGCATGTTCAGAAAAAGTCGATTTCGAGTGGTCGAGTGGTTCACGAGGCTTCGTGAAATGGCCTCGTAAGCAATTATATGGGCAGCTGTCAAACTTCTATGGAAAGTTGTACGGACAAATTAATGTTTTTTTTATTTATGAAGTTTTCACAACTAGGAATATTGTTTGCTTATATGTTGGGCAACAAAAATTATTTTTGTCTAATAAATTTAAATATTAGGCCATATAACCATATAACTAAAATCATACCATAAATGGAACCATAAAAAATCGTTAAAAATACAACTTTGTATAATATGAAATTCACCCAAAGAATGCAACCATTTTTCAAAACTCACTTCAAATATTGTAAAACTTTGAGTTATGATTTCATGAAATAGTGTTTCAAGTTAAATAACGTTAGAAATTAGATTTTGACGCAAATTCAATGATTATCTATTTATTCACAAGTTGAAAATACTAATTTGCCATGAAAACATTATTTCTGCTTGATGTATTTTTTCATTTCAACTTTATGGCCACTGAGACAAATTTAAAAGCAATTTTATTGTTGTGGAGCATAGATTTTCACTGTCCAAACACTTTGATTAAAAAAATACTTCTCAACACAAAATCCTAATAATTTTTTTTGTTATTTGGTACGAACAAATCTCGCTGATGTCTTCGGCAAACTTGTTCCTTAAAACACGAACTATAAGCTCATGATATTTAAGAAAAATGAAAAACGGCGAAAACCAAAACGCATAGTTGATTTCCATTTTAAATTGATTTGGCTTGGGATGGCTCAAGTTGTGTACAGGTAAAATAGGCTCTCCTTTAAAATTTTCCCGAAAAATTTGGAGGCAAAAAAAATTACTGATGATAAAAAAAAATAATTGAAAAAAAACAATCTAAACTATTAAGGATGCAATAACGTTATTTCAATATTTTCAATCACATATATCACATCAATAATATATGCATGAATAACAATATTTTCATGAACTTATTGATGTTTAGATAATTTTTTAGCGTTACTGTTACAATATATAAAGCAAATTTCAGGTTTTTTTGGTACTCATTTGTTGACTATATACGCCTTTCCTATAACACACATGCACCCCTAACGCCTTATGGGAGGAAACACCCCCCATTGAAGAATCCTGGATACGGGCCTGGCCTTTACAATCACTTTTACGTCATAAAAGTGCAGCGTTCGTAGCGGCTCAGCCATAGAATCAACCATAAAACGAGGACGCTTCAAATTCCGTATTCCACAAGACGACCAACTTCAACTATGCCACGTTTGCATCGTGAACAATCTTGTTGGCTCACACATCAGAAATTGGGTAAACACGTTCAAGTTGTTCGAGCTCGGAACTTGTTGCAGATTATTTTGCTTCCCTCAACTCACACACATACTCAGTTGAAGCAGCTGCACTACACAGAAAAAATATGTATATTTACACAGCACGTAATTACTGTTTCTTATGTAAACTCACTCAATGTAATGTTGAAATATGATGTAAAGAGTAAAAAGTCATGGAAATTACTCCAATGTAAATCTAAATCTAATGTAAATCATGAATCTAATGGAAACGTTGAGCATGGAAACTCAAATCTGATGAATTTCTACCCGTGTTCGGCTTCCTGTAAATTCCTATTTAATGTAAATCATATATCCAATGTATTTCTGCCAAACGTTGACTTCAAAACTACCCGAACTAAAAATAGTTATATTTGGTTCTCTTTCTATCGCTCTCATACTTCGCTGGCCCACTGCCTGAGCCTCGCCCTGAACAAGTTGATGCTTTAATCGCTCGTTTATAAAATGCGAAGATGGCTCAGTCGGCAGCGGGTAGCAGCAGTAACACCGAACATCCTACCCGTCGTCCGTTCGATTCCAGTCCAGCGTTTTTCCACTTGGCCGTCGACGAGAAAGCGTCCCCTACCTGTGAAACAACATTTTAAAATCATAATTTCCTTTTGCTGTCCGTTTCACTCATTTTAAAATAGAACATAGGCCACACCCTTTTCCTACTGCAATCCAAGTCGAGCTTCTCATTCCCATTGGCCAATCAGAATCAGTTGATTTGAACTAATGTAAATTCAAAACTAATGTAAATTCCAAAATTAATGTAAATTTTCAAAACTAATGTAAATTTCCAATGAATATAATGTAAATTTCCAATGAACCTAATGTAAATATACATCATTTATCATGATACCTTTTGGTACATGATAAATAATGTAAATTTACATAAATATTTTTTTCTGTGTAGATCAAAACATAAAGCGCTCTACAAGCTTTAGTTCAGTTTTTTTATGTACCTTCTGTTGTAGACCCAGTTTAGTTTAGTGGATTTACGATAGACCGTAGCATAAGCAAGTGGGTGCAAAAGTTCTGCTTAAATTGGAACGGGGGAGGGAAAAACTTTCATGTATGTTTAATCGTGTCGGGAAAAGTTTTCCCCCCTAACCCATCATGGTGTTTCCCCATGTCGATTGAATCGAACTTACTTGCGATGGTTACTTTATCGTTTTCATTAGGAGAAAATTCGCCCCCTAGAACCGGTCCGGCAACTTGTACTGTCCATTTTGGTTAGATCAAAGACAAACAGAAGTTTTTTTTTTTAAATTTTCTCTATTTTCAGCAGTTTATTTAAATTAAAAAAAAATGTGCTTTGGAAAACTTCGTGGATGTTTGGTAATTTCATTTTCATTTTTAATGTTTGGTTTATTATAATATTCTGGCAATGTGTCATTCAAAAATTACTATTTGTCTTAATTTTTCACTCGTCTACAAATCTGTGATAGAGTCTAACTTTGAAGTTCAAACCCTACCTCCCCTCCCACCCAAAAATGAACAACGTGAACGATATAAGACCTCTTACCTCAACGATCGAATCTCCGGGTACAGATTGATATCGCCGTTGGCCATTCCGTACCAGGAGAACTGTTGCTCCTGGACCTGCGAATCGTTGAAGCTGCCGTACAGCATCAGGTGGCCGTCGTTGGACAGCCAGATCGCCTTGTTGCTCTGCAGGATCTCCTCTGGATAACGTGGTTAGTTTTTTTGTTTTGCATTTCAGCGCGAATGATGGCGTAGCATGTGTCGGTGACAGAAAAACCGGTGAAATAAAGAAGAAAAAACGAGTAAATTAATTAAAAAATAATTAAAACGTTCCCCACAGCAACATCGCGCGCGGGAAACCAGCTGCACACAATGCCGTTGGTTCATCGCGTTAACGTTAAAAGAGGAAAATGTGGAAATGTTTGTGGGAAATTTCGATGGGCAAAAACACGAGGATGCGGTTGTCCCGGTTTGTGGGTAATCATTTGTGGATTCTCGTGTTGCATGACTGAACACAATCGCCAATGTTTGCGGTTGATTGGACATGAGGGCCCCTGTTATGTCTGTCCCGCATTTTTACTTTGAGTGTTGAAATAGTGTCAAATTTAAACGATTGTTTGGTTTTTATTAAATTTGCTTATTTTGTGTTTTATAATATTCCGACATTTTGAATTATCAATCAAGGTTTTAACTAGTTCTTTTTCAATAACTAAATCTACTGGAACAATAAGGAAACGTTGCCAATTTTGTCTTGGTCGTATTTATATTTTCATAAAACATTCATAAAGCTAAGCGATTTACCTACATCCATTGTTTTTGCCTTCTTCACCTTACTGAGGAAAGGCTATAAAATCACTCGAAAAATGAACTTTTTATTCAGACCTCCTAGATCTACCGTCATTTATACATATCGACTCAGAATCACCAGCTGAGCAAATGTCTGTGTGTTTGGCTGTATGTAGACACCGACACCGAATCAATGTCACTGGACTATCTCGTCACTGACTAAGCCTATTTTGACCGTATTGACCTCATTCGATTCGTCTTGGGGTTTCATAAGCTCCTATTGAAATTTATATGATTTTGTAAAGTACATCAAAAGTTATGCTCAAAAAACTGCTGCATATAAATTTCACAATTTGCAAAAAAGGGTGGTTTTTGCATGAAAACCTGTCATATTATATATTTTTAGAATGGTTTTGATATGACCTTTCTTGTGGATTAAGAATTTTCAAGATCTGACTTACCTATCAAAACTTACAAGAAGTTTAAAAAAATGGTCTGAATTTACATAACCTCAAATGGTCGGGGCTGATCGCTACGAAAAAGCCATGTAGAGGGATGCCATTTGGTGGATTAAGTAACGTCATGAAATATTTTGATTAATAAATATGAACTGTAGTTTTCATTTGCAGCAAATGAGCAAATTTACAACTAGTTTTGATATTTTGTCAAGTTAATATTGAAGCAATGTTCGCAGAAATCAGCCCGTTTTGTTTTTTTTAATTGTGGATATGCCTTAATCTTTTATACAATTGTCATGGTTCATCCATACGCGATATTTGAATATTCAAAAAGAGTTTGTAATAAGAGTTCGTACACCCACATTCTGTGATAAAACATGTGAAAAATTGACAGTTTGCCAAAAATCTAGTACTACGCATTGTTCGGAAACTCATGTCGAACATTTTGCCACAAAAAGCTCATTAAAGATTATGTGAAACACCTTTGAGAAAAATCACGTAACTTAAACAAGTTTTGATTGTTGCAAATGATAAGTATAAAAATAGCAAATATGTCGAGTTTCGAAGGGGTTCAAAAACTGGCGTCCCCTTTAAAGTCATACTTTGGTAACTTAAAAATTTACCTTCAAGAAAGTTTTTTAAAAAATATTGATTTTCATACAGATCCAAATAAGTCAAAATTATTTTGAATTCATTTTTTATGTAAAACGAAATTTACAATGAAAATAAACATTAGTGAAATTTTTATGAAGTGCACCGTTTTCATGTCATAGTTATTCTTGGGTTTTTCTCTTTTTCATATCACTTTTTCATGATCACTATATGTTTAAAAAACAACATCTGAAAAAATTTTGCCATTTTGAAAAAAGTTATTTCAAATTATTTTTATTTCATAAGCAATATTTGAAAATGTCACAAAAAAGTGTTTTTAGTCATTATTTTATAATAAAATTCATTTGTTTATCATTTAGAGCAAAAAAAAAAAACAAAAAAAATTTCGAAACATTTAAAAAACTGTGCCTTTTTTTAAATACCTATTGGAATTGTTAAGTTAAATTAAAAAAAAAAAAAATTGAAAATGTTATCCAAATTTCCCCAAGTTGTCTGAAGTTTGATTGAAAATTAGGTTTTATATCAAAAATAGAAGCCCTTTTGAATTTATGTTCTGAAAATTTATTATTTTTGCCTCAAAACACGCCTGGATTTTTTAAAAGGTCATTTGTTTAATGAAAAATAGTGCTTTTTTGAAACCAATTTTCAGGGACAAAAAAAGACTTAAAAACAAGCAAATATTTATTTTTTTTATAATTTTGTTTCGGTGTAGTCTTCGTCCATACCTATAACTTTTCTAAGATTTAGAGCTTTGGTGTCTTCGGGACAAATGATTAGGGTCAATAGGGGCATCTTTTGGTATGGTGGACATTAGGATGGGCCAAATTTTAGGGTGGTTCAGAATTTTTATTTTGGCGGGATGACGAGATAGCGCTTCGGTGTCTTCAGAAAAGTTGTAGGGAACACCATTCTGAGCAACTTTGCTGAAGAGCACAAAGCTCTATCTTCAAACTGGAAGTTTCTGGAGCCATTTTTGTAATTAAGGTTGAGGTGTTAATGAAAAAATGAGTTTTTTGAATTTATCAACTCAGGCTTATGTCGTAGCGAGATAGTGTCTTCTAAACATTTGTAAAGCTTATCAAAACACACATTTATCTTCCAAGAGAGCGAAAATCGGACCTTCTAAACGAAAGTTATAGCCAAAATTCGACAAAAAAGACGCCATTTTGAAATGTGAATAACTTGAAAATGTGGTGGAGTTTGACCTCGTTCTTAGAAGGATCTGAAAGTACACATTCTAGAGTACATTTGCTGAAAATATTTCGGAGGTCTTTTTTGTTTAACTCATTTAATCTCAATTTGAAAATATAATAACTTTTGATAGAATTGACTAAAATTCGTTTTAAAAGAATAACAATGTTTATTTTGACAAGCTCTACAATTGTCTAGAAGGGCTCAAAAATGTACAAAATGATCTAGTGGTTGTAAAAGAAGAAACAAGTTTTAGCGGAAATATTTCAGGAACAAATTTAATTATAGCGAAATTAAAAGAAACAACTCGTCTCTTTGTATTCATAGTAAACTGATGATGTAATAATGCTTCATTGTGCATAAAGGAAGGCTTACACTCAATGCAAAAAAAAAACAATGTTATGGCCGAAATATCATAGAATTGCTCTTTTATGTAAAATTTCATTTTTAAGTGTATAGAATATCAAATCGTCGCTGTCATGCTAACTTGTCGGACGTGCATTTTTGTCACTTTCATATGAAAGAAGTTTCGATGTTGTCTTGCCATCTTGGCAATGCATAAAATGGTCAGCCAAACAAAACTTGTTTGTTATTGTTTACATGACGTGCTCTATTTTTCATGGTATATTCATGGTCAAATATTGAAACGTGTTTTTCTCGGAATGTCGAAATACGACAAACGACAAGATAGCAGGACAGCGTCGAAATGAGACATCTTATTGATTATTTTGTTTAGAAAACTTCTAAAACATGAACGAAACGAATGAAAGCCTAAATTTAAAACGAAAGTTCATGTTTGAAATCGCTAAACAATTTCACTTTGTAAGGGATTGATTAAAGTTATGTTTGCCTACAGGTTATCCATGTCATGAAAGATGCAACCAACTCGGTGTAAAGATAACAGAGACGATCTACTTGCAGCTAAGGTCAGCAAGTTCCGCCTGAAGAGACCTCTCCTACATTATTCGTGAAGTTGGTCGCATCCCGGCTGTGAGACCACAACGTTGACGACAACCCACTTACAACGGCTCTCGGTAGGGTTCACTGTTATGCGCAAGAATGGCGGTCATTCCGCTCTGGAGGGATTTTGGCCGCAACATTCCGCCACCAGCTTGTGGTCAGAACGCGTTGGATTGAATTGTCTGAATATGCTTCTGGTGGATGGCCCTTTCAGGACCTTGATTTTCAAATTTGATCTTGTTGAATTTCGTGTTAATTTTAATTGATAGTAATTTGGAATTATGTTCTCAGGAAAATAAACAACACAAGTTACATAAATCCATGAACTGCACAAATAATCCACTGCGAACATAACCCTTCAAGGGGTTCGTTTTGTTGTTCCCCACAGGGATGCGCTAAACCAAGAATTTATCCCGAATACGCGTTTACACAAGTAGTTACATTCAGTTACACAAAGGACAGATCAACATAACTAGTCGTTGTTGTGTTGGCATGACACAGTCACGTTCAAATATTGAAACGGGCAACAATTGCCACTTGTAGTACAACCAACTAACTGAAACGGAAATGTAAACACATAAAACGGTTATCAACACAAATCAGATTGACAGCTGTCAGTGGTAGGTATGTTTTGGTAAAATTCTGAACACTGTCAAACTGTCTTCGTTTGTTTACTTTTTCATTTTAGTGGTCACTTTGGCACATACCATACAAAGTTTTGAGCTTCACTCGAATTTCACTGAATGTAAACGTCAAATGACTCAAAATAACCCATATGACAAGTAAGCTCAACCATATCGATGGCAGAGCACTAGGGTGGTGGTGGTGATCATTTTTAATTACCCTCGTAAAGCCAATCGGGCACGCCATTGTAGATGATGCCCGGGATGGCGGTTTTGGTGAGCCGGTACGTCTGGGTGGCCCGCGCCGACGGCTTGTAGTAGATGTCGTACGTGTGCACCAGCACTATCGACTGGCCCCGGGGCGTGAACTCGGCGTGCAGCAGGAACGGCCACTCGTCATCGTCCGCCTTCAGGGTGAGCTGGATGGTTTCGCTGGAACGAGGAAGCGGGAGAAAATGCGGAATTTGAGCCTGGTGAGTAAATGTGGGTGTTTGTGTGTGTGGGGGGGAAGGATATTTACGTTTATGGTAATGGTACGTCGGTCAAGTGGCCCGGAGCGAATGTCTGGGATGTCCAGATTTTGGGACATTTTCAGCTAGTTTAGATGGAAGGACAATACGGGTTATGGTTGTGCCCTCGAGGGCATTGTTGCAAGATAAAGGATCTTTTTGAGATGACCAACGCATGAGAAATTTGAGATTTTTTAGATAAAAGCCAGGTATTTTCTCCATGTCAAAGTTTTCTGTGAGCTATTGAAGGTTAGTTGGTAAACTATCTAAGTAAAGAAAAAAATCAATCAGTTTAATTTATGTGAAGGCTTTAGAAAAAAACAAAGGGTGTAAACTGAAATTTCCAAAACATGTTGTATTCAAATCGTTGCCATACAAGTTTTCCTTAACGCTCGTCGTACTCATCCTACGCGATAACCTCGTTGGGTAAATGTACAACTCACGTTCAAAAAATCTTGTTATACAACTTGTTGCATAAACTACTACAGTTAAGGCTCGATTATCCGAAGTTTCGATTCATTGACAAGAAAATGTCATAATTTGGCCTCTAAAATGAATTCAAAATTTCCAAATCACTTTAAGAGAATTTTTGGGGTCATATTTTAGCAATACCTTTGGATTCGTTGGAAATAAGGGTGTTTTCCAAAATCTAACTTTTAAGGAATAATGTTTTTTGTCTTCTATAAAGTTGCCAATTCAACCCAAATTTTATATCTGAGCAGTTCTCTCAGATTTCGGTCATTCGATTTTTGTTTTGTTTTTTTAAATGGGTAATTCTCCGCCAACTCACACAGCAGTTGCCCCGACCCCTCTTCGATTTGCGTGAAACTTTGTCCTAAGGGGTAACTTTTGTCCCTGATCACGAATCCGAGGTTCGTTTTTTGATATCTCGTGACGGAGGGGCGGTACGACCCCTTCCATTTTGAACATGCGAAAAAGAGGTGTTTTTCAATAATTTGCAGCCTGAAACGGTGATGAGATAGAAATTTGGTGTCAAAGGGACTTTTATGTAAAATTAGACGCCCGATTTGATGGCGTACTCAGAATTCCGAAAAAACGTATTTTTCATCGAAAAAAACACTAAAAAAGTTTGAAAAATTCTCCCATTTTCCGTTACTCGACTGTAAAAAAATTTGGAACATGTCATTTTATGGGAAATTTAATGTACTTTTCGAATCTACATTGTCCCAGAAGGTTCATTTTTTCATTTAGAACAAAATTTTTCATTTTAAAATTTCGTGTTTTTTCTAACTTTGCAGGGTTATTTTTAGAGTGTAACAATGTTCTACAAAGTTGTAGAGCAGACAATTACAAAAATTTGATATATAGACATAAGGGGTTTGCTTAAAACATCACGAGTTATCGCGATTTTACGAAAAAAGTTTTGAAAAAGTTGGTCGTCATCGATCATGGCCGTTCATGGTCACCCGCGACAGACACGGACGACGAAACAAAGAGAAACGCAAAAAGTAACTTTTTCAAAACTTTTTTTCGTAAAATCGCGATAACTTGTGATGTTTATAAGCAAACCCCTTATGTCTATATATCAAAATTTTTGTAATTGTCTGCTCTAAAACTTTGTTGAACATTGTTACACTCTAAAAAATAACCCTGCAAAGTTAGAAAAAACACGAAATTTTAAAATGAAAAATTTTGTTCTAAATTAAAAAATGACCCTTCTGGGACAATGTAGATTCGAAAAGTACATTAAATTTCCCATAAAATGACATGTTCCAAATTTTTTTACAGTCGAGTAACGGAAAATGGGAGAATTTTAAAACTTTTTTAGTGTTTTTTCGATGAAAATACGTTTTTTCGAATTTTAGTACGCCATCAAATCGGGCGTCTAATTTTACATAAAAGTCCCTTTGACACCAAATTTCTATCTCATCACCGTTTCAGGCTGCAAATTATTGAAAAACACCTCTTTTTTCGCATGTTCAAAAATGGAAGGGGTCGTACCGCCCCTCCGTCACGAGATATCAAAAAACGGACCTCGGATTCGTGATCAGGGACAAAAGTTACCCTATAGGACAAAGTTTCACGCAAATCGAAGAGGGGTCGGGGCAACTTTTTCCGATTTCGTGTGAGTTGGTAGAGAATTACCCAAATCCGACTGAAACTTTTTCGGTGTCTTCGGTATGCCCAAAGAAGCCATTTTGCATCATTAGTTTGTCTATATAATTTTTCATACAAATTTGGCAGCTGTAGGGGAGAGTGAGGAGACTTGATCCCCGGGGACACTTGATCTCAAGCCTGTATCTCGTCAGCATGTGGGTAAATCAATTAGGGACCATCCATAAACCACGTGGACACTTTATGGGGGGGGGGGGTATGGTGATTTTCCACGATCCATACAAAAAAACATTTTTTTTGTATGGAAAATTGTCCACGGGGCTAACAGATTCCCAAAAAAGTGTCCACGTGGTTTATCGATGGTCCCTTAGCTTTGTTCTAGAAAGTTGTGCGAAATTAACTAAAACTCATTGTAGAAAACAGAGAAAAAAATTAAACAATGTTTAGATTGAGTTACACACATTTTTCTAAAACGAGCTGCAAAAAACTTCCAAGAGATTTTTTTTTCTTTGTTTTGATATGTATAGAAAACACTCAACAATTATTCACAAAAATATTTTTTATACATGAATTGTTTGATAAACTTTGCTTACGCATTTGATGTTAAATTTATCGTCATACTATTTTTACAATCAATTGTTTAAAAAAGTGCATTTAGGGAGACTTGATCCCTGCATTTTTACAGTCACTGGAATCAGCCTCAAGATTAATTAATTGGGCTGGGTTTTCATGCATTGTTTCCTTTAGTATAGTTGTACATAACTTACTGCAGTTTGAACCTTTTTCAAAAGTTTTGTAAACAAAAATTTCCAGATTTTGTAAACATGCTTAATTTTTGTCTAAAAAATAATATTTTAGGTTTTTAAAAATTTTACAAACTTTACTTGTTATATTTTGAGCACAAACGTACAGGTTTTATGTGAAATTGCTTTACTTTATAGAAAATTAAAAGTTTGGATGAATAAGAAACATTTTGCTTTTTTTTTTTTTTTTTTTTTTTATTGGGTTTAGAACCACTGCGACCATAGAGTTGATCTATTGCGGTGTACCCATTTTATTATCGCATATTTCAGGATGACACGTTACCATTGAGGGTAGCTGTCATTGGCTGATAATGCGGTATCTCCCAGTTTGGTGAGATTTCCAGAATGAAATCAACAACCTTGCTGGGGTTTTCATGCCAGATCTCAGCAGGACTTAAAATTGCCTTGTTAAGAATTCGCCTCCGTCTGACATATAGAGCGCTGCAGTCACATAATAGATGTTTTGCAGTTTCGGGTTCACAGTCACAGAACTGACAGATATCAGTTTGACTAAGCCCAAGCTTCTTCAAATGATATTTTGACGGACAGTGTCCTGTTATAAGCCCGATATATATTTTTAGGGTTGTTTTGTTCATTGTTATTATTCTTTTGATTTTTGTTTTGAAGGAGATATGAACTCTTTCGATTGTCTTAAAGATTGTGTTGTCATCCATTGTGTTTGAATCGTTGTTTCTTCGTATTTTGTAAATTCCATTGTCATCACACTTTTCGAGATTCCGCAGAAAGGCTCAGGTCCTATGAAGTACCCATCCGAGCCTTGTCTAGCAAGAGAATCAGCTTTTTCATTACCTTCTATTCCTTTATGTCCAGGAACCCAATACAGATGTACAAGGTTTCTAGAAGCAAGCTTTTTTAGGAGTACTATACATTCCCATACCAGCTTAGACCGGCACATGGGTGATTTTAGAGCATTTAATGCAGCTTGGCTGTCTGAGAAAATGCAGATTCTAGCATGTCTGTAGTTCCTTTTCAGGCAGATCGCTGCGCATTCTAATATTGCATAAATTTCTGCTAGAAATACAGTTGTCCACTGACCCATGGGTATAGATACACTAATACCCGGACCTGTAATTCCTGCACCCGTTTTATTTCCCATTTTTGATCCATCAGTGTAAAAAATGACCGATCCTGTTGGAACACATGGTCCTCCAGACTCCCATTCCTGGCGATTAGGCTCCGTTACTTTGAATGGTTTGTCGAGATCCAACTTGTTTTCCAACCAGTCTTCAGTCATAAAAACTCCTTGGGTTATTTTAATATGTGATAGAATTGTTAAATGTTCTGTGGTACTGTTTTCGTCTATATTTTGTGTTCTCCTTAGCCTTAGTGCACTCTTAACAGCTTCAATTTGCACATATATTGCTTAAGATTTCTTCAAAATGTTGAAAGGGGGATCAAGTTACCCCTAACATTTTTAAAATGCCGGTTAAGAATATTTTTTTAAAACGCTAGGCATGATTCGAAGAGTGTATCTGAGGAAATACCCTTATTAGCCAAACATAGAAGAATGTTTAAGCTTTCAATTCATGCAAAAAGTTTATAGTTTTGTGAGACATTGACAGAGTTATGTGCGATACAAAAAAAGGGGATCAAGTCTCCCCACTCTCCCCTACATACAAAAATGACATATGAAATTTCAAAAATCAGTATCTTTTGAAGAATTTTTTTGATCGATTTGGTGTCTTCGGCAAAGTTGTTGGTATGGATATGGAATACACTGGAAAAAAATGATACACGGTAAAATTTTTTTTGGTGATTTTTATTTAACTTTTTGTCACTAAAACTTGATTTGCAAAAAAAAAAACACTATTTTTTTCATTTTTTGTTATGTTTTAAAGGACATCAAATGCCAACTTTTCAGAAATTTTCAGGTTGTGCAAAAAATCTTTTACCGAGTTATGAATTTTTGAATCAATACTGTTTTTTGAAAAAATCGAAATATTGGTCGCAACAATTTTTCAACTTCATTTTTCAGTGTAAAACTAAACTTGCAATCAAAAAGTACTTTAGTGAAATTTTGATAAAGTGCCCCGATTTCAAGTTATTATTATATGCTTTATTGAACTTTGTTGATACGACCCTTAGTTGCTGAGATATTGCCATGCAAAGATTTAAAAACAGGAAAATTGATGTTTTCTTAGTCCCATCCAAACAACACACCATTTTCTAATGTCGAAATCTCAGCAACTAATAGTCCGATTTTCAATGTTAAAATATGAAACATTCGTGAAATTTTCCATTCTTTTCAAAAATATCTATTTTCGAAATATTTTCATAATTTTTAAACCAAGACTAACAATTTAAAAAGGCCAAACATTCAATATAACGCCCTTTTAAAATGTTAATCTTGATTTAAAAATTTTGAAAATATTTTTTTTCGAAAAAATCGAAAAATCAGCTTATTAATAAAAAAATTTAAAGGTGGGCAAACATGTGCACTAATTTTTAAAATGAAAAACTGCGACTATTTTCAAAAAAGTAACCTAAAAATTGATTTAACTTGAAAACGGTGCATTTTATCAAAATTTCACTAGAGTACTTTTTGATTGCAAACTTTTTACATCAAAAAATGAAGTTGAAAAATTGTTGCGACCAATTTTTCGATTTTTTGAAAAATATCAGTGTTGATTCAAAAATTCATAACTCGGTAAAAGATTTTTGGCACAATCTGAAAATTTGTGTTGTCCCCTAAAACATATAAAAAATAGTGTTTTTTTTTGCAAATCAAGTTTTAGTGACAAAAAGTTTAATAAAAAATCACAAATTTTTTTTAACGTGTATCATTTTTTTCCAGTGTAGTCCGTATCCATACCTACAACTTTGCCGAAGACACCAAATCGTTTAAAAAAATTACAGATTTTTGAATGTTCATACATCATTTTTGTATGGACAGCTGCCAAATTTGTATGGAAAATTATATGGGCAAACTAATGATGCAAAATGGCTTCTTTGGGCATACCGAAGGCACCGGAAAAGTTTCAGTCGGATTAAAAATACAAAAATTAAAATTGAAGAAAAAAGATCGATTTCGGAGAGAATTGCTCATCTCATCTTTCGGAGAGAATTGCTCATCTCAACCTCATCTTTCGGAGAGAATTGCTCATCTCAACCTTCTGCGGCCAAATTTAGAAAAAAGCAATTGTAATGTAATCTTTAGAGAATGTCATTCCGGACGCTTACAGAGATCTTAAAAATAAATATTTTTATAATTTGACAAGTCAATTTGGATTTAAGGGCCAAAAATCTTCATTTGAAAATGTCTAATTTTCAAAAGAAATTGTATGGGACCACCCTAACGAATTTAACGATCCATAAAAAATAATATGGCATTTTTGGTTACGCAAAAATAAAATAAGATAGTATTAGTTCAAAAGATCGCGTCTGTTTATACCACATCAAGTACACATTTAATTAGATTGAATGTTTACTTGAAGCGTTCCCTGTCCAGCCAATTAGAACAATTACATTTCCGGCATATCCCGAGACCGTCATTCAAAACCGTTTAAAACAAAATGTCGTATCATTTTACGAGGAAATTTCTTACCCTCCCTCTTCAACCTACTCCCCCTCCCAAAGGACAAAAAGTGCCCATCAAACCATCATGTTGGAAATCCCGGAACCTCCAAGGGACATCCAAATAGAACAATGTAGCCAAACGTCAGTCTGCGGGATGCTGCTGTTTGAAAACACGTGTCATTACTATTTTAATGGCGCCATAATTGCACGTGAATATCAAGTGGATCGAGGCCGCGTCATGGTTTTTTTCTTCTTTTCTGTTTGTGTCTTTGTTGGCCTAATCGGAGGTGGGCTGGGAAATTTCCACCCAAGTCACAAAAGGCACAACGGAACCGAATAATGGTGATGATGATGGGCGGTGGTGATGGGCACAAGGAAAAAAGCACGTTGCCGTTCACTGGTTGAGCCCGTTTTGTGAAGGGAAGTTTTTAGGGGAGGTTGAATACGTTAAGCACAAAGTTCTCATTACTATCCACTTTTGAAACATGAGACAGATTCACTAAAGATTATAAAATTGTTGGTGTTTTTAGAATGCATGTGGACATTTAATTGTATGTAATCATCAGAATTTTTTAATATATTGTACAAAAAACCATGATCAGAGTCGAAATTGAATATTTTTTACTTAAATAAATTCCCATCCATTTCTCATTCACCCCAACCCACCCTTTTCACCTGAGACTTTGTTTATTCTACTTTAATGAGTCATTAAGTCTGCGGTAATGGCTGTCCATCGTTTTGGCTTCTGTCATACAGCTTTAGAATCTCAGCCCCCATCAACATATAGACGGCTCTTCTTTTCGATTATTATTGTTCACTGTGGGGAAACTTTCAAGGTTCGAAAATTGTCGACCTTCCGTTAGATTTCAGGGACACCTCAGTCAAAACAACTATAAGCTATGGTGAATCTTTGAGAGCAAAAGTTGTTGCGATTCTCAAAGGAAAGCCCTCGGTTGAAAGAAGAGATTTTTATTCATCTGTCAGCGTCTGATTCTCATTGTTTTGGTCTTTTGTCACGAAATCTTGGCAACAGGACACCAAGAGAGACGGTTGCTCCAGGGGTTGTGAAGCATCCTCCGGGATTACGGTATTATTTACCATTATTAGTATTAGTGACCGTTTCTGCCTCGGGCGTGTCATCTGCCACTGATGTTGCCAATTATTACCACAATAAATGGTTCGAACAAGAAAGAAAATCAGCACAAAAAAATGCTTCCACAACACAGAAATCTCAAGATGCAAGGCTATTCTGTTTCCGGCGAGCTCAAAGCTGTGATGCGATGCGATGAGATGAAATGTACGCTAATTAGTATTGCGACTTTGAATGGGCCGGATGACCGGAAACAGACCGGGTTGACAGAATGTTGAATTTATCATGAATTGGAAAGAACTGCTCAGTTAATGTTAACTGAGAAATTCGGTGAGTTTTTATTCTATTTTTAGAGAAATCATTAAAACTTGTTTTTTTTTTTAATTTCAGTGAGTTTATTAATTTTTATAAACATAAATTTAATATAAAAATCTTCAAAAGAGTTTTTATATTCTTTTAAATATGAGTAGATGTTTTGCCTTCCTCACTGAGGTAAGGCTATAATCCTGCTCTAAAAATGAACTTTCTATTAAAAGCTCCTAGACCCACCTTCATGTATACATATCTACTCAGAATCGAAAACTGAACAAATGTCTGTGTGTGTGTATGTGTGTGTGTATGTGTGTGTGTATGTGTGTGTGTATGTATGTATGTGACCAAAATTCTCACTGAGTTTTTTCAGCACTGGCTGAACCGATTTTGATCGAAACAGTTGCATTCGACTTGGTTTAGGGTCCTATACATCGCTATTGAATTGTTTGAAGTTTCGATAAGTAGTTCAAAAGTTATGCATAAAAATGTGTTTTCACAAATATCCGGATCTCAATTATATGCAAGTAAACGATGTCCGGATCCATCATACGACCCATCGTTGATTAGGTAATTGAAAGGCCTTTCCAATGAGTCCAAGACATTGAAGATCTGGCAACCCTGTCTCGAGTTATTACCACTTAAGTGATATTTATGTACTTTTTTGAAGCCGGATCTCACTTAAATGTATGCAAACTATGTCTGGATCCATCATCCGACCCATCGTTGGTTAGGTA
This sequence comes from Culex quinquefasciatus, assembly GCF_015732765.1. Taxonomy (NCBI): domain Eukaryota; kingdom Metazoa; phylum Arthropoda; class Insecta; order Diptera; family Culicidae; genus Culex; species Culex quinquefasciatus. The sequence goes on along the minus strand of NC_051862.1, from coordinate 145,472,053 downwards.
ATTGAAAGGCCTTTCCAATGAGTCCAAAACATTGAAGATCTGGCAACCCTGTCTCGAGTTATGACCACTTAAGTGATATTTATGTACTTTTTTGAAGCCGGATCTCACTTAACTGTATGCAAACTATGTCCGGATCCATCATCCGACCCATCGTTGGTTAGGTAATTGAAAGGCCTTTCCAATGAGTCCAAAACATTGAAGATCTGGCAACCTTGTCTCGAGTTATGACCACTTAAGTGATATTTATGTACTTTTTTAAAGCCGGATCTCACTCAACTGTATGCAAACTATGTCCGGATCCATCATCCGACCCATCGTTGGTTAGGTAATTGAAAGGCCTTTCCAATGAGTCCAAAACATTGAAGATCTGGCAACCCTGTCTCGAGTTATGACCACTTAAGTGATATTTATGTACTTTTTTGAAGTCGGATCTCACTTAAATGTATGTAAACGATGTCCGGATCCATCATCCGACCCATCGTTTGTTAGGTAATTGAAAGGTCTTTCCAAAGAGTCCAAAACATTGAAGATCTGGCAACCCTGTCTCGAGTTATGACCACATAAGTTATACATTGTGTTCTTTTTTTCTGGATCTAAAAAAATGATGAAACCACTCATATACCCATTTTTGGTAAAAAGTGAGGAAGGCATCAACCACATAGGTGGATTAAGTTAGTTTTTCAAATTAATAACACTTTTATTTTATTATTGAAACATTCACTGATCGCCATATTTGGCAAATTTATACTTTTACCAGCAATTTTGAACGAATACAGAACGATTTGGAAAAGAAGTTTTCCGATCGGGCCCAAATATGGTTTCTTGGCCGAAATTATTAGACCCGTATTTTTTGTTTGGCGATAACGGTGATTTACGGTTTGACATTGTTATGCCCGCATCTGACCCGCCGCCAATTTCGTCGGTCGTTGAGCCGACGGTCGTTTCCAACGACCGAGTCCAGTCCAGTGATCGTGCAATATTAAAAATTAAATACAAAGTTAATTGATTTAAAAAGATTATTATATATTCAATACACTCAAACTCCGATGGTTTGACACCGACTGTTGTCAAACGAACGGGTCACTTTTTAGTTTGACACCCCTTTTACACGGAGTTCACACACAACGTGTTTTTTGATAGTGTGCGTGAGCGCTGTGTAAAAAATGACACTTCGTCACTTTTTAGTTTGACTTTGACCACCAACGGGGTACTGAACATCGGAAATTTACAAAAAAAAGTATTTTTAAACGAGCTCAAACTTGCTAAATATTATTACAGTTTTCAGTTTTCAATTGATTAGACTTCAATTTCCATTGAAATTTTGAAGTTTTTCGAAAAAATGTGCCCCTTGATGTAGGGCGACATAAGCATGAATTGCTCAGTAAAAAATCTACTGCACAGAACTGTTAGAACTGTGTCCTTTTTTTACTTTACAGTAAAAACAATCATTAAAAAAATCATTTGTTTTTCGGCAGGCAACCTGTTTTTGTTTATAATAATGCAAAAGCTCTCATTTTTTTTTCAAAATAATATTCTCATAAAATTGATAAAATGTTAAACGTTATAAAAGTTTTGGAAAATCTATAAAAAATTTCCGCGAAATTTTTAGGTGCAGTTATATGCAAAAACTTACAGGTTCCATCTTAAGTGACCACCATCAAAACTGCTCATATTTTGCATGGGGGTGATAGTAAAATAAATGAATAAAATTTGAAATAACACACCATAGTTTCAAAGTTTCAATAAAAAAAGTGTTTTAAAATGCATTTTTTTTTTAGTTAGTGTTTGCAATCATTGTTTCCAAAAAAAATGAAAGATTGGACGAAAAGAAAAAAATTAGCGAAAAAAATTGTTTTGCTGTACTGTAAATCACAAATTTACGAATATTCAAAAGATTTTTTATTGAACCCAAATAAGTAAACATTGATTCTTAACTCAATGGAATGCGCTTTACATTGATTTCATCTGGTTGCACTTGATTTTTCTTCGGAATTTTGATGTTTTTTGGGAAAATATTTTTGCTGTCTTCAAACTGCTTTTGCTTGTTTTTTTTTGTTCGGGAGTATAAATTTTATGGCGGACTTTCACTTATTTTCGTTGCAACATTTTTTTCCTTTGTGTACGACATTGATGGATTAGCAAAACATTTCCTAATCAATACAATTTACCCTACTGTTTTGATTGAATTTAATGTAAAAAACTATCAGCAATCGAACACAACTGTCAGTTTTCCCGTAAGTGCTCCACGGCGTGTTTTCTAGTAACACCTTATCAGGAAAAAATAGTCATCGCTACTTTTAAATGTCTCTTATAGGAAATTTTCTCAGCTTTCCAATGCTTCTAAGAGTTTTTTGTTCTAAAATCCTTCATCATTTATTGAAAACTTTTGAAAAACAGTTCAGTAAATTAGTCAAATTATGTGTTTAAAGTGTCATTTACTTATCAAAATATGCAATATTAGACAAGAAACAAATTTGTAGAAGGTTGCAAATCGCTAAACATTTTGAAAATTATATTTTAACTGAGTATTGAATTTGTTGGATTTATTCAGTAATTAAAATCATAAAACCGCATTTCAATGAAAATTTTACTGGAATTAATAGATTATTACATATTTTTTGGCGAAATATATCACGAGTCTGCTCTGATATGGCTGATACAACCAAATTTTTTGCAGGTGTGAGATTGTTAAGGGTTTTATAGCATTTGTATGAATAAATATGATATTTCCATATACAGCAATTCCATTTGAAAAGAGCCTAAACCAAAAAAAAAGTTCTCCGATCGGGCTCAAAATTTTTCTGGGGGTTCCTTGGCCAAAATAATTAGACCCGTATTTTTTTGTTTGGCCATTAGGGTGGCCTACATCGTGCTAGGGTGGTTCAAAAATGGCAATTTTCGTCATTTTCGCAAAACCACTTTTTCTAAAAATCATATCTCGCGCCATTTCATCCGATTTTAGCTGTCTTAGACGCAAAGAAAGGTGATGAGTTTGGCTATTTGGGAAAAATAGTAAAAGTTCCAAAATCTAGCTTAACTATTGAAAAGTCGTATGAAAACTTAAAATGGCGTTTTGACCGTGTCTGGACCAAAGAGCCTATGTCTGAAAATATTTTTATCGGATTCCTCGGAAAATTTCATAACATATCAAAAAATTGGCGATGTCGAACCGTACGTTTTGGAGATACGATTTTGAAAATAAAAACTGCGTTTCGACGCGCCACGCGCAAAACGGAAAATGACGAAATCGGCAAAAATCAACTTTTTCACTAAAACTGCGATAACTTTAAAATTTCAGCGATGACCTATACATGTCTGGGTACCAAAATTTTCGTAATTGAGAGACGCAACTTTTGGTACCATAACATCTATAGGTCATCGCTGAAATTTTAAAGTTATCGCAGTTTTAGTGGAAAAGTTGATTTTGCCGATTTCGTCATTTTCCGTTTTGCGCGTGGCGCGTCGAAAACGCAGTTTTTTTCAAAAATCATATCTCGGAAACGTACGGTTCGACATCGCCAATTTTGATATGTTATGTGAAATTTTCCGAGGAATCCGATAAAATATTTTCAGACATAGGCTCTTTGGTCCAGACACGGTCAAAACGCCATTTTAAGTTTTCATACGACTTTTCAATAGTTAATTTTGAACTTTTTACTATTTTTCCCAAATAGCCAAACTCATCACCTTTCTTTGCGTCTAAGACAGCTAAAATCGGATGAAATGGCGCGGAGATATGATTTTAGAAAAGTGGTTTTGCGAAAATGACGAAAATTGCCATTTTTGAACCACTAGCACGATGTAGGCCACCTAATGGCCAAACAAAAAAATACGGGTCTAATTATTTTGGCCAAGGAACCCCCAGAAAAATTTTGAGCCCGATCGGAGAACTTTTTTTTTGGTTTAGGCTCTTTTCAAATGGAATTGCTGTATACAAACATGAACCAGTAACAAAGATACAAAACATGATTAAAAATCGAAAATGTACTACAAATTACTGTTGCATGCTTCAAAAGCCATATTTCAATGAGTCTAAAGTATATATTTTTTTTAATGTTTTACTGTTGAAAATGCGTTTAAAAGTAGCAATCAAGTTCGTGTGTTTAAATTGATAATGTTGAAAACACATTCACAAACATTTTTTTGGTTGAACAAAAATATAATATTAATTTCAACAAAAAATCAAACAGCAGCCTCTATTACAATCTATTTTAACAAAACTCAAGAAAAACGTTGTAAAACGTTTTTAAAACAGATAAGACTTTGATTACATTGCTGATTACTTGATCATTTCATACATAAAAAACTAAAAAATAAACTTTCCTACTCATGAAAAGTATTTCTCCTGAAACTGTCACAGTAATTTGTAGTTCAATTTCAAGTAATTAACATGTTTTGGTATCCATGCAACTGGTTAATTTTTGGTTAAGGAAATATGATGTTTATTCATAAAAATCTAATTACCCTTAACAAACTCAAACCTGCAAAAATTTCGGTTGTATCAGCTAAATCCAAGCTAAATCAGAGCAAACAGCTGATATTTTTACACACAAATTATGTAATAATCTATTAATTCTAGTAAACATATATTTTAATACGGTTTTCTGATTTTAATTTAGGAATGAATCCGGCATATTAAGAAAATCGGTTGAAACTTATCTTTTTGCAATGTTTAGCAATTTTCAACCTTTTACAAAGTTGTTTCTTGTCTTATTTTGCACATTTTGATGATTAAATGACAATTGTTAAAAAAAAGTTTCCTATAAATGATGAAGGATTTTAAAACAAAAATCTTAAAATAAAGATATCTCAGAAACTTCTCGATGAAACATTTTGCTCTAAGAAGCATTGGGAAGCTGAGAAAATTTCCTCTATAACACATTTGAAAGTAGCGATGACTATTTTTTTTCCTTAAGGTTGTCCAGAAAACACGCCGTGGCTCATCCACAGGGACGCCTTTCGGTTCTACGTGAAAAAATCATTAAAATTGATTACACCAGAGTTAACTTGACGTTAAATTTTCTCTCAGATAATGCATTTAAAAAAAAAGTTTTTCAATAATCTTATAAAAAGAGTAGAGTCCAAGGGCGTGAGGGTTGTTCAAACATCACCAAACTTGGGATTCTTTATTTTTGAGACAAAAACAATCCCCGAGCCAAATATGAACAGGTTTGATGAGGATCGGACCCTTATAGAATTCAGTAAGAAAATTTTATTATTCCAAAAAGAGGTTTATGTTAAAAAAATACAAAACACCAAAATTATCAAAATTAATCTCATCAAAAACCTTAATAACTGCTAATGAAAGAGAAAAAATAGGATAAGATTAAAAGAAAAAACAAAAAAAGAATGTAAAAAAAAGCTTACATGAAATCATGATCCCAATTACATTGCAAAATCTAGTTATTTATGTTTGTTGGAATGCAAAATCTCACTTTTTAAAGCATAGTTTGCCTTTTGACATTGTTTTGCCTTCCTCACCGAGGTAAGGCTATAATCCTGCTCGAAAAATGAACTTTTGAAATACAGCTCGTAGACCTATATTCATGTATACCTATCGACTCAGAATCGAAAACTGAACAAATGTCTGTGTGTGTGTATGTGTGTGTGTGTGTATGTATGTATGTGTTCAAAATTCTTGCCAAGTTTTCTCAGCACTGGCTGGACCGATTTTGATCAAACCGAATGCATTCGACTTGGTTTAGGGTCCCATACATCACTATTGAATTGTTTGAAGTTTCGATAAGTAGTTCAAAAGTTATATATAAAAATGTGTTTTCACATTTATCCGGATCTCACTTATATGCATGAAAACTATGTCCGGATCCATCATCTAACCCATCGTTGGTTAGGTAATCAAAAGACCTTTCCAACGAGTCCAAAACATTGAAGATCTGGCAACCCTGTCTCGAGTTACGACAACTTAAGTGATATTTATGTACTTTTTTGAAGCTGAATCTCACTTAAATGTATGTAAACGAAGTCCGGATCCACCATCCGACCCATCGTTGGTTAGGTAATCGAGAGACCTTTCCAACGAATCCAAAACATTGAAGATCTGGCAACCCTGTCTCGAAATATGTCCTCTAAAGTGGTATTGATGCACTTTTTTGAAGCCGGTCTCACTTAAATGTATGTAAACTATGTCCGGATCCACCATCCGACCCATCGTTGGTTAGGTAATTGAAAGGCCTTTCCAACGAGTCCAAAACATTGAAGATCTGGCAACCCTGTCTCGAGATATGTCCACTCAAGTAATATTTATGTACTTTTTGGAAGCCGGATCTCACTTAAATGTATGTAAATTATGTCCGGATCCACCATCCGACCCATCCTTGGTTAGGTTATCAAAAATCCTTTCCAACTAGTCCAAAACATCGAAGATCTGGCAACCCTGTCTCGAGATATGTCCACTTAAGTGATATTGGTGCACTTTTTTGAAGCCGGATCCCACTTAAATGTATGTAAACTATGTCCGGATCCACCACCCGACCCATCGTTGTTTAAATAATCAAAAAACCTTTCCAACGAGTCCAAAACATTGAAGATCTGGCAACCTTGTCTCGAGTTATGATTACTTAAGTTATATGTGTGTACGTTTTTTTCTGGATTCAAAAAAATAGCTGAAATATGTGTCCAAACCACTCATATTACCCATTGTTGGTAAAAAAAGAGGAAGGCATCAACCACATAGGTGGATTAAGTTAGTTTTTGTATGAAAAGATTGATCTTCACCGGTTGAGAAACACTGATCAAAAATGAATCATCAAAGGAATTCTCACAGAATTATGCCAATAATTTGTATTCACTCTTTAACTTAACCACAATCTGGAATCACTAAATTATTCCCTCTTACCGGTTGACTCTCCCAGAACAGATGGGCCAATCTTTCGCAACATCTGCGGAATCGGCATGGTCCAGGTGAAATAAGCATTATCATTTCCATTTCCAGTTCCCCAAAAGCCAGCCGACCATCAGACGAAATCATACCCATTAATTTACTTAATCTTTGTGGGAGAAGTTGGGTTCTCAGGGGAAATTTCGCGCCCAAATCCGCGTGTCCAACCGCCGTCATTTGCAAATGATAGCTTATAATTAATAACAGCCCTCCCCTCTGGAGGGGGCGGCGAAAAAGCGCGAAAATTTGCCCTTACCTGGTGGTGATGTCGTAGACGGTGTACTGTGCCAGAAAGGAGTGCCGGAAAAGTTTCTTCACGTTCTGCGCCAGCAGCAGGAACTTCCGGTCCGCCGAGATGGAAAATTTGGCCGGCGCTAGGGTTTTCTGATGAGTGAAAGAGAGAGAGAGAAGGGGAAAAGTGATGAGTTATGGTGGTGAAATGAAACTTTCGCCTAATACATATTGGATTTGGTTGACGGGGTTTGCGTGAATAAATGAATAATTATTTGGTCCTGTAACTCGGTTTAATCAGATTCACACCATTGGGAGGAGTTGAAATGTTTTAATCAGTGAGGGGTTGAGGTGTTTTAATAAATTGTTTCATACTTGCGTACCGTCAACTAGGGCGAATCGCGACTACAGCCTGAATAGGGATAGCCGTTTTTCGATTATTGCTCTTTGTCTGTTTATTGTTATGACGGGATTGTTATTGTTATTTTTGAAAGTGGTTGTTAGAGAAATTCTGTTAATTTTTGTGTCATGAAAAAACTGAAAAAAATAATCGAAAAAAAATCTGAATAAGCAAATAGACGACGTTTCAAAAATTGAAACCTTCTTAATAAAAAAAAATCTCCAAAAAAAGACGCCCTTCGTGTTGCAAACATTATGTCAAAGTCATATAAAACCAATACAAGCATCATAAATTCCTTATCGCCGTCCATTAAGCCAGCAGCCTAATAAAATTCCTGTTGAGCATGAAACTTGGTCGGTCGTCATATTTCTTCGCCAGGACTGTGGTCTGCTGGGCTCTGCCAGGGCGACTCAGAATAAGGGCCATGGGTTGTGGTGTACGAGAACAACTTCCGCCCGTGGATCCGAACTGCAACAGTCGCTCGGACCGAAGGGTGTGCAAATTATTGCAGTAATAAATTAGTGGGTAAACAAATTGGTTTGCACGATCGGAAGTGGCGTTTGTGTGTGTGTGGACTTGGCAAATGCTGGATAAATTACCCCCTAAGTGATTGGCTATTGTTTGGTGCACTTAGGTTGGCGTGGGTGACGTGGTGGAATTTTAATTAAAAATGCACCTTATTGATATAACTGAATAAATTGGCAGTAGTAAAAGCTTGAAGTGCACAGCAAGAATTGATCCTTAAAAAATCTTATCAAACTTTTATTATACTTATGAAATATTGGACGCCCGATTTGGTGGCTTACGCGAAATTAAAAAAAAAACTTTTTTTTCATCGAAAAAACACTTAAAAAGTTTTAAAAACTCTGCCATTATCTGTTACTCAGCAGTTTTTTGGAACATGTCAAAAACAAATATTTTCGTTTTAAAATTTCGTGTTTTTTCTAACTTTTATAGTATAAAAATGTTCTACAAAGTTGTAGAACAGGCAATTACAATTTTTTTTGTGTAAACATTAGGGGTTTGCTTCAAGAGTTATAACGATGTTACGAAAAAAAATTTGAAGGTCCCAAGAATTTCCAAAATATCTTGCATAAAAAAATTCCAGTCAAAATTTAAAAGATCATTTTCAGATGCAGATTTGACATTGGAACTGAAAATTATCAAACAATTTTATTAAAAAATTGCACTGCTTCAAATTTGCCGTTGCAAGTATGTTTTAAAGCTATGTTTGAATCAAAAAGTCGAGGATCATTTTTTTTGTTGCAAAAATCTTCAATATTTCTATGAAATTGGCTTGCAACCACCTTAAAACAAAATTTTAAGTTCAATTTTGCACACTAGATAATATTATATCATTAACTTTGAGCATGATTCAACCAGTAACATTTTTTTGTGAAATTTCATTTGCCGTGAAAAAAGTGTTTTTTTCCAAAACCGGGAATTCCTGAATCCTGGGATTTTTTATGATTTGTCCCGGGAATTTCCCAAATTAAAAAATAAAAACAAATTTTTGTCTAGAAATTCAGATTTGGTTGTGGAAATAGATGAACAGTTAATAATATTAAAGAATTATAATTTGTATTCGGCATATATCAGCAGCATATTCAGTGTATTTGGGAAAACTTTTAAATTTAGTTTACCTATCTGCAAAATGCCTGGAGCTATAAATATTTCCTATTTGATGTATATATTTTTAAGAGATTGAGATATCTACGTATACAGTCATCAGGGGTGACGTTGGGTCTGGGGGTGAGATTGGGTCATACAAATTTTTGTATGATCCAATCTCACCCCTAGACTCTATGCCACCCTGGTAACGGTATCTATGATCTAAAATTTGGAAAAAAAATCAAATCAAATTATTTTTCATCAAACACTGGCATGTGGGGCAAATTAGGACAAATGAAACGAGTTTAGACAAATATTTAGCCATTTTTTGCATGAAGTTTTGAATGACTTTGGTTAAAACAAGAACAGAACAAAACAATTTCACAGATCACCGATTTTAAATTTAAAGCTCTAAAATCTCGTTAAGAAATCAGACTGTAGGTTAGGGTGGGTCATTTTTTTTCGAAAGTGCTCGGATCCGGCTGAAATAAAGTCCATCTTGTAGAGGGTATCCATAGGGACTCACATACCAAATTTGAGCTCATTTGGTTGAAAACTGGCTTGTCGCTCGGGGGTTAAAGTTTACATGGAAATTACTATGGAAAACGCGTGCTTTAACTTCAAACGCTCCTACAGGCTAAGCGACAAACTATAGTCCATGAACCCTTAGAGAAAAATGTTCCTTGGACCACCCCCGACACGGCTACCTAGTGTAAGTGTGGACAAACATTGGGCCCTTTACATAAAATATCCATACTGCAGGTTTTACTATATTTTTAATGTATATTATGTAGCGATCGATTGATAAGGTTTAAATAATTTCAATGTAATAAATCGTTTAGGGTCATAAAAGGAAAAAACTCGTAAAAATACAGTAAAATATAGATTTTGTACGGGGAATACTTAATAGGGCTAATAACGATATCGTTCCACTAAAACTCAAAAAAGAAATAGTGGAAATATACTCATGGCAGTGCGTGGCCGAATGGTTGCGCTGTCCGCTTTGTAAGCGGATGATTCTGGGTTCGATTCCCATCTGCTGCAACCTTCCATCGGATGAGGAAGTAAAATGTCGGTCCCGGCCTTGGTTGTTAGGCCGTTAAGTCATTCCAGGTGTAGGAGTTGTCTCCATGCCATAAGTACAAACAACACACCAAACCAAGCCTACTCCGGTGGAATCGCTGGCGGCGGTTGGGCTCGCAATCCAAAGGTCGTCAGTTCAAACACTGGGGTGGAAGGTTCTTTGGAGTATAAAGAGGTTTGGGTGCTCTCCCCATTCAAGCCTTCGGACTCCTAGGTTCGAGCAGAAACTTGCAATAGAGACCACAAAAGACCCGGGGGTCGTTAATGTGGATGGTTTGATAGTGCTGCCAATTGTGATGAAATTTTAAACGAACACTCAGGAAAAGTAGCATTTACAGACAAAGTTTCCTAGCATCACTGGCTCACTCCAACAGGCACTACTGGTGGTGTTGGTGGCCGGACTTTGTTCTTTATTTGACTTCGCTTCTCGCTCGGTTTTCCTTAGCCTTCGATTAGAATGGGTCGTCAAAAGTCAAACGTCAAACGACTTGGCTCGTTTGTTTTTTTGATGGTGCTTGCTAATTATTTACAAGTTTCGGGATTATTTTTCAAGTAACTAATGTAACAAATGTGCAAAAGAACATGTTGCCGGTAGTTGGAAGCAATTTCATATCTTAAGCGCTTTGAAAACGTTAGCGAAAGTGAAAAGACTTACGTTAAGCAGTTAAGATTTCATCTTGCGTGTGGATGTGTGTACCATCAAAATAATGAGAAATGGTCTCGCAAAATAGAAAATAGCGATCAAAAGTGCATTAAATTTGATCTTTTGGGCCAGTAAATGGCATACATTTGCGTGCTTACTCGAGGCGGTGCTGTTACTGGTAAGTTTATAGCCTAAAAAGTATTTCTGGAGCTTTAATCGAGCATCAAACTCTCCATATGACGAAGATAGGTGGGGTATATTTCCCCTATGACGTTGATTCAAAATTTAGGTATATTGTAAAGTGACCGTTATTTCAAAAGAGCGTAGTCCAAAATTACGACTAAATCTGGACGTGGATTTGAATTCTGATCCAGTGGATTAAATCTAAGTCTTAAAGATTGTTCATACCGTCAACAAGGGTGACAGGGTCTGATAAAAAAAATCAAGTAAAAAAAAGGAAATATTTAAAATATGATTTTGAGTATTTTTGTTTAGTTAAGTTACAGTCTTATGGTGTTGTTTATTTTATTAACGTGACTTTAACCTGGAGAGGTCATTCGTCACTTAGAGTCCTATGAATTTATTGGAACACTTAATAGTAGTTTATGCAACAAGTTGCAAAAAGAGGATTTTTTCAGCACGAGTCGTACATTTATCCAACGAGGTTCACCGAGTTGGATAAATACGAAGAGTCACACACATCACATCAAGTTCCATACATTATTTTTTGCAATTCCAAAAAAACACACACTGAGTGAAATTTTACGTCAAATTTTCATGTATTTTGTCAATAAATCGTTTAAATCATTTTTTTTGAAAAGTGTTACTTTTCGAAACAAGTGCTGAAAAGTCTTGCTATTCGATTCTGTTATATTTGGTACAGAAAAGTTGGCTATTTCGTCGTTCAAGAATGACAGGAAAAGTAAGTAGTTTCACGACGGAATTGCAAAAAAGTTATTTCAGTTCTGATTTGATACGGATGTGGTTTTCAATTTCGTGGCAGTGCGTGGCCGAATGGTTACGCTGTCCGCTTTGTAAGCGGATGATTCTGGGTTCGATTCCCATCTGCTCTAACCTTTCGTCGGATGAGGAAGTAAAATGTCGGTCCCGGCCTTGGTTGTTAGGCCGTTAAGTCATTCCAGGTGTAGGAGTTGTCTCCATGCCATAAGTACAAACAACACAGCAAACCAAGCCTACTCCGGTGGAATCGCTGGCGGCGGTTGGACTCGCAATCCAAAGGTCGTCAGTTCAAACACTGGGGTGGAAGGTTCCTTGGAGTAAAAAGAGGTTTGGGTGCTCTCCCCATTCAAGCCTTCGGACTCCTAGGTCTAATCTAATCTAATCTAATCAGACCCTAGCGCAGCCAATCTTTCGAAGGGATCCTGGAGAGTGCGTTAGGTTAGATGACGCCTAGAACTCTTCTTGTCATTTATTAACATTTGTAGTGCGCCATTGCATCGGAATGCATTGAAACATCACAAGCGTTAAAGCGGCCAGGCCTACTGCGTAAAGCCGTATCGCAGAGATGACTCGTAATTGGATTGAGTTCGAGCACAGAGTGTTCGAACAACAACACAATTCTGAATCGACAGGGGAGGAAGAAGCGTGGGGACACACCACCATACGCTTCGAGATTTGGTTGTATTCGTTGGGAGCACCATGCTAAGAAGGTTTGGTACTCCGGGACCCTCTGGGATGGGACATTGTATTTCCACGAATGCCCTGGACACTATTTGCCGTGGTTATAGCGCCACAACTCGCTCTCTGTAACAGTATTCCTAATTCCAGTCCACGCTCACCAAGTCTTAATGGCCTAGTGGTTAGCATTTTTGCTTACCAATCCAAAGGACGGAGGATCGAACCCCGCCTCGAGCGACTTTGATTTTTCGTTCATATTCATCATTTCAAATTTAAGTGTTCTTAACTTTCTCGTTAGGAGCAGATGGGAATCGAACCCAGAACCATTCGCTTACAAATCGAACACCGTAACCAGTCAGCCACGGCCGCTCCTCTCAAGCCTTCGGACTCCTAGGTTCGAGCAGAAACTTGCAATAGGGACCACAAAAGATCCGGGGGTCGTTAATGTGGATGGTTTGATTTTGATTTTTGTGGTTTTAAATTTACTAACGAAATATCAATTTGACTAAATTTATGCTGGTTATAATAATCATACATTCTTTTTTGTAAGCTCGTACTCAGGCCTGTAGCCAGGGGGGTGGGCTTCGGGCTGAAATTTTTGTAAGACATATGGGAGAGAGGGAAGAAGAAGAAAAGAAGAAGAAAGTTTCTTCTTCCAGCTCCCCCCCCCCTGAACCAAAATTCTGACTACACTCCTGCTCGTACTTTTTTAGACAGAGTTATTCAGCAATTCCATTTGAAAAGAGCCTAAACCAAAAAAAAAGTTCTCCGATCGGGCTCAAAATTTTTCTGGGGGTTCCTTGGCCAAAATAATTAGACCCGTATTTTTTTGTTTGGCCATTAGGGTGGCCTACATCGTGCTAGGGTGGTTCAAAAAATGGCAATTTTCGTCATTTTCGCAAAACCACTTTTCTAAAATCATATCTCGCGCCATTTCATCCGATTTTAGCTGTCTTAGACGCAAAGAAAGGTGATGAGTTTGGCTATTTGGGAAAAATAGTAAAGTTCCAAAATCTAGCTTAACTATTGAAAAGTCGTATGAAAACTTAAAATGGCGTTTGACCGTGTCTGGACCAAAGAGCCTATGTCTCGAAAATATTTTTATCGGATTCTCGAAAATTTCATAACATATCAAAATTGGCGATGTCGAACCGTACGTTCCGAGATATGATTTGAAAAAACTGCGTTTTCGACGCGCCACGCGCAAAAACGGAAAATGACGAAATCGGCAAAAATCAACTTTTTCCACTAAAACTGCGATAACTTTAAAATTTCAGCGATGACCTATAGATGTTATGGTACCAAAAGTTGCGTCTCTCAATTACGAAAATTTTGGTACCCAGACATGTATAGGTCATCGCTGAAATTTTAAAGTTATCGCAGTTTTAGTGAAAAAAGTTGATTTTTTGCCGATTTCGTCATTTTCCCGTTTTTGCGCGTGGCGCGTCGAAAAACGCAGTTTTTATTTTCAAAAAATCGTATCTCCAAAACGTACGGTTCGACATCGCCAATTTTTTGATATGTTATGTGAAATTTTCCGAGGAATCCGATAAAATATTTTCAGACATAGGCTCTTTGGTCCAGACACGGTCAAAACGCCATTTTAAGTTTTCATACGACTTTTTCAATAGTTAAGCTAGAGGAACTTTTTACTATTTTTCCCAAATAGCCAAACTCATCACCTTTCTTTGCGTCTAAGACAGCTAAAATCGGATGAAATGGCGCGAGATATGATTTTTAGAAAAAGTGGTTTTTGCGAAAATGACGAAAATTGCCATTTTTTGAACCACCCTAGCACGATGTAGGCCACCCTAATGGCCAAACAAAAAAATACGGGTCTAATTATTTTGGCCAAGGAACCCCCAGAAAAATTTTGAGCCCGATCGGAGAACTTTTTTTTTGGTTTAGGCTCTTTTCAAATGGAATTGCTGTATTCTTTATTAGATTAGATTATATTCTGCCCAACTTGGGCAGGATCGTTTTTTTTGTTTCGCTAGAAAGTAATTAAACAAAATTTCGTGGTCCACAATTAGCTCCTAAAGTACCTTTCAACAATCGGAAGAAACTTTCGCTTCGGTGATTTTCCCGATCCAACGATTTTTTTCAACCCTTTTCGTTACTTTTTGTTTTCAACAAAAGCTGCGCCTTTCACCATCAACGAGTGACGTCAAAAATTCAGTCTCAAAAAAAGTAAAGAGTCTCCCTCTGGTCTGACGCGATTAGATGATATTCAATTTTTTTCGGATAATTCGCTTTGCGCCGTCGCGTCATCATTGTCGCCGCAAGTGTCGCGAGCTGGATTTACTGCCACGTAGGCCGGGGTGATGTTTGGGTTAGATAAAGGACGGGGTTGGCAAGCGATTTTCAATTTTCCTCAAAAATGTCAGCGGGCCGTCTTATCAGCGCGTTGTCATCGTCCGGAAAACAAAATCGAAATCCTGGTGCTAAAATTTTCAGCATCATCGCGGGAAATGCGACCGAGGCTTTAACTTTTTGGGGATTGTTTAGATTAGGATGGGGGAGAAAATTTGAATTTGAGGCTCGGGGGATGTTTGCGCCAAAAGCTGATGTTGATTACAAAAAAGAGTCTTTTCAATTTGGCAAAATGATGATGTGTATCGCGAAACCTTGAAATACTCTTTACCAATTTTAAAGAACAACAAAAAACATTGATTTATATTCTTTTTGCAAATCGCTTTTCCGACCATAAATATAAATCATATTCTCTGCCCTTGAACTGGAAGCAAGCGAAAAAAGGATTGTCGTGTCGGAAAGTTTCCACCCTCGCACTTGAAGTTCAACTTTGTGTTTTACTTCTCCCTACTTTTTACTGCTGCTGCTACTTACCAGCGTCGTATTGGACATCAATATCCGCTCGGAGAGGTTGTTCAGGTTGAGCAAACTGATTTCACCCCAGTGATTCTGGTACAGGAATTCGTCCGCTGTAGAGAAGGAATACGAATTGGAATCTCAGGTCAAGGTGACTTTTTTTGAAACAAATACAGTCATCCCTCATATTCGGAACAGTTTACAGATCGGCCAATGTTCAAAAAATCATAGTAAATCAATGATTGAACTTAATGATTTTCTTTTACCTTCATTTGAAAGCTTTTCTTGCGATCTTTCGAATGCTGTATCGAACAACTGCAAATTTTCACTTTTATATCAAGTTTTTGAAGAAAAACTTTGACCCTTGAAATCCACAAATTCGGAACACTTTTTTCTTACGGATGTAAACAAACTTTGGTTCTCTCCATGTGTACATAATTTTTACAAAATAATGGCTTCAGGCACTAACACCAACGAAAGTCATGCTTAGTTATGTTTTAAGAATGGTCTGATAACTTTTTTTTGTAAAAATATCAGTGAAAATCGGGTGTTCCACAATTGTGGGAGGCACAATAACATTCCACAATTTGGATGCAGTGTTTTGCTGCTCTGGATAAAATAGTCTTGAAAAGAGGTTTTTTATTCAAAAAGTACTACTTTTACCCGTAAAATAGCAAGATAATGTCCAAACGAAGGTCCTAAAAATAGTTGGGTCGACAGAAAAGCTACTTTTGGCATGTTATTGACAAATTATCACAAAAGTGTTCCGAATATGTGGGATGACTGTTTCACAGAAAAAGAATGTTTTTTTAAAAGCTCTTGGGCATTTCAAGGTCAATCGACGACACTTACGTCCGATCCAGCTTCCGTTGAGCTTTTTGGGAGCATACTCTCCGTCGATGATATCCTGCAGCTTTATCCGCTGACCTTTTACCCGGGGGCCTTCGTCCGGTGGGGTGAGCAGGACCTGCAGGGTGGAGAAAGAGAAAGAAAGGTAAGATTATTGGACATTGCTTAATAAAAAAAAAATGCAGGATTGCAGGAGCAAATCTTAAGGATTGATAACTGTCGTCAGTCAAAATTTGAACATTAATTTAGAAAAAAGTATGCAAATCCCATTCTATATTCCAAAAGTACATTGAAATGCTTTTTAAAAATAACAGATTGCATGATATTTTTTTTCATGTTCGATAAAAATTGTTCAATAACCACATGTGTTTCAAAACACATGAATTTGACCAAGGATTTCACTTAATTTTTTCCTATATTAGGGATGAATTGGAATTGGTTAATTTTTTTGATCTAATCTAAGGCTGGTACAGGTTTTGTAAAGTTTTTTTTTTTAAATTTTTGATGTTAAGTACCGCTTGGCTTGTTATTTCAATTTTATACTTGTATAGGAAGAAAGGATGCGTGGACATACCGTGCCAAACAATTTATGATTCATTGGTTGCATTGGTTAAAACATACGACTTTGATAATATAACAATTTGTGTTATTAACAAGATAAGATAAGATAAGCATTTTTCTCATTCTGTTAAAGAACAATCAGAATATTTTGAAATTAACTCATTTATCGAATTTAAAAATATGACATCTGAGGGCTTTGAAATAATCATAACGTCATGATTCGAGTTCCCGGACGCTTCGAAATCCAGACACCTCATCATGTTTTATCAATTATTTGGATATTAGTTCGCATAATCATTGTCAAAACTGTGTTATTTGATGAATTCTAAAATTATCTATCGTTTCAAATATGTTTGGACGCTGCAGCCAATACTAGAACAATTAAATTAAATAAAAACATCAGTTTACCTAAACTGTGAAACATTTCGCTGAAATATTTTATACGCGTTCGAAGCACCGGGAAGGCAAAGCAAAAATTTATGGTTTCCTTAAATTTTGGCAAATGTTTATATAAAATATAGATTGTTTTGATGTTAACAGCTTATTTGAGACCTAAAGAATGCCGTTCACTTAAATTTCAGTTTAAATTTGTGCGATTCATAAGCAATATCTAGTGTCCGGAGTTCGAATCAAAAGTGTTTGGATTTCGAATCAGCTTTTATCAGTGTCCGGGATTTGAAGCACAACAAGTCATTTTAGTTTTGAAATTCTGATGATAAATTTATGAAAAAAAAAAATTTGGAGATGTTTTACGTATTTTTCCTATCTCTAGTCGGATCTGTGTGGAATAGATTACAAGCGATTGTACAATTTTTTCAAATAGAAATTTTAGATTATTTTTTCTGTTTTCTTTGATTTTTTTAAATGTATAAAACAAATTTGAAAAAATCGAGAAAACCTAAAACAAAATTGGCATTGACCGCTATCGAACTAATCAAAAATACAATTTCTTGAAATTATATACTTATATTTACACAATTTTTGATCATAGAATTGTTGTTTTTAAGCTTGAAAGTTTTTTTATCCTTTAAATTCAAAATAAATTAAAACTAGTTAAACATATTTGTAATAATTTATGCGTTAAATTGATACTTAAGGTCTAGAATCGTAAGTGACAACTGAAATACAGTCAAGATCATCCGAATCCCCGATTATCCGATGGTTTGTATAATACTTCAAATAATCGAATCACGAAAAAAAAAGTTTTTTTGCGTTTTTTTTTTCTTTTTTTATCATCAAGTTTGAGTTCTACAACGTCATTTTAGTCAAGTTTGAATGATTGTCTATTAAATTAAAATATTAGTTTATGCAACGAGGTTCACGGAGTTAGGTAAATATGATTAGTGCTGAAAAATATGTTTTGCGACGAGTTCCATACAACATTTGTTTGCAATTCAGAAAAATACCCTTTGAATGGAATTGTAAGTCAAATGTCTATTTATTTAGTCAATCCAAAGTGAATCAAAATAATGTTGAAAAGCATTACTTTTTAAAACAAGTGTTGAAAAGTTCAACTTTTCAGCATTCATTTCAGTATTCAAAAGTAGAACTTCTCAGCATTTGTTTTGAAAAGTGTTTCTATTCGGTTCTTTTATTTTTGGTACAGAAAAGTACAGACGTGCCTCGGTTTAGCACCGCATATGGGGGATGCAAAACCGAGGCGTGCATAACCGAGGCACAGAGCTTATGGGATTTTGGCTATATGGGAGACATTGGCTTTAATCGTACGAAAAATCATGCAAACATCAAAAATTATAGTGTTTTGGAATCGGGATGATGTCAGCTATCAATTAAAATTATTATTTCATGAAAGTTTTCACAAAAATACGTATTTTTCCTGTATTTCGAAAATGCAATTTTTTTTCCTAAAGAAACCAACAATATATTGTAATTGCAATTTGGGTATCAAATGATCAGGGTTTTTTCATACATTTTGGATGTAACAATAACATTTTTAGAAAATACTCAAAATTTTCACAAAACTACGTATTTTCGAAAAAATACTCAAAATTTCGATGTTTGCAATAATGGGTATCAAACGATCGGGATTTTTTCATACGTTTCGAATGTAATAACAACATTTTTAGAAAATACTCAAAATTTTCACAAAACTACGAATTTTTGATAAAAAGTGCTCAAAATTTCCGAATTACAATGTGGGTATCAAACAATCGGGATTTTTTCATACATTTCGAATGTAATAACAACATTTTTAGAAAATACTAAAAAATTTCACAAAACTACGTATTTTCGAAAAAATACTTAAAATTTCCGTTGACGATACAAAGAAACAATTAATGAAAAAATCTCAACCATGTTATACTCATATTGTAAAAAACTGAAATTTGGGGTATTTTTAAAAAAACGTAGTTTTGTGAAAATTTGGATATTTTCACAAATTTGTGTTAAAACTTTTGAAATGTATAAAAAAATCCCGAACATTTGATACCTCTTGTGAAAACCGAAAATTTTGAGTATTTTTTTCAAAAATATGTAGTTTTGTGAAAACTTTGAGTATTTTAATTTTTTTACTTTCGAAATGTATGAAAAAATCCCGATTGTTTGATATCCATATTGCAAATATTGAAATTTCGAGTATTTTTTTTGAAAATACGTAGTTTTGTAAAAATTTTGAGTATTTTCTAAAAATGTTGTTATTACATTCGAAATGTATGAAAAAATCCCGATCGTTTGATACCCATATTGTAAATATTGAAATTTTTAGTATTTTTTTTTGAAAATACGTAGTTTTGTGAAAATTATGAGTATTTAAAAAAATGCTGTTATTAAATTCGAATTGTATGAAAAAATCAAGATCGTTTGATACCCACATTGTAAAAACGGAAATTTTGAGTACCTTTTTCAAAATTCGTAGTTTTGTGAAAATTTTGAGTATTTTCTAAAATGTTGTTAATACATTCGAAATGTATGAAAAAATCCCGATCGTTTGATACCCATATTGTAAAAATTAAAATTTTGAGTATTTTTCGAAAATACGTAGTTTTGTGATAATTTTCAGTATTTTCTAAAAATGTTGCTATTACATTCGAAATGTATGAAAAATCTCGATCGTTTGATACCCATATTGTAAAAATTGAAATTTTGAGTATTTTTTCGAAAATACGTAGTTTTGTGAAAGTTTTGAGTATTTTCTAAAATGTTATTGTTACATCCAAAATGTGTGAAAAAAACCTGATCATTTGATACCCATATTGCAATATCAATATATTTTTGGTTTCTTTAGAGAAAAAATATGCATTTTCAAAATACAGGAAAAATACGTATTTTTGTAAAATTTTTCATGAAATTATAATTTTAATGGACAGCTGAAATCTTCCCGATTCCAAAACACTATAATTTTTGATGTTTGCATGAATATTCATAGAATTATAGCCAATGTCTCCCATATAGCCAAAATCCCATAAGCTCTGTGCTTCAGTTAAGCACTGGGCCGTGCTTAACCGAGGCAGCTGAACGGTGCAAAACCGGGGCAGTGCAAAACCGAGGCGTGCAAAACCGAGGCATGACTGTATGCTGTTTCGTTATTCGAGAATGACAGGAAAATAAAGGAGTTTCACGACGGAATTGCAAGATGCTATATTTCATCACCGCCAATTTGGACGCCATCTTGGATTTGAAAATTTTAAACCATTTTAGAGTAGATTAGGAATCATACTAAAGCTCATGAATCAAAAATTGGGCATGACTAACTCTCAAATTTTAAACCTGCCTAAGTAAAATTGCCCAACTCACTAACAGCGCAGCCAACTGTTTTCCATCACCGCAATTAAACGAGCTTAATTAGTCAAGTATCGTTACAGTTTTCCAACAATCGTTACCCTGTCGGCTTCACCCTCACCTTCCCCCACCGTGGTGACGCTTTGGATTTGGCGTAATAATGCGGTACATGGTGCAGAGTTTTGTACCATTTTAACGACACGATATCGGTTTAAACTCATTTCCCAACTAGCGCGCAATCCCTCGACCTCTCCGCGGAACTTTCACATTCGTTCGCTGGAGCTGACTGTTAGGAAGCTTTGGATTATTTCCCAGTTGGAAAAAAGCAGTGACGAAAATCAGCTCAGCTGAAATACTTTTAAAAGCGGAAATTAAATGTTTCCTCCAATAGGCTTTGTCGTACAACTTCTTGACGTTCTGGTGCAGCTGAACGAGTTTTTTCAATTTCCGCAAAATCTTCACCCAGGTCTCATTGTCTGTGAGTTGGCAGGGGATTGGTTTGTTGCACTTTTGCAAGCTTCCGTTGACAGGAATTGTTCGCACGGTTTAACTAGCAAAATGTTACGCCCGGATTGAGCGGAAAAGTGAAAAGTTTTTACTCAAACAGGGTGACGGAGTGAACCCGGGAACTTTTGCTGTGTAAAGTAAAATTGAAGATGTACAAACCATGGAAGCTTTATCTCATTCTCCATTTCTTCAATTCTTCAATGCATCTCTATTTCTAATATTTTTCAAACAAAATTCTTTACATTTAACATTTTTGTTTGCATGAATACTAGGGAAAATGAGATGTCCCCACTTGACGACCACTTTTAAAAGAAACTCCACCAAATTAAGGTCACTGAAAGAAAGCCCCACGCTAATGTTACGACGTGAACTTGTCCATTTCACTATCGCCCTTGATGTGCCACCGTGCCACTAAGAGGCCTTGAGGCGTAATATGGCTACATTTTCCTTACAATAATCTCATTACCGCGGGAAAGTGTCGCGAGCACTTCACCACACTACACCATCACTAAAACCGAGGCAAAACTGTCACTTGGCACGGTGATGATAACGGTGACGTGGAAGTCGTGGTGGGAGAGTTGGAAAGAAAATTAAATTCCGACCAAATTTGGGCGGGAAGTGTCATCCTCCGCGAACATCCTCCTGACGGCGTCTTCATCTTTATCAACTTCCGCGAGCCCTGGTAAGTTGGTTTAGAGGAAAGGCGAGTGTTGGAAACTTTACTAGTACTCTCAAATGATCATTAGTTTTAAGCTTTAGTAACAGCTCTTGAGATGGCATTAATGGATAGGAGCACTGTGGTTCCACCAAACGTTGACCGAGAAACGTAAAATGAGATGACTTTAGCTGGGGTGAGAAATTTTAGCAATATTTGTATTTACGTAATGGCCATAAAATTATGTGAGTTTTGTAGCAATCTTTTCTCAAGAAGTTTGAAATGGGAAATTAACGAAAAATTTCTCACTACATATTATGGGATTCAAGAAAATCCTATTTCTTACAGGTCTGATGGTTAAAATGTTCATATTCCAAATAAATAAAAAATATATCCAAAAATGTTTTGATTGTTTTTTTTAAATTGCTTGAAGAAAAAAATCAAATATTAATTTATTTATTTGCCTCATTGGGCTTAGAAAAGGAGAGTTAGAAAAAATATCATTGCAAAATTTGATTAAAATGAACTTTATAATTAACCGATTAAAAAATAATAAAAAATAAAGTCTAGAAAGTATTTTTTTGTAAAAACACAAGAATTTGAGGTTATCTAGAAAAAAGGTTCCGTTTTAATTTCCGTATTTTTTTTGTTTCGGATAAAAGTCCTCGTTGAATTTACAGGTTTAAAGCGTTAAAAATCACAAAAAAAACTGTTTTTTTACGCCTAAATCCTGTAAATTCAACGGCGACCCGGGCAGAAGTTAATAAGTTTTTTTTTTCTTTAAATAATATTTCAATAACAAATCCTGTTAAAATAACAAAAAGTGTTATTATTTTATCCTGAAGTTCAACTTCAAGAAGAAAAAATAATAACAGTTTCTGATAAAATAACAAAATTTGGTATTAAAGTGATATTATATTGAAAATTTTTCATAACACGCTAATAAGAGGAAATGTTATACATTTCAAAAACTCTCCTAATAACAAAATTTGTAATTCGTTCGGCATACTGACATAGAAATAAAATTACCATAAATCGCACAAATGGAAAAGTTTCTAAGTGTCCATAACACAATCTGTTATTATTTTTTCTTTTGTTAAATATGTTTAGATCTTTGGGATAATTTTATTGATTTCGTCGGGGTCATTATTTTGGCCATGAAATGGGGTTCTTAAGCTGAAATTATTCTGAAAAGTTGAAATTTTGAAAGTTGATTTTTTTAATTATTTGATATACCCCCTAAAGGACTTTGTTTAAAATGGTTAGAACTATGGGATAATTTTGACCAATTTCGGCCGGATCATTATTTTGGCCATGAAATGGGGTCCTTAAGCTCAAATTATTCTAAAAAGTTGAAATTTTGAAAGTTGACTTTTTTAATTATTTGATATACCACCTAAGGGACTTTGCTCAAATTGGCTAGAACTATGAAATAATTTTGACCAATTTCATCGGGGTCATTATTTCACCATGAAATAAGGTTTCAAGCTAAAATTAATCCGAATAAAATTTACTTTTGAGAGTTCATTTTTTTAAAATTTTGTTATATTCCCTAACGGAATTGATTTATTTATTGAGAATTTTTGAAGTGTGAACAACAAAAACTGTTATTATTTTCACAGAGCCAGGAAGTCGGAGCTGACGTTGAAGTTCGAGCTGAAGTGAGACCTCGGAGACTGCATCGGATTCAGCAAATTTTCAGCAACTTTTACTTGGAGTCGGAATCTGTGAAGTCGGGTATTTTTGGAGAGCTGAAGTCGTCGTTGACGTCATATCCTGCATCCAGAGTCGGAGTTGTCTTCAAAGTATGGATTCAAAGTTGCTAAGAGGTACCCGACTCTGCAGTCCTGACTAGTACAGAGGAGTTATGGCAACTGCAGGTTTATTTGCAAATTACAAATAAACCAAAATAATAACTTTTTTTGTTATTATGCTGCTCCACCTCTCCGCACAAAATAACAAAACTTGTTATTCCTTCATGATTCCTTCTGTGTTATTGGTTTGTTATTGCAATAACAACATAATAACAGTTTAAGTTATTCTTCAAACAAATCTTTGTTATTGATTTTTGTTATTTTAACAACTAATCCGATCATCCCAATAACATATTTCGATCTTCTCACAAAATCAAAAACTGACCTTCCCAAGTTATTTCCGTCTGCTCGGGGACTTTAATTCCAAAACAAAAATTTTCATGGAAATTAAATAAAACAGAACAATTTTATTCCAAATAACCTCAAATTCTTGTGCACTTTTTAGACTTTATTTTTTTTCAATAAAATTACAATTACAATTACAATTATTTTTGATCAGCTGAAATTTCTATTAATCACTGATTCGATGTAAACATAAGTAGCTGTGCCAATTTTGAGCTAACTCATTTAAAGTTTTGAAGTTCCTATAGATCATTGAAGTTGAAGACGTTGGTTGAAATTCTTGAAAAAAAAAAAACCCTTTTCAGAAAAGCTTTTTTTTATTAACTTCGAAACAACTCTCTATATTTGGGAGCAATCGGCGATGACCTGGCATTCCGCAGAGTATTTAAATTTTGTATGAGCAAACCTTCTTTTCTGTTTTATAATTTTAATAATTTTCGTTTTTCTAAAAATTCAAAAACTAAAAAAAGCGTTCAAGAAATGCTAAAACTTTCCCAAAGAATGTATGCCCGAGCAGGGGTAAATAACACGGGAATACCAAATTTTGGTATTACTTGGGCAAATAACAGGGACCAAAATGTGCCCTTGGTTGCCCAGTAATAGATGGTAAAATACCATGAAATCATACCAAAGTCTAGTATGTGGAAGGGCACAACAATACCAAACCATGTTATTCCAAGGGTAAAATAATACCTCAAAATAAAACCATTTCAATACCAAGTTGAGGTCTTCTGGATTTTTGAACATTGCTTGAATACCAAAACTTGGTATTGCCATGGTCTAATTTTTAGGTATTCCCGCGCCCTTGGAAAATCAGATTTTGGTATTCCTATGATCTTCCAAATACATGATTTTGGTATGATTTCATGGTATTTTACCATCTATTACTTGGCAACCAAGAGCACATTTTGGTCGCTGGTATTTGCACAAAAAATACCTAAATTTGGTATTTTCATACCATTTTTAGTGCAACAGTTGCAGTTAGTGAAAAAACGGAAATGATCCATATGCAACAGCCAAATCTACGCACCTGATGATTCCATGTTGTTATTAGTGATATTCTTCACCACACCGAATGCATTTGTCATTGATGAACGGCATGTGCTTGAAGTTCTTGAAGCTTCTGAAAAATAACAAGATTGAAAAATAAGTCTTATTAAAATGAAACTGGATTGAAATTCACCAAAATTCAATAATCTGTTGATTGACTCGTTTTTGAAAGTATTTGGTTATCCCAACTTAGAAAAATTTCAACGTTTTTGAAAAAAATATTAGTGGGTATATCACAAAAAAAAAATTAAATCAGCTTTAACATTTTTGGGTTTCAAGTCATTTTAGCGCAAAATTAATTATCTCGTCAAAAATTTAAAAAAAATCCATAGTTTCAGAGGAAATTGATAAAACACTTTAATATTACTGCGGGCGTTAATAATTAGAATTCGTTGGCGTTGGTATGACCGCATAAAAATGGTCGCATGACAGCCGCATGACAGATAAACTAATTGAACTGAAACTGAAACGGTACAGCAAGCTTTGATTATCTTCATTATTTCAAATAAAATTTTCATCAACAACTGTCATTCTGAGATAAACATCGATTCTAAACCTCTCAAGGTGGTAATTTTTTATTTAAATATTGAAAAATAAATTTGGACACAAATCAATTATCTTTTTAGACATGGCGCATGCTCGGCAGGAAGTGCTTCAAAGGCACGCTTCACCTAAAACGACCATCCTTTGCATTTACTTCTTTTACTACTTAAAATTAAGTAAAACTCAACTGGCCAAAACTTATGGCAAGCAACCATCTACGATTTCAAACTGGATTGAAAAGAACGACGAAACAACGGTTCCAGCCTTGGTTCCAGCTCAAGTTCCGCTAGCAAATAAGCTTTACAACCGACAATCGCATATTGCATGCCAAAGGATACAGCTGGAAAGTTCTGAAGCGTCGAGCGGGACAGTTGTGGACTCAAGATGTTACCGGTATCAATCTGAACTATCTGTTGTGATGTGTGACATTCATAATTTGAGTTTCTTGACGAGCTTGCTATTGAAAGGTTGAATATTGAGGACCAGGAGTATGCACCTATTGGTGAGCGATGAGTTTTCTGGGCGTTAACGGATTGCACGAGTCTTTTTCCGTGGGAGGTACCTTCACTATGGTGAAGTTTTCCGAGTGTGTGAGAGCGTTTGCTACATCGGAGCGAGGATCCATTGTCGCCATGCGATCATCGACTACCTGTGATCTATTGGAGTAATCGCGATTTCCTCTTTGATCCAACTGTGGGTTTTAATTAGACTTTTAAGGTTTAGCATTAGTTTTTATTGTACTGATACATGAAATAAATGTTGAAATGAAGTTTAATATTCGGATACAATCGCATTTAAAAGTTAAAGGCTTTTCCTTTTGCCTCTTGCTTCCTGGTGGCTCTTTCAATGCAGACAACCCATCATGTAAGCACGTGGTTCGTTTGCGTTGTTCGTCTCTTCTCTATTCACCGACAGATCACGCGCGTAAAGTTCGTTCGTACGAAGAATCGACCTCCTCCAAGCTTCCCTGAACCGTGCGGTACACGCGGTTCATTTGTACCTCCGTTTTGCTTTGCCGAGGTACGTGCCGTGGTACGCGCTGGCGGTACAAACCGGGTTCAATACCACGGCGCGTACCACGGCACGTACCTCGGCTCGTACTGAGTGAAGCACCTTGGCTCATACGCTGGGTTCATGCCATGAGCGAGTGCCAAGCGACGCGGCGAGCCGAGAGTGTCGTGGTGCGCTGGTACGATGAACCAAGATACCAACACACAAATGGGTTCAGGCTCGTACCGAAGCTAGAAAACCAAACCCGCGGTGTGCGTTGGCACTGGCGCATGGGAAGCTTTCTCATCACATTGATCCAGTAGAAATTCTGGTTCCCCGTAGCTCGACTAGTCTTTCGATGAATCGGATGCTGAGTTCAATGCGTTATATGTGATCAAATCGTCATCAGGGGATAACATTTTAGCTGTACAAATGAATAATTATTAGTAACAATAAAACTTATCAATGTTAAACCAAACCTTCGTGTGGACAGCAAATTTCTTCTTGTAAGCAGGAAATAGTCAACTAAATAACAGATGACAGATATTTTCATCAAACAGCATATTTAACGGTTGCTATGATCTTATTTTGTTTTTAACAGGCCGCACGTCATGCGGTCATACCACCCAGGCGTTTTGTAAAATCACTGAAATTGATATTATCTAGATACGCGCAATACCAAAATAATAACAAAATGTGCCATCCTGACTTAGAAAACTTTCCACAATTTTAAGTCATTTCTGTAGGGGGTATATCAAAAATGTTTAAAATCAAGTTTGAAATTTCCGGTTTTCAATGAAAGCATTCGCTTTGAGACATCATTTTAGCGCAAAATTAATTATTTTGTCAAAATTGGTCAAAATTTTCCCATAGTTTCAGAGGAATTTGATAAAACACTTTAATACCAAAATAATACGAAAATGTGCCATCCTGACTTAGAAAACTTTCGACAATTTCAAGTCATTTCTGTAGGGGGTATATCAAAAATGTTTAAAATCAAGTTTGAAATTTTCGGTTTTCAATGAAAGCATTCGCTTTGAGACATCATTTAAGCGCAAAATTAATTATTTTGTCAAAATTGGTCAAAATTTTCCCATAGTTTCAGAGGAATTTGATAAAACACTTTAATACCAAAATAATACCAAAATGTGGTGTTCGACCATTGACAAATTCTGCAATTTTGCAATATCAAAACGATACCTTAAATTGGTATGATACCACATTTTGCTCTTGCATAATCCTTAAGACAAATTTTTAAGGGTCCAGGAATACCAAAATTTGGTATTGATACCAGAGAAAGGTATTATTACGCATTTCCCTTGTTATTTACCCATGCTCGGGTGGCACTATATGGTTTCTGGCAATTGTTTTGGGTAAAATTTAGCGTTTTTTTCCATTTGAGCAGTTTTTCAACTGGCAGAAAAATAAAAACTATAGAAAAATCAAATAACAAAAGAGAAAGTGTTTTCATGGAAACTTCTCATACAAAATTGAAATGCTTTGCGGAAAGCCGGGTCTGCTTCAAAATCAAATCAAATTATTCGCTCTACAGCATTGCCTTGGCGTTCTCGATTGCGAGATTCCTACTCGAAACTAGGTGTCCGAAGGCTTGATTGTTGAGGCAATTGCAAACCTCTTTTTACACCTTAGCTTTCATCCACCCCGGGATTCGAACTGACGACCTTTGGATTGTTAGTCCAACTGCCTACCAGCGACTCCACAGGGAGGACCCAGGGAGACGACTCCTGCACCTGGACTGAGCTAACGACCTAACCTCTAGGTTAGACCGGGCCAACATTTACTTCCCACATTTATTTTACACCCAGGCCTTTTACATGCAGCTGGATTATTACTTTTTTAGCTGTGTAGATCGCTCCCAAATTTTAGATGGTGTTTTTCTGGCCTGATCGTGATAAAAAAATTGCTGTTCTGCTGTTCGAGCCACCCTAGTAACGTCATGATTCGAAATCCGCACATTTAGTAACAAATCATTTTTGTTATAGCTGGCAAAAAATAATGCAATAGGTTGGAAATGTAGAAATATCATCAGGATGTTATAAACAGTTCGTTTTAAGAGAATGCATGCAAATTTGGACTGAAATGTTAGTGAATGGCATTCTTTAGGCCTCAAATAATTGTTTACCATCAAAAAAATCGATATTTGAAAAAAATGTTAAAATTTTCATGAAAAAAAAGTGTTGAAAATTTGTTTGAATTTAAGGAAATCAAAACTAAAAAAATCTGCTCTGTCTTCCCGGAGCTTCAAATACCTATCAAATATTTCAGTGACATGTTTCACATTTTGGGTAAACTTATAATTTTATTTTTATTTTTTTGTTTTGGCATTACACAACTTTAAATGAAAGTTGATGTTAGAATTCATCAAATAACACAGATTTGACATTCATAATGCGAACTTATATCCAAATAATTGATAAAACAAGATGAGGTGTCCAGGTTTCGAAGCGTCCGGGAATTCGAATCATGACGTTATTCATTGTTATAATGAAAGTAGTATTAAGTAAATGTTAGAATTTTTTTTTCATATGTTTGTTTTGTAGTAGAAAATTAAAAACTAGTATTATCTTCAAAAAAGCTTTTTAGATAGAATATTTGCTGAATAATTTTTTTGTTGCAATTCCATCGTGAAACTACTTTCTTTTCTTGACATTCATGAACGACAAAAACGGCTTCTTTTCGGTACCAAAAATAACAAAATCGAATAGTAACACGATTCAAAATAAAGGTTGAAAAGTTCTACTTTTCAGCAATTAAATGGATGCTGAATAGTTGAACTTTAAAGTACTGTTTCAAAAATTAATACTTTTTATTTTTTTTATTTAAACAGTTAATTAACAAAATACATAAACATTTGACACAGAATTCCTCCAAAGAATGTTCAGAATATCAAAAAATGTTGCATGGAACTCGTTGCAAAACCAGTTTATTTTGCAGCACTCGTCGTATTTATCCAACTCGGTTAACTAGTTGGGTAAATGTATGACTCGAGCTGAAAAAATCTTTTTTTTTGCAACTTGTTGCATAAACTGCTTTTAAAGTATTGATTAAAGATCATTTTTAAATTTCACTAGATTTGACTGGAATTTTCATAAATTAGAAGTTTACTGATTCCAAAACAAAAAACAACTTGGTATCAAAAAGTAGGCTGTTAACTTTACAAGAAAAGTTGAAAATCACTGACAAAAAAAAAACATTTCTTTCCGTAAACAATTAAAAATTCACAGTGTTTAGTAAGTTTGTTTTACCACACAAATGGAAAATCAAGAAAATAAACCCAAGAAAGACAACAGTTTACCCTCCGTCACTCCTACGTTAAATGACGAGTGGTCCCGTAAGATGGTAATAACATGACTTTTTCAAACTTGAGATTTCAAATCAACAATTTTTACTCGTTTTCAGGTCAAAGCAAAACTGCTGGAACATGGCTACCGGTTGGGGAAGGTCATCGGCGAAGGTTCCTATTCGAAGGTATACTACTCGGAACATCGCCTCCATCTACAGCAGCAGCAACAGTTTCCCGAACGGAGTGCCTGCAAGATAATCGACCGGAAGCAGAGCACGATGGAGTACTCGCAATTTCTGCCTCGGGAAATCAAAACGATGACCGCCTTGTCCCATCCGAACATCGTGGCCGTCCACTCGGTGTTCGAGTTTGGTCCGTACGTTTGCATCTTCATGGATTACTGTCGCTGTGGGGACTTGCTGCAGCGAATCCTTCAGCGGGGCAAACTGTCCCAAGCCAAGGCCCGGAACTTCTTCCGACAGTTGGTCAGTGCCGTTCGGTACATGCACTGCCAGGGATTTTGCCATCGGGATATCAAGTGTGAAAATGTCCTACTGTCAGGACCGGCCCACTTGAAGCTGTCGGATTTCACGTTCGCCAAGCAGTGCCCCGCGGAGGAGGCCTCCAAGCAGCTGAGCAAAACCTTCTGCGGCTCGGTGGCCTATGCAGCGCCGGAGATTCTCAAAGGCATCCTCTACGACCCAAAACGGTACGACATGTGGTCCCTGGGGTGTGTTCTCTTCGTGATGGTCACCGGGACGATGCCATTCGACGAGACGAACGTGCAGGAAACGATCCTCCGTCAGGAGACCAAGCAGTACTTTTATCCGGAGGGTGTCAAGCTGAATCCGACGTTGCTCGAGCTGATTGACAGCCTCATTGAGCCGGACGTGGAGCGCCGGGCCACCGTCGAGCAGGTCGTCGAATGCCTGTGGCTTAAGGAGCAGGATGCGTGAGCGGTTTGATGAATTTGGACTTTTCTTAAATTTGAAATAAAAGCTTGTCAGCGAGAACAGACTACGGTAATTTTATAATTGAATTCCCTAGTAGGGGAAGAAGTTTTCTCTTCTCAGCTTGAAATGGGAAAATCATTTCCACTCGCTTCCGAGCGACCTGCCAATTTATTATCCTTGCCGAGGGAATTCCAACCCCGGTAACTAACCCACAAACCAATTGTTGCCGCTAAAACCAAAGCACCGAAGGATTCGATTAGGTCCTCCAGCCAAAGAAAAAAAGTATAGTAAATCCACTCCAAAAAACCCGCAACACCACACTAAACTGGCTGATCGCTGGCAGCTTGGTTCAAGCTAGAATCTCCCTGGTGTGGCCATTTACCTGGCCACAAAAAGTACGGCCCGCAATCCAATCAATATCAATAGCCCATCTCGATTGGTGGGATTGAATCACGCGCTTTCAGAATAGGTAGGACTTGCCTAGAGTCTAACCGAAAGCCAGAACCAGCAGATGGCCACGATGAATGGACGGCGCGCCGCAGCCGTTTTTATTCGCTGGACCATCGCGGTGGTCCCTCCAGGATTTTGTGGGAATGTGGCGCCCCAAGCGCTGCTGGCTTGTTGATGGTCGACCGCGTTGGCGTTGAACAGTTGAAAATCTAAAATTTTGATTTTTTTCACAATTCTGTGTTAAGCTTCATTTTAATTTAATTAGTCAAATTTATTGCTTGATTCGCAGAAATGTCCTTTTCCCCATATGTTTTTTTAACTGTGTAGAGTACCAGAAGTTTGGTTTGGTTTTCACGTGATGCCAGCGAGTTCTGGCGAGCCTGAGGGTTTCTGGAAATTCTTTACACTGAAACAGGACCGATAACCATTGAAATGCAAAGCTCTACATTTCTAGTTGCTTTTGTAACTAATTTTAGAATGCTTTTGATCAAATAAATGTCCCATATGCAAAATCAACAAGTTGAGAAAAAAACGCATTTGAAGTTTGTCCCACACATAATGCTACGTTTTAAGTTTTCTTAAAAAAAAAAAAAAAAACTGGATTTACTCCAGATTTCTAGAACAAAGCATTGGATATTTTTGATTTTTATTTCTGAAAAAGCACACGATTCAGAATCAAACTAAATGAATATCATAAAAGTGACAAAAAATGCATATGGGACAAAAATCTGAACAGGGGCAGTATATCTCTGGGCTGCATTAACAACCCAATGCTCTTGGTGGTGTTAAAATTACTTACCTAAAAGTTGATTTTTTGTTAACTTTTCTCTTAGAAAAATGATTTTTCATAATGAAAGGGGTGCCACTTTGTAGATTACTTACAATTTTTCTTACATGCTAGATATTATTTGTAATGTACAGATTTTGCGATGACGACTGTTGAGAAAAAACTACTACATGGAAAAGTAATTCAGTTTTTATATACACCCAACCTCCGGTGGTTGGTCACTTTTTCGTTTGACACTTTTTTAGTTTGTACCCCGTTGGTTGGTCAAAGTCAAACTAAAAAGTGACGAACTGTCACATTTTACACGGCGCTCACGCACACTATCAAATCAAACGTTTGATAGTGTGTGTGGATTCCGTGTAAAAAGGGGGTGTCAAACTAAAACATGATCCCGTTTGCTTGACAACAGTTGGTGTCAAACCATCGGGGTTTGAGTGTGCCTTCTAATTGGAATTCCCAACATATTTTTAAATAATAGTTTCGGATTTCGGCAAATTTTGAGACGAAATTTGTTTGATCACGCCTTTTGTCGGACGGGGAAGTAAATGTTGGCCCCGGTCTAACCTAGAGGTTAGGTAGTTATCTTAGTCCGGATGTAGGAGTCGTCTCCCTGGGTCCTGCCTCGGTGGAGTCGCTGGTAGGCAGTTGGACTCACAATCCAAAGGTCGTCAGTTCGAATCCCGGGGTGGATGCAAGCTTGGGAGTAAAAAGAGGTTTGCAATTGCCTCAACAATCAAGCCTTCGGACACCTAGTTTCGAGTAGGAATCTCGTAATCAAGACCGCCAAAGCAATGCTTTAGAGCAAATAGTTTGATTTGATTTTTTTCAGATTTCGGCACATAAATTGAACTTAAAGTACCATGCGTCTCCAGTAAAACGTACTGGGAATTCATTTTTATGGAGATGCATGGTACTTTAAGTTCGATCGATATACCGAATTTTGATTATCGAAAATATTTTCAGCTATAGGCTTTTGGTCCCAAGGCCTTAAAAACAGCAACATATGTTTTTGTTTGATCTATATGATCTATATGAGTAGAGGGTGACGATTCTCGAGATTTTCAATTTCCCGTTGAATTTGACCATTTTCCGGGAATTCCCGGGACCCGGGATTTTTTTAACTGTGCCGATAGTACCAATAATTTTAAAAGAAATGTATTAAATTTGTTTCTTTTTAATGAATCCAGTATCAATTAATTCATATTTTTTCAATTAAACGTTAATTGAGACAGTCTCAATATTTTTAAAAACTTTTTCGACCTTTAGTTTTAATTTTCAGAATCTGGAAATATAATATCGT
This sequence comes from Culex quinquefasciatus, assembly GCF_015732765.1. Classification (NCBI taxonomy): domain Eukaryota; kingdom Metazoa; phylum Arthropoda; class Insecta; order Diptera; family Culicidae; genus Culex; species Culex quinquefasciatus. Next base: position 145,438,877 of record NC_051862.1, on the reverse strand, counting down.
TTCTTTAGTGAATAGTGAATATATAAATTATCGGTTTTTATAAGTATGAATTTCACGGGAATCTCGACCAAATTTCCTGAAAATGGAGAGGTCCAAAAATGGTCAATTTCCCGGTTTTTTTTCGGGAATTCCCGCTCGTCACCCTCTATATATGAGCAACTCTCTACCAAAACCGGGAATGGATATTATTAGTATTTTTTTTATTTGGCTCTAAATTTGTGGAGTTTTTGTGTAGTTGGTTCAACCATACAAGTCTCCATACAATTTTGGATGCTGTCCATACAAAAATGGTACGTAAATATTCAAACAGTTGTAACTTTTGAGTGAATTTTCTGATCAATTTGCTGTCTTCGGAAAAGTTGTAGCTATTGTTGAAGACTATTGAGAAAAAAATGGTTTACGGAAAAAATGACCTTTGTTTTAATTAATTTTTTTTCACAAAAACTCAATTTTCCAAAATAGGTATTTTTTGATTTCAGAGATTTTTTTGAATGTTTTTGGGGACAAAAACCCGCAAATTTTGAGCCATTTCAAAAGGGCGCAAAATTGAAAGTTTGGCGGGAAATGTTAGCCTTCATTTTTTTCAAATATTGATTTCAAAAAGATCGGATAATTTCACGAATGTTTCATGTTTCAACATTGAAAATCGGAGCATTAGTTGCTGAGATATCGACATTAGAAAAGACGGTGGGTTTTTTTGGTGAGACTTAGAAACCATAAATTTTCCTGTAACTTTTTCTTTAAGCCGCTTTATCTCAGCAACCAAAGGTCCAATCTTCAATGTCTCTGAGACAATTTTATAGCAAATTCTCAGAACTTCACAGAAAACGCATTTTTAGAAATGGGCACTCATGGTCACTTTTTTTAAATATCGAAAAACTGCAAATATTTTGCTAAAATCAAATTTTTGGTAGCTATGTATATCTTGAGAACGGAGTCCTTTATCAAAAAATCTGTAAAGTAATTTTCGTCTGCAAATTCAATTTTAACGTAAAAAAATTATGTCAGATTCTCGAGATAAAAAAATACATATTTTTAGAAATTGAGTCTTGGTAAAAAAAATAATAAAATGATCGACCTTTTTTCCGTGTACCTTTTTTTCTCAATAGTCCTCAACAATACCTTCAACTTTTCCTAAGACACCAATTTGATCATAAAATTCACTCAAAAGTTAAAGCTGTTTGAATATTTACGTACCATTTTGTATGGACATCTGCCAAAATTGTATGGAGCCTTGCATGGCTGAACCAATCACACAAAATAGCTTCTTTGGTCATAGAGAAGGCCCCAACAAAGTTTGAGCCAAATAAAAAAATACAAAACAAAAATGGTCGTAATCAGCCGATTTCGTAAAGAATTGCTCATAAATCTTTTATACAGCCATTCCACATCCCGCCCGTGTAGATCAATCGGACCGCTTACTGGACTCACAATCCAGAGGTTGCTGGTTCGAACCCCGCGGCGGGCGCTCTAACAATTCTAAGTGTAAATATGTATATGTAAATATCCGGCGCCGTCGCTCCGTGCCGTACTCAAACACTTAGGAGCCCAGTTCGGCGAAGTCCTTGTAGTTTAAAGGAAGGCACTAGTGGTTGGTACTAGCAATGGTGGCTGACAGCTATAAAGTCAACTTCGTTTTCACGTCAAACAGGAAGTATCCAAATCAAAAGTGCTCTGATTTGACTCAAATCTAGCCCGCTTGGCGCGTCTTAAAACCCAGTTTTTATTCTAATCATGTATCCGAATCCTGTAAATGAAAGTCTAGATTTTTTTAAAAGGACCTATAAGCTATTGACACATTCCGCCGTGACGTTGCAACGCTTTGACTTTTCTTTTTTTAGTATTTCGGCTGTAATTCAAAAAATACATTGGAAAGGTACAGATGTTATTACAGATTCGGAAAGTACATTAAATTTCCTATAAGAAACAATATTGAAACATTATTTTAAGCGAATATTCTATTTTTGAGAGGGGAATATGTAGCGTGACGTTGCAACGCGTGACTTTTTCTCAATCCGGACCCAATTCATGTTTTGCCACTAACTCTGCTTTGTTAAACGGCAAATTTGGAGTTCTTCTTCCATTTTTAGTGTAAAATTGGCCAACAAATCGAATGCAATCATTAGTTTTTCGAAAAAATTAAACCTAGATTTTTAAAGACCACTTACATTTCGTGACGTTGCAACGCTCTGTTTTTGAAAACAGGGTTTTTCGTTGCGTTGCAACGTCACGAAATTTTAGTTTCAAAATAAATCATAGTTTTTGTTACTTTGAACAACTGGAGGTAAAGATTTTATTATAAGACATTAATAGACAGTACAAGGACATGTGAATTGCTTGGCCCGCCCATGTTAGACCCCCCCCCCTCCCCCTATACCGCTTTCACAGTAGCAGTACAATTTACGAAGTTTTCCAAAGCGTTTTCATTTTTTTTTGTATTATTCCATTATCACGAAGGACACACCGCCCCCCCCCCCTCTCCCCTCCTCTATCTATGTAATGGGATGTCCATGCATTACGTAATGGCGTAATATCAAGGGGAGGGGGGGGGGGGTCGAGGATTTATACAAAAAAATGTATCGGAAATATATTACCAGGGGCTGGAGGGGGCCTAAAAATATAAACGTATTGTTACGTAATGCAAGAACGCTCCCTTAACATTTTAATGGTTTTGGGCAATTTACAAAACACATAGAAGTTTAAGAAGGGAGGTAAGGAGCTTCAAGTTTTCAGGAGGGCTGAAATTTATAAATAAAGGGCCCATAACGTTTGTTGATGGCCCCTAAGGGGTGATCTGCAAACAACGTAACTTATTTTGTTGACTTTTGTGCTTTTTGATTTAAATTTGAGGAAATAATAAAACTGTTTACCTGCACAACATAACATTTTTAATTGCGAACTACTAAGCGTTGCATACAAATTTATTTAGGCAAGGGTTCGTCCAACAACAAAGTGACAAAAGTTTGTAAAAAAAAAACAATCGAATCATTGTTAAGTGAATTTCACTGTAATTTGGCCTACTTAAGGGTGTGGGATAAAAAAAAAATCGTTGCGTTGTATTAGAATGAACCCTCACGTAAATCAGTTAATCAGTTAATAAAGGGGCCATTCAGTAACCACGTGATTACTTTTTTGAAAGTTTTAGATTTTTTCCCCCTTGTGAACATCGGTATATTTTGATTTGTTCAACAAGTTTCATAAAATACTACTTTTTTCGAGTTGCATACAAACTTAAGTGACGGAATTTGTGAATGACCCATGTACAATTCTTTTGTAAATATGCTCGGAAACATTATCTAAAAAATATAAAATATTTAGTATCCTTTTATCTCCAACAACCAACTACGCATTCACCTTTTTTACCATGTGGCCAATATGATTTAAAATTTCGTGACCTTGCAACGCAAACTTAAACCTGTTGTTACTTTGGATCTAGACAACCAATTTAGTCGCTCTAGGTTGCATTTGAAAGCTCTTTCCAAGTACAAAGAGCATCCGAAATATCAAAATGATTGAATGTTTAGTTTTCTGTTGGCATAAACAAATGTCCCTTTTTTGTGACGTTGCAACGCAATATAATGGTAAACTTACACTAGTTTGAAAAAATACTTTACTTAAGATAAACTGCAAATCCATGACATTTCCGTTAAGTAAATTTAAAAACCTACAAAATGCAATCAAAAGAATAATTTTTGGATTTTATTTCGCTGAAAACCAGGAGTTTTTAGAAAAATGTTTCAAAACGGTGATTTTATCACGAATTGATGCATAACTTAACCAACCTGTACATAATGATGTTAAAATGATAAATTAATGAAAACCATGATTTTTGAAGCTTCAAGTAGTCTAGAATCGAGGAAAAATATCGAAATAGCTCATACACGCTTTTCAAAATTTCATCCTAAGGTGTACATTGCCGGAGAATGTGTCTATTGTGTTTTATATGTTTATAGGATCTATTAAAAAAAAACTCTAGATTTTTGGAAAAAATATTTAAAGAGCTCTTTGGTCCTGAGACCTTCAAATCAGCACAGGAAATTTCCATAGGAACTTTTCAAATATTTAGCTTTTTCGAATCTCATCATATTGGTTTTTGCAAAAATAGAAGAAAATCTTCATTTGTTTCACCACCCTTTTTCGGATAGGAGCACGTGCTAGCACTCTAATCGCCAAAATCAAAACAATACGGTTCTTACTATTTTGGCCAAGGAACTTCCATACCATATTTGAGCCAACTTGGAGCACTTTTGATTTGGATGCTTCCTGTTTGACGTGATGCAAAATTTTGCACCGCCCTCAAGCAGAAGACGTTTTTCGGTATTTGGTATTTTTGGAGGGACGCCAGTTTTTAGCCAACTTCTGTTCAACTTTAATCAATGACTAAACTTTACAGATTGCTTGCAACCTTTTTATCGTCTTAAAAAAAGCGCAACTTCGTAAGTTACTGTTTTTTTTTAAAAAGTGCTTTATAAAAACTCGAGTTGTGGTGTGTGTATTTTCGAGACGATAATTCTAATAAATTTCTATTAAACTAAAATCAATTTGTGAACTCGACAGATTTTTGTTATTTTTGAACAAACTCTTACCTACAACTCTTCTGAAGACATCTTGCAGAAAATCCTTTATATGATCAGGAAAAGCAATTGATGAAAATTGGCTTATTTTGACAAAAAGAAAACATTGGAAAAAGTCACATACAAATAAAACAATCAAAAATTTCAATCTCAAGCAAATTTGTGAATTTTTGGAGAACTTATCTTCTGGAAAATTCATTTTTAATTGTTTAAGCCTTGTGATTTTTTGAAAAACAATTGAAAACAAGTAATTTTTTTAAAGTGTCACTGAAAAGATACAGCCACTTAAACCCATATCTGGCCTTAAAGAACAAATGGCTTGGTTGTCGTGGTTTGTACACTACTTTGAAATTGCAAAGCAAAAAAAAATCAGATCCTAAATCCAGTATTACTAGCAAAGTTGTGTGAATCAAACAAGTCGCTAGAATCCAACAACTTAAGCTCCCCGTCCATTTTGAAAACATCCCAGCTTGAATATTTATCCCGCTTCAGCAGCAGCAGCAGCCTATACTTACCACCGATGTCACAATCAGGGCCAGCACGCAGATGATGACGAGCAGGGCAATCAAAATTCCGCGCCAGTTGCGTTGATTTGGATTGGCCGAAACCAGCTGGAAAAAGAAGAAAAAAAAGAAGGAAAAAAGTTGAAAACGGTGAAAAACTTGGGTTGGAAAATAGCTCGACGCACGCCGCCGCCGTGTGGAAAACTTTGCTGGCAGCGAAATGAAAATGTTTGTTATTTGTTGGGTTGTCTTTGTCTAACGGCGGTGGTGGTATAGTTATGGGCTTATAAGTGCGTCTGTGATTTATGTTGCGGTCGTTTATTGAAATATTTATTTGGTTTGTCGGGATGAGCTTTTGATGAGATATAAAAGTGTGTGTTTTTATGTTTGGGCTTGATTATTTGCGATTATTGAAAAGCTTTAACAATATTTTTCGCGTCATTTGATTTGCTTTTTTCGTGTTGTATTTTGTTTAGAAATATTACAAGGATTGTCTCAGAATTTTTTTGTCATTCCCTTAAAAGCTGAAACATTCGATCTCATGAGGCACTGACAAACAAGATGACAAGAATGATGAAAAATTGTGAGGTTGAAAATTTTTGTGCTAATTTACACAGAAAAAATCAATTCTCGTAATCGTGAATTAAGTTCACGAATGTGAGAACCACGAAGGAATTTATTCATGAGTATGGTGCATTTGCACTATAATCGTGAATATTTTCCTTCGTGGTTCTCGCATTCGTGAATTTTATTCACGATTTCGAGAATTGTTTTTTTTTCAGTGTAGTGAGCTTCAAAACTCTAAACCAACCCTTGCGGTAAAAACAGAATGACATCAAATGCGCTTTCATCATTTTCATCTCAAACGCTGACAGAGTTGATGAAAGCTCTCAGCTGGGATAAAGCTCTATCACTCCGAAAGATTGATGAAAGCACTTGAAGCTCGAGGAGGAGGGGTTTTCAACTGATTACAACAAATGGGTTGCTGGCTTCGACTTGTCATATTAACAACTTAAGAAATATCACAAAAATTACAATTTGGTAACTTTTACGATGATAAAATTCATACATCTCAATTTAAAACAATTTTCTTCCTTTACACAACACAAATCCGCATCCGTCAGCTGCTATTCTTAGTTTCCAAGGAAATTCAATCCTCGCCCACGTCGTCGACTGGAAAACGAGAACCAGATACACCACTCTAGCCCCAGTCAGGTGGTGAAACCTGGAAAATCGTTCAGTTCATTACGGACCACAAATTGGTGCTAGGAAAGAGCTGGCTCACCGTTCCACCCACATACATTTAAGCTAGGTAAAGACACAGCCAGAGATACAAAGTGGGAGCTTAGCATTTGATCTTTGCCTCGAGACTTCGCAGTTTTGCAGAAACCCACAGCACAAGCCTTTCGGCAAGTTTTTGAGTTTATTATTCAGAAAGTTTGGTTCGCATTGCAATGTCTGAGCCTGGAGGCAAATTCTATTTGTGTTACTTCTCGGAAATGTGACAAAAGTAGTATTTAATACCAAAATGTGCTAACAGATTTGCTTCAAATCGTTATGGCAATTTTTCTATGTAATCATTGGCCCAAAATATTTATTTCAATAAGATCATAAAATTTCATAAATCATTTTTTTTCTCAGAATCTATAATTGGATCATTCGTTGCTGAGCTGAGATATTCGCATTAGAATATTTAGAAATGTTTGGATGAGACTTAAAAACTAAAATTTTCATGTTTCTCTATCTTTTATTTGCTGTATTTCAGCATCCAACCTTCAATGTCTCTTAGAAAATTGTATTGAACTAAACTTTTCGAAAAAAATATTTTCGAAAAAAATATGTTCGATTGAAAATTTGATTTTACATTAAAAACTAAAGTTGTTTTTTTGTTCCCTAAAACATATAAAAATTAAAAAAAATCTGGATTTTGTCAAATTTATTTTTTGAGAAAACAGTTAATTTTAAAACCGTGTACCTATTTGCTTCCTCATCAATACCTACAAGTTTGCCGAAGACACTTAATCAATCAGAGAATTCCTTCAAAAGTTACAGATTTTCGAATATTTACGTACCATTTTTGTATAAATAGCTGCCAAATTGTATGGAGACTTGTAGGTATCGGTCGGGGGGATGGCAACCCTATTCCAACCAAAGAAAACTGACAACAGTCGACATTAGTACGGTTGTCAAATGAGAGCCGACAACAAAAACAATAGCTGTCAAATGGTAGCCCATAACAAATCATTGTTTGGGTTTTTGATTCTCAAATTTCCCGCAATTCAAACGATAAATACCTGAAAAAACACGTGAATTGTGTTGCTGATGGCAAAATCTATCATATTCTTAGAGATTCCATCCCAATATTGGATGAAAATTCATATAAAAAAGGTGATTTTTCTGTTTACCATTTTTTGCTTTTTTTTCTTTTGGTCGATCAAACAGTGCGCCCGTACACTGTGAATCGGCATTACAAATTTTTCAGTTTGGTTTTACACATTTGCATGGGACTTTTGAGTTTAACCAAGATAACACCTTTCGTGTTACCAAAGTAATATGAATAATACTGATTCACTGTGTTTGTAATCTGAACCTCCAAGAGGGCGGCTTCTTCGCTACCCCCTGGTATCGGTGAACAAATGACACAAAATGGCTTTTTTGATCGAAGGAAAGGCTCCCACAAAGTTTGCGCTAAATAAAAAAAATCAAATAAATAAAATGGTCGTAATCGGTCGATTTCGAAGAGAAGTGCTCACTTGTTACAGTAGTAGAACTACAGGTATCAACTTCAGGATGTTCTCGGATGATCTAGAACATCCGATTGTATCAACAAAGTAGTCTACCATACTCTCTGAGGTAATACGGATATGATCCGGGGTCAAAATCCAACGACTTGTTGCTTGTTACAGCAGTAGACCCGATAGATTTTAGTTCTATAGGCACAAACATTGACTCCTTTTTTTTTATTTTTGATTGGTATGGCAGATTTTCAAAATAAATTTATTTTTTTCAAGGTTTTTTTTTATTTTATTAGCTTTTAAGGCTTTTAATTCATTGTTATTCTTATAAATTGGAAGTTGTTCATTTAGAACAAAATTTATCATTTTAAAATTTCGTGTTTATTCTAACTTTGCAGGGTTATTTTTTAGAGTGTAACAATGTTCTACAAAGTTGTAGAGCAGACAATTACAAAAATTTTGATATATAGACATAAGGGGTTTGCTTATAAACATAACGAGTTATCGCGATTTTACGAAAAAAAGTTTTGAAAAAGTTACTTTTTGCGTTTCTCTTTGTTTCGTCGTCCGTGTCTGTCGCGGGTGACCATGAACGGCCATGATCAACGACGACCAACCTTTTCAAAACTTTTTTTTGGTAAAATCGCAATAACTCGTGATGTTTATAAGCAAACCCCTTATGTCTATATATCAAAATTTTTGTAATTGTCTGTTCTACAATTTTGTAGAACATTGTTACACTCTAAAAAATAACCCTGCAAAGTTAGAAAAAACACGAAATTTTAAAATGAAAAATTTTGTTCTAAATGAAAAAATGACCCTTCTGGGTCAATGTAGATTCGAAAAGTAATTTTCCATAAAATGACATGTTCCAAAAATTTTTACAGTTGAGTAACGGAAAATGGGAGAATTTTTAAAACTTTTTTAGTGTTTTTTTCGATGAAAAAAACGTTTTTTGGGAATTCTGAGTACGCCATCAAATCGGGCGTCTAAAATTACACCAAAGTCCCTTTGACACCAAATTTCTATCTCATCACCGTTTCAGGCTGCAAATTATTGAAAAACACCTCTTTTTTCGCATGTTCAAAAATGGAAGGGGTCGTACCGCCCCTCCGTCACGAGATATCAAAAAACGGACCTCGGATTCGTGATCAGGGACAAAAGTTACCCCTTAGGACAAAGTTTCACGCAAATCGAAGAGGGGTCGGGGCAACTGCTGTGTGAGTTGGCGGAGAATTTACCCAAATTGTATTTAAACGTTATGTCCCCCTTCCTTCAGGTATACCGCCAGACAATAGTAAAATGAATGTTAGTGAATAAGCCAAATGACATTTTTTAGATTTCCTCAAAATCACATAAAACTGGTTGAACATTTGAAGAAAAGTAGTTTAAAAAAGACACAATGAGTCATCCTTCAATTGCATAACATTTATTCTCTCTAGGGAACATCCACACCGAGACGGGTCATTAAAGCTGTGGCGACTGGTGTCCGTCAGTGTATCGATTTTCTTTGTTCATTTATTTCATCCGTGGGGTGGTACTTGTTGACTGTGGGTGGTAATTTGCTACGAATCGATGAAAAACACGCTGCGAGAAAAACTTATTACTGCTGGATATTTTCCACTGTTTCAAAAAACAAATCAACCCAACCAATTGAAACATTCCTGGTGATTAATATCTCTCAATTTCTTCTACCCAAAATTTGTCATCATATTAGTCAACAAATTTAACGACACGTTAATCCTCCCTTCAGATCGATCTAAACCCGATGTATAAGTAGATTTGCAACAACTCGTGGCCTGCCCAAGACATGTTCCCATCAGCGTCAGCCCAACCGTATCGGAAACGCAAACGATAAATCTTCCCGAAATTCGATACCAAGCCCTTGCGACTCGGTTGGTTGGTTGGTTGGTTGGCTGCGTCCTAATCAAACAGTAATTTGAGCAATCTTTCGCTCGTCAGGGCTTCCCACCCAAACAACCTTTCCATCGAAAAAGTTTTGGCAAAGTACCTTGCGAATAGCACAATTTGATGAAGACATAAATTAGGCCCTCTTCCGAAGCATTGCTCAATTCTGGCTCCGTTTTTCTCTCGCAGTCAATAAAAGTGTGTGGAAGAAAGTTATGCTTCTTTTTTAGCTGAGCAGGGTAGAACCACCCCACGTGTTGTAGGAGAACGTAATCTGACTGCAACAACTGTCTGTCTTAATTTTCTAGCGAACCTTTGGCCAATATCCGCAATCGAATTGAGTTTGTTGAGCTTCAGTTTGAACTGGGTGAAGTTTCTTTGGGTTTCCATTACTGGAAGTGATGTAATGTTTGTGTTTAAAGTTTTTCCGCTTGTCAGGTTTATTGGCTCGTTAGGATTCTTGAAAGTTCGTGTTGTAAACTATTGAAAAATATTGGGGTAATTCTCCGCCAACTTACACAGCAGTTGCCTCGACCTTCTTCGATTTACATGAAACTTTGTTCTAAGGGGTAACTTTTGTCCCTGATCACGAATCCGAGGTCCGTTTTTTGATATGGAACAATGGGCGGTACGACCCCTTCCGTTTTTGAGCATGCGAAAAAAGTGTTTTTCAATAATTTGCATTCTAAAACAATGATGGGATAGAAGTTTGATGGAGCAGTTCTCTAGGATTTCGGTCATTCAATTTTTTTGTATTTTTTAATCCGACTGAAACTTTTTTTGTGCCTTCGGTATGCCTAAAGAAGCCATTTTGCATCATTAGTTTGTCAGTGTCTTGCGAACCTTCGTGGTGAACGGACACTAGAGCTGCGGTATTTTTTACTACCTAAGCTCAGAGTTATTTCAAAACAAAATTCACAGTCTTTTTAAAGACTACCTGAGTTATTTTCCAAAATTCTAAACAGTCTTTTCAAGACTAACCCCGCCTGAAATTTTGTTGTATTTTACAAACGAAGCCATCTTTTAAAGAGAACATTGCTTGCAAAATGCGTCAAAACAAAGGTAAACGCAAATCTTCTGAAGATTTGGTCGTTACGTCGGTGAAGCGTTTGAACGCTAAACCGGCTAACGGAAACAGAAAAGAAAACAGCCTCTTCTGAGGTCTGATTCTGATTCTGAATGTGAGGTCAATCCTCCAATTCCATTGACAAACAGTTTCGGTGTTTTATCCGAAACTGAAGACATGGAACCTTCTCCTCGTACTGAGCCTTCTGCCGTCGAGAAACGAGTGAAGGCTCCGCCAATTGTTGTGACTTCCGTCTCCGATTTGGCCAGCTTTCGAACGCAACTGAAGAATTGCAAGGAAACTTGCAATTTGAAGGTTTCGTTCCAGCTTGGTCGAAGAGGAGAATGTCGCTTGTTGACGGAATCTTTACAAGATCACCAAACTTTTGTTGGTTATTTGAAAACCACAAACACAATTTCTACACGTATGAGACCAAGAATGCTCGGCCATTCAAGGCGGTCTTGAAAGGTCTCTCCAACGACTTGTCGGTGGATGAGATCAAAAACGAACTTAAGGTGTTGCTTGGCTTTGCCCCATCCCAAGTAATACCAATGAAGAAAAAATCAAACGGGAATATTTCTCGCTTTGGTTTGACTTCACAATTTTATCTGATTCATTTCAACAGAAATGAAATCAACAATTTGAAACTTTTGGACAAAGTTCAGTTTTTGTTCCATGTACGGGTAAAGTGGGAGCATTTTAAGAAACATGGCGGTAATGGCCAGAATCTGACCCAGTGCCGGCGTTGCCAGGCATTCGGTCACGGTACTGATCATTGCGCCATGGTTCCAAAATGCATGGTTTGCGGGGATTCTTCTCACGACAAGGACAATTGTCCCGTGAAAGAAGTCACCCAATTTAAATGTGCAAATTGTGGTGGAAATCACAAATCAAATTTCTGGGATTGCCCCATCAGAAAAAAGGTTTTGGATTCTCGTGCTAAGCATCAGCCGAAATCCAAACCGAAATTTTCTCAAAGTCAGGTTGTACCTGCATCTTTAAATCAAACGTTCGTGCTGTCTCACTCGAACAATGCTAGAAATACCCCTACCGTGGAAAAGTTAGGTAACAACAATGGCATTTCTTATGCCGACGTCGTTTCGAGTTCGGGTTCATCCACGAATTTTAAATCCTCTACCAATCTTTCTGAAATTGGGCAGGTACCTCAAATCTCATTTGAAAATTTTTCTGCTGGCAACGCTTTGGGATCTTCTGATCTCGGCGATGTTACGTTTGAAAAAATGACTTTTTTGCAAAACTCACTGTTTGGTTTGATTCAAACAATGAGTAATGCTACATCCATGATGGAAGCAATCCAGATTGGATTAAAATTTGCGAATGATGTTGTTCTTACCCTGAAGTTTAATCATGGATCTAAGTAATTCCATCAATATTATGAATTTTAATGCTCGCTCTTTAAAAGCGAAAGAAAATGAATTTTTCAACTTTTACGAGTTCATAACGTGCATGTTGCTGTTATAACCGAAACATTTTTAAAAACTGGCACTTATTTGAAAAGTGATCCAGATTATAAAGTTATAACTAATAACCGAATGAATCGAAATGGCGGTGGAGTTGCAATAGTTATCCACCGTAGTATGACTTATAGCACGTTACGTGACTTTAAGTTAAAAGTTATTGAAAGTTTGGGCATTGAACTTGAAACTTCTTTTGGGAAAATTATGATTGCAGCTGCATATTTGCCATTCCAATGCACTGGGGAAAATAAAAATTATTTCAAAGGGGATTTGAATAAACTTACTCGGCATAGATCTCGATTTTTGATCATCGGTGATTTTAATGCCAAACACCAATCTTGGAATAATTCAAAAGTAAATTCCAATGGTAAAATTCTGTTCAGAGATTGCACTTCTGGTCTTTATTCGGTTTTATACCCGAATGGGCCAACTTGCTTTTCTTCTGTTAGAAATCCATCAACAATTGATTTGGTTTTGACAAATCAAAGTCAGTATTGTGGTCCTTTAGTGACTCATGCTGATTTTGATTCTGATCACCTTCCAGTAACTTTTTCACTTTCTCATGAAGCAGTTACCAGACCCAATAGTTCTGTGTTTAATTACCACAAAGCTAATTGGGACAGGTATCAGCATCATATTGAGAATAATTTAAATCATGATTTTGTTTTAGAAACCAAAGCTGATATTGATTCAGCCTTGGAATCTTTAACTAATGCAATTTTGGATGCTAGGAATATTGCTATTCCTAAAGTCCAAGTCAAATTTGATTCTCCCATTATTGATGACGATCTTCAGCTTCTGATTCGTCTGAAAATGTTCGCCGAAGACAGTATCAACGTTCTCGTGATCCTGCACTGAAGCGAATTCAAAAGATTTGCAAAAGGTTATTGACCACAGATTCACTCTCCTGCGAAATGAAAAGTTCGCAAGAGATGTCGAACAAATTAAACCTTATTCCAAACCTTTTGGAAACTTTCAAAGGTTCTTAAGAAACCTCAAAACCCATCCCTTCTTTAAAAGATGGTGATAATATTCTATTAACTAATGGGAAAAAGCTCAAAAACTTGCTCAGCAGTTTGAGAGTGCTCATAATTTCAACTTGAATGTTTTGAGTCCTATTGAAAATCAAATTTCAATAGAATTTCAGAATATTGTTGAACAAGAATTTTCATCAGATGAAGTTTTTAATACGGATCTGAATGAAATAAAATCTATTATCAAAAAATTTAAAAATATGAAAGCCCCTGGTGAGGATGGCATTTTTACATTTTAATTAAAAATTACCAGAAGCAACTTTAAGTTGCTTGGTCAAAATTTTCAACAAATGTTTTGATTTGGCATATTTTCCCAGTAGTTGGAAAAATGCCAAAGTAATTCCGATTTTGAAACCGGATAAAAATCCTGCTGAAGCCTCAAGCTATCGGCCCATTAGTTTGCTTTCATCTATTAGTAAATTATTCGAAAGAATAATTCTTAATAGAATGATGACGCACATTAATGAAAATTCAATTTTCGCTGATGAGCAGTTTGGATTTCGCCTTGGGCATTCAACTACTCATCAGTTGTTGAGAGTTTCAAATTTAATTCGAAGCAACAAATCTGAGGGCTATTCTACTGGCGCTGCTCTTCTAGACATAGAAAAAGCATTTGACAGTGTTTGGCATAAAGGTTTGATTGCGAAATTGAAAAGGTTTAATTTTCCGATTTATATCGTGAAAATTATTCAAAATTATTTGACGGATCGTACTCTGCAGGTATGTTATCAGAATAGCAAATCTGATCAACTACCTGTACGTGCTGGCGTCCCTCAAGGAAGCATTTTGGGTCCAATTTTATACAATATTTTTACTTCTGACTTGCCTGATTTGCCCCCAGGATGTCAGAAATCACTTTTTGCTGATGACACAAGCATCTCCGCCAAAGGCAGAAGCCTTCGTGTCATCACAAGAAGATTACAAAAGCTTGGATATTTTCAATTCTTATTTGAAAGAATGGAAAATTACTCCAAATGCTGCAAAACTCAACTTATTATTTTCCCTCACAAACCAAGGGCTGATTTTCTTAAACCAAAAAGTCATCACATTATAAAGATGAATGAGGTAAATTTAAAGTGGGAGGATCAAGTGAAATATCTTGGACTTGGTTTTGACAAAAACCTTACTTACAAGGATCACATTGAAAGTATCCAGGTTAAATGTAACAAATATATTAAATGTTTGTATCCACTTATAAACAGGAATTCTAGACTTTGTCTCAAGAATAAACTGTTAATTTATAAACAAATTTTCAGACCTGCCATGCTTTATGCTGTGCCGATCTGGACAAGCTGTTGCTTAACCAGGAAGAAAAACTTCAGAGGATTCAGAACAAAATTCTGAAAATGATTCTGAAACTTCCTCCCTGGTTCAGCACCAGTGAACTTCATCAATTAGCCGAAGTTGACACTTTGGATGTTATGTCCAATAAGATAATTGATGCATTTCGACAAAAATCATTGCAGTCTTCAGCTGCATTGATCCGCTCTTTATATAGTTTATAAGTTAGTTTTAAGGTATCCCTTTTCCCTTTTGTACATGTAGGACCTCCTACATTTGAAATCACTGAATAGCGAAAGCTACAATATTTCATGAATAAATGAAAGTTGCTAGTATTTAAAATTGAGGTGAAAAGTCATCGTTTGTGATTGGACACTCAATAATATTTCAACTGAATGAATGTACATGGAAAAGAAATTTGAATAAATATAAATTAAAAAAAAAAAAAAAATCATTAGTTTGTCCATATAATTTTCCATACAAATTTGGCAGCTGTCCATACAAAAATGATGTATGAAAATTCAAAAATCTGTATCTTTTGAAGGAATTTTTTGATCGATTTGGTGTCTTCGGCAATGTTCTAGGTATGGATACGGACTACACTGGAAAAAAATAATACACTGTAAAAAAATTAGGTGATTTTTTTATTTAACTTTTTATCACTAAAACTTGACTTACAAAAAAACACTATTGTTTTTTTTTTTTATATGTTTTAGAGGACATAAAATGCCAACTTTTCAGAAATTTCCAGGTTGTGCAAAAAATCATTGACCGAGTTATGAATTTTTTAATCAATATTGATTTTTTAAAAAAATCGAAATTTTGGTCGCAAAAATTTTTCATCTTTATTTTTCGATGTAAAATTGAATTTGCAATCAAAAAGTACTTTAGTGAAATTTTGATAAAGTGCACCGTTTTCAAGTTATAAACATTTTTATGTAACTTTCTTGAAAATAATCGCAGTTTTTCTTTTTTTTTAAATTCATGCACATGTTTGCCCACTTTTGAAAAAAATATTTTTGAAAAGCTGAGAAAATTCTCTATATTTTGCTTCTTCGGACTTTGTTGATACGACCTTTAGTTGCTGAGATATTGCAATGCAAAGGCTTAAAAACAGGAAAATTGATGTTTTCTAAGTCTCACCCAAACAGCCCACCATTTTTCAACGTCGATATCTCAGCAACTAATGGTCCGATTTTCAATGTTGGACAGCTGCCAAATTTGTATGGAAAATTATATGGGCAAACTAATGATGCAAAATGGCTTCTTTGGACATACCGAAGCCACCAAAAAAGTTTCAGCCGGATTAAAAAATACAAAAATTAAAATTGACGAAAAAAGACCGATTCCGTAGAGAACTGCTCATGTCAAAGGGACTTTTATGTAAAATTGGACGCCAGATTTTATGGCGTACTCAAAATTCCAAAAAAAAAACGTATTTTTCATCGAAAAAACACTAAAAAAAGTTTTAAAATCTCTGTCATTTTCCGTTACTCAACTGTATAAAAATTTTGTACGTGTCATGTTAAGGGAGATTTAATCCACTTTTTGAATATACAATAACCCAAAAGGGTCATTTTTTCATTTTGAGCAAACTTTTTTATTCAAAATTTTGTGTATTTTCTAACTGTTAAGAGTGTTACAATGTTCTATAAATTTGTAGAGAAGACAAATACAAAAATGTTGATATACAAACATAAAGGGTTTACTTGTAATCATCACGAGTTATCGCGATTTTACGAAAAAAAAGTTTTGAAAAAGTTGGTCGTCGTTGATCATGGCCGTTCATGATCACCCGCGTCAGACACGGATCACGAAACAAAGAGAAACGCAAAAAGTATTTTTTTTGGAATTCCGTCGTGAAACTACTTACTTTTCCTGTCATCCTCGGACGACGAAACAGCCTACTTTTCTTTACCAAAAATAACTGAATCGGTTAGTAACCCTTTTCAAAACAAATGCAGCTGACAAGTTCTACTTTTCAGCGCTGAAACGTATGCTGAGAGTTGATAAAAATAAAATAAAAACTTATAAAATTGAAATTACAGGCCACGGTTCAACATTTGATTAAAAAAATGTTTTAAAATGCAAATCCAGTTGTTTTAAAATGTCCAGTTGTTTTTAAATAATAAGTTTCCAAAATTTCAAAGTATTGAGTTATAAATTGTTTTTGTGAAAAAAATAGTTTTTGTGATGGAATTCCATAAAAGTTCAAAATATTTATAAAAAAGCCCAAACATGCTGAATACACAGCTAAAAAAGTAGTAATCCAGCTGCGTGTAAAAGGCCTGGGTGTAAAATAAATATTGCATTATTTTATGCAATTTTATGTAATTTTACACCTTGAAATATGTAGCCCATCAGTATGGGAAACCTACTTGACCGAAATGTCAAGCACATATATGCGTTTATCCTTTCATATTTACATCGGTCTGATGGTCGAGTGGGCTAAGGCGCCAGTCCTTACTGTTGGTGCTGGGTTTGAATCCCGTCGGATGCAACTTTTTTTTTGTGTTTGCAAAAATTTTACATGCAGTGTGTAATATTAAGTGTTTATTTTGACGAAGGTGATGTGCATGCTTTTGCATGCGATTTTACCATCGGATTTTTTGCTGTGTATAGTCGTTGATAGGATAGGACATTTTAGATTGTTTTCAGTAAATGAGTTGATGATGATCTCTCTGTTCTCTTCATATTAAACCAATTTGGTAAAATTTATTGAATAAACGAATGACTTGCGTTTACAATAATCTATTTGCAAAAAAAATCCAAAATGTTCAAGTTTTTAAAATGTTTTCTTCACAGCAAATAAAGTAGTAATCCAGCTGCGTGTAAAAGGCCTGGGTGTAAAATAAATTTTGCATTATTCTATGAGATTCTGTGTAATATTACACCCTGAAATGTGTAGCCCATTAGTAAAGGAAACCTACTTGACCGAAATGTGGAGCTCACATATACGTTTATCCTTTACATTTTTCATCGGTCTGATGGCCGAGCGGACTAAGGCGCCAGTCCTTACTGTAGGTGCTGGGTTTGAATCCCGTCGGTTGCAACTTTTTTTTTGTGTTTACAAAAATTGTACATGCAGCGTGTAAAATTAAGTGTTTATTTTGACGAAGGTGATGTGCATGCTTTTGCATGCGATTTTACCATCGGATTTTTTGCTGTGTTGCAATGAATGGCGAAAAAGATACATTTAAAGGGCTAAACTATATTTTTGATATTTGATTTTTGAATTGTTTCTCGAGGAACAAAAATATTTATCGATTTTTTACGCAACTAATTTTAAACCCATATTTGAGGTGATGAAAGTCACTACCGTATTTTGTAATAGTCCATTCTTCACTGTTCACGTGGCACAGCCTGACAAAGAAAAAAGCTATCCCTCTGTCTGTGCGGGTGCCAGAAACGAGCATTCCAAAGTGGTTGTGGCTGTCAAGTAAAAGTGCAACGTGAGGAAAAGTTCGTCGTAGCTCACACACACACACACACTGCCACTGATGGTACAATTCAATTGCTTGTAAGATGGCGTGACAATAGTCGATGTCATTTTTTTTGTTTGCGTCGCCACTTCAACTTGTGTTCGACACTTTGCAAACTGAAGTTGCATGATATCTCTATCTTCGGTTTGCGGGTAAAGTGGCATGTTGCTGGCATTGTACTCAAAAGGGATGAAAACTTGTTCCCAATTTCCAACGAAACTTCCCACAAGCAACAAGAGACTTTCCAAGTAAGCCACATTGGACATGTATGACCCCCTCTGGGTGAAGCTTTCAACCCGGTGCTTGATGGCACGCATGTGACGACTCTCTCCACCCCCAGTCTGACACGTGTCTGGCGAAGAGCTGGCTCTGGTTGGGCCTTAAATGGAAGAATGTTGTAAATACCACGCGGCAAAGTTGGTGCCGAGGGTGCGGTGCCTCCAAGTGGTGGGAGTGGGCAGTTGCTTGTTTGCGTCGAAAGCCCACGGGGTTGGTTGGAGGTTCCAAGTGAAGAGAAGCTTCATCAAACGCAGACAGTGCTTTGGCTGTAAGAAAAAGTTTGAACATATCAGAAGGATGTCAGCTACATGTGTTTATTGGAACGGAAAATAAACTGATTAGTAAACTGAATTGAGGGGATTTATTAAGTTAAATTTTTAAGTTGGTAAATTAACACAGTGACTGTGTGTTACAGCAACAAAATTTAGAAAATGCAGTCTTCACAACTTTGAAATGTGTCTCAAAGGAAATAAGATAAAAATTACCGTATCACTTCAAAAATTTGGATTGCGTTTGAGTTTAAGAACAGTTCTTCGAAGAAATATATCGTTTGGTGAAGTCTGGGAGTTTCTGGCAGTTATTGATATGTTATATCAAAAAAGCAAAGATGCTTTACTTATAAATCATGTAGATTTGTACTGTCACCAGCAAATCATATTATCAACAAAAAAGAACACAATCATTCCACAACTTTCGGCTGATAACAATTTCATGCTGTCCAAGCTAATAAAAGTCCACCAGAAGAGCAGGGGTTGCTCTATTGAACATCGTCGTCCCTCATCGCCGGAGTCCGCACAATAAATCGAAGTCAAACTTTGGCCGATAGTTTCCTCCTCTGTTCCGCAGAGATTTCCCTCAGCAGAACCATTTCATTGCTAACGGTGTGCCAACGAGGCGAAACTGTGAGAGGTCTTTGTCATGGAATCATAATCTGATCAGATCTCTCGTTTTATGGAGCATTTAAGTTGTGCGTTGCAGTTTGCATGAGCACTTTCTCGTGGATGTGAAAGCTGTGACATCGTCGAAGGTAGTGCTCTGGGAGCTTGGGGAGCTTGTCTTGAAAAAGATTCGAAGAACTTTGGTATTGGAAATATCACATTTTTTTAAAATGAAACGTGATAACATAAATTACCAGTAGAAAATATTTAAATATCACAAACAGACCAGTTTAAACCTACATGACGGTAGTTCGAGAATAACTCCTAAAACAACCAAGCACTTGAGTGAGAGTTCCTGTACACCGCTTTTTCGAGTGTGTGTGCATATTCGTGTATGTGTGCAAGCCTCCGAACGATGATGTGGGAATAGTTATTGTTATGATTATCCCTCGCAGTTTGCTTTCGTTGCATTATGGAGCGGATGGAAGCGGATTTGCTTGCAGGAAGAATCACTTATAGCCAAAGGACGATCCTACCTTGCTACTAACTTTATGCAGGCAAATAGATGAGAAATCTGATTTTATTAGTGAGCGAATGTTGCTAGCTGCTTGAATGGGAAAGTTTGCTACAATCTGCAAGTTTTTATCTAATAATAGTTGCTTGTGTTGAGCGGAAGCGCACAAACACAAGTGACGGCATTGTTTGAAAAACATCTTAATCTCTTTTTATTCTAATACATTCCTTTGCAATCCAAATTGCTTGAGACAAAACTAAAAACTAAAAACTAAAAACTAAAAACTAAAAACTAAAAACTAAAAACTAAAAACAAAAACTAAAAACTAAAAACTAAAAACTAAAAACTAAAAACTAAAAACTAAAAACTAAAAACTAAAAACTAAAAACTAAAAACTAAAAACTAAAAACTAAAAACTAAAAACTAAAAACTAAAAACTAAAAACTAAAAACTAAAAACTAAAAACTAAAAACTAAAAACTAAAAACTAAAAACTAAAAACTAAAAACTAAAAACTAAAAACTAAAAACTAAAAACTAAAAACTAAAACTAAAAACTAAAAACTAAAAACTAAAAACTAAAAACTAAAACTAAAAACTAAAAACTAAAAACTAAAAACTAAAAACTAAAAACTAAAAACTAAAACTAAAAACTAAAAACTAAAAACTAAAAACTAAAAACTAAAAACTAAAAACTAAAAACTAAAAACTAAAAACTAAAAACTAAAAACTAAAAACTAAAAACTAAAAACTAAAAACTAAAAACTAAAAACTAAAAACTAAAAACTAAAAACTAAAAACTAAAAACTAAAAACTAAAAACTAAAAACAAAAACAAAAACTAAAAACTAAAAACTAAAAACTAAAAACTAAAAACTAAAAACTAAAAACTAAAAACTAAAAACTCAAAACTAAAAACTAAAAACTAAAAACTAAAAACTAAAAACTAAAAACTAAAAACTAAAAACTAAAAACTAAAAACTAAAAACTAAAAACTAAAAACTAAAAACTAAAAACTAAAAACTAAAAACTAAAAACTAAAAACTAAAAACTAAAAACTTAAAACTAAAAACTAAAAACTAAAAACTAAAAACTAAAAACTAAAAACTAAAAACTAAAAACTAAAAACTAAAAACTAAAAACTAAAACTAAAAACTAAAAACTAAAAACTAAAAACTAAAAACTAAAAACTAAAAACTAAAAACTAAAACATAAAACATAAAACATAAAACATAAAACATAAAACATAAAACATAAAACATAAAACATAAAACATAAAACATAAAACATAAAACATAAAACATAAAACATAAAACATAAAACATAAAACATAAAACATAAAACATAAAACATAAAACATAAAACATAAAACATAAAACATAAAACATAAAACATAAAACATAAAACATAAAACATAAAACATAAAACATAAAACATAAAACATAAAACATAAAACATAAAACATAAAACATAAAACATAAAACATAAAACATAAAACATAAAACATAAAACATAAAACATAAAACATAAAACATAAAACATAAAACATAAAACATAAAACATAAAACATAAAACATAAAACATAAAACATAAAACATAAAACATAAAACATAAAACATAAAACATAAAACATAAAACATAAAACATAAAACATAAAACATAAAACATAAAACATAAAACATAAAACATAAAACATAAAACATAAAACATAAAACATAAAACATAAAACATAAAACATAAAACATAAAACATAAAACATAAAACATAAAACATAAAACATAAAACATAAAACATAAAACATAAAACATAAAACATAAAACATAAAACATAAAACATAAAACATAAAACATAAAACATAAAACATAAAACATAAAACATAAAACATAAAACATAAAACATAAAACATAAAACATAAAACATAAAACATAAAACATAAAACATAAAACATAAAACATAAAACATAAAACATAAAACATAAAACATAAAACATAAAACATAAAACATAAAACATAAAACATAAAACATAAAACATAAAACATAAAACATAAAACATAAAACATAAAACATAAAACATAAAACATAAAACATAAAACATAAAACATAAAACATAAAACATAAAACATAAAACATAAAACATAAAACATAAAACATAAAACATAAAACATAAAACATAAAACATAAAACATAAAACATAAAACATTCAATTAAGTTTTAAAAATTGTAAGTGAGGCTTACAGAACGTCAAAATATTGTGGTGTTCAGGATTAACCTTTATCTTCAGAAAGTGAAACAGCGAATACCTACGATTTTAAACTGATCTTTAAATCACCATCACCACTAAATCGACTTATTTCACTATTTCTGGTTACATGAGCCCATCTGCATTGTCAGTGTCCATTTTGAACATGCTTAAACCCACATAACTACGCATTAGTAGCCCCAACAGATCATGTAATCCCATGCCCACTCAAATGATGTTATGGCGTTAATTTAGTCACGTAATATTATTGCTAACGCTTCGTCATCCTTAGTTGCTCCCCCAACCAACGGGGGAAATCACAAAAGGTAACCAAAAGTACAAGAGAGCTGCCTCCGGAGTGAACCTTTTTCCCAGGAATCCCAGACGGTCTCGCAAAGGACAAACATCAACCACAGGACCACACGGACACGCAGCCAGCCCTTCCAGACATCTCCGATCTCTGATCTGGGGATGACGATGCTTCTAACGAAAATAACAGATAGCCAATTCTGCAGGACTTCCCAGGAAGGACCGTGTTTTGTACGAAGGAT
This sequence comes from Culex quinquefasciatus, assembly GCF_015732765.1. NCBI lineage: Eukaryota > Metazoa > Arthropoda > Insecta > Diptera > Culicidae > Culex > Culex quinquefasciatus. The sequence goes on along the minus strand of NC_051862.1, from coordinate 145,416,358 downwards.
GACGGTCCCCCCAGTGTGCTTGTGTGTGATACAATGGAAAGCCTACTGGGTAAGGATTTCCTGGAAAAGATTACCGAGATACGGCTGCTCTGCTCTCGGAAATGATGGATGAGTGCAAAGGATTCTGGAGTTACGTTTCTGTTTTGTGCTGATTTGTCAACAGTGTGAAGCAACTAATGTAGCGTAGGTGGTCCTTAAATACCAAATTTCTAATTTCAAACCTGATTTTCGATACTTTGCTCAGTGGACCATACCGAAAAATTAAGTGGAAAATTTATTTTCCGAAAATGGTGATGTTTTGGAGAATTTGTTTTATATGTAATTTTATTTACATAAATATTTTAGGGGCTTTTTATTATTCTAAAAAGTCGTTGGACATGCCAATTCAAGGAACTTTTTTAATAACACCAAATAGTAGAAAACCTCGTTGGAAAATACGACGAGTGTTGAAAAAACCAAGTTTAGCAACGAAATACTAACAACATTTTTTACAATTCCAAAAAACGCTCTTATAATGGAATTTCTTGTCAAACATTCATGTGGTATTTATTGAAAGGTATTAATTTTCTACTCTATTATTTTTAGCAGGGAAAAGTAGGCCGTTTAGTTTCTCCAGAAGGACAGGAAAAGTTGACAGTTTCACAGCGGAATTGCAAAAAGTTTGTTTCTCAATAGTGGCGTCACTGGATCTGAATGTATTTAAGAACACAAAACTAGGAAGTCATCTGGTTCTTCACAAGTTAGTCCTCCCGCAACTGACAACTATATTACCACCATCAATTCCCCCTTACTCATCCCCATCAAACGGCGATGTATTGCTGTGCAAACATTGCACACCGCATTGCTGTTCTGCGGCCATTTATTTTCCTTTGAACGTGATTTCCCTACAAATTGAGCATCGACTTACGACGGCGAAGCTGGCAAAAAACACCCATAAACGGCCAATCGCTCTTTTCCGTGACCGAGACCATAAGTTCGCTCGGATCTGTTCACGTTCGGCCATTCATTCCGGACCTACCTCAACTCGTGTGGACGTTGTGCTCGCTTGCCCTTAACAATAAGCTGAAGTTGTGTCAAATAAATTAGTGAAAATGTGAAATTCGTTTGGGGAATTTGGAAAAATGAGAGCTTCTAAAATACCTTGACACTTTCTGAAAGTTATTCAAAGTCACAACAGTTTAAAAAAAAGTATAAATCGCCCAACAAATGTGTCAAGCTTTGTCACAAAATCGTCATTGTCGTGCTAACTTGTCACGCGTGCATTTTGGGCCAAATTGAGTTTAGAACGCCATTTTGTGCAACTTACAATGCCTCACCTTTTTTTTGTCGTGTTATTTTGACACAGCCTGAAAATTGATGTAAATGCGACAACTGGACCAAGGAATTTCAGGTCAGAACGTGTTTGACACAAGTACGAGCTTGACTATCGTAAACATTTTTAGTTATAACGAGGGACTCCAGCAACCAAATCCTACCAAACTTCAGGACAATGCGCAGAATGGTATAACAAACAAAACGTGTTTGTTATTGTTATTGTGACAAGTTAGCATAACAGCGTCGAAATAGATCTGTGGCAAGCCAACACAACGGTGCCAATTCGTCGACATCATTTAGATAATGCACGATGGTATATTCGCTGTCAACGAGGGAGTTTGTCACGTGTGTGAGTGTGGATGCGCCCCAAGGTAACGCCAAACAGTATAAGAAAGGGACCATCCAAGCTGGCGATGAAACCAAGTGGCTTTTGTTGATGAGGAGTGGGCAAAAAAAGCCCTTCGAGAGCTTCGGCGAGTTAAGGACCAAACCGCGTCTTGTTATTCGCTGACATTTAGCAGCATTGTCGGGCCCTCGAAGATGATACTGTTCTTGGCAATAAATATTTACGTTCAGGAGCGTCCCTCCAGAAGGCAATCTCGTCAAGTTGTGCTGGGACGAACTAGAGGGGGTGGTTATTGGACTACAAGACACTACTGAAGCGGGTGGTTTCAAGTGGCATGTGTTTCATGTCTTTTGTAACTGTTAATTATAAAATAACCTTACAAGCCTTCGCAACAATTTCAGTTTTCCATTAAAATTCCGTGTAATAAAGGTATAATATACTTGTTAAATTGAATACAAATTGCAATACCTGAGAACACAGAAAAAAAATCATGGTAATATTACATCTGGGAAGGGGTACATCTTTTATGTCAGAAAAAAGGTGTAATTTTACCTCTGGAAATGTGTAATTTTACCACTTTTCTGGTGTAATGTCACTTTTTCTGTCTAAATTGAGGTAAAATTACATCATAAAAGAGGTAATATTCAACCTTCCAAAATTAAAGCTTCCAAATTTACATTATTTTTTTCTGTGAATAATCACTCATGACTGTATACAGGAACAGATTATTAAGTGAACTGTCATTGAATTTTATGTACAAAGTGTGATTGTTTAAAATGAGCTTTATCAGCTCAAATTTAGGACCCAATTGGAAGATATCACCTTTCTTATCAAGTGTTTTGAATAACTCTACTCACCGTACCAAACTCGAAATTATACTCAATCTGCCTAACGATCCAAACCAACCTCCCTCCCCCTCTCTACAAAATTGGTCCGAAAAACAAAAGTTTTTACAAAAAACTTAAAATTTAAAAAAAAATAGAAGTCAAATTTACTAAAAACAATCTAAAACGCATCATTATTAATCCTATTTGGTTCTATACCATTCCCCAGAAATATTTAGGACCTTGAAAAACATGTTATGTTTCCCATGCCATTTAGCATAACGTCGTTTGGCATAACATAATTTTACATAATGACGCATAATGGTTTGTTGGCATAATGATATTAAATTTTCAACATTAATTTAATATTAGACATCGTGATTTTTGAAAACTGGCACTAATTGATTTATTTTTTCATTCTTTAAGAAGGAAAACTGTCAAAGGAAAATTCAACTTGTGTCAGCATGCTGCAGTTATCACAAGTCAAGGGAGTTGTCCCTTCTTCAAAGAAGGTAAAATTCAACTGAAATTTCAACTTTTGCCCGCAGTTAGACAGCCTGTAAAGACGGGAAAATTTTAAGTTACGTTATCCATTAGTGGACCCCTTTCCTATAGTGGACATTTTGAAGGGTTTTTGATGAAAAATTAAATAAAATCACAATTTCAAGCGTGTTGTTGTCGAATTTTTTTTTATTTCAGCATCATTTAAAACAATGTTGACTGACATTGAATTGCCCTTTTCACCAAAACAAGTGTTTTGCGTTCGACATCTGAAATCAGCCATGGCCACTAGCATTTTCACAACAAAACGAAGTTGACTTTATAGCTGTCGGCCACCATTGCTAGTACCAACCACTAGTGTCTTCTTTTTAACTACAAGAACTTCGTCGCTCTGAGTACGGTACGGAGCGACGGCGCCGGATACCCATATTTACACAAAGAATTTTTAGAGCGCCCGCCGCGGGATTCGAACCAGCAACCTCTGGACTGTTAGTCCAGTGCGCGGTCCGATTGATCCACATGGACGGGACGACACAACAAAACTGCATTTATATTTTATTGAATTAACATCCAATCATTTTTTGACAGATTATTTAACATCAGAATGTCGAAACAATGTAAGTTTAAGGAATATAACAAAAATAAAGCGAAGCAAAAATTAGGGGGGTCCAATATAGGACAACGAAAATCCAAACTTTTCCAAATGTGGATCCCTGTTAATTTAACCTTCAAAAATGAAGGAAACTGTGTATCTAAGCAAAAATGTCTCTTAAACATACAATAAATGCTTGTTGTTATCAACCCAAACGCATATTTTGCCTTTCTTACTAAAGAAAGGTATAGGTTTTACTTTAAGGCTGGACGTCATTTCCATCTTCGTAAATATGTCGATTCAGCATGAATTTTAATCGGAAAAATCGTCAAAAAATCACACTGCATCGATTTTCGACGCTTCGACGCTTCGACGCTTCGACGCTTCGACGTCAAGTTGTCAAGTTGAGCTTCGAATACTGGCGCGAGAATGCTGGCGCATATATGTTTTGCTCGACTTATACTCGTTTGTAGTAGCTTGTCTACCTATGTTTCCTTCATCATGAAAGATATCGTAGCTTCTCGGTTTTTTTTGCCCTGTCCGTTTTGCATATCTGTCCAATGTTTATGCTGGGTAATTCTCCGCCAACTCACACAGCAGTTGCCCCGACCCCTCTTCGATTTGCGTGAAACTTTGTCCTAAGGGGTAACTTTTGTCCCTGATCACGAATCCGAGGTCCGTTTTTTGATATCTCGTGACGGAGGGGCGGTACGACCCCTTCCATTTTTGAACATGCGAAAAAAGAGGTGTTTTTCAATAATTTGCAGCCTGAAACGGTGATGAGATAGAAATTTGGTGTCAAAGGGACTTTTATGTAAAATTAGACGCCCGATTTGATGGCGTACTCAGAATTCCGAAAAAACGTATTTTTCATCGAAAAAAACACTAAAAAAGTTCTAAAAATTCTCCCATTTTCCGTTACTCGACTGTAAAAAATTTTGAAACATGTCATTTAATGGGAAATTTAATGTACTTTTCGAATCTACATTGTCCCAGAAGGGTCATTTTTTCATTTAGAACATATTCTTTTGTGCTGACATTATAAATAAACAAAGTCGATGTTATGAATTGAAAGAAGTTCTATCATTGTTATATTCTTTAGTAAGAAAGGCTCTATCTCACCCCAGGTGGGATTAAATCGGGGTTTTTCAATTACGAGTATTAATATATAGCTATAGCTGTTTTCATGTTAAAAGTACCAAAATTGCTGAAGCCGTAAGAATTTATAATCAATCAAAACTATAGTTAATTGTGCTTGAAACTTTTCTGGGGAATGGATCATTCTGGGGAATGTATTTCTGGGGAATAGCATTCTGGGGAATGGAATTCTGGGGACTGAGATCTGGGGAATGGGATAGAACCATCATATTTAGCATGTTTGGGCTAGATAAAAAAAAATATTAAGAATTTTTATGTAATTCCAATGTACAGGACCGCAAAAACGTTTTATTTTTGCAAAAAAATAAATTGTCCTCAATATTGAGTATTGTGTGAGCAGCAGTGCCAGGATAATGGATTTTTGTGGTGTTTTTTGTGCTGTATTCGTGATCGTATTCATGGATTAGTGTGGTGTCTGTCGGGACGCGCAGTCCAGTTTTTTGACATAGGACTATGTCTATACTTACTATATTGGGGGGCCAGTTCAGAAATTCGATCCAAAGCGTCACTTTTAAGCGTTAAAAAAGGGGACATTTTGAACGCTTATATCTTTTTTCCCTGTGAATCAATCCAGATGGTTGGACCACCAATCGAAAGAGGAAGACTTCAGCTATTGTTTAACTACATAGATAGTCTGACTAAACATAGTTAAAGCACTTAAAACATGTAATCAAAATGAGTAATTTTTCAGTACAAATCGGACAGATGACCAATCAGAGCGAGCGTATGCATTCGAGACCGCGCCCCTTTTGTGCCGTTCTCCGGCTGTGCCGCTATTTAAGCAGAAAATTTCGCAAAAGCAAGTCACTTTGGAACGAGCACTCGAACTGTGCACGTCGGGCCGGCGTGGAGCAGCAGCAGCAGCGGCCAATAGAAGAAGAGGACCAGCAATCAGAAGGAAGAACCACCGGCAGCAGAAGGAGGAAATTCGAGCGAAGCGGACGGCGTGGAAGTCGCTATGATGCGGCGGTTCTCATGAAAAATGGCCAATTCGACAGTGGTGGCCAAAACCTGGAGTGGCCGGTGGCCTCAAAGAAGGTTCCCCCGGGGCCTGGGGGGACATTTACAGAAACATACGAGTTGTGGCAATATGGGTATCAAAATTCATGGTTTTTGATACTGAACATAATAATGGCCATTTCGACAGTAGTGGCCACAACCTGGAGTGGCCGGTGCCCTCAAAGAAGGTTCCCCGGGGCCTGGGGGACATTTACAGAAACATACGAGTTGTGGCAATATGGGTATCAAAATTCATGGTTTTTATACTGAACATAATAATGGCCATTTCGACAGTAGTGGCCACAACCTGGAGTGGCCGGTGCCCTCAAAGAAGGTTCCTCCGGGGCCTGGGGGACATTTACAGAAACATACGAGTTGTGGCAATATGGGTATCAAAATTCATGGTTTTTATACTGAACATAATAATGGCCATTTCGACAGTAGTGGCCACAACCTGGAGTGGCCGGTGCCCTCAAAGAAGGTTCCCCGGGGCCTGGGGGACATTTACAGAAACATACGAGTTGTGGCAATATGGGTATCAAAATTCATGGTTTTTATACTGAACATAATAATGGCCATTTCGACAGTAGTGGCCACAACCTGGAGTGGCCGGTGCCCTCAAAGAAGGTTCCCCGGGGCCTGGGGGACATTTACAGAAACATACGAGTTGTGGCAATATGGGTATCAAAATTCATGGTTTTGAAACTGAACATAATAATGGCCATTTCGACAGTAGTGGCCACTACCTGGAGTGGCCGGTGCCCTCAAAGAAGGTTCCCCCGGGGCCTGGGGGGACATTTACAGAAACATACGAGTTGTGGCAATATGGGTATCAAAATTCATGGTTTTTTATACTGAACATAATAATGGCCATTTCGACAGTAGTGGCCACAACCTGGAGTGGCCGGTGCCCTCAAAGAAGGTTCCTCCGGGGCCTGGGGGGACATTTACAGAAACATACGAGTTGTGGCAATATGGGTATCAAAATTCATGGTTTTTGATACTGAACATAATAGTGGCCATTTTGACAGTAGTGGCCACAACCTGGAGTGGCCGGTGCCCTTAAAGCAGGTTCCCCCGGGGCCCGGAGGACTTTTTACAGAACCATACGAGTTGAGGCATATTGGTATCAAAATTCATGGTTTTTGATACTGTACATGAAAATTGACATTCCGACAGTAGTGGCCACAACCTTGAGTGACCGGTGATCTCAAAGCAGGTTTCCCCGGGGCCCGGAGGGTCTTTAACACAACCATACGAGTTGTGGCAATATGGATATCAAAATTCATGGTTTTTGATACTGAACATGAAAATTGACATTTCGACCGTAGTGGCCACAACCTGGAGTTGCCGGTGCCCTCATAGAAGGTTCACCTTGGGAGAACATTTATGACAATTTTGCCGACAAATCTGAAATATGAAACAAAATAAAATAATCTTATTTCAGATTTCACTAGCAATCCAAAAACACATTCAAATTGTTTGGTCCTATGTCTTTCGGTTATGTCTCTGACATACCATCTTGAACTTTTCGTGTTATTTTTCGTCCCTTTTGAGTCGCTGTTCGAGTGCATGGGGTGATTGATGATTATATGTAATTAAAAATTTCATTACTAGTGCGGTGCCTGTGGGGACGCACAGTACTGTTGACTGTTTCTGTTTTCTAGTTCTCCATTTTTCATTGTTTTTTTCTTCACGCATTCGTTGGCCAATGAGTTTTTTTTGTGTTGTTCTCTTGTTTTAGTTTTCGATAGAAATGTACGTACGTTTTTTTTTGAGACTAACAAGACGTATTGCTGGGTTAAGTCCTTTCAATATCATCGATGATCGGAAGGCACGCCGTCAAATATGGTTTTAGGCTTATGATATAAAATCAATTTAATGAATGAAGGCACGCCGACGAAGAATATCTGGAGAATCGCGGTCGAATTAATACTATATTTAAATCTCTAGCTTGCTGTCTTTCCGCAGCCGACTGCCTAAGATTTTTAAAATTTCCACCGATAAACAAATTTCTTATGGTCGCATCGCCTACCACCGTGAATCCTGACCTCCTGACCATACTTATCTTACTAACCCCTCAAAACTCATGTGATACTTTGTCGGAGACGCAGCCGATTTAGCGGTCCCATCACTCAAGTATCGGCTAACATTCCCATCCACTTCCCCGTGTCTTATCACTGGTCGTGGCCGGCCAAAAGTTACAGATTTTCGAATATGTACGTACCTTTTTTGTTGGATAGCTGCCAAAATTGTATGGAGACTTTTATGGGTTGACCAATGTCACAAAAAAAGCTTCCCTGGCCATAGGAATGGCCCTTACAAATTAAAAAAATATGATCCTGTAATTTCTACAAAATTCCTTCAGCAGACACCCTAAAGGTACCAGACTTGATGTTAGAAAAAAATTTCATCATCAATGTTACTTCCAAAAAACATCCCCTAATCTTTCAAATCTGTAGAGGAAGGCGGACTGATGTATGGCATTGAAATTCAATGCTTGCGGCATCCAAAGAAAACATATCACACATTTCGATCAGTCCATATTTTGTGTTGTTATTCAGCTCAAGATGCAGGTTGTTAATCCATTTGTGCGCAGACATATTAAAATCGGGACAGGGAGATCCCCTTACAAGAAGTAAGTTGTTTAAGAAGTTGTTTTGCCATAATCATTATGTGAAAAAACTGAATGAAAACATAAAAAATATAAATAAAAAAACTATGTTTAGAGAAAACTCTTCGGAACTTAAATTGGTCGTTCAATGAAGTATATTATGGAAGAATCAAGATCAAAACACACACCTTTCTGCCAGTTGATTCTGTTGTTCCAAGGTGTTACTGGCGCAAGATATCGGCTCGTATCTCAAATGACAAATCCTTTCGTCGCACCATCCACTCAAAAGCCACCACATTGAGAAGCGTTTGGGCGGAAAACTTTTCCGGAGTCGTTTGCCAGAACTTCTTGCACGGCGGAGATAGCAAGCGGCCCAAGAATCGTAGCCTTATTCCGAGCTTCTTCGACGTGACACCTTGGCATTGGGTGGCCACCTCTATTGACATATGATAATGAGATGCGGAGGGATTTATACCTTTCCGATCGGGGTTGGAAAGTCGTCGGGACCGAAAGGAGCACTTTGTGTGTGTGTGTGCTCTTTGTTGAAGGGTAGATGTTTGAAGTTGATCCGTCCTTGGGCAAGATAAACATGCCTGAGCAGATGTCTTCATCGTTTTGGGATAGTTAGGATTTTGGGGAAAGTAACATTATGAATGAAATTTAAAAAAAGTATAATCCACGAATAAATTAAATATTAAAGCATTTATTATTTTTTCTATATTTTAATCATGAATGTTCGAAATGACACAAATTTAAACAAAAATAAACAATTCAGACTACACGTTAAAGGTGTTACTACCCCAGCTTCCCCTGAAAAAAATGCTCAAACCATATCCCTGACAATTCAACGGTAGCCAATGCTTCAAATATTTTCACTTTGTTTCGGGCTTAAATATTCAAAAGCCATCATCGAAGCTCAGAAAAAAACGATTCTTCCTTGTATGGATTGGAGTGGTTCTTTTCCTTTTTCGTCTGATTGGCTTCATTTGCACACGAGTGAGGAATCAAAAGATGATTTTAAGCTTGAGTGAGAGGAAAAAGAATTCAGGTTTGGTGCATACAACTTGTTTATTTTGTCAATTTTATTAAAGTTATACTTCTTATGTTTTCACTTGTTAAAATTTTGTTATGGGTTTATTTTCAAGTCTTTGTCTACCTTTTGACCTGCCTACACAATTTATGCGAAATCGCGAAGCTGTGTTTCCTGGTTACCGAGCTGATTAATTTTCTCAAATTAGCAAAATGAATCTTTATCGCACACAATTCCGCCTCAGGAGTTCCAGCTGGAACCGGGGGCAACTTTCTCTCTAAATTGCTTGCCCACTCGCTTCAGGCCCTATCTTGTGGAACTGCTGACCCTTAACGAAGTGAGTTGGGAGGGAAAATTTAAAGCGATTTTGGGCAGAAGTTTTACGACGGGCAGTAAATTTTCCAAATTATGCCAAGGTTGCCTAGGCGGAAGTTAATTTGTTCTTTGAGAGCAAGCTCCAAAAATGCTTTATGGACATTTTTTCACATTAAAGCCTCAAAAACAAAAAGAACTCTGAGAGATCATCAACTTTAAAAGCATGCAATTCATCCAATTGATTCCAATTTCTTTCCACCTTTAAACACATCTCAGCTCGTTTCATGACTTCCGAATGTTATCAAGCTCGAAAGCTCTAAATTTATACGTTTGCCGTGTGATGTTCGTTTTTAATGTGCTCAATAAAATTCGACTTATTTATAGCATCAGAGTGCTTTCCCCCACTCTATATTGCTTGCCAACGCATAAAGCAGCCCATTCATCGGTAAAATTAATTCCCATTTCTCAGCCAAAAGGAAAAGGAAAAATAAGCAATTCAGATCAAAGTCTAAAAGTGAGCTTAAGAGCAATTCCAGCTCAAATCAGGAATTTTTCTGGTACTTTTGAACCCGACCCTCTCCGATTTCAATGAAAGTTTTTAGACATGTTATCCTAGGCCTATATAAACCATTTTTGTGTATATGGAGCCAATAGTACTCGAAAATAACATTTGAGAAGGGCGTAAGGTATTTAAATATTTTTGTATTTTGCAATTTAAAAATTACTGTGTCTCGAAGCCATTGCGTCGTATCAAAAAGTGGTCCAAGACAAACTTGTAGGAAATTGGATGGGCTTTCTGAAAAAAATACACTGAAACAAAAACACACGCCACTTCTATGAGATTTTTTGATTTTTAAGTCTAAAACTTAAATTTAAAGGTGTTGTCACTATTTTTTTTGTTCAAAATTTTTGAGGAAATAGCCTAAGATGTTACCAAAAGACTGACGAAAAATGCAGGGTGGTATGTCTCTCCTAAAAAAATACAAAAATTATTTACTAAAACTGTTTTTTTGAAAAGTGGTCTAAACGTCAAAATTTAAAAAAAAAACCCATAGTGGGAATCGGTTCCCCAGACAATTTTACATAAAAGTCTCCATATTGACCATTGTCCTATGTCAAATCCTTGGGAAGATACAGCGGTTTTAAAAATAAAAATGTTGAAAAAATGTGTTTTTTTGGTGGTTTTTGGCAATTTCTAAGCTTAATTACATTGTTAATAACTGAAAAGAGAATATTTTTTTCAGTGTGGTAGAAACCTGGATAATAAATTAGCTTACGTAAATATCTAAACGAGTCAAATCAAAAAGCTGTCACAGGCAAACTTATGGGAAATTGGACGAGCTTACCGGTAAAAATATTTACGAGACTGAAAAACCAAGTCTGTCATATAGAAATTGCCAAAAACCACCAAAAAACCCATTTTTTCATCATTTTTATTTTTAAAACCGCTGTATCTTCCCAAGGATTGGACATAGGACAATGGTCAATATGGAGACTTTTATGTAAAATTGTCTGGGGAACCGATTCCCACAATGGGTTATTTTTAAATTTTGACGTTTAGACCACTTTTCAAAAAAAAAAACAGTTTTAGTAAATGATTTTTGTATTTTTTTAGGAGAGACATACCATCCTGCATTTTTCGTCAGTCTTTTGGTAACATCTTAGGCTATTTCCTCAAAAATTTTGAACGAAAAAAAATCGTGACAACACCTTTAAATTTAAGTTTTAGACTTAAAATCAAAAATCTCATAGAAGTGGCGTGTATTTTGTTTCAGTGTATTTTTTCAGAAAGCCCATCCAATTTCCTACAAGTTTGTCTTGGACCACTTTTGATACGACGCAACGGCTTCGAGATACAGTAATTTTTAAATTGCAAAATACAAAAATATTTAAATACCTTACGCCCTTCTCAAATGTTATTTTCGAGTACTATTGGCTCCATATACACAAAAATGGCTTATATAGGCCTAGGATAACATGTCTAAAAACTTTCATTGAAATCGGAGAGGGTCGGGTACAAAAGTACCAGAAAAATGCCTGATTTGAGCTGGAATTGCTCTTAAAGCTATCAGCGAGCCTTTGTGCACGGAGGAAAAATCTTTTTCCGCAATTGTTAATTCCGTCCCGTTTCGTCGCGCCCTGTTTCGACATTCCGGAAGGATTTTAATTTCAATATCCTTCCCGACGTACCTGACTGAACGGGGAAATTTCCCCTCACAAAGGATGCCATTGATTATATCGATGCATTTCCGCATGAGAAGGGCTCTCGAGCCGCACAGAAAGAGCCCTTTTCTCAATGCTCCACCCTCACTGGGTGCAATCAAGCCCGGCGAACGTGGTGAGATTTATTGACTTTGAATGTGTTTTAAATTCACTCGATTTTGAATCGAGCAAGGGCGCACACCTGCTGAATGCAAATGAGAGCTCGGTGAGGTGGTTCTGCGATGGGGCAAAAAAAAAAAGAGTGTGAACTTTACGCGGATGGTCGAGTGGATTGTGACACACAGAGACAGGTATTCAATTTACACTCGGTCTGAACTGTTGGTGCTATGGAGTGCTTGCAGGGGCAGGCAATTTGCACCAGGTAAGGGAAATGGTTTAGTGTCGGAACTTCTTGAATGTAAATTTGGAAGGTGGAAACTGAGAGATTGTAAAATGACGTCTATTATGATTGAGGCTACCAACTCATGCTGAGCAAAAATCCGTACGCTTTGCCGACATGACTCCAAGGTATAGCAAAACCTCTTAAGGTATAGGTAAAGCCTTATGTCAATTTTTATGTACATCGGTAAAAAACTCGATTGAAAATCACTTCTGATCACCTTTTTTCATTTTAATGCAAAAAAAAAAAACAAAAAATGACAAGACAACATTTTACGATGGATCAACTTTGATCCCTTTGGAGCGAGCTGTAGCGAAATTAATTTTAAAAAATTAAATTAAAAATCCATTTTAATCCTCAAAAAAAAAAAAAAAAAAATACCGTTATGATTAATATCACCAATTAACGCTTAATTTTACGACACAATAGTTTAGATAAATTTGAAATTTGGAACTTAAACATTGGTAATTCTTAGGGTTAGTGAATTTTCACGATTTCGCAGACAGCGCAAAATTCGTGAAATTTGAAAATTTTCGTTAAATCCCGTAAAATTTATTAATTGTCTGAAATCAATTCTAATCTAATCTAATCTAATCAGACCCTAGCGTAACCAATCTTTCGAAGGGATCCTGGAGAGTGCCTTAGATAAGATGACGCCTAGTACTCTTCTTGTCATTTATTAACATTTGTAGTGCGCCATTGCATTAGAATGCATTGAAACATCACAAGCGTTAAAGCGGCCAGGCCTACTGCGTAAAGCCGTATCGCAGAGATTATTTGTAATGGAGCACTTCAATTCGAGCAGTTTTTGCTTTTTTCTACAATGTATTTCTTATGGAGCGAACTGTCAAAAACTGCTCGACTGCGGGTGCTCCATTGGGTTGAACAACAACACAATTCTGAATCGACAGGGGAGGAAGAAGCGTGGGGACACACCACCATACGATCCGAGTTTTTGGTTGTATTGGTTGGAAGCACCATGCTTAGAAGGTTTGGTACTCCGGGACCCTCTGGGATGGGACATTGTATTTACACGAATGCCCTGGATACTTTTTGCCGTGGTTATAGCGCCACAACTCGTTCCTTCAACGATATTAGTCGAATATTAAAAAAAAAATCAGTTCAATAAATGAGAATACACATGCCCTACATTTCGTTTCAAAAAATATATAGGCCAAATTCATAAACCAAGTGGAAACTTTTTTTCAAATGAAGATATTTTTTAGTTTATTGAAAAATAATATGAAATGAAGTATAACAAATTGTTTCTGTCATTTAAACATATGATTTTAAGAATTATTTTAACGTCGTGCGTTCCGCGAAATTTCTGGGAAATTTTATGGTTTGAAATCAGGGCTTGCGTAATTTCGACTTTTTTGTGATAGCTGACAGAGCACTCCAATCGTCTTCACCACGACAACCTGATTTCTACATTCTGCTTTCGTTCGTTTCACACACAAAGGAATGAGTGCTACGCAAAGTCACTCACACAATCATTGATTTCCCTCCAGGAGAAAAATCGACTAGAGAGCGGTCGTTTGACATTCTACCGAGATTCCGATCATCTCTCCAATGATAGCAATCATATGATTTCTGTCACCACGCAGCATACACTAGGAAGAGAGAGACAAAAACGGGAGAAAGAGAAAGAGCACGTTGTCTCGTTCGGGCGGCTGCTTGAGTGGTGCTCATTTTTCGTTCGTTTTGTCTTCGTGTTTACGTTCAGCGACCGTCGCCAAGCAATGACGGTCATGATAGGCGTTGTGTGTCAGCGATCAAATATCGTTTTGGGAAATGATCGCTGACAGAAAGCTCTATCGAATATCGAGCAATCCCATTCAGTGATCGATCCCTTTTCAAGCATTGTTTGAAATTAAGGTTCCCGTGAAATTTGCAATTTATGAGCGTGAGAAATCACTAAGCCTAGTAATTCTCTACCAACTCAAAAAAGTTACTTTATTCGTTTCTCTTTGTTTCGTCGTTGGACCTCCGATTCTTGATCAGGGACAAAAGCTACTCCTTAGGGCAACTCTTCCCGATTTCGTGTGAGTTTGTAGAGAATTACCCTTATATTTTTGAATATTTGTGATATCTTTTAGGAGACAACAATCAAGAGTCAAGAACTAACATTTCAAAAATGTAAAATAATAAATTTTATGTCCATTTGAAATGTTAGAGAGGATTCCAAAATTACAAAACAAATATTTTTTCGAGGAGATCAGAACACATAACAGATGTTTCATTTTTTTTATAAATAAAAATTGGACCATCTGAGATATTAACGCTTTAAAAAATGGTTTTATGATGAGACTCATAAATTTTCAATTGTCTTGTTTCTGTTTGTTTTATTCGGTGTATTTCAGCAACCAGATGTCCAATCTTGCAAATTTTCTTAAGTTTTCGAACGACATAACTTCAGAAATGAAAATTATGGACACTATTGAAAATATTGATTGGGTCTAAAAATGGCGAATAGTTTAAATTAACATTGCCTTTGCCTTATTTCGGTTTAAAACGGCAAAATAAGCATTCTGGAATTATTTTCTTGAAAAACTTAATATAAGACTGATCAGAAGATAAGCCATGTTCTTATATTAGTCTAGAGCAGTTGGAGGGAGCGTGCCGCGAATGCTATCACAAAAACAAAGTTTCCCATAGGAATTTTGAGGGCGAACTGTGATGAGTCCCACATTGGCATCTGTCGGTGGATGCACGCAACTCAAGAGAACTGTCATATAAGAGTAAGGCAACCTAAAACATTCAAACAAATTTCAAACATTAAGAAATACGGATTTTTAGAAATTGAACTTTCGTGAAAAAAAGTTGGTTAAAAAATCAGCAAATTTTTCATGTTCTATTTTTATCTGAATAGTCCTACAACTACAACTTTGCTGAAGTCATTAAACCGATCAGAAAATTCCTTGAAAAGGTACAGATTTTGAGTACACGAAAAAAAAATCCAGAATTCGTGAATTATGTTCATGAATTTGAGAACCACGAGGAAATTAATTCACGTTTCTAGTGCAAATCTGGGTGATGAATAGAGAGAATGCGTAACGTGATTTTCGAATGATCCCACTTTGTTTACATCTACAAAGTAGGAGGCTGTTCAAGCACAAGCATGACTTTTTTCTTGCTGGGTTATGAGCTGTTGTCATTTTTTGCTAAGAAATTGTCGCGTTTCGATCGGTTAGAAGAGATTTTTTTTACGGGTGACGAAGAACTGCGGCGAGAGTGTCATTCTGCGATGTCGCAGATAAATTCCCTGACTGATTTTAGAATCCTGCAGCACTTCCTGGTCCAGCGAAAAAACATCGCTACTTCTTGCGAAGCTGATCCAACAAGCAGAGAGAATTTCAACTAAACCAGAGGGCTTTTGTTAATTTGATTTGGTTAACCGCGGTGGATTTTCTTGAAATAATTCGAACTGTCAAAAATCCACCAAAGCATCTACCGGTGGATACTTTTCTATACCACAGATTTTTGTGCGATCAATGTGGTAGATGCTTTGGTGAATTTTTGACAGTTCGAATTATTTCAAGAAAATCCACCGCGGTTAACCAAATCAAATTAACAAAAGCCCTCAGGTTTTCAAACGGAATCAAACAATAAAGACAGCATCTGGGTGGGTACAACCGCATCGACTCCATAAACAACTTCCATTCATAATAATTATAAAAAAATGACGATCTCGCCTTCAACTTTTTAAAGATTTCTTGACTTCAACTCCATGTCCTCAAAAGCCACACATTTTTCATAAAAAATAAACAATTTTAATGATCGATAACAATACTCTCTACTTTTGGCGAACAGTAAATTGGTTCCACTTTGACAGTTCAAAATTGAGGCCGTTTTGCGAACCACTTTTCAGCACCCAGGTGCAAAGAACTATATTCATGAATAAATTCCTTCGTGGTTCAAAAATTCATAAATATAATTCACGATTGTGGATATAGATTTTTTTCTGTGTATCATTTTGTAGGATAGCAGCCATAATTGTAAGGGTTAACCAATGACACAAAATGGCACAAAAAAGTTTAGCCAAATAAAAAAAAATACAAAGACAGCACAAAAATTAATATCACTATTCTTGAACTTATAAAAACGATGGGATTTAGAAATCTGTTGCTGAACTAGAAAATTGTAGAGTTGAAACAAATATTAAATTAATTTAGTTAAAATTAAATAAAAAACTCATTGGGTTGAATATTTTAAATCTTTTTCAAATGCGAAAAGATGTTAGGTAACACTATGCGCCACCCGGTGACTGCTTGCTCACGGTGAATAAGATAGTATAAGCTGACAGATATCGGGAGGAGAGAACTTCTAGTTTTTCCAGCACAACTTTTCCACTTTAGGTTGACAACTTCTCCTTCCCCCCAAAACCTTCATGCCAAAAGTTTGCGACGCGCCTCTGACGACAATGAGTTGAGCTTTTCCTCACGGCGGCCGTCATCATCGTGACTTTGCCCGAGAGAGAGAGCGAGAGCTCGAATTTCCACTCGAGAAAAGCTCACCAATCCAGGAAACGGAACGGTGCGGCTGCGAATAATGGCCAAAAGTGTTATCTGGAAGCTCATAAAAATTTTACACATCGTTTTGGGTGACTCTTCGTACGGGAAAAGCTTCGTTACATGGCCGTAAGGGAAGTCCTCTCCCGCAGCCCCCAGCAGAAAAGCAAATGTTGAAATGTTTGCACACGTGTAAATCTTGATGTCGACGGTTGTCGTCCCCGTTCAGAGGAAGGGGTGTGAATCCTTTGCGTGAGGTACACAAAACGTGACCATTGCGGTGAAAAGTAGGGCGTGTGAATGCAAGGGTTAGATATTTAAATTTAAATTCAACGAGTGCATTTAGTCAAGAAAATGTTTAAGCTAGGTATTTCTAAGTCAAAACGACCATCATGACGGCGGAAATCTGATGACACGATCCTTTTCCGTGTTCGACCTTTTTCGGTGATGGTGTGTCAGCAGTAGAAATTGTGCTCACTTACGTGATGAAGCCAAACCTGCGAGGGAAAATTTCTGGAAGAAAATAGATTTTCCGAGCCATTGCACTTCTGCCGAAAAATGGAGGAAGTTCGCGACGCCGCGCAGAGATGTTCATGGCAGGTCAGGTTAAACCAGAATGAATGACGCTGTCAGGGTGGGTCATGTGAACAAAGTGATTTTTTAAAAAGATATTACTCTTTTTCTCCCGGTAGACACGTGCTAAAGTCAATCAGTGTGGAGACTGCCGGGAGAGGATCGTCATGATTGGCACCGTAGAGTGGGTGTCATCGGCTTTTGAGAGTTTCGCCGTTATTACTATCGAATACCTTTTTTTTCTCCAGAGGAGGTTCACTTAATGGCTTTTTGATCGTTTTGAAGGTCGTCGGTACGGACACTTACCTGCAATGGAGAAAAGGAAAGGAAAATTTATTGCCCAGATAGTGTGTGTATTTTTCACGTGGATGCCCAGGGGTTGTCAAAGGTTTGAAATATATCGGTCGATTTAATTACATTGCCATCGTGACCTTGTTTGTGGCTAATGGAGTGTGAAATGCGAGCAATTAATTTGGTTGTATCTGGAAGAAAGTCATCAGTATATCATGTAACTACACACAAAAAAATATTTCCGTATGTTACATCATTTGCGACATATTATACGTAAAAACATGATTTTACGTGTGATTCAACCGTTTACGTCGAATCTCAAGTTTACATCAACTGAGTTTACATGTGATTCATTTTTTCCGTTTCGAAGAAATTCACATTTTTTTCTGTGTAGGCTTAAAAAATGCCTCAAAACTCAATGTAAATTAATTTCAAAAGCATTTTAAATTGCAATTAAACGCTTAGTTTTATTGACTCTGTTCGATCAGATCTTCTGTTTAACTTTATTTTTTTAGTTTCAGAGAGAACAATAATGATTACTACACGTTTTTCTTTTAAACATATTTACTAAATTTCAACGAGGGTAAATGTTTTAAGGAACCATAAAAAATGAATAAGCACATTGAAAACACATGATAAATTAATTTACATGATACACTAGGTTCACTAGGCTGGCTCTAGTCCGATTCCGAATCACAGAAAGTATATGAGAAAAAAAATGCTTCAGGACTTCCAATTCAGATCTTATTGCACCCGTCGACAAAGTTGTAGGGGATTAAATTTCTTACAAGAATCTCACAGGCGAGACATGCGCCACCTGGTGGCAATTTTCTGAAGCGAATTTTTTTTCAATTCTCTATTTTCTATTGTTTTTTTAAATTTATTTATATGAAACTTAGTCTATCGATTCCTTGTCTCCAAATAAACAATTTTGCATCATTTGTTTCTTTATACAAGTTTCCATACAATTTAGGGGGCTGTCCATAGAAAATCATGCTATGAGAACATTCGAAAATCTGTATCTTGCGAAGGGATCGATTTGGTGTTTTTGGCAAAGTTGTAGGTTATGATTAGGACTAATTTTACAATCCAACAAAAATGTACTCATTTTTGAAATAACTTTTTATCATGAGAACTCGATTTTGATAAACTGTTTGAGGTGATGTGCTTCTTTTTCGCTGAAAAAAAACTGCTTGCGGTGCTGTACATAAGAACTCCCCAAAAATTTAAAATAGGATATATGTACCTATTTTTGACCTAGTACCTATTTTGGACCTATTGGCTTATGTCAAGTCGTTTATACCATTTCATTCAGGATATTACTCAAACCAATGAGCAGAAAGTTTGAGTAAAAAATGTTAACAATTATGATTATTTCGCCACTTTTTCAAATGCCATTTTTATTTTCTTACAAAAGAATCGTATTTCTTGCTTATGGGTAATTCTCCGCCAACTCACACAGCAGTTGCCCCGACCCCTCTTCGATTTGCGTGAAACTTTGTCCTAAGGGGTAACTTTTGTCCCTGATCATGAATCCGAGGTCCGTTTTTTTGATATCTCGTGACGGAGGGGCGGTACGACCCCTTCCATTTTTGAACATGCGAAAACAGACGTATATTTTGATTTTTTTTTATACGCCCTAATTTGAATTCTAAATCGATAAGTACTTTGTTGAAATTTTGATAAACTGTACCGGATTTCAGTATAGCCATTTCTAGGTTAAATTATTCAGTAAAATTGTCATTTTTTAAATTTGACAAGGATGGACCTTGTCCAATTTCTCAATTTGCTATTTGATATTGCTGATCCGACTTTTGATTGCTGAGAGATATGGTCGTGGAAAGATTGAAGATTACCAAAACAATAGTTTTTTACACGTTCTACCAAAGCGTATTTCTAGAGTTTTTTTTAAAGGTCCTATAAACTATTATCTTTCATATGTTTACAGGACCTATTAAAAAAACTCTAGATTTCTCGACTTTTTATAACTAGGTCCTTTAAACAAATGTAAACATTGAATGAATCCCTTTCACAATTTATGTCAATGCATGAGTTGGATGACTTTTAAGTAAAATTGTCTGGAGAATCGAACGCGTTTAAGTGTTTTGCCTTCCTCACTGAGGTAAGGCTATAATCCTGCTCTAAAAATGAACTTTTTATTAAAAGCTCGAAGACCCACCTTCATGTATACATATCGACTCAGAATCGAAAACTGAACAAATGTCTGTGTGTGTGTATGTGTGTGTGTGTGTATGTATGTATGTGTTCAAAAATCTTGCCAAGTTTTCTCAGCACTGGCTGAACCGATTTTGATCGAACCAGTTGCATTCGACTTGGTTTAGGGTCCCATACATCGCTATTGAATTGTTTGAAGTTTCGATAAGTAGTTCAAAAGTTATGTATAAAAACGTGTTTTCACATATATCCGGATCTCAATTATATGCATGTAAACGATGTCCGGATCCATCATCCGACCCATCGTTGGTTAGGTAATCAAGAGACCTTTCCAACAAGTCCACAACATTCAAGATCTGGCAACCCTGTCTCGAGTTATGACCACTTAAGTGATATTGATGTACTTTTTTGAAGCCGGATCTCACTTAAATGTATGTAAACGATGTCCGGAACCATCATCCGACCCATCGTTGATTAGATAATCAAGAGATCTTTCCAACGAGTTCACATAATTGAAAATCTGGCAACCCTGTCTCGAGTTATGACCACTTAAGTGATATTTATGTACTTTTTTGAAGCCGAATCTCACTTAACTGCATGTAAACGATGTCCGGATCCATCATCCGACCCATAATAGGTTAGGTAATCAAGAGACCTTTCCAACGAGTCCACATAATTGAAGATCTGGCAACCCTGTCTCGAGTTATGACCACTTAAGTGATATTTATGTACTTTTTTGAAGCCGGATCTCACTTAAATGCATGTAAACGATGTCCGGATCCATCATCCAACCCATCATTGGTTAGGTAATCGAGAGACCTTTCCAACGAGTCCACAACGTTGAAGATCTGGCAACCCTGTCTCGAGTTATGACCACTTAAGTGATATTTATGTACTTTTATTGAAGCCGGATCTCACTTAAATGTATATAAACGATGTCCGGAACCATTATCCGACACATTGTTGGTTAGGTAATCAAGAGAACTTTCCAACGAGTCTACATAATTGAAGATCTGGCAACCCTGCCTTGAGTAATGACCACTTAAGTGATATTTATGTACTTTTTTGAAGCCGGATCTCACTTAAATGCATGTAAACGATGTCCGGATCCATCATCCGACCCATCGTTGGTTAGGTAATCAAGAGACCTTTCCAACGAGTCTACATAATTGAAGATCTGGCAACCCTGTCTTGAGTTATGACCACTTAAGTGATATTTATGTACTTTTTTGAAGCCGGATCTCACTTAAATGCATGTAAACGATGTCCGGATCCATCATCCGACCCATCATTAGTTAGGTAATCGAGAGACCTTTCCAACGAGTCTACAACATCGAAGATCTGGCAACCCTGCCTCGAGTTATGACCACTTAAGTGATATTTATGTACTTTTTTGAAGCCGGATCTCACTTAAATGTATGTAAACGATGTCCGGAACCATTATCCGACACATTGTTGGTTAGGTAATCAAGAGACCTTTCCAACGAGTCCACATAATTGAAGATCTGGCAACCCTGTCTCGAGTTATGACCACTTAAGTGATATTTATGTACTTTTTTGAAGCCGGATCTCACTTAAATGTATGTAAACGATGTCCGGATCCATCATCCGACCCATCGTTGATTAAGTAATCAAAAGACCTTTCCAACGAGTCTACAACATCGAAGATCTGGCAACCCTGTCTCGAGTTATGAGCACTTAAGTGATATTTATGTACTTTTTTGAAGCCGGATCTCACTTAAATGCATCTAAACGATGTCCGGATCCATCATCCGACCCATCGTTGGTTAGGTATTCAAAAGAACTTTCCAACGAGTCCACATAATTGAAGATCTGGCAACCCTGTCTCGAGTTATGACCACTTAAGTGATATTTATGTACTTTTTTGAAGCCGGATCTTACTTAAATGTATGTAAACGATGTCCGGATCCATCATTCGACCCATCGTTGGTTAGGTAATCAAGAGACCTTTCCAACGAGTCCACAACGTTGAAGATCTGGCAACCCTGTCTTGAGTTATGACCACTTAAGTGATATTTATGTACTTTTTTTGAAGCCGGATCTCACTTAAATGTAAGTAAACGATGTCCGGATCCATCATCCGACCCATCGTTGGTTAGGTAATCGAGAGACCTTTCCAATGAGTCCACAACATTGAAGATCTGGCAACCCTGTCTTGAGTTATGACCACTTAAGTGATATTTATGTACTTTTTTTGAAGCCGGATCTCACTTAAATGTAAGTAAACGATGTCCGGATCCATCATCCGACCCATCGTTGGTTAGGTAATCTAGAGACCTTTCCAACGAGTCCACATAATTGAAGATCTGGCAACCCTGCCTCGAGTTATGACAACTTAAGTTATATCTGTGTTCTTATTTTTCTGGGCCTAAAAAATAGCTGAAATATGTGTCCAAACCACTCATATTACCCATTGCTGGTTAAAAAGTGAGGAAGGCATCAACCACATAGGTGGATTAAGTTAGTTTTGCCTTCCTCACTGAGGTAAGGCTATAATCCTGCTCTAAAAATGAACTTTGTATAAAAACGCCGTAGACCCACCTTCATGTATACATATCGAATCAGAATCGAAAACTGAAGAAATGTCTGTGTGTATGTGTGTGTGTATGTGTGTGTGTATGTGTGTGTGTATGTGTGTGTGTATGTATGTATGTGACCAACAAACTAGCTCATGTTTCTCGGCACTGGCTGAACCGATTTGACCCGAATCTGTTGCATTCGACTTGGTTTAGGGTCCCATAGATCGAGTTTTATACAGATTGAATTTTCGATAAGTAGTTCAAAAGTTATGTATAAAAATGTGTTTTCACATATATCCGGATCTCACTTAAATATATGTAAACTATGTCCGGATCCACCATTCGACCCATCGTTGGATAGGTTATCAAAAAACCTTTCCAACGAGTCCAAAACATTGAAGATCTGGCAACCCTGTCTCGAGATATGGTCACTTAAGTGATATTTATGTACTTTTTTGTAGCCGGACCTCACTTAAATGTATGTAAACTATGTCCGGATCTACCATCCGACCCATCGTTGGTTAGGTTATCAAAAGACCTTTCTAACGAGTCTAAAATATTGAAGATCTGGCAACCCTGTCTCGAGATATGTCCACTTAAGTGATATTTATGTACTTTTTGGAAGCCGGATTTCACTTAAATGTATGTAAACTATGTCCGGATCCACCATCCGACCCATCGTTGGTTAGGTTATCAAAAGACCTTTCTAACGAGTCTAAAATATTGAAGATCTGGCAACCCTGTCTCGAGATATGTCCACTTAAGTGATATTTATGTACTTTTTGGAAGCCGGATCTCACTTAAATGTATGTAAACTATGTCCGGATCCACCATTCGACCCATCGTTGGATAGGTTATCAAAAGACCTTTCCAACGAGTCCAAAACATTGAAGATCTGGCAACCCTGTCTCGAGATATGGTCACTTAAGTGATATTTATGTACTTTTTTGTAGCCGGACCTCAATTAAATGTATGTAAACTATGTCCGGATCCATCATCCGACCCATCGTTGGTTAGATTATCAAAAGACTTTTCCAACGAGTCCAAAACATTGAAGATCTGGCAACCCTGTCTCGAGATATGTCCACTTAAGTGATATTTATGTACTTTTTGGAAGCCGGATCTCACTTAAATGTATGTAAACTATGTCCGGATCCACCATCCGACCCATCGTTGGTTAGGTTATCAAAAGACCTTTCTAACGAGTCTAAAATATTGAAGATCTGGCAACCCTGTCTCAAGAAATGTCCACTTAAGTGATATTTATGTACTTTTTGGAAGCCGGATCTCACTCAAATGTATGTAAACTATGTCCGGATCCACCATCCGACCCATCGTTGGTTAGGTTATCAAAAGACCTTTCTAACGAGTCTTAAATATTGAAGATCTGGCAACCCTGTCTCGAGATATGTCCACTTAAGTGATATTTATGTACTTTTTGGAAGCCGGACCTCACTTAAATGTATGTAAACTATGTCCGGATCCACCATCCGACCCATCGTTGGTTAGGTTATCAAAAGACCTTTCTAACGAGTCTAAAATATTGAAGATCTTGCAACCCTGTCTCGAGATATGTCCACTTAAGTGATATTTATGTACTTTTTGGAAGCCGGATCTCACTCAAATGCATGTAAACTATGTCCGGATCCACCATCCGACCCATCGTTGGTTAGGTTATCAAAAGACCTTTCTAACGAGTCTAAAATATTGAAGATCTGGCAACCCTGTCTCGAGATATGTCCACTTAAGTGATATTTATGTACTTTTTGGAAGCCGGATCTCACTCAAATGTATGTAAACTATGTCCGGATCCACCATCCGACCCATCGTTGGTTAGGTTATCAAAAGACCTTTCTAACGAGTCTTAAATATTGAAGATCTGGCAACCCTGTCTCGAGATATGTCCACTTAAGTGATATTTATGTACTTTTTGGAAGCCGGACCTCACTTAAATGTATGTAAACTATGTCCGGATCCACCATCCGACCCATCGTTGGTTAGGTTATCAAAAGACCTTTCTAACGAGTCTAAAATATTGAAGATCTTGCAACCCTGTCTCGAGATATGTCCACTTAAGTGATATTTATGTACTTTTTGGAAGCCGGATCTCACTCAAATGCATGTAAACTATGTCCGGATCCACCATCCGACCCATCGTTGGTTAGGTTATCAAAAGACCTTTCTAACGAGTCTAAAATATTGAAGATCTGGCAACCCTGTCTCGAGATATGTCCACTTAAGTGATATTTATGTACTTTTTGGAAGCCGGACCTCACTTAAATGTATGTAAACTATGTCCGGATCCACCATCCGACCCATCGTTGGTTAGGTTATCAAAAGACCTTTCTAACGAGTCTAAAATATTGAAGATCTGGCAACCCTGTCTCGAGATATGTCCACTTAAGTGATATTTATGTACTTTTTGGAAGCCGGATCTCACTCAAATGCATGTAAACTATGTCCGGATCCACCATCCGACCCATCGTTGGTTAGGTTATCAAAAGACCTTTCCAACGAGTCCAAAACATTGAAGATCTGTGTACAACCCCATCAAATCAGCCATTGTTGGTAATGAGTGAGGAAGGCTCCAACCACATAGGTGGATTGAGTTAGTTTTTTTACGTTTAAACCACTTTAAAAAATATTGATTTGGTTGTAATCACCGTGGAATTTTTAATTGGTTAAATTCGCTTGGTTTTGTTCGGTGACAAGGAAAACACTATTTTCTTTTCTTGCGACGTTTCGACCTACTATTCTTCGGTCATCTTCAGACGCAAAATGCAACGCAGCTTTCTTCTGTTGCTGCTTGCTCACGACTACACTTCCTCTTGCATCGTCAGGTTCTGTCTGTCTTGTTGTTGCGTCTGAAGATGACCGAAGAATAGTAGGTCGAAACGTCGCAAGAAAAGAAAATAGTGTTTTCCTTGTCACCGAACAAAACCAAGCGAATTTAACCAATTTTAAATTAATTAATTAATTTTAAATTCACTTTAAAAAATATAAATGATTTCGGTATTTTTACGGGGATTCTCCATCTTAAAAATTTCGAAATATTGAATTTTGAACAAAAAAAATCCTTTCAAATTTGACTTTTAAGCTTAAAACCCAAACAATCTCATAGAAGTAGCGTGTGTTTTTCTTTCAGTGTATTTAGTTCATAAAGCATGACAAATCAGCTACGGCTCCGAGATACAGCCAAATCTAAACAGTGAAGTACAACAAATTGTTCAAAAAAGCTTACACCGTCCTCAAACGTTATTTTCGAGTGCAACTGGCTCCTTATATACAAAAATGGCATACATAAGTCCTTAATAACAAACAAAAAGTGTCATTGATATCGGAGGAGGTCGGGTACAACCGATTCTTTATTTGGCATGTAATAGTTTTTTTTATTGAAAATCAACTAAAAATTTATTTCAAACAGTTTAATTCAGAAGGATTATTTTAATTATACGTTTTTATCCTCATCCTAACACTATGCTGTAAAATATTCAATTGACAGGGAAACTAGCTATCTTTCCGAGTACAGCATTATGGCCAAACGTAACGTCATAAATAAATCCCATAAACTTCTTGCAGGCCACCAAATGTAACCTCAGTGACATGCCCTACAGCTGTAAAGGAGCATCATTTGTGCTCGCATTCACTTTCTTCATTAGCAGTCAAAACTAACATTAATTAGCACTAACTGTGCCTAGGAGTCAACCCTACTGTCGAGAGTCCTCTTGGCGAATCCTCGGTGTCACATCACGCGATAAAATTGCACTTAACTCTATGAAAAGCCAGCGCAAACTAATCGAACCGTCACATTTCCTTTCAACACATCCAGACGACGGCACGTAGAAGGCACAAAGACACAAGACGTCGTCGTCGTCTTTAAGGAGTCATGCAAACGGAAAATTAAAGCAATTAAGGCTAGTGGCAGCGCAGAGGTCCTCTAGCCCGTGCCGACCCGGCTTGCCTGTTCTTCTCAACAACTCGACACGACTCGACACGTGAAGGACTTTACACACACACACAGGCTTTTCCTTCCCCTGTCTTCAGGTCCACACCCACGAGGAGAAACCGTTCCGTCTGATCTCAATTTTCAGAATAGGCCAGCCAGGCATCGTTGTCGTTTGTTGGAACACGGAAAATATTATCACAGTATTTCAATAAGTGTTATTTTTAAGTCGAACAAAAGTTTGAAAGATTGAAAATTTGATTGGAAACATGTGAATTTCAATAACAACTGATGTAATTGTTATCAGTTCCTGATGTAAAATTACACTTTTTTTTTAAATATATAATCTTTTAGATAAAATTTATCAATATTAAAAAAAAAATCAAAAGCGATGTATTTTACCTTAAACCAAGTCTAATACAACCGAAAAATACAAACAAAAAATATTTTCCAATTTCGGGGTAAAAAATATCAAAATTATAAACAACCGCATGAGCAATACAATTTAAAACCTTTTCCGTGCAATTTCTCTATTTAACAACCTAGGCACAGACTCCATCCTCTCAAACGGGAACCTAAAGCCTGCTCCCAGCTGGGCTCAGCAGGAGTTTGCATTTGACCGAAGAGACCTAGGTCAACAAGGAGCAGCAGCAGCGGCCATGCTGGGCGGCTGCAAAGTTGATGTTACTGGCTGGAGCCTTTCGAGCTTTTCGGAATTGACGGATGAGGATGAGAGCTGAAGGTTGGCAAAGTAAATTAATTTAAAGTGGTGTTTTACATTGGAAGCCACTTGTACAGGGAGGGCGCCTGACAGGTCAAGCGAATACAGTGTCAGGATTTGGGGATAAATGATTTAGGATATTTTGTTCAGAGGTGGCTCGTTTTGAAACTGACATTTGAATTCCAACCGTCCAAAGCAGTCATAACATCTGCGTGGAAATTACGCTGAAGCAATTTCCATGTTTATTGGCCGCATAAATAGTTGGGCAGCCAACATACTCTAGCGCTAGTAGTTATTTACCAAACCAAACGACCAACTTTATTTCCAAATACCTATTTCCTCTTTCCATTTATTGCTCAATTCGATTTGAGTCGGATGTGGTAAATTTTTGCTGAATACTCATTTTCATTCTGGATTCTGCCAAAGAACCTGGGGTTAAATGGTTATTTCGGCAAACAGTAAAAAAAGTCAACAACGATCATCATCAGTCAACAACAATAAAAATACAATTGACAAAATCAGCAATAGTTTCAACCGATCAACAACAATTACAACTTCACGACAGTCAACAAAAGATAACATTTGTCAACAACAATCAACAAGTCAACAGCATTCAACATCTGTCAACAACAATCAAAAACAATCAACATCAGTCAACATCAGTCGTGAACAATCAAAGAAAGTCAGCAACTGTCATCAACATAACTCAACAACAGTTAACAACAGCCAACAACAATCAACAACAATCAACATCAGTCTACATCAGTCAACAACAGTCA
Organism: Culex quinquefasciatus; assembly: GCF_015732765.1. Taxonomy (NCBI): domain Eukaryota; kingdom Metazoa; phylum Arthropoda; class Insecta; order Diptera; family Culicidae; genus Culex; species Culex quinquefasciatus. The sequence goes on along the minus strand of NC_051862.1, from coordinate 145,388,530 downwards.
ACAAAAATCAACAACAAACAAAATCAGTCAACATCAGTTGTCAACAATCAAAGTAAGTAAACAACAGTCAACAATAGTCAACAACAGTCAACAACAGTTAACAACAAACAACGATAGTCAATACCAATCAACAACAATCAACATCAGTTAACATCAGTCAACAACAGACACCATCAGTCAACAACAGTCAACAAAAGTCAACAACAATCAACAACAGTCAACAACAGTCAACATCGATCAACATCGAAGAATAGCAGTCAACAACAATCAAAAACAGCCAACAACAATCAACAACAATCAGCATCAGTCAACAACAGTCAACAACAGTCAACAACAGTCAGCAACAGTCAGCAACATTCAACATCTGTCAATATCAAAGAATAGCAGTCAACAGCAATCAAAAACAGCCAACAACAATCAACAACAATCAGCATCAGTCAACAACAGTCAACAACAGTCAACAACAGTCAGCAACAGTCAGCAACATCCAACATCTGTCAACATCAGACAACATTAGTCAACAACAATCAACAACAATCAACAACAATCAACAACAATCAACAACAATCAACAAAAATCAACAAGTCAACAACAGTCAACATCAGTAAACAACAATCAACATCAATCAACATCAGTCAACATCAGTTGTCAACAATCAAAGAAAGACAACAACAGTCAACAACATAACTCAAAAACAGCTAACAACAACCAACAACAGTCAATAAAAATCAACAACAATCAAAATCAGTCAACATCAGCTGTCAACAATCAAAGAAAGTCAACAACAGTCAGCAACAGTCAACAACAGTCAACAACAATCATCAACAATCAGCAACAGTCCCAACAATCATTATCAACAAACCAACAACAACCAAAAACAGACAAGCTGCAGTCAAGTTGCAGTTAGGTTGCAATTACGTCGCAGTCAGATGTTGTCAAGTTACAAAACAGCCAAGCCACAGACAGGGCCACTCAACCCCATCCTGCCCACAGTACGAAATTTCCGCACCGGTTCGCACACGTGCAAATTTATGCAAAAATATGCTGACCCACTGAGAACGGATGAATGAATGGATGAATGGACAGGGTTCAGCGGTGGTGCTTTACGGTGTACAAAAGAAAAAAAAAGAAAGGGAGAAAGCTTTTCCTTTTGAGCGGCTTTGGGAAATACACCAAATCCTAGCCAAACAAAGAAGCGGTGCCAAAAACGTTTTCCCATTCTGCAGTTATTATTTTCTTTTTTGCGACAAAGGTATTTCTTTTCTTCACTATCAGTTGGGGTAACGTTGAACAGGGTAGGTATTGCTTGAAATTGTTTGGATCTTTAAGCTTCTCCAACATCGGTTAACGGTAACAGTTGGCCTCGTCAGGACGAACGACAAGATAGTCCTTGTTTTCGTGAGTTTAAATTTTCAGTGCTTTCGTAATTCTGTGTAATATTAAAATGTGTTGAATTTTAAGAGTAGTTTATTCAGGGTTTCAACATTTGCATTGTTTTGCAAACAATTTTGCCTTCCCCTAAACATCAAACCTACAAACCCTTACTACAGCATTCTCAAACATTCCCAAAGGCCCAAATTTCCTCCCCCATCACGCCTACACCAAAAAAACCCAGCCGAAAAATTCCTAGCCAAAACCCACTCCACTTTTCATGTCATGTCATGTGATTCCTCCGCCATCACTACTGGTTGACATTTTGTAAGGACCCTCCTCCTCCGAAACGAAAATGCGAAAATATTTCAGATTGAATTTATTTGTTTGTTTACGGGAGGAAATTTGATTACATTTCTTGCTCGTCACGTCAGGGCAAGTTTGGCAGCGTTGAGGTGGAATTTTGGCTCGTATTTTCATACTGTTTTTTTTTTTTTTTCGTTTTCGGTTCAGAAAGCTCAAGCAGATGTGCATACGATAACGATGATTTTGGGAATGGATGTAAACCACTGGTGGAATGATGTTATTTTGAGGATGTGGCTTGCTGATTTGTGGATTACCTACTTGGTGGATTTACTTAAGGAAGGTGAGCGGGATTTGGCTTCTTGTAGTTTGCAGGGAAAATGAGAATAATTAAATGTCAGGAAACAATTTTTCTACATGTGGGAAACTATTCCGATTCTGGTTCAAATAGTTATCAAAAACCTTTACACGATAAATTTAAAGACTGTTCATTTTGTACACTAATATAATAAACATTAAATTAGGAGTGCCAAACCCTTTGGCCTTGCGTGCCAGATCTGATTTTTCTAAAGAAGTGTCGCGGGCCAAAATACTGTTTGCTGAAAGGTCAAAAAACAAATGAATGAAGTAGTGTTGCACACAATATTCGTTTTATTTGGATAGAAGAAAAAAAAAAACAAAGGGAGAACAAAATTTGCGAACATTACTTGAATTATTTTAATTTTAAATTGTATAAAATATATTTTTTTTAAATTTTTTATCAATTGCAATGAAATACCCTGTTTCATCAATTTCAAAAATTATTAAAACGTTGTTCAATGCAATTATTTTGATTGGCCTTCCAACACCAAAATTCTAACTTTCAATATTAGGCTTTTTTCAATTTTATGTCTGAATCGAAAGACTTAAAAAAAACTTTAATCGAAACACAAGTCGTATTAACTGAAAATTCGATATAAAATATTTTGAATTATTGCAATACTCAAATGTATAGTTTTGCAAAATAGTTCATTTCTTTAATATTTAAATTTACATTTTTTAGCATCCCTCATCAGCCTTAGTTAGAGTCGAGAAACAAAAACATTGAAAAATATTTGCATTATTCCTTGAAATATATTAATAATGTTCATGTTGCAAAAACAAACTTCAACTGTAAACAAGCAACGGAAAAACTGTTAAAAATTATTTTTTTCATGAATATTAGTCTTCAACAGTTCAAGTTTTTTAAGTAGGGTAAATATACCCATTTTAAGCCTAATAAGCGGTCGTGTTTGAATGATGCTGGATAATCTGGAGTGTGCCATGAAATTTACTAAAACCAAGTACACCAACGAGTAGAGCAACTTTTTGTGAACATTTCTGTTTATTTTCACTTTTCCTAAAAGTATTCCATTTACAAGCATTTAAAAAAAATATTTCCCAAATGCATTCTAATCAGTTGAGGATATTGGGCCACGCCCATTTTTATATTTACAGCTTAGTTCTTTTTCTCTTCCAGCGCTCTTCTGAGTCTGCCACGTGCTGCCAAAATTGATGAAATTTTAAGCGAGCACTCACGAAAAGTAGCATTTATAGAGAAAATTTTCTGGCATCACCGGCTCACCCCAACAGGCGCTGCACCAGCATGTTGGTGGTGTTGGTGGCCACCCTTTGTTCTTTATTTGCCTTCGCTTCTCGCTCGGTTTTCTTCAGCCTTCGATTGGAATGGGTAGTCAAAATTGAAAACTCTGTTTTTTGATGGTGCTTGCTAATTATTTACATGTTTCGGGATTATTTTTTAAGTGAGTGACTAAAAAATGTGCAAAAGAACATGTTGCCGGTAGTTGGAAGCAATTTTATATCTTAAGCGCTTTGAAATCGTTAGCGCAAATGAAAAGATATTGATGGCGACTTTCGTTAAGCAGTTAACCTCTCATCTTGCGTGTGTGTGTGTGCCACCAAAATGATGAAAATGATCTCGCAAAATAGAAATTATGATCAAAAGTGCATTATTCGATCTTTTTGGCCAGTAAATGGCATAAATTTGCGTGCTTACTTGAGGCGGAGCCGTTGCTGATATGTTTATATTCTTAATAGTATTTTTGGAACTATAATCGAGCATCAAACTCTTCATATGACGAAGATCGGTGTTTCATTTGAAAGGGTTTCGCCTATTGCAGATTAAAAAAAAACAAAAAAAGTTTTTATCATATGATTAAAAATGTTTTATCAAATAAAGAAAAATTAAATTTTTCAACTAAATAATTAATTCTAAAACGTAAAATGTATTAAGAAAAAGAAAAGAATTACATTTTGAAATTGTTTGACTAATTTGAAACAAAAACATTTACATACAGGCCGATGCTGTTTTTTTAAAGTTTTTCCCTTGCGATTATTATCACTTTTAACATGTTTGAAATTATTTAATATTGCGACAAGTTGCAAAAAGCGGATTCTTTCAGCACGAGACGTACTAAATCAACGAGGTTCACCGAGTTTGGCAACGAGTTCCATGCAACATTATTTGCAATTCTGAAAAAAAACCTTTGAACTGAATTTTAGGTCAAATATCCATAAATTCAGTCAATTAATCGTCTAAATAAAAAAATGAAAAGTATGTCTTTTCCTAACAAGTGCTGAATGGTGTTTCTATTCGATTCTGTTATTTTTGGTAGAGAAAAGTAGAGGTTGTTGTGTCGTTCGAGAGTAACAAAAAATGTAAGTACTTTCACGACGGAATTTACAAAAAGTATTTTGAGTATTTGTGTATTTTAGATGTTCAGTACTGCAATGAGATTTTTTCCACAGAAAAAATATTTCCGTTAACTTAAATTTTTTTGTAGCTAATCCGATTGTACTGCATGATCATGCATTTTTCATGCATTTTTGCTTAAGATTGTTGGAATTCTGTCATAAATATTATATTTTATTAATTTTGATACTCAATATTTATGTTTGAAAAATAAGCTTTGGTTAGATCATGTCATGAATAATACAATTTGGAGTAAACTGCCCACCATCGAAAAAACGGCTAATATCCACTTTTGGCAAAAACGAGATATTAGCACCAGGTGATAGAGGATGTTCCAACGCATCTTCTGACCCTTGAATTTCACTGAAATAGTGTTTAGACTTGGCTGCCGATGCGAAAACCCAAACGGCTAATATGCCACTCTTATGGAAAATTGCCTTGACGGAGATTTAGTTACAAACACTAAAACGCGTTTTTCTCGGAATACTTGATTTGGCATAATAGCCGGATTTTCAATTTTGGGCAGTAAATAGCTCGTTATAACATATAAACATTTTTTCTTCATAAGACAAAATAAAAAAAGAATCTAATAAATAGAAATTCAAGAAATCAGAGAAAGAAAACGCAAAGCAGGTTGAGCTATTTTATTTCTCAGTCTTTTAAAAAAATATTTTAAATAGAGATGTGAACTTACCTAAAACGTAAGAAAAAGTAAACGAAATATCGGTTACAAATGATTTGTGTTTATTCAATTTGGTTTCAATTTAAAAAATGTTGTTAGAAAATATTTTTTTTTTCAAATATTTTGGAATGATCAATAAATAATGTAAAAAAAAACAATGTTAAAAAATATTTGCCTAACCTTTTTTTCAAGTATTTCAATATCACCAATTTAACAAAATAAAGAGAAACGATATTTCTCTTATTTTACTGATTCTACTTTTGGTGCTCGAATAGGTTGTGTTTAGTTCTTAAGATATTTATGGATGTACTTTGTTCAAAAGGTATTTTAGCAAATAAAATTTCTTAAATCTTAGTAAACGATGGCTGCAATTTAGCAGAATTTTCATTAACATAATGTACGATATGTCAATGAAAATTCTGCTAAATTTCACAAAATTGAGTTCATAATTTTTATTGTCATGGATATTTAGAGTAAATTGATAATGTTCTGAATCTTAAACAACTGCAAAATTTTTCATGAACTATTCTGTTTACCAGGGGTGTTTAAAGTATGGCCCGCGAGATCATTTTTTGTGTCCCGCGGATCCATTTTGCTCTTTTACGCATCTTTAAATGATTTTATAATTCCTAAAAATTAAGGTTAGGTTTATGCCTATTTTGTAAACCTTTTTAGATTTTGTTTAAATAAAACTAATTCTATAATCGAGATCAAAGTATGGAAAAGCCAAAAGCAAATAGGCTTTTTTAGTACAAAACTGTTTTTTTGTTTTCTAATATTTTGTTTTTTTAAGCTTTATAGATGGAAATAAAAAAAAACATTTTTTTCTCATATGGTCCGCAAGCTCATGTGAGCTTCAAATTTGGCCCGTCATTTAAAAACTTTGAGCACCCCTCAAGGCACCCCTGCTGTACACGATAATTCTGAAATAGCACAATTCAGCGTTCATTTTAGGTAGATATTACAGTACCACGAAATTCCGTGAATTTCCAATGTTTTGAAATAGGTATGCCGCGCAATTTCAATTTATTGTCCCTGAAAAATTTGTGTAAAAATGTAGTTTTTAATCCATAAAAAGTATTTTATTAGATGCTCTTGAATATCGCAAAAAATTGCATGCTCTCTGTAGCACATTTCCTTAACCAAGCGATGAGTCAAATGATTAGCCCAACATCACAAACACACACACACACATGAACTAAACCGATCTCTCAGTATTCTGGACAGTTCGTTTGGAGCGTTCCTCTCCTGGGAAATCGGCAAACATCTTCAACGAATTTAATTTTGGTCGAGTTTAGATTTTATTTAAAACCAAGCTCGTTCGGTTTCCTTCCTCGAATTTGAAGCCCTTCGTCCAATTTCAAAGAATGGTGCCATAATCTATCTTTTAAGCAATTGGTTTGCTTCGGTTCTTGGAAGCTTTTTGACGCTGTTGTGGTTGCGGTTTGTTTTTATACTTGATTTGTATTTTTTTATTTTCTAACTTGGTTTGGATTCGTCATGAGTTTAGTTCTGAGAATGAGTCTTGTTGATTTATGTTTTTGTAAACAAGGAAGTAACAGTAGATGAAATTTTATGTTTTGTTCCATATTATAGCCCTAAGAATTTAGCTTTTGCCTTCCTCACTGAGGTAAGGCTATAATCCTGCTCTAAAAATGAACTTTGTATAAAAACGTCGTAGACCCACCTTCATGTATACATATCGACTCAGAATCGAAAACTGAACAAATGTCTGTGTGTATGTGTGTGTGTATGTATGTATGTGACCAACAAACTAGCTCATGTTTCTCGACACTGGCTGAACCGATTTGACCCGAACCTGTTGCATTCGACTTGGTTTGGGGTCCCATAGATCGAGTTTTATACAGATTGAAATTTCGATAAGTAGTTCAAAAGTTATGTATAAAAATGTGTTTTCACTTATATCCGGATCTCACTTAAATGTATGTAAACTAAGTCCGGGTCCACCATCCGACCCATCGTTGGTTAGGTTATAAAAAGACCTTTCCAACGAGTCCAGAACATTGATGATCTGGCAAACCTGTCTCGAGATATGGCCACCTAAGTGATATTGATGTACTTTTTGGAAGCCGGATCTCACTTAAATGTATGTAAGCTATGTCCGGATCCACCATCCGACTTATCATTGGTTAGGTTATCAAAAGACCTTTCCAACGAGTCCAAAACATTGATGATCTGGTAACCCTGTCTCGAGATATGACCACTTTAGTGATATTTATGTACTTTTTTATTCCGGATCAAAAAAATAGATGAAATTTTGTGTACAGCCATTGTTGGTAATGAGTGAGGAAGGCTCCAACCACATAGGTGGATTAAGTCAGTTTTTTGTAGTTAAAATCATCAGTTGTTTCTTCTTGGCTGTCAACGGCAGGCACTGTCATGGCAGTGTACTCTTCCTAAGCATGCCCTTCTTTAATCATGGGGAGTCTGTTTGGGTGGTTTTTCAAAACCCCTTCACTAGTGACCAAACAATGTGCAGCAAAAATAGCTTCCGAAATAGGTCAGGAAGCTTGCTGTCCAAAGTCAGAGCACAGATGCAAATAAGCCTCCGGCAAATGGTCCACTTTGAAGATGACTGTCTGTTCTCTGCATACTCCGAATATTGTGGCACCAGTCCCGTTGCCGGGGGGCTTTTAATTTTTGACTTTGACTCGAAAAAAAAGGAGCAGCAGCATATTTTTTTAAGTGAGCAAAAAACACACAAAATATCTCCAAACGGAACAACATGATGTACCCGCGGTTAAGATGGCAGCAAACGGAAATAATATCATAATTATCTCCCAATGAAGAAGTGCTTCTTGTTTACTTGAGCACTTGGGCGAAAAAAGCAATTACTTTCGCCTGGGCCTGAACTCCGAAATAATGCCAACGGAACGATGGAGCATGGAGCAAATAAGCTGGCGGTGGTAACCTCAACCAACGCGGATGTTATGGTTCATAAATTTGGGTTGCATCCCGGCTACTCGACTGCGAAGGAGGTTGGACTTTGGTCGGAAATAATAGCTTCAAATTGTGGTGCACTTAAGTGGAATACTTTCATGTTAGAAAAGCTAGGTATTTTTTAGTTTTAATCTGACAACGATATCAAAAGACTTTGTAACAATAAGATAATAATTATTATTTTTTCAGAATTTCACAAAAAGGTTTAAACATTTTCATGAACTTTTAAATTGAAATGGTAAGTTTGAAAAAAAAAACTCTTGTTTTTATGCGAAAAAAAATGACAATTTTCTACACTAATTTTTGCGTTTCAAGTCCATCAGAAACAAAATCCTTGTGATACCTGCTCTACACTGATGTCGGAAGATATTTAGTAACGCCTCGTTGCTATAATTACAAGCATCATTATTTCTCCCACCATCGTTCTGTTGGCAGCTCTTGACGGGAAGCGGTATTAATTTGCAACATCATTATAACTGCATGCTTTTTCGAGCAGCAATGTGCTGCATGACTCGGGGCCTTCATCATTAATGAGTTTGTTTTTGTGGAGAACATCAGAAAGCATAACTGATTTCCTTCATTATATTTCGGCATAAAAAAAAGAAACAGCAGAGTAGTTCAATAGGTATAAACTTTAAGTTTAAACATCTTAATTAAACACTAAGTGTAAAACAATAAGTTTCAAGTTAGGTTTTCGGCAAACATCTCGAAAAATAAGTTCACAGAAGTTCTATTTCGCAAAATTGAACAACTGCCGCTCTAATCTAGTCTAAAATGCGGATTTTCTAGATTTTTCTGGAACAAATTTCTAAATTTTATAGGTTTTTCTGATAGTTCTCATAAATTCGATCATAACTGCCTCATCACCTCAAAATTGATGAAATTACATATGGGACGGACTTGTTTCAAGCGGCAGGACACGTAATATACATTTTTGCTTTTAGACATGATCCACAACTTTGTTCTGCGTAAACATGACCTAGGGGAAATTCTCGTATGTTTGGCAGGTTAAGCACTCGCTCCTAACTGCATCCAATTTGCTGATTTTCACTATTTCAACAATCAATTTTGCCAAACTTTTGATAGAAACTTGCTTGCTCACTTCTTATTGAGCTATTTATCACTCGAGTTCAGTTGAAAACGCTTTTAATTAGCTTTAATTGAATGACAAAGTTCTGACCTGCCAACATTAGAGGCACGCTGGAATTAGATGCTGTTCCCCTACTTTTGGTGAAATTTTGTCATTAAAAACTCATAAGAATATGCAATGGAAAACTTACTTTTGACAGTTAGGCAAAGGCGTCTTCGGCAAAGTTGTTGGGCAGAAGATTTCAACAATCGTTATCGAAAACACCAATGTGCTATCTCATAATGAAATAGCAGTTTTGAGATCTTTTGCCTTCCTCACCTTACTGAGAAAGGCAATAAAATCACTCGAAAAAGAAGTCCCTTAATTCGACCTCCTAGACCCAACTTCACATATTCATATCGACTCAGAATAAATTCAGAACAAATTCCTAGCTGAGTGTTCTTTTAGGTAAAATAGTTTTTGTCTCATTCTATTCATCTTGGCCGTCTAAAATTTATGAAGTTTAGTGAAGTACTTCAAAAGTAATGCTAATAAAGCGATTTTGACATAACCCGTCATGTTAAATATCTTTAGAAATGTATTTAAAACGCGGTGCTCAAAATACCGTTATAATGAAAAAAATATGCAATCCGAGATTTTGGGGTCTATCGATTACACTTACACCATATGGCACCTCTGTGCAAAAAATTAAAACATTCGCTGATGTAGTTTTCGAGATACAGACCTTTTAAGATGTTACATCCGATTGTCAATAAGAAAACCAAAACAATCTATACAATTTGAGCATTTCAAAGGATATCTGGGCCAAGTTTCGGTAAGTTTGCTGATGTAGTTCTCGAGATACAGCCATTTTAAAATGTGATTCCCGACATTTTCTATGAAAATCTATGAAATGAATACAATTTCAGCACTTTAAAAAATATGCAATTCTAGATAGTGATGTTTTATGCTTCAAATGACTGTCAAGTATCTCTGGGCAAAGTTTTGGAAAGTTTGCTGATGTAGTTCTCGAGATACAGCCATATTTTATCAATAAGTTTTAATTTTTTTTTCAAATTTTGGAATTAACGCGGAAAAGGGGGTCTTCGCCAAATCAGCACAGATATTTTTCTGGTATGATTTTGCTAATATTTGCCAAAAATTTCGCTAATCCATCGAAAATTGTCGCTAAAACCAACAGCCGGGCGAAATTAAAACTAACGATCCGCTGGATCAGTCAGCGTCAGCGAAACGAAACAAAATAAAAAACTAACTCAATCCACCTATGTGGTTGGAGCCTTCCTCACTCATTACCAACAATGGCTGATTTGATGGGGTTGTACACAGATCTTCAATGTTTTGGACTCGTTGGAAAGGTCTTTTGATAACCTAACCAACGATGGGTCGGATGGTGGATCCGGACATAGTTTACATGCATTTGAGTGAGATCCGGCTTCCAAAAAGTACATAAATATCACTTAAGTGGACATATCTCGAGACAGGGTTGCCAGATCTTCAATATTTTAGACTCGTTAGAAAGGTCTTTTGATAACCTAACCAACGATGGGTCGGATGGTGGATCCGGACATAGTTTACATACATTTAAGTGAGGTCCGGCTTCCAAAAAGTACATAAATATCACTTAAGTGGACATATCTCGAGACAGGGTTGCCAGATCTTCAATATTTTAGACTCGTTAGAAAGGTCTTTTGATAACCTAACCAACGATGGGTCGGATGGTGGATCCGGACATAGTTTACATGCATTTGAGTGAGATCCGGCTTCCAAAAGTACATAAATATCACTTAAGTGGACATATCTCGAGACAGGGTTGCAAGATCTTCAATATTTTAGACTCGTTAGAAAGGTCTTTTGATAACCTAACCAACGATGGGTCGGATGGTGGATCCGGACATAGTTTACATACATTTAAGTGAGGTCCGGCTTCCAAAAAGTACATAAATATCACTTAAGTGGACATATCTCGAGACAGGGTTGCCAGATCTTCAATATTTAAGACTCGTTAGAAAGGTCTTTTGATAACCTAACCAACGATGGGTCGGATGGTGGATCCGGACATAGTTTACATACATTTGAGTGAGATCCGGCTTCCAAAAAGTACATAAATATCACTTAAGTGGACATTTCTTGAGACAGGGTTGCCAGATCTTCAATATTTTAGACTCGTTAGAAAGGTCTTTTGATAACCTAACCAACGATGGGTCGGATGGTGGATCCGGACATAGTTTACATACATTTAAGTGAGATCCGGCTTCCAAAAAGTACATAAATATCACTTAAGTGGACATATCTCGAGACAGGGTTGCCAGATCTTCAATGTTTTGGACTCGTTGGAAAAGTCTTTTGATAATCTAACCAACGATGGGTCGGATGATGGATCCGGACATAGTTTACATACATTTAATTGAGGTCCGGCTACAAAAAAGTACATAAATATCACTTAAGTGACCATATCTCGAGACAGGGTTGCCAGATCTTCAATGTTTTGGACTCGTTGGAAAGGTCTTTTGATAACCTATCCAACGATGGGTCGAATGGTGGATCCGGACATAGTTTACATACATTTAAGTGAGATCCGGCTTCCAAAAAGTACATAAATATCACTTAAGTGGACATATCTCGAGACAGGGTTGCCAGATCTTCAATATTTTAGACTCGTTAGAAAGGTCTTTTGATAACCTAACCAACGATGGGTCGGATGGTGGATCCGGACATAGTTTACATACATTTAAGTGAAATCCGGCTTCCAAAAAGTACATAAATATCACTTAAGTGGACATATCTCGAGACAGGGTTGCCAGATCTTCAATATTTTAGACTCGTTAGAAAGGTCTTTTGATAACCTAACCAACGATGGGTCGGATGGTAGATCCGGACATAGTTTACATACATTTAAGTGAGGTCCGGCTACAAAAAAGTACATAAATATCACTTAAGTGACCATATCTCGAGACAGGGTTGCCAGATCTTCAATGTTTTGGACTCGTTGGAAAGGTTTTTTGATAACCTATCCAACGATGGGTCGAATGGTGGATCCGGACATAGTTTACATATATTTAAGTGAGATCCGGATATATGTGAAAACACATTTTTATACATAACTTTTGAACTACTTATCGAAAATTCAATCTGTATAAAACTCGATCTATGGGACCCTAAACCAAGTCGAATGCAACAGATTCGGGTCAAATCGGTTCAGCCAGTGCCGAGAAACATGAGCTAGTTTGTTGGTCACATACATACATACACACACACATACACACACACATACACACACACATACACACACACATACACACAGACATTTCTTCAGTTTTCGATTCTGATTCGATATGTATACATGAAGGTGGGTCTACGGCGTTTTTATACAAAGTTCATTTTTAGAGCAGGATTATAGCCTTACCTCAGTGAGGAAGGCAAAATATAGAAAAAAAATTACAAGCCATGGTATGCTACACTTCCCAAGCAACACACTTTGTCAGATAAACGTATTTCCTAACTGGTTGTATAACCAATCCACCTCGTTACCACAACTTGTTCTACAACTCCTGTGAACTGGAAAAAGCGCACTTTATTTTGTTGTATAACTTGCCAGAAAAAGATGCAAGTTATCAGAGTAAGTTGTACAAATGTATTTGACAACACTGTGCCATCTAACAAAAGATTCAACGAAAAAAGGGGGCGTGGTTTACGGCTGTGCTGTCAGATCAAAGCGCACACTGGAAAGGAAAGCAGCTATCTAACCGATTAACTCGATTAACGATTAACTTACATGTAAACAAACGTTTCTTATTAGAATTTCAATCAACGACGAAGCTAATAAAAAAGTACGCTTGTTTCTGCAAGATTCATTTAAAATAATTCGAAATTGAATTTAAAAAAAGAAAAACAATCATGACGCGCATGTGATTAGTGTGAAATTCCCTGCATGGCGAACTTTTAAGATTTTCTTTTTTTGATGAACTTCCTCTGTCCCAAGATTTGATCCGACGACTTCGACGATTTGTTGTCATCTCCACGGCAGGTCCAGGCGCGCTTCCACATCTCTCCACGGGGCTTCATAGTAAACAAGCTGACCCAAGCATCAATAAGAAGGCTGCTGTCTGTTTTGTTAGCTAAAGAACTTAACTCCAACGAAGGCTGTCATTGGAATTAAAGTTATTTAAGTTTGTTTCAAATCAGTTTTTATAACTCCACTATATAACATGGTTATAACAAGCCGTTTCAACTGTCATTTCGATTACCGTACCACGGAGTAATATTGAAAATCGGCATGGTTTTGATTTGTTGTTTTCTCTATCATAAACTCGAGTTCTATAAGCTGATATTTTTGTAGCTTTTACCAGAGATATGTTCACAAATAAATCGGTCAACAATCAAAACTATTGCAATCTTCAATACATAAACATTTTTGAAACTCTAAATTCCTCATGTACAAATTAACACCACCTAACAACACGCAATGTCAAGTTGAATATGTATGTTGAGCATCAGTTATATAATCTATTCTCTATAAAATTTGTGTAACAAAGCAAGAAAACCTAAAGTTATTTATAGAATGTTTGGTCACGCCCATTTTTTAGAAGATACCATCACATTACAATGTTAGATAAGCAGTGAAACAAACAGTGCAAAATTGTTTATATTCAACAAACTGTTTCCGAGCAAAACATTGCAGATGAGGGAACAGCATCTTGGCATATCAGCACTTTGACGTTCAATTACAGCTCATAAAAAGTGTTTTCAAGTGAAATAAAGTGATAAATAGCTCAATAGGAAGTGAGCAAGCAAGTTTCTATCAAAATTGTTCCAAAATAAATTGTTTAAATAGTGAAAATCAGCAAATTGGATGGAGTTAGGAGCGAGTGCATAGTCCCTATGTTGTGTGTTAAAGTTGGAAAAGAGTGAAGTTGACTGTGTTTTAACACTTATGTGACACAAATCTCAACAGTTACATAAGTCAGTTATACAAGTGGTGAAACAAACTGTTATTTAACTAACGTTCAAATTTTTTCTCGTATGTTGATCAAACACAGCTGTCCAACTATTATTCAACAGACGACAAGTTATGAGTGCTACTTGGGTTGAATGAAAAAAAAAGTTTTGAAATTCAGTTTTTTTGCATTCATCAGTTTTTAAAAATTCTAAAAAGTGATGATTTTTTTTAAATAAAAATTTGTTTGTGATACTGTACATTGAAAGTCCACAAAAATTTCAAATTGTTTTTAGTTGGTTAGACTTCTATTTCCATTACCATTTTGATGATTTACAGAAAAAGTAAACGGGCTTCGATACAAAAATTATTAAAATATTTACAATTTTCAATTTTCTAAAATCCTATGGAAAGAAGAACTCTTTTTTTTTTAGAAATGAAGGATTTGGTGATTTGACTTGTTCTATGTTTTTTAACGAACATTCCCAATATTTCATGTAAAAATAAGTATGCAGTGATTTTTGTTACGTACCAGATTATGTCATGACACACTTCGTTGCGAATGAAAAGCTCTAGATTAACTACTTAAAACAAAAAAATAAAGCAATACATAAGTTGCTCACAATGCAACAAATAATAAATTTGGATGGTTAAGTGTTGTAAACAACTTGTGTCTATTTTTAGATTTTTTTTTATTATTTCATTGAAATTTGAGCTCATCAGGTCAATGAGGGCATCAGGCCTCGTTGATCTACTTCGTTTGAACCATGTATACTTGTCTAACGAAAAAAGAATCATCGAATGAAATTTGATTACAATGCAGATCAAAGGATATCTAAAGTACTTCAGTACACGAATTCTTAAAGTTACGTACATAATAAAGCTGAAATAAATACTGTTTCTGTATGTTCTGAATGTTGACATAACATTATTGTATGAAATTCTGCCTACCCTCAGTGACGTGATGGGATCAAGGGCGTCTATGTGAAGTGTTCTTTAGACCCTTTAAATTTATGCACGTACAGATTACGGAGCAAAAGATGATCGAATTGTTCACCTAGTGCTCTCATGTTTTTCAGGATCAAGTTGCCCACATACAAACAATATTTGTGTATGGAACACTGCTAAAATTTAATGTTTTAGCTAAATAAAAAGCTTAAAGAAAATTACTATCGGGTCCTTCGTTTAATTCAAGAAAAAAATCACTTAACTTCATTAATCTATAACTTCAACTCACAGCCATATTCATTTTCCCTTTCATTCTCCCAACGCAACTCTTTCGACAGTCACTTTCCATTCAATTATTTCGGCTGTCTGTTTTGCCATGAAGGGGAAGGAGGGCGGAAGTTTCGCCCCATAACAGTCGCGCCCAGTGGGGTGTCAAATGGTTCTTTGAAATCGCGGCCACGCGCCATTCCTTCTCCTTCTCTCGGCCATCGGAGAAAATGTGCGATAAGAGTCGTCAAGTTTCACTGAATTTCCCATTTTTCCTTTCTTTGCTCATGCCACGACCGTCGGTGTAAGATTAGCGCGCTCAGTTAATTAACTAATTTGGACTAATTTTGCAATTACGCGACAACGGCAGCACGTTTCCGAAGCTTGTGCGATTTAATCGGGGGTTTTTTTGTTCGTTATTGCTCGAAATCTGTAGCGCATCCTTTCGCGAATTTTGGAAATATATTATTTATGGAATAAAAGATATTTTTTTTCTAAAAACTTACATCGGAATCCTTGAAGTTTAGTGTGTTTGTGCGACCGAAAACGAGAGAAAGAAGAAGAAGAACATTTTTGCTTGTTTACAAATTTGTGGTTTTTTGCTGTTTGGGTATTCTCTACATTGGCTAAATATAATTCGTTACTTTTAACTACATTTTTTCACGTGGAACAACTACTACTGAACACGCGTCACCAACGCACGGCGACTCAACCTTGGCATGCAAAAAGAAAAACAAAAAGTAAAGGGCAAACACTCTATACAAACAAACCATAATACCGGTACCGCTAAAGGGGTGAAAATTTTAAATTCATGGAATTTTCTATTCACAGGAAGTGGAACGGAATTACTTTTTTTTCTCTGCAGTACGAGTGCAAGCTACAGGGATTTGAGGTAATCCCAAAAGGTGGAGAGTTGGTTTAGAAAACTTTGAGACTAACTGAAAAGTTTAAAGAAGAATTGCATGCATTGTAGTATTGGTTAAGTCGATATTATTTCAAAAACAGTTTAAAGTAATAGACATAGTTTTGGTTTTGTGATTTTGATGGGTTTTAGTTTGTTTGTTTAAAATTTATTTTGAAATTCACTTCTATTCATTTTATTTAACAAGTGGAACTGTCAACCGTGATTGGTTAAAAATGAAAAATAAGTTAATGTAACAAAAATCTTTTTAAAATGTTAAATACAAATGTAGTTTCATTGATCATCCCAGTAAGATTTTTGTATATTATTATATTGGTTATTCTAGGGTTGATCACCTGACATCTCAAATCATGTTGTATTTTTTTCAAAAAGTTTTTGAAGTTTCACAACAATTCCCATTGGCTTTCATAAAAGTTTATTAATAAAGTGCATTGAAAAAGCCAAATGTTTACAAATAAATAAGTTAAAACTATTCTGTATAGTGTTAAAATCCATCCAAATATTCAAATGTTCCCATAAAATGCAAACAACATCCAATAAAATAAAGCTCTCAAAATGTTTGCTCCCCATTAATCACCGATTAAGGGTGCAATCCAGCAAACACGCCACACCAGAGAGAGCGGAGATAATTCGTCGGTAATTATTTCAGCGATAATTATAATTAATTATCAGCCCCAACCCACCTTCCTCAACCAACTTTCAATTTGTGATTTCCACCGAAAGAGTAAAAAAGGTAATTAAATGCATTTCGGGCTCGGCAAATGCAAAAAAATAACCTCGCTCGTGATTCACAGATTTTGCTTAATTTGCTCAGTGTTTGTTTTATCGCCGCCAAAAAAAAGTTTCATCCCCTCCACAAATCCAATCAACTAACGCGTGCACACGGGGGAGGAATTTGATTAAGCTCTCAGGGTCGATTGAAAATGTTTTTGCTCTCCCCCCCTCGCTCACGTGTGATTGAGCCCACGTGGATGCCACTGCAAAAAAATAAAAAATAAAAAACGAGTGCACGTGATTTCGGCTTGGCTGGGATTGAAGAACAACAAAACCGATTTCAGGTTTTGACATTTAATTTAAATGGGGCGTCCCAGTGAATTGACGCAGGTGAAGTTTAATTGCGAAAATATCTACTGATGGGTTCTGTCGGCGCGCTGTCCGGATTGATTATGGTTTGTTGTTTCGGGAAATATAAGTGACGCGCCGAGTGATTAAAGATAATATTTGAATAGCAGGTGATTTGTGTTGCGTGTCAATATAATGTTCCGATCACATTTCTGGGAAATCAGGTGAAAAGTTGGGGTTGAATGATGTATTGTCACACAAGAGTGTAACAAGACGAGTTAAATGTGCGGGCATTTAGAGCATATTCGCTTAGGGGTTCTGAGCTTGTATCATAAATTAGAGCATGATACTTGGCTGCAGACGTTCGAAGGCTGAATTATGGGACCATACAGCCTATTCCACTTCCACCGACCATTGATTCTACCGAAGCAGGCTAGATCTTGTATTTTGTTTTAAAGTTACTTCCCCATTAGACGGAAGGCGTGGCCAGACAAATTTTGTCTGGAAACTGCCAATCGGGGTCGACTATGACCCAGGCCAAATGATCAAATTATGTTTTTTTTTAATTTTTCAGTAATTAAATTCTTCCCTAATTCTAGAATTCCAAGGTACCAGATTATCGTTTTTAAATTCAAGTGGTTATGTTTTTTTAGAAGCCGCTTATTTTCGTTTCGTGGCTCTTTTGAACGGCTCATTCGCTAATTTTAAAAATTTTGATGAATAGACTTTTGTAAAAAATGACTTGATTTTTGCCTTCCTCACTGAGGAATGGGATCGCAGCAATCCTTGGTCGCGGTTGGTTGACAAGAATTTGCGCTCCGCGTTTTTTGGTTTCTCTTCGTTTCGAATTTTTCATCGCGACGTTTTACGGTTCGCGATTTTTAGACTTTCCGGCGGGACAGTTCCGTGAGAAGTTCTTTCGGTAGTGTAGTGTTTTGAGTGGTACAAGAATTCAGATGGATTTTTGCAGGTTTTCATGTGATTTGGGTGTTGTGAAGAAGTGACACTTTGAAGAGAAATCTCGGTCACCGAACGGAGTTTTTTGAATCCATTTGTGTTGGAACCCTAACGTCTCTAGCGTTCCACGGTGTAAATCTAAGTAAACAAAGAACCCCTCGCCAAAGCAATGTGGTGAATAACTCATTGTCACTCCACACAAAACAAACACAATGTTCGGCCAGGGGGCCGACTCAGAAAATTGCGGACGACCCACCGTTTCTTTCCAGGTTCCAGAATCCCATCGATGCAGCAGCGGACAACTCCAGCGGACGGTAAGTAGCGGCGGACCAGACTTCCAGGTAAGTAAAACTCAAGGGTTTCAGGTGCTCCGAGAGAGGCAACTTGCCTTCTCGGAGGTTGGATTAGAAGAGATCGTTTATTTTCACTTTTGCTTACAGGTTAATTATCACAGATTGAATTCGTAACAAATAACAATACTTCCCTACGTTGTGTTTGTTTTGTGTGGAGTGACAATGAGTTATTCACCACATTGCTTTGGCGAGGGGTTCTTTGTTTACTTAGATTTACACCGTGGAACGCTAGAGACGTTAGGGTTCCAACATACTCCCCACCAAAAACGAATGTTTTTAAATTGCTCTCCTAATTTCTAAATTTGTTTTCTTGGTCACAAGCTAAACTAGAAAATGGTTGAAGCGGCCATTTTTTGCTACGCACGTGTGCTTTGTTTCCACTGGAAGCAATCGCAGACAGACAAGCTTGCTGTCTAAAGGTTGACGCTGGGCAACCCCGGTTTGCCTACGCACAGCACAAACCCGACGTTCCGGCGCAATGGGTCCCACAGTGGAGGCTTGTTGCTCCGTGATTCACCCGCTCAAGAGTTCCAAGATCCGCGCTCGGAGGCGGTAGGACTCCCATCTTGCAAGCGAATCGACAAAAACTTGACCCAAATGGCCTTGCGGAAGAACAAAACTTGGCTCTTCTCAACACTAAACACTGATGGCGACGGAGCCATTTTGTAGCTGGATTCCTTCTGCGATGGCGATAGTTACCGGTGAAAAACGATGGCAGTGGACCTCCGGCTTGACCATCCTGGTCACGGCACCAATGTTCGGCCAGGGGGCCGACTCAGAAAATTGCGGACGACCCACCGTTTCTTTCCAGGTTCCAGAATCCCAACGATGCAGCAGCGGACAACTCCAGCGGACGGTAAGTAGCGGCGGACCAGACTTCCAGGTAAGTAAAACTCAAGGGTTTCAGGTGCTCCGAGAGAGGCAACTTGCCTTCTCGGAGGTTGGATTAGAAGAGATCGTTTATTTTCACTTTTGCTTACAGGTTAATTATCACAGATTGAATTCGTAACAAATAACAATACTTCCCTACGTTGTGTTTGTTTTGTGTGGAGTGACAATGAGTTATTCACCACATTGCTTTGGCGAGGGGTTCTTTGTTTACTTAGATTTACACCGTGGAACGCTAGAGACGTTAGGGTTCCAACAATTTGTTATATTTCGGTCAGAAATTTCTGCCGATACAGGGATACAGAGAAAATGGGTGGATTTTCCAAGTTTGTATTGTTGTAAAGTTGTGAAAATTGCTGAGGAAAATGTTGAAGGAGTTGAGTAGTGAGTGAAGGGGGCGGGAGTTGGCAACGTTTGCTAAGATTGACGGCTCGATTTCTGAGCGGCTCAAAATGCAGGCGGCTCGAGAAGTCGCCGGATTCGTGACGAAATAGTGAATGTAATCGCTGCTGGTTTGACGGATGATGCTGCTTTTCGGGTGAGAAACTTCCAATTGGAAATATGGAGCAGCCGTGACTGACTGGTGACGGTGATCGCTTTGTAAGCGAATGATCCTGGGTTCGATTCCCATCTGCTCCAAACGAGAAAGATCAGGAAATATGAATTTTTGAAACTCTTAACATGAACGAAACATTAAAGTCACTCGAACCGGGGTTCGATCCCCCGTCCTTTGGATTGGTAGAATTAGGAATACTACTACTACAAACTATATACGTGCTGGGTCTTTGTCCATTTGACAAGGACTCGGAAGTGCTAAATAACGTTTGAATCCGATTGATGCAAACGTTCTTTAGGGCGGGGCTTGTCGATTCAAGCTGAAGTACCTCGCGCACGGCTAGCCTGCGTAGAAATGGGTCACCGAAGCTCGGCAGAGCTAATACCTACCAAATGCCTATGCGAGTTATTTGCATGTATAGAATTTAAAATCTAAAATACATGGAAACAACTCAATTTGTAAGAAGCGACCGCGTGGTCCCGTTTGGTTGGTTGCACACACACACGCACACACATTTTTGCCTTCCTCACTGAGGTAAGGCTACACACCAAAAAATAATCGTGTAATTTTCTGTTAATTCGATGCACATAACTGGAGCGTCATATCTGCTAGAAAATTACAGCAGATTTGAAAATTACAAGTTTCTTTCCAGCCTGTGACGACGCATTGAATTTTACACGAACTGAATATTCGTTGATGTAATTTTCATACTGATGTAATTTTAGTGGTCCACCTGCTGGTATTGGCGTGATTTTTCTAGGTTAGAAATGAAAACAAGTTTGTAAATCATCGTCAATGTATCATTTATTTTAACTATCGCACATACACTAACATCTTGTTTTATCGTTAAAATTTAAACACAACGTGCACTCCCAACACAACACTTACTCCCGGGAAATCGGGCGGCCGGCACTTGTTTCACTTATTTCTTTGGTACTCTTGGAACGATGGTCGCCACCGGAGTCAACCCATTCACTGACATCATCTGTTCCCGGTGGTCACTTGTTAATGGTTCCACGAAAGATCTCCTCAAGGTCAAAAGTTTCCGCATAATTGATGATGGCCAAATGTGTGGCCAGTTGAAACGCGACGGCATCTGGTTCGGCGCGGCTTGGTACGGTCCCGTAGAAGCCATTCCGTTCCGGAAGGTGGCCAATTTGGTAGCTGCTAGCTAAGGTGAAGTGGGTTGCCGGAACGATCCCGTTGCACCAACGAAGGAAATATTTTTCTGTTTAACCTTCGGCATCCTCCGGGGAATCGTCGTTCAGCTAGCAATAGAAATAAACAAACTTTGGTTATCCTTTTGCAACACATGTTAAGTTCTTATTGCAGCTGCAGTTTTATAGTACTTACTTTAATATTTTTACTGAATAAACCTCGAATTAACAAGAGGTTTTAGTTTTTTTGACACACGTTGTAAACTCGACACGCACCGATTTGCACAACACAAAGATGGCTGACGTTTGACTTGCACTCTCAAGAGAGAACGGTCAAATTGTTTTAATATTCAGTTAAGTGCAACATAAAATTACATCTTAAAACACGCTCCAATAATGTGCATCAAATAGAACACAAAATCAAGACAAACAATGATTAATTTTACACGATAATTGATTGAATGTTTTATATTGTGATTCAAATGAGAAATAGTGATTCAGCATCTAATGAAACATAATTCTACGTCAGGTTTTGAATTACATCCATCATATTTACATCGAATCTTTAATTCCGTTCAGTGTAATATTAATAATTTTTAAGTGTGTATAATCCTGCTCTAAAAATGAACTTTTTATTCAAAGCTCGAATCGACTCAGAATCGAAAACTGAACAAATGACTGTGTGTGTGTATGTGTGTGTATGTATGCATGTGACCAAAATTCTCACTGTGTTTTCTCAGCACTGGCTGAACCGATTTTGACCAAACCAGTTGGAATCGACTTGGTATAGGGTCCCATACATCGCTATTGAATTGTTTGAAGTTTCGATAACTAGTTCAAAAGCTATGTATGAAAATGTGTTTTCACATATATCCGGATCTCATTTATATGCATGTAAACGATGTCCGGTTCCATCACCCGACCCATCGTTTATTAGGAAATCGAGAGACCTTTCCAACGACACAACATTGAAGTTCTGGCAACCCTGTCTCGAGTTATGACGACTTAAGTTATATCTGTGTACTTATTTTTCTGGATCTAAAAAAATAGCTGAAATATGTGTCCAAACCACTCATATTACCCATTGTTGGTAAAAAGTGAAGACGTTCGAATGATTGTTTCAAATAATAAGCATAATTTTGGGGAAAATTTCATTTGATTTTACAAAATTGCTTTAATTTCTGCTAAAACTACACAAACGCAAAGCGTCGGCATTTTGCAAGCATTGCAGAATTTGAAATGACGTGTTCAGCTTTCAATGACACATATTTATTTATTCAATTAAGTAACAAAATTAATGCCGGGACCGTGGTGTAGGGGCAGGCGTGGTTACCTCTCACCCAGTCGGCCTGGGTTTGATCCCAGAAGGTCTCGGTGGCAAATTTTGAGAAGAGATTTGTCTGATCACGTCTTCCGTCGAACAGGGAAGTAAATGTTGGTCCCGGACTAACCTAAAAAGGTTAGGTCGTTAGCTCAGTCCAGGTCAGGTGTAGGAGTCGTCTCCCTGGGTCCTGCCTCGGTGGAGTCGCTGGTAGGCAGTTGGACTAACAATCCAAAGGTCGTTAGTTTGAATCCCGGGGTGGATGGAAGCTTAGGTTTAAAAAGAGGTTTGCAATTGCCTCAACAATCAATCCTTCGGACACCTAGATTCGAGCAGAAATCTCGCAATCGAGAACGCCAAGGCAATGGTGTAGAGCGAATAATTTGATTTTGAAGTAACAAAATTAATACAACGACTTGCAGGAAATTCAATGAATTGTATTTATAAACATGTTTAAAAAAATTCTATCTTTGATCGGTTCTTTAAAAAGCGGAGTTTTAAAAGGAACCATGGTTCTTTTTTTTTTGAGTCATGGTTCGTTCGCTCTTTTAAGTGAACCGACTCTTTGAGCGGCTCGATCTTTTTTGCCCACCTCTAATGTAAGATAATAAAAGCAGAATATATAATGAAAGCATAAATAGCTCTGTGAATACAAAGATACAA
Source organism: Culex quinquefasciatus (assembly GCF_015732765.1). NCBI lineage: Eukaryota > Metazoa > Arthropoda > Insecta > Diptera > Culicidae > Culex > Culex quinquefasciatus. The sequence continues at coordinate 145,365,365 of NC_051862.1, read as the reverse complement.
GTTGTTCCTTTTAATTCCGCTGTATATTTTAATATCTTGACAGATACGTATTTCGTCTACAACAGCGATTCTCAACCGGGGTACCGGGCCTACTTGATTTACACGGTAGGGGGTACCAGCCTAGAGGAAGGTTGAGAATCGCTGGTCTACAACACCCAGAACTGGGTATCGGCATACGAGAGGGTAAAGAGCCCGGTAGTAAAATGGTACTGTGTGCGGACGGAGAGGATAAATCCCGAAATTACCGAGAGTACTTTACTCATGGTTCATTTTCCAAAAAAGTATCAAAAAAAAAAAAAAAACAATCGGTGCCGAGACTCGAACCCAAGACCTTCGGCATTTTGTACCGTGCCTTTGCAGTATGGGCCACCATGGTTCGGTGACTAAGTGGCGGTCATTTGTCCATATAAGCCACTCAATAGGATGAACTGTTTCAATGAACGAATGAACACGCGAGAGGTCTTTACTTTCGCAAAATAGTACTTTCTTCATGTTTCTTTTCGGGAGGACTATCCCCTCGGCCTTTAACTTTGGGTGTTCTTGCAAACTTCATCAGTGTTCTGTTTCGAATTCACGGGAAATTTGAAATTTACAAAAAATTATTCTGATCCCACTTCTGGTTAATATTGTGCAACAAAATGGTATAGAACAGCAACTTTAATGGTCAAATGAGTTTGAATATCAGTTCATGGCAATGCTAGTAAAAATCATGTAACAATAAAAAAAATTTTGATGTTTGATTTTTTTGGATTTTTGAACCATAAAATTGCCTTTATATTTGTCTCTATAACCAATTGGAATAAAATTTGAGAGAATATGTTTGAGAATAACATTGACTGATAAAGTTAAAATGAATAAAAATCATGCAGAAATCATGTTTTTCATGGCAAACAACTTCTTCAGAACAAGTCTCACTAGTTTAAGCTTATGAATAAATAGCTAATCATTGAATATACCTTGAAAATCAAACTGCTCTTGCTTTTTCACTTCAAACACTATTTTGTGATATCATAACACAAAGTTTTCAAATATTTGAGTTTTTGAAATAACCTTCATATGATACGGAGCTGTTTTAATTTTTTTTATGGTTTCAATTATGGTATTTTTGTTACATGGTATTTAATAAATGACTTAGCTTAACAGATTTTTCATAGTGCAAAACATGGATTCAATTGAACGACACTTGTTTTTTGATATTTAATACCCTTCGTAGTTGCAGTGCTCCAAACTGTAATTTTCGAATATTATTAAACAAATTCTATTTGCAAATCCCTCTTTGAAAAGTTTATGATATCAATTAAATTTTAATCCAGTTGGTTTATAAATCTCAATTTTGATCTTCGCCAGAAGGGGTTAATATCTTGTTAAAAATTAAACAGCAACAACATTCTTTGAAAACGGTTACTAAAAATTAAAATGATTATATTCATTTCTAACATACATAGAGCGTCCAATTTCCCGGGGTTACAAATTTCCCGGGAAACGGGAAATTTTCAGCCAATTTCCCGGGAAATCCCGGGAATTCCCGGGAAATTTTAAATTTATTGAAAATTGTTATGGTCTCGGTTTTAATTAATATTAAGCAACAAAATTGTATAGGACATCAACATTAATGGTTTAAATAAGTGTGAAGATCAATTAACAGCTTGACTGCATGTAAAAAATCATTCAACTACAAGAAAATGTATTTTTGTATTTTTTGATGAGAAATTTTAAACATGCCTCTGTGACCAGTTTATTAAAATGAGAAAAAAATGCATGTTTTTCATGACAAATACTGGTTTCAGCTCTTGAACAAATGGTAAAGCTGGTTTTACTCCAAACAACCCAATGTTTTCAAATATTTGAGCAAGCTTTGAATATATTCTTGCATTTTTTGAGAACAAACAATAGAAAGTAATTTATCAATGATTTTTTTTGTATTATCATGTTGCATAATTTAAATTACACGATAAACTAACATCAATCCACAAAAAGTCTTCTATTTTTCACATTTAACCCTCTAGCACCTGTAGTTGCACTAGCGCTCCATAATTCTTTTACTTCAAATTGTAATTTATTTAGTACTAGGTATTCAACCAATTGAATTAATTCTTTTTGCACAAATTCGATTTTCATCTCATTTGATCATGGTAAACAAAAACGTAAAAAAAATCTCAATTTTAATTTTGAGGTAAAGAGTTAATATTGTTTTGATTAAATTACATCAATCTGTTGAAAGCTTACCTAATTGTAATAATTTAATACTTATCTATTCCCAGTTGCCTTAAAAATTAATATTACCAGAAATAATTCTGAAGTCATAATTTCTGATAATCTCATTAATTATATATAAACCAAACAAAACATTTAATTTAACAAAATCATGTTGAGTTTGATCATTTATTATTTTTTCAGAGCATTTTCCAAAAAAAGTTCAAAAAATTTAAGAAATGTATGCTTCCGCTTGAATTTCGGGAATTCCCTGGAAATTTAAAAAAATTCCCGGGAAACGGGAATTTTTTTTTTCGGAAAATCCCGGGAATTCCCGGGACGGGAAATTGGACGCTCTAAACATACATATTCGGAACAGTTTACAGATCTGCAAATGTTCAACAAATCATAGAAGATCGATAATTGAACATAATGATTTGCTTTTTCCTTCATGTGAAAGCTTTTCTTGCGTTCTTTCGATTGACTTGCTTGTACATTTTTACGTTTTATATCAAGTTTTTAAAGAAAAATATTGACCCTTGAAATCTACAAATTCGGAACACTTTTTTCTTACGATGTAAACAAACTTTTTTTCTCTTCAGGAGTACACATTTTTTACAATAAAAATGACTTCACACTCCAAAACAAATAAAACTCAAGCTCAGTGATGTTTTAAACATGATCTGATAACTTTTTTTTGTGAAAATATCAATAAAATTCAGGTGTTCCACAATTATGGAGGCACAATAACATTCCACAGTTATGAAACAGGCAATATGGAGGCAGTGTTTCACTGCTCTGGATAAAATAGTCTTGAAATGAGGTTTTTTGTTCAAAATCCCGAGCATGGGTAAATAACAAGGGAATTGCGTAATAATACCTTTCTCTGGTATCAATACCAAATTTTTGTATTCCTGGACCCTTTAAAATTTGTCTTATGGATTATGCAAGAGCAAAATGTGCTATCATACCAATTTAAGGTATTGTTTTGATATTGCAAAATTACAGAATTTGTCAATGATCGAACACCACATTTTGGTATTCTTTTGGTATTACAGTATTTTATCAAATTCCTCTGCAACTATGGGAAAATTTTGACCAATTTTGACAAAATAATTAATTTTGCGCTATAATGATGTCTCAAAGCGAATGCTTTCATTCAAAACCGGAAATTTCAAACTTGATTTTAAACATTTTTGATATACCCCCTATAGAAATTACTTGAAATTGTGGAAAATTTTCTAAGTCAGGATGGTACATTTTGGTATTATTTGAATATTGAAAGGTTTCATCAATTTTCTCTGAAACTATGGGAAATTTGTTTAAAAAAAATTTACGAGTTAATTAATTTTGCGCTAAAATGACTTGAAACCCAAAAATGTTAAAGATGATTTTAAAAATTTGTGTGATATACCCACTAATATTTTTTTCAAAAACGTTGAAATATCTCTAAGTCGGGATAACCAAATACTTTGAAAAACGAGTCAATCGACAGATTAATGAATTTTGGTGAATTTCAAATCAGATTCATTTTAATAATACTTATTTTTCAATCTTGTCATTTTTCAGAAGCTTCAAGAACTTCAAGCACAGGCCGTTCATCAATGACAAATGCATTCGGTGTGGTGAAGAATATCACTAATAACAACATGGAATCATTAGGTGAGTAGATTTGGCTGTTGCATATGAATAATTTCCGTTTTTTTACTAACTGCAACTGCTGCACTAAAAATGGTATGAAAATACCAAATTTTGGTATTACTTGTTCAAATACCAGCGACCATAATGTGCTCTTGGTTGCCCAGTAATAGATGGTAAAATACCATCAAATCATACCAAAATCATGTATGTGGAAGACCACAGGAATACCAAAATATGATTTTCCAAGGGCGCGGGAATACCTAAAAATAAAACCATGGCAATACCAAGTTTTGGTATTCAAGCGATGTTCAAAAATCCAGAAGACCTCGACTTGGTATTGAAATGGTTTTATTATGAGGTATTATTTTACCCTTGGAATAACATGGTTTGGTATTGTTGTGCCCTTACACATACAAGATTTTGGTATGATTTCATGGTATTTTACCATCTATTACTGGGCAACCAAGGGCACATTTTGGTCGCTGTTATTTGCCCAAGTAATACCAAAATTTGGTATTCCCGTGTTATTTACCCCTGCTCGGGATGTACTATTTTTACTAGTAAAATAGCAAGAGAATGTCCAAATAAAGGTCCTTTTGCCAAATTAGCACAAAAGTGTTCCGAATATGTGGGATGACTATAGAAACTTTTGCTGCCCAACAAATAAGCCAGATCTTTTCCCAGTTGTGAATGCTTCAAAAATGAATATTTTCTGAAATAAACCTTGACACGAAATTAACAGACGAGCTAATTTATTATTTATTGTAGTTTGAAATGAATAAAATCACGTCACGTTTTCAAATTATTGGTGCCCAAAAGTTAGGGAAATATATTCTTCCGTTTGAATAATTTTTTTTTTGGAAATTTGACGCTCTAATTATGAGCTTTCTTTAAATTTTCAACATTGACAATGTTGATCTACTTATTTTATTTTATATCGTCGTAGTTGTGCTATCTTGTCACACGTGCATTTTGGACCAAGTTGAGATAAGAATGCCACAGCTCTGAATACCTCACCTTTTGACCTTCACAGATTCCCAAAACTTGATTTCAATCCTGAGATATCGCTCTTCATATGAAAGACGTATTTTGTCGTGCTATTTTAGCACACCCTGAAAATTGCTGTAGGCGCGACAACTGGCCAAAGGGAATTCAGATCAGAACGCGTTTGACATTCGTACATGTCCGACTTTCGTAAACCCTCCGGTAACTAAATTCAACCAAATTTCAGGACAATGCACAGAGCGGTCAATTAAACAAAACGTGTTTGATATTGTTTACATTGCGTGCTCTCATTTTGGTTAATTTAAGGTCAAACGTTAAAACGCGTTTTTTCTCGGAACGCCAAAAAGCGACATAAGACAAGATGGAACGACAACGTCAACAACATTGTGCTATTTGTCATTCTTTATTGTCATGCTTGCTTGTTAAATACAAATCCAAGCAAAAAAGCTTTTAATCACAAAATCAGTTTGCTGTCCACTGCATCTCGCCTTTTCAGTTTCCTTTGCTAAGAGTTGACATCTTGTCATCGCCGGCAAGCTTTGCTCGGAGAAAGACACCCGAGAGATTGACAAGAGAGAGTTTTCTGCCACGCTCGATGTCATCTTAGACGAAGACGACTGTAATTCCGACTCGGAATTGAACAGCAGTGCCCGTGTCTTCCTGTGATTTTATCCATTTTCTTTGGCAAATCTCCGTTCAACACCGGATCCAACCCAACTAGACCGACAGGATAAGTACGGAGATAAAAATTATCGCCTTTCTTGCACAGCTTCTTCCATCTCATCGGAGATCCTTGGCTGATCAAAATACGTCCTGTGGAAGATTGCAACTTCACAGTAATAAAAATGAGAATGTTTGTGTTTTAAAACAGTTTTTTTTTAATATTTTAAAATCGCATTGATTTCAGAATGAAAATATGTTAATCAACATTTTTTCCATCAATACTAGCTTCTAACTGTGTTCCAAACGGTTTCTGAATTATTATGCTTTATTGCCTTTCTCCGGCCCTGTGGAGGCAATAATGTTCCGAGCTGGAGCTCTAAAGTCGGTTCCAGGCAGCAGCCAGGCCAACCGCCAACCGGATGAACCTCAACGCTACGTAACGCAACTCTTGGTACTCCCAACGGGTGGCCAGCCAGGAAATGAGTAATTACGATTAAAGGGAAAATTTATATCTTGAACTTGATGGAAATTGAATTTCACTTTGCTGCTCCGAGCGACCTGAATGGTTCACGATGTTCAGGGGAGAAGGATTGCTAAGGCGGGCTAATCGAATGAGTTTTGATTTATTAGGACAGGAATATAACGCATTTGTGAGCATTTGCAAGGCTTGAAGCCACAGATTATCTTTGTTTGAACAGATTGTATGAAGGCATGGGTGATCGTTTCAGGGCCGTGTCCAGTAGACTTTCTTGACTTTCTTCACAGGAAACTTCTTTGCCATTGTTAGGTTAATCTTCTAGTACATGCAATCAGCAAAGAAGCTATAGCCTGACTCTCTAATTAGTTTACAAAAAAATCTGGATCTTTCTCTTCACTTGGAGACAGTTCGCGGATTGCGTACAGGATTTGGTCATGTTTATGCGATGGTTATCCATGTTCAGGTTGCCTAGGACATCATAATTTGAAGTACAACCAACTTCACCTAAACCAGAATCTCAATACTATAACAACTGTCCATTGCCGGCTAAAGGATTGGAAAGACATGCATTGTTTTTTGAATTCTTCGCGTGTTCCCATTTCTAACGGTAGAGGTTTTAATTTTTCTCATCTCTTGTCGGATGATTTCTATAAGGCGTCCAGGATATTTTTAGCAAGGTGAGGCATATTCAATTTCAAATACGTCTGCAAGTTGAGCTGTTTTGTATATTTCTTAAATTCAACATGCTTGGACACTTTTATTCTCGTCCGATTCCTGGACTCAACTATATTAGTGTAAGCTACCAATGCTCCACGGCCAAATGGAAAGCAATCAAAAAGACAAGGGATTTAACCGCGTCGTGAGTTAATGTTTTTCTTTCTTTTCAAAATGAATGAACTTTCTTATTGGAAGCAGATGAAAATCGCACCCAGGACTAGGAAAAATGATTAGCGACGTTGTAAAATTTTGAAAAATATTTTAAAAACTAACGTTCTAAATCAGCATATTACTGATTTTTTTTGTGCTTTCTTTAATATCTTAAATTATCAAAAAAAATCTTCGTGGAAATCTCACAAATGTTTTGAAAATTGGACTACTAGTTGCTGAGATATTGGCATTGAAATATGTGGGAATGTTTGGATAAGACTAAAAATACTTAAATTTTCCTGTTTCTTTTTATTTTATTCGCTATATTTTAGCAACCAGAGATTCAATCTTTAATGTCTCTTAGGCAATTTTATTGGAAATTTTCTGAACTTTCCGAAATAAATGTTTTCAAGGTAATAAAATTGGATTGGATTAGCCGGGACCGTGGTGTAGGGGTAAGCGTGATTGCCTCTCACCCAGTCGGCCTGGGTTCGATCCCAGAAGGTCCCGGTGGCAAATTTTGAGACGAGATTTGTCTGATCACGCCTTCCGTCGGATGGGGAAGTAAATGTTGGCCCCGGTCTAACCTAGAGGTTAGGTCGATAGCTCAGTCCAGGTGTAGGAGTCGTCTCCCTGGGTCCTGTCCCGGTGGAGCCGCTGGTAGGCAGTTGGACTCACAATCCAAAGGTCGTCAGTTCGAATCCCGGGGTGGATGGAAGCTTAGGTGTAAAAAGAGGTTTGCAATTGCCTCAACAATCAAGCCTTCGGACACCTAGTTTCGAGTAGGAATCCCGTAATCGGGAACGCCAAGGCAATGCTGTAGAGCGAATAATTTGATTTGATTTGATTTTTGAAAATTGGACTCTTCAAAACATGGAAAATCGAAATGAACTTTAACTGGCTATATCTTAAAACGGTGCACGTTATCAAAAAATCGGAAAATTGATTTTACATTTAATTTAATTTAGTTGATTTAAATCTCTATTTTTTTAAAAAAAACTTTTTTTTGAATCATTACTCGGCGGAGAGTTGCGGTTTTTGGTCCCCTAAAACATATCAACAAATTAAAAAAACAGCAGATTTTGTGAAATTGTTAATGAGTTAAATACCAAATAGGCAAATAGAAGTTTGTGCAACAAGTGACGAAAACAAGATTTTTTCTACACGAGTAGCACATTTATTCATCATGGTTTACCGAGTTGGAAAAATATGACGAAAAAAATTAAGTTTTGCAACGAATTGCCTACAATAGTTTTGCAATTCCGGAAAACGCTTTTGAATGGAATTTTATGTCAAACAAATGTGTGTTAATATGTGTTAATCAATTCACAGTTCAAAACAAAACAGTATTGAAAAATTTAATTTTTCGATAGATATGTTCAAAAATTCAACTTTTCAGAACCCATTGCATTGTATTGATTTTCAAATCTGTTATTTTTGGTAGTTAAAAGTAGGCCGTACCAAAGACATCAAATCGATCTGAAAATTCTTCAAAAGTTACGGGTTTTATAATATTGACAAACTATTTTTGTATGAAGAGCTGCCAAAATTGCATAGATGATCCAATGACACAAATGGCTTCTTTGGTCATGGGGAAGAACCTCACTTATTTAGATTTTCAGTTTTGGTGGAGAATTTTTTTGTGTTATTAAATTTCCAACTTTAATATATTTTTAAAGATTAAAAATAAAATTTGTTGATGAATAAAAAATTGGAATATATTGAAAATAATGTCAAACTTTATTTTATAATTAAATTTTAGATGCAAAATTTAATTTACAATAGAAAATAATTTTGAAAATATTTTGATATAGTGCACTGTTTCGAAGTTATAGATATCTTCAGATGATGTTTTTTAAATAAACTAATGATCAACAAAAATAAATCCCATAAAAAACGCAATCTGCAATAAATAAATTCGAAATTAAAAAAAAAAATATCTTTTGATATTGTTGATCACACAGCTAGTTGCTGAGATGCAGCCTCTCAAAGTGTAAATTTTGTGATTATTTAGTTTTTTTTCTTTGTCATTTAATAAGTCCCCATTATTCAACTAGCGATTTCCAGGAAAATTTATTTTAAGCTTTTTCAAAAGATACAAAAAAAAAAAATAAATTAAAATGAGAAATGATAAGTAAGAAATAAGAAATGTGAAACGAGTAATAAACAATTAGATGTTTTTTATGATATTTGGGTGGAAGAGATTAGTTTACAAGCGAAAAAATAAATTTTGAGATAATGGCATTTTTGGTTATGCATAATGAGATATGGAAAATTAGAAATGAAAAATCCGAATTGAGAAATAATGGAGCATTTCCATTCGAGCAGTTTTTGCTTTTTTCTACAATGTATTCCTTTTGGGAGAACTGTCATTTCTACCACTCGAATCGGGTGCTCCATTATGAGAAATGAGTAATGAGAGAAGAAAAATGAGAAATCCGAATTAAGAAATCAGTTATGGATCATTCCATCTCAACTGTGCACGAAAAAGTGCAAATTTGAAAACTACCCTCTCCGATCCTGCTCAAATTTGGCAGAGTGAAAATGAGCAAATTGGACGAAACTAGGAGCGAGGACTTAACCTGCCAAACATACTAGAATTTCTAGGTATTAGCTATATGAATAAATATTTGCGTAAAATTATAAATATATAAATAAAATTAATCATCTCCCAGAACACCAGGTAGCGATTATTGATCAGCCCACCTGTGTTCTTCTAGCAGATGCGGCGAATGAAGCTGATGTAGGTTATCTCGAAAACACCAAACTTTAAAATTTGATATCTCTGGAACGAAACATATTCATTTCTGTCGATAAGTGATTCTTATGTAAAATTGGCCGGGGAACACGATGGTGAGGTCAAATTAAAAACATAAGTTTGGGTGTTTTGAGATACGGCCGTTTATAGTTTTCAATTCGCAATACAGGTAGAAAAAATAAATTAATCAAAATTTTGATCACGGAAATGGATTCTACGTCCAATTTCCTTCAAAATTGAGTCTAAGACCGACCCTCTAAGATTTGTGGTTCCTGAGCTATCGTCGTTTGAAACTAAGAGGTTTGGTAAAAAATCGCCAAAAAGTCGATTTTTTGGGGAGGTACAAAAATGGAGGGAGTGGTCCGACTGGGATGAAATATGAGATTCTTGCATGTTTTGATAGCATCAACAGCCCTGCTAAATTTGAGCAGGATCGGAGAGGGTAATTTTCAAATGCTGTTCCGCTTCAGATGGAATGAACCTTATGAGAAACGAGTAATGAGTGATGAAAAATGAGGAATGAAAAATGAATTGAGAAATGAGTGATGAGAAATGAGAAATAAGTATTTAGAAATGATTAATGAGTGATGAGAAATGAGAATTGAGTAATGTGAAATGAGTGATGAGAAATGAGAAATTAGAATTGAGAAATGAGAAATGAGAATTGAGTAATGAGAAACGAGTGATGAGAAATGAGAAATGAGAAATGAGATATGAGAAATGAGAAATGAAAAAAGAGAAATAAGAAATGAGAAATGTGAAATGAGAAATGAGAAATAAGAAATGAGAAATGAGAAATGAGAAATGAGAAATGAGAAATGAGAAATGAGAAATGAGAAATGAGAAATGAGAAATGAGAAATGAGAAATGAGAAATGAGAAATAAGAAATGAAAAATGAGAAATGAGAAATGAGAAATGAGAAATGAGAAATAAGAAAGGAGAAATGAAAAAAGAGAAATAAGAGACAGTTAATGGGAAATTTTAGTTCCAAGTATCATCACAAGACCCTTTAAAATTCTACGACAAAACGTGGTCTAGTTAAGAGTGACATCGTTTGCACTAAAATATGCTTTCGAGATTATGATGTGGCCAGGCATGGATTACGAAAAGCTCAGCAAATGTGTGCACAAGTTTAGACGACCGAGCACCGAGCGGTGTGGAGGTGGTTTCGGCGGTCAACTAAATTAAATGCATCGGTTGTCACCGTATGCTCGAATGTGACCGTGTGTGCAATGCTAATGATAGCGACGTATGGCTAGACCATTTAGTGCTAAATGCAGGAAACCACGTAATGAGGGCCATTTTCATAAATTTGCATGCGTGACTATTTCGGGCGGGAGGACGAGAGCTTTGTGGGGGTGCGTGAAATGTTGTGACCATGGACTGTCTGTATCGGATTTTGAATGAAATTAGGTGACTTCATAACCATACAATTGTTTGTTTAAAGAAGTTTGTGGCTGGATTTGATATGATTATCCTTTAGTTTGCGGTTTTTGTCATGCCCTTCAAGCTAAAAAAATGCCAATTGAAATTGACTCTCTGATTTCAAGAAGGCTGCAGTAAACTGCTGTACCAAATGGTTTACATTGCAGATATTCGTGAGGTCCCAAACAACAGCTGGTGTCAAAACGAATGGCAATTCCTTTCCGGTACGTGCCAATGAACAAATCGACACATTCCGACAATCTGCCCAATGTAAAGGTCGTTTGGGCTATTTGTCACCCCACGCTCCAGTATGCCAGTGTGACACTTTTGGCTTAATTCACAGTATAAAATCTTCGCTTGTATTAAATTTCTTACGAAAACGAAATTTTTATCCCTGCCCTTGCTAAAAAGTTTGGAACAGTTCAGTTTTTGATTTAATAGAAAGGATAAAAATTGAAAAATATCAAATCTTTTTTCATCGTGTTCAACGATACACATGTAATAAAACCACAAAACCGCGCTCATCCATCGCGTGAGAGGCATGTCCACGACTCGCAGACATGACTTCGGACTGGGGGTGCCATATTTTGCGACCGGTCATCACAAGGGCCAGCTGGCAGACGGGGTTATTTCGATGGGGCGTGAATAAATTTCACAATTTGTGGCTGCAGACCCTCGACGGAAGCCAAAATTGGGCGCGACGGCCCAATTAAAGTTCATGTTTTAAGGGTTAATTTCACCCGGGACGTTAGTTTGGCGATTAGATCGACACCGGTTGACATTTGGGAGCGGAAATGGCCCAAACGTGGTGGTGGTTGTGACGATGACGAACCAGAGTTCAAAGGATGAATCAACAGGGGTTGATCCACTGGGGGTCGAGTTTACAGTGGTCCTGACCAGTTGAAGAGGTGGTTACAAATCTTTTTTTTTTCATTTCACATTTCTGAAATTTCATTGGACTTGGGTCATTGGTCATTGGTCATTGGTCATTGGTCATTGTTCATTGGTCATTGGTCATTGTTCATTGGTCATTGGTCATTGGTCATTGGTCATTGTTCATTGGTCATTGGTCATTGGTCATTGGTCATTGGTCATTGGTCATTGGTCATTGGTCATTGGTCATTGGTCATTGGTCATTGGTCATTGGTCATTGGTCATTGGTCATTGGTCATTGGTCATTGGTCATTGGTCATTGGTCATTGGTCATTGGTCATTGGTCATTGGTCATTGGTCATTGGTCATTGGTCATTGGTCATTGGTCATTGGTCATTGGTCATTGGTCATTGGTCATTGGTCATTGGTCATTGGTCATTGGTCATTGGTCATTGGTCATTGGTCATTGGTCATTGGTCATTGGTCATTGGTCATTGGTCATTGGTCATTGGTCATTGGTCATTGGTCATTGGTCATTGGTCATTGGTCATTGGTCATTGGTCATTGGTCATTGGTCATTGGTCATTGGTCATTGGTCATTGGTCATTGGTCATTGGTCATTGGTCATTGGTCATTGATCATTGGTCATTGGTCATTGGTCATTGGTCATTGGTCATTGGTCATTGGTCATTGGTCATTGGTCATTGGTCATTGGTCATTGGTCATTGGTCATTGGTCATTGGTCATTGGTCATTGGTCATTGGAAAAAAAATTGAACAATTAAGCATAAACTGTCCCTTTCTCCCGGGTCACCTGTACTATTGCATGTCATGGCCAGAACTTGTCACGCCGAATCAACACCACTCACCATGTCCTGCTCGTGCTGAATCCTGAAATAGTCCATGACTAGGTCGGTGGTTTAACCTCTCTAATTGTCACCGTGTTTTGAAATGTCCCCACCCTGACAGCAACACAATGGACCTCTTTTCGATTCGATTGTATTTGTGATTGTGTTGCACCAACTGCATTTGTCGTCCACTGGCACTGCAGTCCACTACAACTCGTCAATTATTCCAAACACCACATAATCGTCTCTGCAAGATCACAATAGCAAGTGTGTGATTGTGTGAGCACTTTTTCAAACCACCAAACACCGATTTCGTTTGCCAACACAATGACACAATAATGGCCGCATTGTTGTGCCAGAACGATTTGCATTAGAGGAAGCAAGCAAGTGCAACAAACTATCAAAATATCTGTCCATTTTTAGCCGCCCATTGTGTGTTGGCAACACTGCACTGGCTCATGATTTCCCTTGGCGAGTTATTATACAAATTTAACGCGCGATGTCCTTCCGCTGGGACGAACAATGAACAACAGGCGGGGATTAGCGGGGAATTTCCGCTCGTAAAAACAGTTGTGTTTCGACTGAATGGGAAAGCTTGGGAAAACTTATGAAGGTGCAAAAAAAAAAAAACGCTGCATGTGTGAAGTTAGTGAAAGGAGGGAAAAGAAGAAAAACTTAAAGAGCAAAAAAGTGAGTAATTGGAAAGTCACGTATTAAAAATACCTTTTTTGTTACGAAAAAAAAAACTTCAAGTGAAAATTAATACATGATTCAAATTTGATTCCATTTTATAGATTTCCAAAACAGTCACAAAAATCACAACTTTTTACAGTGCCTTCTCGCACGTGTTTTTGGTTGACAGAGCTCTAATTGTGCAAGCATTTTTTTTACTACTAGCGTGGGAAAGTGAACGGAATGCATAATGCAGTTTTAAAAATAGCAGTGCATTCAATTGACGGGCAAGGTAAACAGTAGGGTGGTTGAAAATTAAGTTGAAAATTCCGATCAAACAAATCCAGAATTTATTTTTTTGGTTGAATTTACATTGGTTACTTTATTTGGCAACATTTGAATAACACTATAAAGATTAACAAATACAATAAAACTAAAATCAAAGAAGGACCACTCTTGTGGAAAGATCAACGATGTATTTTTAACGCGAGTTACATCTACAACAGGTACGTGTGAGTGTAAAGGCCTTGCAGTTATCGAACTTTAAGTGGGTGGGAGGTAAAATTCAAGCAAAACAACTTAAATTGATGAATGTTAGCAAATCAAATCGACGTCGTCGTGCTATCTTGTCGCGCCCGCCATTTCGACGTTCCGAGAAAAACGCGTTTTGATGTTTGACCTTGAATAAACAAAAAAGCACGCAATGTAAACAATAACACACATGTTTTGTTTGGCTGACCATTCTGTGTATTGTCCCTAGGGGTTGAAGTTAGTTGCTGGAGTTCCGAGTTATATTTACAAATGTTTATGGTAGTCTAACTTCTACGTGCGTCAAACGCGTTCTGACCTGAAATCCCTTTGGCCAGTTGTCGCACTTACATCAATTTTCAGGGAGTGACAAGATAGCACGACAAGATTGAAACACAAGGTGGAAAGTGACAAAAATGCACGGAGCTTTTTCGGATTTCGTTGAATATCTCAGGATTAAAATCGAATTTTGGGGATCTGTGAAGGTTAAAAGGTGAGGCATTGTGAGCTGCTCAAAATGGCGTTCTTAACTCAATTTGGCCCAAAACTCACGTACGAAAAGTTAGCACGACGGCGACGAATTGTACTTCTGAACTTGAAATTGTCCCCCCTTTAGTCCCTTATCTTTAGTTGAACACAAAAACGGGAAAGTTACTTCGATTCCTCTGTGATTTGCGCAAAACTTTGTTCTAAGAGGTAATATTGGTCCCTGATCTCCTGGGAGAGAATAATCCAAGTACAGTAATGATCCAATGCGTGGTTAATTTTCCGTAATTTTCCCAAAAGATAATAGCCATCTACAACCCAATTCGCTAAAATCTATTTTTAAATTAACTTTTGATCTTTAAAAAGCATTGAGAAGAAGAATTTTTAGAATTTTATAAAATTTAAGGGTTGTAAATGTGATTTGTTTAAAAGGTATTTTTTTAGGAATCAACTAAGGCTGTGTTTTCTACTAACATTTCCTATATTTTAAGTAAGAAGAAGTATGCAGTAATTTTGTAGTGTCCCAGACTATGCCTCTGCGCATTTTCTACAATTTAAATGATAATGGTGCCGTTCTATAGCTGATAATGTGAAAAAAATATAGAAAGGCAAAATGTAATGAAAAGAAGTGGTAGAGCAGGCCAAATTCTACACAAAAATACTTAATAAGATAAATAAGTAAATATATAACAAGAAAAACATAAAATAAGAGAAATAAAGTTTTTCGTAGAACAAAACATGCTCAAAATTACCTGCTAAACACGGGAAAAATTAAAATGTTCGAAAAAAATATGGCAGTAGAGGGTCATCGTGGATAATGCGCTATTTGATATTTTGACTTTTTGGTCAAAAATATATTTAAAAAACCTTATTTAATCCACCCTTAGTTGATTGGTGCCTTCCTCTCATTCAAAGGGTAATGCTATCCAAAATAGACACGCTCGTGGGAAGGTCTTTAAATTACCTATCCAAAGATAGGTCGCATGATATATTTTGAATACGTTTTCATCTAAATATCTGAGAACTAGCCTCCAAAAAGTGTATAAATAACTCTTAAGTGCTTATAACTTTTGATAGGGTTGTCAGATCTTCAATGATTTGGACGCGTTGGAAAGGTCTTTTGATTACCTGTTCAACGACGGGTTGCATGATAGATCCGGACAACGTTTTCATCGTGATATCTGAGATCCAGCTTCCAAAAAGTGCATAAATAACACTTAATTGCTAATAACTTTTGATAGGGTTGTCAGTACCTTTCTAAAAATGTATAACATGCTGGGGTTTCTTACAAAAAACACCCTTTTTACAATCTTCCAGACTTTAGTCAAAATCGTTTTTTTAGCATAACTTTTGAAATACTTTACTAAACTTCATAATTTTCAATAGGGACTTATGGGACCCCAAGACGAATCGAATGAGACCAAAACGGTCCAAATCGGTTAAGCCAGTGCTGAGATAATCGAGTGCATATTTTTTGGTGCACAGACCCACATCCCTACACACACACACACACACACACACACACACACACACACACACACACACACACACACACACACACACACACACACACACACACACACACACACACACACACACACACATTTGCTCAGAATTCGATTCTGAGTCGATAGGTATACATGAAGGTGGGTCTAGGAGGCAGTGTTACCACATGCTCGTCTGTATCAGAGGGTCCAAAAATCTGTTTTATCTGCACCAAGCATGGCGAATATCTGTACCATTATCTGTACGGTATATTTTTTGTAAAAAACTTTTTTTTAACATGCATTTTGAACAATCTAATGACAACACTAAATGCTTATATGCAGCTCGGAAGGAACGCAAAACTCCATATAAAAAACACCCAAGAAACGGCCAAGGAAAGACGTTTCCTCGCGTGACGTTCCTTCGCGCAATGTTTGTTTGCAAAATGTTCTAGTGAAAAAACTTAAATATTCAGAATTTGTTTATTTTATTGCAACTGAAAGTTATAAATGTATCAATAATTTTGTAATCGATATTATAATATTGAAAATTCCGAATTGCCTTATGATGCCGAATCTCAAAAAGCAAAATCTTGAAATAAAAAGGAAGGATTTTGTATTTTGCTTGAAAAGAAGTAAACCAAAGGGAAATACCATAAACACACAGATTTAAAAATACAAATATTAAAAATAAAAAAATCTAAGATTAAAAAAATAAAAAGAAATATGTATACAAAAAAAATAAAAATAACAAATTCAAATTCAAAAATTCTAATAAAAATAAAAAATGTAATTTAATAATTCATATATTCAAAATCCTTAAAATAAAAAAAATAAAAAGAAATATGTATACAAAAAAAAATAAAAATAACAAATTCAAATTCAAAAATTCTAATAAAAATAAAAAATGTAATTTAATAATTCATATATTCAAAATCCTTAAAATAAAAAAATATATATAATCCAAAAAATCTAAAATTCTAAATAAAAATCTAGAATTTAAAATCATACCCAGATTTAAAATTTAAAAATATCAAAGAACCTAGAAAATTAATAATTTAAGAATTTAAGAATTTAAGAATTTAAGAATTTAAGAATTTAAGAATTTAAGAATTTAAGAATTTAAGAATTTAAGAATTTAAGAATTTAAGAATTTAAGAATTTAAGAATTTTAGAATTTTAGAATTTTAGAATTTTAGAATTTTAGAATTTAAGAATTTAAGAATTTAAGAATTTAAGAATTTAAGAATTTAAGAATTTAAGAATTAAAGAATTTAAGAATTTAAAAATTTAAGAATTTAAGAATTTCAGAATTTCAGAATTTCAGAATTTAAGAGCTTTAGAATTTCAGAATTTAAGAGCTTTAGAATTTCAGAATTTAGGAATTTAATATTTTAAGTTAGACTGTAATCCATATTCATACAGACTGCAGTCCCGATTGACCCAGTTGACGGTACAAAACATAATTTATAGAAAACTTTCAATAAAATTTACTTTGACCAGATTCCATTTATTAAATAGATTAATGTGACATAATGGCGTTACCTTTCAAGAAACAAATAATAATGTTTTGAAAAACGAGGATTAATTTTTCTTAATATTCAGGCAACTACAAGGCGTTAATATAATTTAAAAATATATTCAAATTAATAAAAAAAAATACAATAAACTATATGACTCATTATTTGCTGTATGATTCAGTACAACTTTTATTAAATTTTTGAAGTATTTTAGATTTTATTTTACCTGTGTTTTTCTTCATTTCAAGATCATTTTTGAGAAGAATGGGAAATGCTGGAAATTATGTTATAATTTTATAAGAACGAAATGCTATAAATTATTTTTATTAGGTCCTTGTCGGTACTGAAACCTGGTTAGCAATGAGTCTGCTATTGTAAATGCAGTTTTCTTAAACCTAAGAAAAACCTAAAACTACAGAGGATCTTGTGTGTAAATGTTAGTGGGAGGGAGCCAATTACCCGCGGCGTACTGGGGGTTAGTATTAAGAGAGACTCCTAGTTCAAAATATTCTAGCATAAATGGATCTAAGATCGTAAAAAAATATAAGCATGATCCATTTCTAAACGTTTCAAAAGTTAAACTAGATTTAATCAATGAAAAGTTCTTAAATGTTGAGATAATTGCAATAACTTAACTATTCAATAATATCATTTTGAGTAAGAATCTGTTTTATCTGAAAATCTGTAAAAATCAGTACGGTGACCCAAATATCTGTCATCTGTACGTACAGATTCTGTACTCAGATCTTTGCTGAAAATCTGTACCATGACAGATAAATCTGTACATGTGACAACGCTGCTAGGAGGTCTAATTGAGAAGTTCAGTTTTCGAGTGATTTTATAGCCTTTCCTCAGTAAGGTGAGGAAGGCAAAAAAACTATTTGTAAACTTGTGTTTAGATTGCTAAAACGGTGTTTTTTGATTAAAGTATTTGTAATGTGTGTTTATTAGAATAGAATGGAATGTCTCATATACCTGGTGTTATCTTGAAAAAATCTAAATGAGAATGTTTTTTTTACAATTTTGCTATAAAAATCATCTTCAAATCAAATCAATCTCAGAAAATATACTAGAAAAAACCATGTTGCGTATTTCAATTACAAAGATTTGAGTACCCAAAAAAGTATAAATTATCGCTTAAACTTTCAAGTTATTGAAGTTTTAGTTAAAAAGTTAATTTTTTCACGTTTTTGTCACTGCCCCGTTTTGTCGAAAACCCCAGTTTTTATGTTCAAAAAATCAAATCTCCGAATCCTGTTAATGATTATTCGCAATGTTTGAGTAGGTAAAAATATTTTCAGGTACCGTAAACTGGGTGACTTTGAAAGGATTTCATTTTGTTTTTGGAATATTTTACAACAGGTAAGGTTTTTCTCAAGATTTTTATTTTTAAAACATGCACTGGGTCCATGCAATATTAAAAAAAAAAGTTTTTTTTCAATAGTGTTTAGAAAAACAGTTACGTTCAAAAAAAAAAAAATAGTTTAAATTCCGGGGTGACTTTGACAGTCATAGTTTTTCTTGTTAAAATCATATTTAAGACGTTCAGACTTTATTTGTACGTTAAATGCACCATCACTAATGTAGCTGATATAGTTTTTCAGAAAAAAAATCAATGTTTATATGTAGTTAACTAAGTTTATAAACTTTTAAATTTTAGGTAAAATTGGTAAAAAGACGGAATTTTGCGTGAAATTTGTTGAAACTGGTTTTGGTTGTAATATTACTGATTTGTATTGGTTTTTTTTATACTGAATTCGAAGCACAAATCAAAAGGTTTCACATTTTACATCAAATTTACACAACTGAAATTGCCTACGAATTTGGAGATTTTTTTCAGTTGTGTTTCAAAAACACATATTATTTATTATTTTAAAACTTATTAACCCTTCTCCTAGTGGAAAACTGTCCAAAGAATCCGAAAATGAATTCCGTTGTCCGATTCAAAATCATGTTCATTGATAAAATCATGACACTTTGAGAAGTTTAAAATAATGATTTTCATCAACATTTTCTTAGCTATAGTTAACTTTTTAAACTTTTCAAAATTTTAAGAAAAGTTCATTTTGAGGTACTTTGAACTTGAAAGACATGACGACTCTATGACGGACAATATGATTCTAAACAATTCCGTACGTATTTTAATTGTACTTTTCATTTTGCGGAAAAATCCATTTTGTGGAGCAAACCTATCAAGGTCACCCCGGCTATCAAAGTCACCCCGTTTACGGTATGAGCTTTTTGGGCCCGATACCTTCAAATCGGCAAATTAAATTTGCATAGATCCTTTTGAGATATTGAGCTAATCAAATCTAATCTAATCGAACACAAGCGCAGCCAGTCCGAAGAATGCATCCTGGAAGAACTTGCGGTTAGATTACGCCCCAAGTCCTTTCTTGTCAATATTAATAATTGCAGTACATCCGAGTTACCCTGAAAATGCAAAGCAAAAATTAAAGCGGCCAGGCCTACTGCGTTGCATTAACCGCAGAGACAGATTCTGTGAACGGATCACATTTCACAGAATCATCAGGGGAGGAAGGATGCGTGGACATACCGTACCAAACGCTCCGAATCAGTTAGGTGTGGTATGTAAGTGTAAATTGGCAAATTATTATATTTGGGGGGTGGATGGGGGGGGGGAAGATGGTGGGGAGGGGGTGATGGGAAGGGGAAATAGAATTTGGAAAATCGGGATTGAGGAATGAAAAAGTGGGAAGAGGGAAGGAGGGTTTATTTAATTTATAATATTATAATATAGAAAAATATAATCAAATAACCGATTCTTAGCGAAGCTACACCAAAATGTCACATTTTTCAATTTTCAATGTGATTTTTAATGTGAAAACAATCATTTTTATTATGATGCAATAATTGCAATGTGCTTTAAATGCGTTTTCTTACCTAAAAAGCCAAGAATATTGACCAAATGTGGTCTGCAAGCCATTGAACGGGAGAGGAGTTTTTTTCATAAATCTGCTCCTTTCGTTGTCCCGTCACGCTGGCAAAAACTCAAATTTCAACCAATTCTTTCAGTTCAAGGAGCAAAAGATTCGTTTTTTAATTTGTGATAATGTGTAGAAGAGCAAAAGTTTTTAAAAATCAAACTGGAAAAACTGTAGCGATTTTTGTAGCGTGCCTTTTAAAAGTCCAGTTTTACGATGTTGTCCCGTCACGCTACATTTTTATTTCAGGAGAAGCACAGGTACTATATGGTTAATTCTGCATGATATTTCTTTTTAGGAAAATCAATTATCTTTCCAAATATGTTATAACATTGGGGGGTTTCTTCTTTTATTTTGCCACTACAGCCAAAACGCTGAAAAAAACTTGGATTTTTTTTTGAAAAGGAGCCGAAGAATCGGTCAAATATCAAATAATGATGGAAAGCTCTCACCAAGAAACAGCAAATCTTCAAAAACACAGCCAGGTGGTGGTGGTGTCCCGATAGTATGACTACAGGATCTTCACAGGACACAGGCCGGTCGGATAAAGTGGAAGCGTTCCTTTAGCACCGAATATGTCAACTCCCAATAAATATTATCGGATGTTTCGCTACTTTAAATTGCACATCCAGGATGGTTGAATAGACTCTACCGCATTCTCTTGAAAAGGCATCCGCAATATCCTCCGTAAATGGATTTGATGGTGATCAGTTCCGCTCAGACAATTGCCTCCTCCAGCTTGGTTGAGCCCTTCCACTTACTTTTCATGTTCCTAATCCTTGGCAGTTCCGAACGATTTATTGAATTTTTACGAAAAATTCATTTCGACAGCGACAATAAGAAACAAAATTCAGCACAAAATAATCCTTAAAAAGAAATGCACATAAAGAGAAAAACCAAAATTCGGCAAAAATGTCGCGGAGTGAACAAGTTTTCCAACCGTCAGCACCGGTTGCTACGATTGTTGCGAAAGGCTCATGAAGACATTTCATGATTAAACTCAAAGGTCCTTTTGAAATATTGAGTTAGCGTTTTTATCCGAATCTCCACATATTTTGCTTTAAAAGCCTAAATAAAAAGTTTTCTTTTGAAATGTCGCGCTCGAAAATTAAAGGAATTTGGGCCACCATATTTCAGATAGGAGCACTCTATTTGTCATACCAAAAATGCGGGTCTTACTATTTTGGCTAAGGAACCCCCATAACAAATTTGAGCCAAATCGGATAACTTTTGATTTGGATCCATCCTGTCGATATGGAATACCTTCAAATTTCACAGAAAAACTATTGACAATAAAAGCATTGGTTACAGCGCTTGAATCATTATTTTGTAAAATGATATTTACTCCTGGAGAAAACCAAAGACTGTTTACTTTTGTCCTTCCCGTGTGGATAAATTGGACCGCGCACTGAACTCACAATCCAGAGGTTGCTGGTTCGAATCCCACGGTGGGCGCTCTAATAATTCTAAGTGTAAATATGCGTATCCGGCGCCGTCGCTCCGTGCCGTACTCAAACACTTAGGAGCCCAGGGCGGCGAAGTCCTTGTAGATAAAAGGAAGACACTAGTGGTTGGTACTAGCAATGATGACCGACAGCTATAAAGTCAACTTCGTTTCGTTTACTTTTGTAAGGGAAAAGGTTTTTTAGTCAATGTTTTTCTTTTTTTCAAACGAAAGAAAAACCTGCAATGAAATATAATTTGAGATAAATTGTTCTAGGAAATAATAACATTAGTTTAAAGAAATACAGTGAAAGATGCAAAAGTATTTTTTGGATTGTTTTTATTTTGTTAGTGTTTAGCCACTTGGAATATTTAAGTTAGTTTACCACGTGGATGATTTTTTTAAATAAAATTTTGTCAAACTTTGTTCAAAACGACTCTTTTTTTATTTAAGTTGCTTCACTGCATGGCTTTTATTCTCCAAACAAAACCACGCTTCTGTTCTTCTCTTTTGGATACGATTTCAACGCGAGCAAACACAGCCAAGTCAAACCCAAACTACCCTGCTGCGGAAGGTTCCATTCGATTCCCAATTCTCTCAGGCGAGTCAAACAGACGTAGGATCAAATAATATATCCGCTGCTGGGTCGTTCTTGCTTTGAAACTGAATCCTCACGGTGGCTATTCCGTTGGTGTTGTTCTGTCTTGACTTAGTCGCTTTGAACATTTTCCAGATTTTGCAAAATTCCATTTGAAAAATGTAACGTTCGTCAAGAGTGCACAACGGCAACGATTTGATGTTTGTTTGTCCGAAAATCACCAAACTCCCCATCAGCGTTTGCAGTGCTTCCAGCAAAAGTGCACCAAAAAAGGTTTCAACTTGCCTGGTGGCGGTGCAATAGTTCCATTAAAATCAGGTTTCGTGCAATTTTTCGACGTTTGTCTGAAAGAATAAACAGAAACGGGATGCGGAGAGGGGGAAAAATGCTGCCACTTTTGGTTGGTCATTTCGGGATGCTGCATGGTGCATTGTTGCCGTAATGCGGACTTAGACTTGGGTGGTGGTGGTGGTGCACTCGGATGAAGAGTAAACTAAAAGCACAAAGCCCCGAACTTGAAAGGTCTCGTGGGGGCCTTCTCATGTGCAGGGGGTGAAATGCTCCATGTGGTTAAGATTGAATTCGTTTGAATTTGGGTTTTCATTCACGTCACAGTGGCGTGATAAAACGGTGTACAGTTTCGCCCCGAGATTGCGTCGTACTAAGAAGAGATATATAACTTTTGTTGAAATTTGACGTAGTATTTGGTTCAGCTTTGGTTTCTAGCAAGAATTGTTATTTTGAAATAAAAAAAAAATGATGATTTTTCTAAGGAAACTTGTTGTGATATCTTTAAATTTATGCTCTGATGCATTAAATTGCAAAGTATCACCAGTTTTGAGCCAAATGACACAGGACGATAAATTTAAAAATGCTTTAAAATGGAGAACTGCATAAAGTTCACCCAAAAATTCAGTAAAGAGATTGGTTAAAAATTAAGCATAATCATGAATGTTGAAAAAATTATTCTCAACAATGAATAGTAGTAAACTTTGAAATCCCTCTTTGTTCATTTCTTTAAGCAATGTTCCAATAAAACATCATAAAAGAACCGAACTTGGAGTTCAATTTAAGCTGTACCAAACAACAACTCAAATGGTTCCCCTCCTTTCAAAAGCACCGATCGGCAATCATTATTTGCATCATGGTTCAATTGTCATTTCCTTGGCCATTCAAGGCTCCGTTCTCGAATCCCATTTCCGGAGGTATTACAAATTTCCGACAAAAATGATAGGAGGAAACAACAATATGTGCCTATTTGTTTGCATACACAAGACGAAGAAATGAAACTTCTTACGACGGGGCAAACCACGTTCTTCGTTGATGACTTCTTAGTGGGTGGGTGGAAGGTAGAGGATAGCGTTGAGGAACGTACGTACTTGTATCGCAAATGAAGCAACCCTGGAAATGGGTCTGCCATCAAACGGATTGGATGTGATAGTGAGTACATATGAGAGAGAACTACCACGTGCATACTTTTTGTAGAGCAATTTGCATTGAACTTGAGGCCTTATTTCCGCTATTCTTTTGTACTTTGCGACGATACACAGAAATCGATAAGTTTTCCTTTTCTTTGCGTTTGTTTCTGAGCATATCTGAACATGAAAATGGGAATAACTTCGAAGAAGGAAAGAAATTTAAGTTTCTTATTCAGTTTTGGAAGAAGCTAGGATTATTTACTTAAATTATGAATTCAAATACACTGGACAGTGCTATTGAAATAAGAAATCAGGAAACATATTGCCAACAAAACGTTCCCGTAGATTTTCCCAGCAGGATCCCCACATCAGAAAGCATTTTCCCGTTAGCCTTACAATATCCAACACACGTACGCCCTCGGAGCGACACATGCCAGTGGAGTAGAGTACGACAATAATTCATACGCCAGCAGAGTTGCCGGTTCAGGTATGTGACACAGACACAACAAATGATGCCGGTGGTTGAGAAAACCCCGTAAAGGAACCACTTTGTTCCTGTCTGGAATGACAATGCACGAGGTCCGAGATTTACCTGGCGATGGCAGAACAAATATTTTCTCGTTGTCTCCGAATGGCTAATGGTGTTTGCTTGGGGCAAATAAACAAGAAAGTTTCGCCCTCCGAGGGGGAAAACTTATGACCATTTTCTGTGTCTTGAACACAAGACTTACACAAAAAACGTTACTTAATCCACCTTTAGGTGGTTAGTGCCTTCCTCACATTCATAAAGTCAATACATTCAGTAAAATAGCAACATTCCCCCTTAACATGTTTAACAAATTAACTTTATTACTCATTTCTTTTGATAGGGTTCGCAGACCTTCAATATTTCTGACTCATCGGCAAGGTCTGATAAAAAACCTATCCAACGATAGTTCGCATGGAAGATTCTGACAATATTTCTATCACTATATCTGAAATACGGCCTCCAAAAAGGGTATAAATAACACTTAAGTGCTAATAACTTTTGATATGGTTGTAAGATCTTCAATGTTTTGGGCTCATTGAAAAAGTCTTTCGATTATCTAACTAACGACAGGTCGCATGATGGACCAGGACATCATTTTCATTGAAATATCTGAGATCCGGCCTCCAAAAAGTGTATAAATAACACTTAAGTGCTTATAACTTTTAATAGGGTTGTCAGATCTTCTTGGGCTCATTGAAAAGGTCTTTTTAATACCTTTCTGAAAATGTATAACATGATAACATAATTTTCTTGCAAATTGAAAAATCAAATCAAAATCAAATTATTCGCTCTACAGCATTGCCTTGGCGTTCTCGATTGCGAGATTCCTACTCGAAACTAGGTGTCCGAAGGCTTGATTGTTGAGGCAATTGCAAACCTCTTTTTACACCTAAACTTCCATCCACCCGGGATTCGAACTGACGACCTTTGGATTGTTAGTCCAACTGCCTACGAGCGACTCCACCGAGGCAGGACCCTGGGAGACGACTCCTAGACCTGGATTGAGCTAACGACCTAACCCTCTAAGGTTAGACCGGGGCCAAAATTTACTTCCCCATGCGACGGAAGGCGTGGTCAGACAAATCTCGTCTCGAAAAATGCCACCGGGACCGTCTGGGATCGAACCCAAGCCGACTGGGTGAGAGGCAACCACGCTTACCCCTACACCATGGTTCCCGGCAAATTGAATACCACCCTTTTTACAATCTTCCGGACATACGCCAAAATCGTTTTTTGCAGCATAACTTTTGAAGTACTTAATAAAACTTGCTGATTTTAAATAGAGACCTATGGGACCCCAAGATGGATCGAATGAGACTAATACGGTCAAAATCCGTTCATCCAGTCCGGAGATAATCGAGTGACATTTTTTTTTGTCCACTCACCTACACACATCCACACACGAGGGGCGTGACAAAGGCCTTAATGTATTAATTTTTGGTATTTAATACATTAAGGAATTAAATTCCTCATGTCATTTGACATTTGACAGCGCCACACCTGCTTTGAAAACTTTGGTTTGCTTTGTGTCTCTTTCGCGCACTCCGCTGTCAAGCTTGTTTTGGTTTCGTGTAAAAAAGAATGACGCCGTGAAGCTGAAGAGTTTTTGGACCAAGCCGATCCAAACGTGCCATTGACGGAGAAGTTGCAGCCGGCGGAGTTGGATTACATTGTCCAGTAGCTGGTTAAGTGCGGTGCGGATCCTGAGACGCGCCTTGTCGGAGTAATAGATGGTCAAGTTTAAGCTTAACAATCAGACGTCGGACAAGAGCAAGATTTAGTTGCAGCTGGAGGTGGCTTGCTACAGCGATGCCTCCAACAAGTCTACATCGACGGAAAAGAAATTGCACCTCCTGTGCAACCGCAAAAGTGATCTGCACTACGAGCTCACTGACGAAAACGGCGCTCTGTGGTGCACTAGCGTTCGGATGCTAGAATGATTCATCTGGCAAATGATGCCGGAAGAAGGCCACTTTAACCCTGGGAGGTTCAGGAACGGGTGACACGGAAGCATCCAGGAGTAGACCGTTATAATCATCCGAGTTAATTAGTTACTTGGAGTGGCTTTTAGGTACATTGTTTTGAATAGGAAAAAATAAAATATCTCAACTTTGTTGTTTCATTTATTTCAATAATAATCCCACTATGTTAGGTTGGCTGGTTCTTGAGTGTCTGGAATAACGACGTTGGCGCAGAAGCCGGGGCGAGCATATGAACAAATACAACTTCCGTTCCTCTTCATTTCGTTCAACCGGTGATTGCTTTTCCGCCGGGCTTATGGTAGTATCGATGATCTGGCTTCTGGAGGTCATCACGGGACTAACGAACGTCCAGGACTCGGCGGTGATGAGGTTGCAACGGTAGGAACACATCAGGGGAAACCACTTCTGGTAGGTCGCATTAAACATGCCCAGCTGTTTGGCGGGAGTGTTGACGAAGAAGCCAGACCAAACCAACTGGGCCATTTTTCCAGAAATCTGTGGGAAATGACGTGGGAAGAAAAGGAGTCGAGGATCCGTTTCAACAAACGCAGCATCCAGGTGGGTCTCAATGTGCTGCTCGATGGCCTTCTCCAACAAATCTTCCGGCTGGGCCAGCTTCGATATCGTCCAGTACGTCCTGGTTACCGCCCTGGATGCGCGCTGGTACTTTCCTGCTCGACCGCTCTTCGATGACACAAATTTTGCGCCAAACACAACAACAAACACGCGCGGTGTCAAACTGTCAAATCAATGTAGTGTAAGAAGAGGTGGCGTTGTTTTGAACGTAAACAATCTTTAATATATTTAATTCCTACCGTTAATTAATTAAATAATTTAATTTCTTACTACTGTCCCGCCTCTCGTCCACACAGATATTTGCTCAGAACATGATTCTGAGTCGATAGGTATACGTGAAAATGGGTCTACGAGGTCAAATTAGAAATTCATTTTTCGAATTTTATAGCCTTTCCTCAGTAATTAGAAATTCATTTTTCGAATGTTATAGCCTTTCTTCAGTAATGTGAGGAAGGCAAAAAAGATTTTAAATAGCGTTAGAAACTACACCCACAGTAGAAGGACGAGAGGAAAACTATACCAAATCATTTTTTTTATTTGACTCAAACTTTGTGAGGGCCTTCCCTATGACCAAAGGAGTCATTTTGAGGCTTTGGTTAACCGGTATAAGTCTCCATACAATTTGGCAGCTGTCGTTACAAAAATGGTACGTGAATATTCGAAAATTAGTAACATTAGAAGTTGTAGGTATTGATGAGGTCTATTAAGAAAAGCATAGGAGTACACATTTTTTGCTGATTTTTACTCTACTTTTTATGCCGCTGAGATATTATTTAAAAAAAAAGTTTCTTGTGGAAAAAAAAGAAATTTAGCATTTTGTTTATTTATTTTTTGGTCTAAAATAAAATTTACAGTAAAAAACTACTTTACAGATTTTTTTTGATGAAGTGCACCATTTTCGAGCTATATTCTCTTATAGTTCAATTTTATCTGAAGAAAGGCTATAAAATCACTCGAAAATTGAACTTCCTAAATACATCTCTTAGATATATATTTTTTTATTCATAAACTTATTTTTATCAGGTCCTTTTCGGTGCTCGAACCTGGTTTGGGCTGACTCGGCTCAATAAGCCGTAAGACCGTTAACAATGCAATTCTGGTTGAATTACTTTGTTAATGTGAGGAAGAAAAACAACCACCTAATATGGTGGATTAAGAAACGTGTTTTTCAAAGAGTGTCCATGATTGTCCATGCCTGAAAATATTGATTTATTTTCCAAACATCCAAACATTCCCACATTTTCTTATGTCAATATCTCAACAACTAATATTACATTTTCGAATGTATGACAAAAGGTCGAATGGACAAAAAGTCGAATGCCAAAAGGTCGAATGAACAAATGGTCTAATGGACAAAAGGTCGAAAGTGGACAAAACGTCGAACGGACAAAAGGTCAAATTAAAAAAAAAACTTTTGATATGAGCCCAATTGCATAAATATTGCAAAGCAGCTATGGAAAGGTTTTTTGAACGGTTTTCATTATTTTAATACTATATTCTTGAAAATTTTATTGAAAATTATGGGAAACTTTTTGAAAAGAGAGGGGGATTATCTTGCAAAATATAACTAAATACGATCGATTTTTTTTTATATAAACAGCAATATTTTTGAGGTCAGTTTTCTAAGGATCTAATTTGACCATGAAGGATAAATTGAAAAAGGATAGAAAACCTCCCAATATTTACGAAAGCAAGACTTTTTCATGTTTGAAAGAATGGAAAAATCACTTAAATATTCCTACTATTTTTTATGAATAAAATAAAAACTTACTGCCAAATTAGTATTTAAGAAGTTCAACTTTTTTTCAAAGAACTACTCACGTTTGAAAGAATGGAAAAAATCTCAATAATATTATGACTATCAAGAATAGGTTGTTATTTTAAAATAAAAATAAATATCATTCGGGACTGGCAACACCAGCCAGCAACAGTCAAGTGTTCGGAGCTCTTCAGACTTTAAGATTTTTTCGCCGTAATTTACCGTGATTACCCGCGAGTTTGCTCCTCCAGCATGCCAAGGGCCAGCCGTGGCCGAGGCAGTTCGAGTGCGGCCTCGAAAAACCCGCGAAGTTCATCTACCGGCAGAGTGCAGAAAGGTAAACACACCAATGCCGCATCGACCGCCATCGCGCACGGGAGCGTGCCCGGTGACGTCACCGATCCTTCATTTTTACACGTGTCATACCGTCCACGTGAGTCCCCGGTACGGACGAGACAATCGACCCGGGCATCCGGAAGCACTTCCGGCCAGCAGCAGCAGCAGCAGCAGTCCACAAGCACTACGACGACAACCACTTCCAACGTTCCCACCAGCAACGAATTTGAGATGCTGAGTGGAGATGAAAACAACACCGACAGTGACAGCAGCAGTGCTGGCGACGACGATGACGATGATGAACTTGCGCGCAAGCAAGAAAGCAGAAAAATGGTAACTCTCCGAAGGAACGACGACCACCTCCAATTTTTGTTTTGGATACGTTGGCTGACGATGTTGACGAGTTGCTTGAGGGACTCCAATATTGTCTCAAAATTAGCAAAACTTCTGTGCAAGTGATTACCCACAAAAAGCTGCATTTCGACTTGGTGGTGAAGAAGTTGAAGTTGCGAAACTTCAAATTCTTCACATTTGATCCTGCAGAGAAGGTCCCAGTGAAGATCGTCCTTCAGGGATATCCGGACCGTCCGATCTCCGACCTGGAAGAACACCTGACGGGCGTCAAGGTTAAGCCTCGAGAGATAAAGGTGCTCTCAAAATCGACTACGGTGACAGGTACGTAAACCTTGTACCTCCTGTACTTCGATCGCGGGTCCGTCAAAATCCAGGACCTACGGCGGATCAAAGCACTGGACGGCTTCTTTGTGACGTGGCGATTCTACACGAAGAATCCGGCCGACGCAGCCCAATGCCACCGCTGTCAGAAATTCGGACACGGCTCAAGAAACTGCAATCTCCCACCCCGGTGTGTAAAGTGCGGTGAGACTCACTTCACCGAAAGGTGCAGTCTTCCGCGGAAAGACCAACTGGGGGAAAACGCCCAGCAGCACAAAGCACGTGTCAAGTGCGCCAATTGTGGTGGAAACCGCACGGCGAATTTCCGTGGCTGTGCCGCGCGGAAAAAGTACATCGAGGAGCAGGACAAGAAGAAGAAAGCGCCAGTGTCCCGCCAACCTCCGAAGACTTCGAGCTCGACCGCTGCAGCAGCTGGCGGCGGAGCGACTCCATCGACCAACCCAGCGTTCCCTCCCGGTTGGGGAGGTTCGTACGCTAGAGTAGCCGCTTCTGGGGGCGGTTCTCCCCCGGGACAAGCTGATGTTACCGGTGATGATCTCTTCACGCTTCCTGAGTTTTTCGCCCTTGCTGGAGAGATGCTCACGCGCTTTCGTGCCTGCCGAAACAAGGCAGAACAATTCCAAGCTCTCAGTGAGCTGATGATGAAGTACATCTACAACGGATAAGCTGCCTTGTGCAGCGAAGTTTTTCGACGTCAATAGACAAAACATACTGTGATTTAGTTTTAAGCTTTTCTATTTCTATCCTTTTCCTTAGCAAATCTAGAAGGTTTTTTTTTTAATTTTTCCTTCTCTTGCCGAATCCATTGTTAGAATATCCAATTACATCAAAATGAATTATAGTGTAAACCATAGTTGAAAGGAACTCCAAAACTCTATTAGGTTATAAGAAATACGGAATTGTAAATTGATTATTTACTGACAAAATAAATTGAATTGAAAAAAAAAATAAATATCAAAAATATTTTAGAAGTCGAACTTTTTTTCAAAGAACTGCTCATGTTTAAAAAAAATGAAAAAAAAAATGTTACGACAAATAAGAATAAGTTGTTTTTGGAATATTGTTTTTTTTTTTGTTGTGGATTCATTTTTTTTAATGAACTGCTCATGTTTGAAAAAATAGGATAACTCTCAATATTATTACAAAATATTTTTACAAGAACTGGGTGATTCTCTACCAACTCACACGAAATCGGGAAAAGTTGCCCCGACCCCTCTTCGATTTGCGTGAAACTTTGTCCTAAGGGGTTACTTTTGTCCCTGATCACAAATCTGAGTTCCTTTTTTTGATATCTCGTGACGGTGGGGCGGTACGACCCCTTCCATTTTTGAACATGCGAAAAAAGACGTGTTTTTCAATAATTTGCAGCCTCAAACGGTGATGAGATAGAAATTTGGTGTCAAAGGGACTTTTATGTAAATTTAGAGGACCGATTTGATGGCGTACTCAGAATTCTGAAAAAACTTAAAATTTTATCGAAAAAAACACTAAAAAAGTTTTAAAAATCCTCCCATTTTCGGTTACTCGACTGTAAAATATTTTGGAACATGTCATTTCATAGGAAATTTAATGTTCTTTTTGAATCTACATCATTTTTTCACCTGGAACAAAATTTTTCATTTTAAAATTTCGTGTTTTTTTCTAACTTTGCAGGGTTATTTTTTAGAGTGTAACAATGTTTTACAAAGTTGCAGAACAGACAGTTACAAAAAAATTGATGTATAGACATAAGGGGTTTGCTTATAAACATCATTAGAATAACGTATTCAAGCTTTCAGGACTACCTAGGCTATCGATAGAACCCGGTTTGCGGTACTGAAAATTACAATTCATCAATAACGAATCAAATTCAACACAAAGTTTCTACACTATTGATGATTGGTATTCTCAAAGATCAGCTTGCCTGCTCCAGCCATTCATTTGAGAGAAAAGCTTATCCCGAACCGAATCCAATTTCAGTTCCTGCTCTCCAGCACCCATAAAGAGTTATTTGATCTGCTTCCAACACTGTTTCCGACTGCCTCGTGCTTTACCTTTGCAAAACCAGATTCAATTTCGACATTTCTGCAGCAGTCAGCTATCGTTGCTCAGGAAAACAGGACTATTCCGTTCAATCTATGTGACTTGGAATTGGGCAATCTATAGAGGAATCCTTTTCTAATATACACATCTGCAAGCAATTGGTGCGATTGTTAGCTTCCAGAAACAGTATGATTGAATCGAAATGTGAGAAAGGGTGTTCGATTTCAATACAATTTCGATAGCAACATGGCTTTTGGACTACCTTTTGGAGATGAGAATTCTGTTCAACCGCATTCAAAATTCCAACTTCAAGAGAACTCATCCCTTAAGGCAAAGCCCCGGTGAATGACCTATTCATGTATGGCTCATTTTCACCGCAAAATTGCACCAACTTTATATTTTCCTTTCCCAATGAAAAGCAAACAAGAAGCTCTGCAGCAGTAGCTCTCCTTTCGGCTCTTTTTCAACCGAAAAATTAATAAACTGTGGTTACGGCTCTGACAAAGCACCGGGGCAACCCTGTTCCGATTCATCACGTGCCATTCTGAACCTGGGAGGGCGAGCGTGTTAAGGTCCTACCTATGCTCCCTGGGATCCTTGCGGTACAAAATGGGAATTCCTGGACCAAGTTGAATGCTCACACTCGCTTATCTCTGTATCGTTCGTTTTTGAAAACCGAAAATATTTCATACATTGTGAACCATTTTTCACGAGGCGGATTTCCTTTGGCACGGTAGGTTTCAGTTTTGGGATGTACCTACAGAGATTTGAAAGGAACCACCTACACCCATTACGCTGCCCAGCGGGGGATACACTACCATTCTTTACTCGCAAATTG
Source organism: Culex quinquefasciatus (assembly GCF_015732765.1). Classification (NCBI taxonomy): domain Eukaryota; kingdom Metazoa; phylum Arthropoda; class Insecta; order Diptera; family Culicidae; genus Culex; species Culex quinquefasciatus. The sequence continues at coordinate 145,332,781 of NC_051862.1, read as the reverse complement.
AGCATGAACCTGTCGGGGCTGAGGTTTCGCTTTTTTTAAGCTTTTTGAGGAAAAGAACATGTTACGAAGCTGGGATTGGTGAGTGCATCATTTATCAAGCTGGTACCGTGGAATGGAGCGAACAAAACATAAGATGCTCAACGCACGACTATCAATCAACCGGAGCGTTTGGAACGGTATGTCCACGCATCCTACCTCCCCTGTTGATATTGTGAAATGTGATGTGTTCAAAGAATCCTCTATGTGGTTAGTGAAACGCAGTAGGCCTGGTCGCTAAAATGAATGTAAATTCTTGCTGCCAAAAATGGCCATTTTGTGAGAAATGAGAATCACACACGGTTTAAAAACATTAAAATTCAATTACTCGTATTTTTATATAAGAGTGACCATTGGAGAAGGTTTGATTCATTGCAACACCAAGCACGCAATAAATAACCATAAAAAGTTATAAAACGAGACTACTGTCTAATAAAATCGGACGTGAATTCTGCGAAAACAAGTATTTATGATTGATTCAACGAATCAGCAGACGTGTCCATACAACCCAAAAAGGAAAGAGTTCAAATCCGCTCCAACAAAGCCGGAGAAAAACAGAAATGAAATTTCAGGCTTGGGTGGAAATAAATAAACAATAAAACTGTCGAGCCTTTCCCCGCGGGTCACCAACCCGACACTAAATTATTCATAACCTTTATAAATTTGTACATGCCAGCCCGAAACGTGCCGGGGTAAAAACGAACCAACCAGGACGATGATTGATTAACCTACCGCGTGTGACTTTGAACTTGCTGCTACCTGGTCCAAGTCTGGCTGTGGGAAAGGACGATACTAAAACAATTCCGAGCACCATCGGAGGAATATAAATTTGATTGAAGTTGGAAAATCGATAACCAATGGGAGGATAATGGAGAGGGGGGGTTCGGGAAAATAAAAACAAATCACTCTTCGTCCAACAGCTGTGCTGGGAGAGTAAACAACAATTGATCATTGTGTTGTTAATTGAAGGAAGAATGGAGATTTGAGTGACTTTTGGTTCAATACATATTGACCTTAAAATTTACTTTTATTTGACATTATTTGGTTTCAGATTTTTGCAATATTTTATATTTTCTTTTTTTTCCAATGACCATTATTTCTCTAAACATCAAAAAATGAAAAAAAAGTCAAAGACGGTTAAGTTTCCCAAAATCGAGTTTTTGTTATAGAAAGTACAACTACAACTTTACAGAAGATACCACATCGAACAGAAACGTCCAACTCGAATTACAGATTTTCGAATATTTTCGGAGCATTTCTCTGGATAACCCTCAAATTTGTATGGATACTTTTATGGAGGAAATATGCATAATTGGCTTATTTGGACAGAAGAAATCGATGGAAAAAGTTGCATACAAATAATAAAAACACAATGAAAAGTTTTTTTTTTGCGAAATTTAAGAGCATTACTGCATAATTATTTTCTCGATAATTTTAATTTTTCTCTTGATCAATCATTGATTTTGAGCAACAGAGCAGTTAACTCTTCTCTACGGAATCGGTCTTTTTTCTTTAATTTTAATTTTTGTATTTTTTAATCCGGCTGAATTTTTTTTGGTGCCATCGGTATGCCCAAAGAAGCCATTTTGCATCATTAGTTTGTCCATATAATTTTCCATACAAATTTGGCAGCTGTCCATACAAAAATTATATGTGAAAATTCAAAATTCTGTATCTTTTGATGGAATTTTCTGATCGATATGGTGTCTTCGGCAAAGTTGTAGGTATGGATATAGAATACACTGAAAAAAATGATACACGGTAAAAAAAATTTGAGGATTTTTAATTTCACTTTTTGTCACTTAAACTTGATTTGCAAAAAAACACTATTTTAATTTTTTTTATTTTTTTATATGTTTTAGAGGACATCAAATGCCAACTTTTCAGAAATTTCCAGAATGGGCAAAAAATATTTGACCGAGTTATGATTTTTTGAATCAATACAGATTTTTTCAAAAAATCGAATTACTGGTAGCAAATTTTTTTCTACTTCATTTTTCGATATAAAATGGAATTTGCAATCAAAAAGTACTTTCGCTTCGCTTCGCTTCGCTAGGAGACGGTGATTTTAGCGGATTGCAGACTGGATTTTCGCCATGTGATGTGATGATTGTCTAAGCCCAAGTTGCCTAGGAATCGATAATTGGGAATAGAACCAATTCCACCTGAACCAGATTCTCACCACCATGGCAGCCGTCCATTGCCGGCCGCTCCCATCTCCACCGCCCACCAGGGACAAGGAAAGGGAATTGGAAGACGGGAAGTGTTGATGCTCTACTTTTTTAAGAGTATTAAGGGAAAATCTCCACGGTATCCTCAAGTAAGTTTCGCTTGGAGTTGGACGGTTTTTGGGAAGGTGAATGGTCTGAGGAGCCACCCTAGGCGAGTGGTAACGACCTTTGGCATTGTTGTTCGAATTCTTCGTGTGTTCTCATTTCTAATGGGAATGCTTTCAATTCTTCTCATCTCTTATTGGATGAATTCTATCAGTCGCCCAGGCTATTATAGCGAGGTATATTTGGATTCAATTTCAACTGCGCTTGCAATCTTGTATTCAATCTTGTTTGATTTCTGATGTTCAACTTGCATTCAATTTGACTCTTTGTCCGATTCTTGGATTCAACTATACCAGTCTAATTCCTCCTCAAGCTACCAATGCTCCACGGTTAAGTGGAAAGCATTTTGCTTGCCAATCCTAAGGACAGGGAATCGAACCCCGCCGTGAGCTTGAAGTTTTTTCATTAATTCCAAATTCAATGAGTCCAGAACTTTCTCGTTGGGAGCAGATGGGTATCGAACCCAGAACCATTCGCTTATAAAGCGAACATCGTAACCATTCAGCCACGACCGCTCCTAATTTGCAATCAAAAAGTACTTTAGTGATAAAGTGCACCGTTTTCAAGTTATAGCCATTTTTAGGTAATTTTTTTGAAAATAGTCGCAGTTTTTCATTTTTTAAAATTGTTGCCCATATTTGCCCACATTTGAAAAAAATATTTTTGAAAAGCTGAGAAAATTCTCTATATTTTGCTTTTTAGGACTTTGTTAATACGGCCCAAAGTTGTTGAGATATTGCCATGCAAAGGTTAAAAAACAGGAAAATTGATGTTATCTAAGTCTCACCCAAACAACACACCATTTTCTAATGTCGATATCTCAGCAACTATAGGTCCGATTTACAATGTTAAAATATAAAACATTCGTGAATTTTTCCGATCTTTTCGAAAAAAATACTTTCAAAAATTTAAAATCAAGACTAACATTTCAAACGGGCCAAACATTCAATAATACGCCCATTTGAAATGTTAGTCTTGATTTTAATTTTTTTTCGAAGAGATCGGAATATTTTACGAATGTTTTATTTTTTAACATTGTAAATCGGACCTGAGATATCGACATTAGAAAATTGTGGGTTGTTTGGGTGAGACTTAGATAAAATCAATTTTCCTGTTTTTTAACCTTTGCATGGTAATATCTCAGCAACTATGGGTCGTATCAAAATATAGAGAATTTTCTCAGCTTTTTAAAAATATTTTTTTCAAGGGTGGGCAAACATGGGCACCAATTAAAAAAAAATGAAAAACTGCGACTATCTTCAAAAAATTTACCTAAAAATGGCTATAACTTGAAAACGGTGCACTTTATCAAAAATTCACTGAAGTACTTTTTGATTGCAAATTCCATTGTTGAAAAAGTTGAAAAATTTTTGCGACCAATATTTCGATTTTTTGAAAAAATCTGTATTGATTCAAAATATCATAACTTGGTCAAAGATTTTTTGCCCATTCTGGAAATTTCTGAAAAGTTGGCATTTTATGTCCTCTAAAACATTTCAAATCAAGTTTTAGTGACAAAAAGTGAAATTAAATATCACCAAATTTTTTTTACCGTGTATCATTACCTACCTACAACTTTGCCGAAGACACCAAATCGATCAGAAAATTCCATCAAAAGATACAGAATTTTGAATTTTCACATATAATTTTTGTATGAACCAAATTTGTATGGAAAATTATATGGACAAACTAATGATGCAAAATGGCTTCTTTGGGCATACCGAAGGCACCAAAAAAGTTTCAGCCGGATTAAAAAATACAAAAAAAATCGAATAACCGAAATCTCAGAGAATTGCTCAACATTTGTTCTACAACAAACATTGCTTCTCTTGTTTTATGTTTTTCTTGTTCAGGTTTTAGTATTTTTTGCATTTGTTTTGTTTTGTTGTTGTATTTGGCTTTTTTAACCACCTCCTATCATTTCATTTTGCCTTTCTAATTTTTACATGTGGTTACATTCACTATTTCAATTTTTGCTTGTTTTACATTGTCTGCTGTAAAATGGCACCATTACCATTTAAAATTAAAAAAAACACATACTCAGAGGCATAGTCTAGCCCAAATAACATTTTTTTTCCAGGAGTTCTACAAGAGCTCTTCAAGATAGCTACAGCATAGCAGTTTGGACCGCGGTAGGATAAAATTCACTTCAAAACTTCTTCAGGAGTTTGGAAGAGTACTTGAAGAGAGTTTTATCCTACCGCGGTTCAAACTGCTATGCTGCTACACCAAAAAAATTTCAGTCGGATTAAAAAATACAAAAAATAAATTAAAAAAATACCGATTTCGTAAAATATCTCAGTTCAAAACGTGGATTTAAATTAAACAATAAACATTACAGAATCAGGCTTTCACTAGCGCTCCATAAAATTTATAATTTAAGATTAAATTTTTCGAAAACTGTTCGACTTATTAGAAATAAGTATCACTCCACACAAAGAGGTCATAGAGGAGGAACATATTTGAATTGCGAATGGTTTATAATTGAATTTTGATCAATTCTGCAATAAAATCCGCTGCTTTTAATTCTTATTTTTTAATGATGTTGATAACAGGAATTCTAAAAATAGCTACAGCATAGCAGTTTGGACCGCGGTAGGATAAAATTCACTTCAAAACTTCTTCAGGAGTTTGGAAGAGTACTTGAAGAGAGTTTTATCCTACCGCGGTTCAAACTGCTATGCTGTAGCTATCTTGAAGAGCTCTTGTAGAACTCCTGGAAAAAAATGTTACTTGGGTAGGACACCAAAAAAGTATTACATACTTTTTATTACTTAAAATATAGGAAATGTTAGTAAAAACAAAGCCTGAGATGACTTTTATTTTAACTTTTATTAAAAAAGTTCAAGATGGTATGTCAGAGACATAACCGAAAGACATAGGACCAACTATTTGAATGAGTTTTTGGATTGCTAGTGAAATCTGGAATAAGATTATTTTATTTTGTTTTGTAGATTTGTCGGCAAAATTGTCATAAATGTTCTCCCAAGGTGAACTTTCCATGAGGGCACCGGCAACTCCAGGTTGTGGCCACTAATGTCGAAATGGCCATTTGCAGGTTTAATATCAAAACTATGAATTTTGATACCCATATTGCCTCAACTCGTATGTTACCCCGGGCCCAAGGGGAACCTGCTTTGAGGGCACCAGTCAGTACAGGTTGTGGCCACTACTGTCGAAATATCAATTTTCATGTTCAGTATCAAAAACCATGAATTTTGATACCCATATTGTCACAACTCGTATGGTTCTGTAAAAGGCCCTCCGGGCCCCAGTGGAACCTGCTTTGAGAACACCGTTGTGGCCACTACTGTCAAAATGGCCATTATTATGTTCAGTATCAAAAACCATAAATTTTGATACCCATATTGCCACAACTCGTATGGTTCTGTAAAAGGCCCTCCGGGCCCCGGGGGAACCTGCTTTGAGATCAACGGCCAGTCCAGGTTTTGGCCAACACTGTCGAAATGTCAATTTTCATGTCCAGTATCAAAAACCAAACAAGTTCATCCGGACACGGGCATTTCCTCGAAGGCTGCGTAAACGAAATCTTCGAACGAATTGGGGGAAGATTCCTGACTGACTCGGCTGTGCATCCCGGGGCCGTGACCAATTACACGAGCTCGTAGTAGATTCGTTGTACTAACCCATACAACAGGGCTACAACAATTTTCACACAGTCTACTAGGTTAAGCGATTTTACTCCACTGCCTAAAAGTTGCCTCCGGTGGCGGTTTTGCTCGTCCCCGGTGTATCTGTAGTTGGTCGTAGTCTTTGATGGCCTTTCAGGTGACGAATTTAGATACATCAATCGAACATCCGTGGAAGGGAAACTCAACGCATCGAACCCAATCAGCGTGTACCATGAAACGGGAGTGTGTGTGTATGTGTGTGTGAACGCGCATTTGGCAATTTTCTTAAATTTGTCATTCTACGGCATTCGCACACAATTTGCCCTCTTCGGTGCTGCTCTCCGATTCTCTCTCTCTTAGAAAATAAAGGTGATTTTGCAGAAGAAATCCTTCTTCGGAAGAGAGAATTTGCATTGCTAGGGCTCTCTCTCTCCCTGCTGCTGCTGCTTCACCCGTCCGCGGCTCAGAAATTATGAGCCGACCCGACTTGTTCAGCATCTCGGTGGCAACTAAGTGGAGTGGAAAGGGTAGAACGCATTTTTATACTTCTACTTCGCTATTACTTCCCCTCTTTTCACGATCGTCGACGGCCAGTTCTGCTGCGGCGGTTTTCCCCTCAAAAACGTTCGTTTTGTTAGCTATTTCTAAGCATTTTAAAACATTGAATTGTTTGAATAGTTATACTATTCTGCCAACACTGAGAATTTTATAGAAAATTGCTGAAGGTTTTCCGAATCGAATGGTCCAAAAATTATGTAATTTCAATGTGTATTATTGAAGTTATTACCGTTTGAAATAACGTTCGCCAAATGTGACGCTTGGGATCGAAATTTTGAACTGGCCCCCCAGTATAGTAAGTAAAGACATAGTCCTATGTCAAAACATTAACAAAGTCACATAAAACAAGTAAAACTTCCAACCCATCAATTTTCTAAAATTTTAAGATTTCTTCTTTCCAATGCTTTCCAATTGGTTGAAAATTTGATTTAGATTGATTTAGCAACAACACTGTATAAGAGAAGTACTAATTTTATTGTTGAAAATAGGTTTTAGAATCAACATACAGCTTGATAGCATATAAAAAATCACACAATTCGAAGAAAAAAAAAATGAAAATAAGAACAGATTTTGAAAGATCCTATTTTGACTTCTATTGAAACATTTTTTAAAATTTTAACTCAGCTTTAAAATATAAGTTTCCACTTATTTTTTGATTGAATTTTTGTTAATAGGGACGTGGCGTTACATCGTGCTGCCACCTGGTTTTTTTAAGTGCAAGAGTGGAAAAGTGCTGAGTCATCGTCTAAAAATAGACGGCGTCCTATCTCGCCCAGCAAAATGAAGTCGATAAAGTAGTCGGTTTCGATGAGAAAAAGTGGAATACGTGGTCTAAAAATAGCGACGCCATCCCCCTATGGTTTCACTTATGGAAATGGTTTTTGTAAATAAGTGACTTCAATCAAAAGTGCTTTAATAGTAGAGCAATTCTCTCAGATTTCAGTCATTCGATTTTTTTGTATTTTTGATCCGACTAAAACTTTGTATGCCCAAAGAAACCATTTTGCATCATTAGTTTGTCCATAAAATTTTCCGTACAAATTTTACAGCTTTCTGTACAAAAATTATGTTTGAAAATTCAAAAATCTGTATCTCTAGAAATACTTAATATTGCGCCCTTTTAAAATGTTAGTCTTGAAAAAAAATGAAAAAATATTGTTTTCGATTAGTAAATTTCACAAATGTTTCATATTTTAACATTGTAAATCGGATCGGATTAGTTGCTGAGATATCGAAGATAGAAAATGGTGGGTTGTTTGGGTGAGACTTAGAAAACATCAATTTTCCTGTTTTTAAACCTTTGCATGGCAATATCTCTGCAACTAAAGGTCGTATTAACGAAGGTCAAAAATGGAAATTATAGAGAGCTTCTCAGCTTTTCAAAAATATGTTTTCAAAAGTGGGCAAACAAGGGCACGAAAATGGCTTTTACTTGAAAACGGTGCATTTTATCAAAACTTCATCAATGTACTTTTTGATTGCAAATTTTATTTTACATCAAAAATGAAAATGAAAAATTTTTGCAACCAATATTTCTATTTTTTTTTTTGGAAAAATATCAATGTTGATTCAAAATCTTATAACTCGGTTAAAAATATTTGGCGCAACCTGAAAATTTCTGAAATGTTGGCATTTGATGTCCCCTAAAATATATCAAAAATGAAAAAAAAAATAAAAGCTGCCAAATTTGTATGGAAAATTAAATGGACAAACTAATGATGCAAAATGGCTTCTTTGGGCATACCGAAAACACCAAAAAAGTTTTTTTTAAATTAAAAAAAATACCGATTTCGTAGATATTTTCTCAGTTCAAAACGTCGATTTCAATTAAACAATAAACATAACAGAATCAGGCTTTCACTAGTGATCCATAAAATTTATAATTTAAGATTAAATTTTTCGAAAACTGTAAGACTTATTGAACTAAATTTCCTTGCAATCCTATTTTTTCGGGACGGGTAATTAGACGTTCTACTTCAAACATATTATTTTTCATAAATTATTTGTCATTTAGATTCCGTATCCGATGCTAAAAGTAATGCTTTGAAAAAACAAAACGCAATATTATCTTTTTTAAATTAGAAATAAGTATCACTCCACAAAAAGAGGTCATAGAGGAGGAACATATTTGAATTGTGAATGGTTTATTATTGAATTTTGATCAATTCTTCAATAAAATCCGCTGCTTTTAATTTTTATTTTTTTAATGATGTTGATAACAGGAATTCTAAAAGGCCATTTCATCCTAGATTCCCCTATCTATTCAATGAAACTTGCAAAAAAAATCTCTCCTCCGTACACGAACCGTTCACGCTGAAACATAGGCAAAAGTTTCGAATAGAATGATGACCCAAAGTTGGATCGTTCTCAATCACTCGACTGTTAGCCGAAATAGATACAGTCTGCAAATACGACACGTGCCCTGCTCGGACACTCGAAAACAGCAAAAAAGTGCTGACCGGGCTGACTTTTTAAAAACAAATTTCCCACACTTTTTGCAAAGTTCAATCCAGCCACTACGGGGGGATTGGGGGTGGTCATCACGCAAAGTTGGCCCAATTGAAAAGTCCCAAAATTGCCTGCCAATGAGGGCGCGTGTTGTGCAAAGAATTTTAAATATTGATTGAACGCTTCAAAAAACTAATTGAAAACCAATATCCTGCTATCCAGCGAGCTAGATAGTGCAGTGGATTGATCCAGAAACACCACCGGAAGCTGCTGGTGCCATCCTGTCAACACCATCACTGTAGTTTTGAATGGCATTTTGAGGCTGACAGCCAGACAGAGGATGGGGACAGTTGTGGACCAAATGCATTTAAATTCTGTTTTGGGTTTGCATATTTTGTACCACCATCAACGCGTCCTGCACGTGACTCTTTTAGAGCAGTGATGGGTAGTTCATATTTTAAATCAATTCAAATTTATTTTTAAACACAAATTGATTTATTTTATTTTACAAAACTTAAATATGTTTTCAACTTTTATTAAATTTCTCCAAAACTAATCGTAATTTGCAGACACCCCCTCCACAGACAATGAATAACTGCAGACTCAGCTTAGTCCAAAATCCAGCCTGGACCCACACTGGTAAAACCACGAGATGTGTGAGAAGGGACACAATAGTGGGCCCTGTCCTGTCCCACAGACGCAGCACTGATTGTCAGTGAATCCGTGAATAATAATTGATCGATTTAGGGGACAGGTCTGGTGGAGTTTGAGCCTTCACTAGTCAGTCACCTGCCGTGCTGTTCACTGGGACCAACATCCATCGGAAATAGACGGACAGATACTAGTTTTGGAAAAGGATTCCCGGAATGACACAAAACGTATGTCTGGGTCAGCACTTTCGGAAAGAGTTTTCGATGGAAATGATGAACGTTCTGTTTTTTTGGCTTTGATTTTTTTTCGTGCTAGGTTGTGGGGAACTTTTAATGGAGAAACGGTTTTTTGCTGTGGTTTAGAGAATTTGAGATAGTGAAATTGTAAGTTTTTTGCGTCCCTCAAAAACTATAAAGTTCTGACAACAGTTTAAAAAGTTATAAGCAGTGGTATTGTCCCGCCCGTAAAATGATTATTTCATGAAAATTTTCACAAAAATACGTATTTTTCCTCTATTTTGAAAATGCATTTTTTTTCTCTAAAGAATCCAAAAATATATTGTTTTTGGAATATGGGTATCAAATGATCAGGTTTTTTCCATACATTTCGGATATAATAACAAAATTTTTAGAAAATACTCCAAATTTTCACAAAACTACGTTTTTTTCGAAAAATTACTCAAAATTTCAATTTTTACAATATGGGTATCAAACGATCGTGTTTTTTCATACATTTCAAATGTAATAACAAAATTTTTAGAAAATATATAAAATTTTCACAAAACTACGTATTTTTGTAAAACTTTTCAAAATTTCAGTTTGTACAATATGGGTATCAAATAATCATATCATTTTTTTTTCAAAAATACGTAGCTTTGTGAAAATTTTGAGTATTTTCTTTTTTTTAATAACTTTCGAAATGTATGCAAAAAATTTCGATCGTTTGATACCTACATTGTGAAAATGGAAATTTTTAGTATTTTTTTTTCGAAAATAAGTAGTTTTGTGAAAATTTTGATTTAAAAAAAATGTTATAACATTCGAAATATTTGAAAAAATCCCTATCGTTCGACACCCACATCGTAAAAACAGAAATGTTGAGTATTTTATTCGAAAATACGTAGTTTTGTGAAAATGTTGAGTATTTTCTAAAAATGTTGTTATTACATTTGAAATGTATGAAAAAATTCCGATCGTTTGATACCCATATTGTAAACATTGAAATTTGGAGTTTTTTTTTCAAAAAGACGTAGTTTTGTGAAAATTTTGAGTATTTTCTAAAAATGTTGTTATTACATCCAAAATGTATGAAAAAAACCTGATCATTTGATACTCATATTGCAATAACAATATATTTTTGGTTTCTTTAGAGAAAAAAATGCATTTTTGAAATACAGGAAAAATACGTATTTTTGTGAAAATTTTCATGAAATAATAATTTTAATGGATAGGTGACATCATCCCGATTTCAAAACACTGTGCCTCGGTTATGCACGCCTCGGTTTTGCATCCGCCATGTGCGGTGCTTAACCGAGGCATGACTGTATTTCTACACCTTTTGATGGGTTATAGATATCTCTACCCGAAGAATTATAAACGTTGAGATCATCCTTGCCAAAAGTATGAGTACTGAATTTAGTACTTGTGAGAAATGCACAAATCATAGTTCACGTGGCGAAAAACTTTTCAAAATTTCCAAAATATTTCAAAATATTTTCAGTTTTTCTAATATTTCATGAAAAATCTAGAATTTCAATAGCCACAATTATTTAATTGTAATTTTTAAAATAATAATAATAAAAGGTTATTAAACCCATTCTTTTCTTTTTTGATTTCAGTTTTTATAAATTTTGGATTTTGTTTAATTAGAAACATTATGGAAATTTACGAATTGTTATAACATTTATAGCTTTGTTGTTTTTACTTAAAACGAAACTATTGGCACTACGCCCCCCGGGGCATGGCCTTCCTCTAACGTGGGATTTCCCCGAGCAGACGGAAATAACTTGGGAAGGTCAGTTTTTGATATTGTGAGAAGATCGAAATATGTTATTGGGATGATCGGATTAGTTGTTAAAATAACAAAAATCAATAACAAAGATTTGTTCGAAGAATAACTTAAACTGTTATTATGTTGTTATTGCAATAACAAACCAATAACACAGAAGGAATCATGAAGGAATAACAAGATTTGTTATTTTGTGCGGAGAGGTGGAGCAGCATAATAACAAAAATGTTATTGAACTGGTATGTCTCCATAACAAAAAAGTTATTGTTTTGGTTTATTTGTAATTTGCAAATAAACCTGCAGTTGCCATAACTCCTCTGTACTAGTCAGGGCTGCAGAGTCAGGTACCTCCAAGCGACTTTGAATCCATACTTTGAAGACAACTCCGACTCTGGATGCAGGATATGACGTCAACGACGACTTTAGCTCTCCAAAAATACCCGACTTCACAGATTCCGACTCCAAGTAAAAGTTGCTGAAAATTAGATGAATCCGATGCAGTCTCCGAGGTCACACTCCAGCTCGAACTTCAACGTCAGCTCCGACTTCCTGGCTCTGTGAAAATAATAACAGTTTTTGTTATTCACACTTCAAAAATTCTCAATAAATAAATCAATTCCGTTAGGGAATATAACAAAATAAAAAAAAAGAACTCTCAAAAGTTAATTTATCGGATTAATTTTAGCTTGAAACCCTATTTCATGGTGAAATAATGACCCCGATGAAATTGGTCAAAATTATTTCATAGTTCTAGCCAATTTTAGTAAAATCCCTTAGGGGGTATATCAAATAATTAAAAAAATCAAATTTCAAAATTTCAGCTTTTTAGAATAATTTTAGCTTAAGGACCCCATTTCATGACCAAAATAATGACCCTGACGAAATTGGTCAAAATTATCCCATAGTTCTAACCATTTTAAACTAAGTCCCTTAGGGGGTATATCAAATAATTAAAAAAAATCAACTTTCAAAATTTCAACTTTTAAGAATAATTTTAGCTTAAGGACCCCATTTCATGGCCAAAATATTGACCCCGACGAAATTGGTCAAAATTATCCCGTAGTTCTAACCATTTTAAACTAAGTCCTTTAGGGGGTATACCAAATAATTAAAAAAAATCAACTTTCAAAATTTCAACTTTTTAGAATAATTTTAGCTTTAGGACCCCATTTCATGACCAAAATAATGACCCTGACGAAATTGGTCAAAATTATCCCATAGTTCTAACTATTTTAAACTAAGTCCTTTAGGAGGTATATCAAATAATTTAAAAATCAACTTTCAAAATTTCAACCTTTTAGAATAATTTTAGCTTAAGGACCCCATTTCATGGCCAAAGTAATGACCCCGACGAAATTGGTCAAAATTATCCCATAGTTCTAACCATTTTAAACTAAGTCCTTTAGGGGGTATATCAAATAATTAAAAAAATCAACTTTTAAAAATTCAACTTTTTAGAATAATTTTAGCTTAAGGACCCCATTTCATGGCCAAAATAATTACCCTGACGAAATTGGTCAAAATTATCCCATAGTTCTAGCCAATTTTAACAAAGTCCCTTAGGGGTATATCAAATAATTAAAAAAATCAACTTTCAAAATATCAACTTTTTAGAATAATTTTAGCTTAAGGACCCCATTTCATGGCCAAAATAATGACCCTGACGAAATTGGTCAAAATTATCCCATAGTTCTAGCCAATTTTAGCAAAGTCCCTTAGGGGTATATCAAATAATTTAAAAATCAACTTCCAAAATTTCAACTTTTAGAATAATTTTAGCTTAAGGACCCCATTTCATGGCCAAAATATTGACCCCGACGAAATTAGACAAAATTATCCCAAAGATCTAAACATATTTAACAAAAGAAAAAATAATAACAGATTGTGTTATGGACACTTAGAAACTTTTCCATTTGTGCGATTTGTGGTAATTTTATTTCTAAGTCAGTATACCGAACGAATAACAAATTTTGTTATTAGGAGAGTTTTGAAATGTATAACATTTCCTCTTATTGGCGTGTTATTAAACATTTTCAATATAATATCACTTCAATACCAAATTTTGTTATTTTATCAGAAACTGTTATTATTTTTTCTTCTTGAAGTTGAACTTCAGGTTAAAATAATAACACTTTTTGTTATTTTAACAGGATTTGTTATTGAAATATTATTAATTTTGTTATTACCGTCTGCCCGGGTCTGCTCCAGCGCCTCTGACGAGACAGGAGAAACCGGGACCGACGTTTTACTTCACCATCCGATAGAAGCTCAGTGGATAAGGCGGGAATTGTTTTTTCTTACTATTGACAAATTACGATCATTTCAATTTGATCGAGAATATATGATCGTGAAGTGAGAAATATCAATTGAAATATTACGATCAAGTGCGAAAATCACCACGTTAACTTTTAGGCAGTTATTACAAGGCTAGAAAGATTGGAAAACTCTCCTGACTGACACAAGTTGAATTTTAGCTTTGAATAAGAGAAAACTTATGATAACTGCTGATACTAGTTTAATTTTTCTTTCTAAATTAGGAAAAAATCTCTTGACTACTTACACAACTTTTTAAATTTGTAATCACTAGTCAGGAGAGTTTTTTCTTATTGCAACAAAAAACAAAATCAAATTTAATGTGATAGTTCAACTTTTGTTCCCAGTTATCACAAGTCTTAACAAATCTCCTTACTTTAAAGAAAGTAAATTCAACTTGTGCCAGGTGAGTTTTACCTTCTGTAAAGTTGTTGTAAGTCAAGAGAGTTTTCCTCTCTATAAAGAATGAAAATTCAATTTTTGACACCTTAAAATAAATTTAGAATGTTTTCTTTAAAGGGATTCTAATAATATTTTTTGCTGAAAAATTATACCATTTTACAATGAGCATAATAAGTAATGCATAATCGTTGATTGCTGTGCATCAAGGAAGTTGTTGTTTTATTGTTAAAAAATTGTCGAATCTTGCAATAATTTGACTGTAAAAATATTAAAACTTCGTTGTTGTTGTCTTATCATTCAAATCTCGCAATAATTAAAATAAATAATAAACAAGTAACATTTTTACTTTACATATAAGTAATCCAAGTTGGATTTTTTTATGTGTACAAAATTATATTTTGAAATTTGAATTTAATTTGTACAGTTGCATATTTTTGCAATTTAAAAAAATAAAAATGTAGCAATTTTTTACTAGGTTGCAGGCAAATTCATAAAATATTATCATTAAAGATACATCAGCAATTCCCCACAAAAACAGCATGATTCAAAAAAAAAAAAAAGTTCTCCGATCGGACTCAAAATTTTTCTGGAGGATCCTTGGCCGAAATAATTAGACCCGTATTTTTTTTGTTTGGCCATTAGGGTGACCTATGCAGTGTTGGGGTGGTCCGAAAAATGGCAATTTTCGTCGATTTTCGCAAAACCCCTTTTTCAAAAAATCTTATCTCCGCGCCATTTCATCCGATTTTAGCTGTCTCAGACGCAATAGAAAGGTGATTAGTATGGCTTTTTGGGAAAAATAGCAAGAAGTTTCAAAAATCTAGCTTAACATTTGAAAAGGTCGTATGAAAACTTAAAATGCTGTTTTGAAGTTCTCGGGACCAAAGAGCCTATGTCTGAAAATATTTTTACTAGATTTCTCGGAAAACTTTACATAACATATCAAAAAATGGTGATGTTATGTTTTCAAAACTCTGAGATACGGTTTTTTGAAAATAAAAACTGGGTTTTTCGACGCGCCACGCGCAAAAATGGGAAAATGGCAAAAACGGGAAAAACGACTCTTTTCACTAAAACTACGATTTTGTATTTAAATTACGAAAATTTTGGTACCCTAAAAAGTACAGGTCATCGCATGAAATTTTCAAGTAATCGTAGTTTTAGTGAAAAGAGTCGATTTTTTTCCCGTTTTTGCCATTTTCCCATTCTTGCGCGTGGCGCGTCGAAAAACCCATTTTTTATTTTCAAAAAATCGTATCTCAGAAAATTGTAAACATAACATAACTGTTTTTTGATTTCTTATGTAAAATTTTCCGAGGAAACAGGTAAAAATATTTTCAGACATAGGATCTTTGGTACCGAGACCATCAAAACAGCATTTTAAGTTTTCACAAGATCTTTTCAAATGTTAAGCTAGATTTTTAAAGCTTTTTACTATTTCTCCCAAATAGCCAAACTAATCACCTTTCTTTTGCGTCTAAGACAGCAAATATCGGTTGAAATGGCGCGGAGATATGATTTTTTTGAAAAAAGTGGTTATTGCGAAAATTTTCGAAAATTACCATTTTTCGAACCACTCTAACAAGGTGTAGGTCACCCTAATGGCCAAACAAAAAGATATGGGTCTAATTATTTCGGCCAAGGATCCCCCAGAAAAATTTTGAGCCGGATCGGAGAATGATTTTTTTAAATCATGCTGTTTTCGTGGGGAATTGCTGACATAACAGTTTGATGGCAGCTTGAATTCATCAAAGGCTTTTTTCAAAATCGTACCATGGGATTTGAACACTTTGTTCGAGGTTCCCATTTTCATGAACGCTTGTTCACGATTTTGGGAACTCTTTTTTCTCCGTGCAAATGTGGCCTGCGATGTGATTTTTTGTGGCCCACGGATTCAATTTGAATAATTATGTGATAATTATTACGTTGATCATGTGTTTAGTGATTTTATATTTTTTCAAAATTAGGGTTTATTTTTAACTTTTTTATGCTTATCTTTTTTATTTTTGTTGAAAAAATAAAAACTAATGATTTAATAATATTTTGATCTCCATTTAAGAAACAGTTTCACATGTTTCAATGTAAGTAAAACTAATTCATCAAACATTTTTGGCAATTCAGACTTTCAGGATTAAGGCAGAGAAAACATTGAAATGGGAGGAATAAGGCTGTTCTTAGTTTTTAACAAAGCTTGGGTGAAAATCGTTTTTTCAAAAAACTTCAAAAAGAATCCATGGAAATTTGAGTGAAATCAGCTGAATCTATTAAAAATTAAATCCTCTGCGTTTACAATAATTTTGGGCATGTTCTAGTATATTAAATTGTATTAAAACAATTTAAATTTCAGAGAATTGTGTATTCTATATTTTTTTATTAACAAAGCCTGCTGTAGGACCTTGAAAGCAGACATGCATTGGCACTGCACGCGGTTAGCACGCGTGCTATTTGAACGGATAGCACTGCGCTTTCAATCATAGCACTCGCCCTGGCACTTGAGCAAAAATGGTAACTAGGTTGATTTTTCATTTGTTGATTTGAAATTTACCGTCATCATTGTCTAGAATGTGATGAAATTAAAAACAACCACATTTATCTGTAAATTTGGTGCAGTGCCAGTGTTCAAGAAATGTAAGCAGAAGATCCATGGTTCAGATCCCTTCAAGGTAAACTTTTTTTTATGTAGCATAAAACGTAACACTATTTTGGCACTATTTTTTTTTTTGACGTGGCCTGGCTGGCAGTTGATGGGAGAAGAATTTGAATTTTAATTCTCTGAAGTTTTGCAAGCCCTGAGATTAAATTTTTATGGAAGAATCTAGAAAAAGGTATGTTGCAGTTGTAATAAATTCCCGCCGTTGACCGATGATCAAATTTGCTTGAAAAATTTTTATTAAAAAGACTCACTAAAAAAGGATTAAATCCTATGAGTGCTAAATAAGAGTGCTAATTAATAGCACTAGCACTGGGCTGGAGTAGTATGCTTTGAACTTGGTGTGAGTGCTAAATTTGAAGTGCCAGTGCAGAGCGTGCCAATGCACGTCTGCTTGAAAGTGAACCGAGTGGACCACATCCGGACCAAATTCATTAAGCCAAAGCCGAGAATATCTATTTTTGATTCTCGTAACTAGGCTTCATCCATAAAGTACGTCACGCTAAAATCAGCCAAAATATACCCCCCTCCCCCCCCCCCTTTGTCACGCTTTTCCTATACTTATAACACGCAATGTCACACTTGCTCAGACCTCCCCTCCCCCCCTAGAGCGTGACATACTTTATGGATGACGCCCTAGACATGTCATTGATTTAAACCAGAAAACAAAAGTATTGCTGAAGACTAAATGAAAACTTAAAAAAATCATCATGCTAGTATTAAGGTAAAACACACACTAAATAAGCCAAAGCAACAGTTTCCAAGCACACAGCTCTCATAAATAAATAAACTATAAATAAACTATTCAAAATCAACCGGAAAAACCTGTTTGATTTTTGCTCTTGAAAATAAATTTCAAGTAGTTTTCAAGCCATTTTTGGTAGCGATCTAAGCATAAATCAATTCGTTATTTTTTCCGCCTCCTTTCTGCAGATTCCTCTCCGCAGTGAAAATCCCGTGAAAACCTGGCTCAAGTGCGCGCGCTTTGTTAAAAGTGCCTGACTATACTAAAAACGTATGTATAAATGCATGCTGAATAATTCATGCACCGCGAGCGAGACAGAGCGCGAGGGAAGGGAAACTATTTTAATTTGAAATTTATAACGTTTCACTGCAGCAGCCGAAGAGCAACAGTTCTGGCGTCCCACTCCGGGGGTGTAAACTTGTGTGTCAAGAGAGTCATTCCAAAACTATAATATGCATACTATGCTGCGAAAGTTTGAGTTATTAAAATTTAGAGCGAGAAAGTGGTGCCGGGTTGCCGATCGTGGAGCAAAAGTTGGCAATGCGTCAGATTATTGAGGGGGTGTTTTGGGGCCGGATTTCCGGTCTTGAAAAAGTAATCGCAATAGTTTGTGTGGTAACTCACTAACAGTAACTTGTTTACATGTTGAGACGATTCCGCTACTTAATGGGTTGGTTGTAGAATGTTACCTGTGAAAAGAAAAGAAAGTTTGGTTTCAAATCTCAGAATGAAGAAAAAGTAATGATTTTTTTTATAGAGATGAGAAAATTAGTTTCTTTTGGTTTTGTTGTTTTTTTTTCTTGCTTTCTTGCTTTCTGCTTTCTTGTATCAAAAGCATACTTTCTATTCAAACATTAAATGATCGGGATTAAAAATATATCACGACAGCTTCAATTTATGTGGCTTTTCATGCACCAGCTTCCAAAGCATCAGTTTGATGATTTATGATTTCATGACAGGTGCGTGATATCGAAAAATGCGATTCGTGGAACTTCCACCTGCATTAATTAATGTGCTTTTGATGCAATATTGATTCCAAATATTTTAATTGCCGCTTCCGATTCACGAAATCCGAGCAAAAAATACCCCCTCCAACGTGATACATTGCAGCAAAATATTGACGATGCTGTTTTTTGTGTACAGCTTTCCGAAAAAAAAGCATTTCCCTCTGATGTTTCTGCACCGAGGGCATCAGCGATAACGTGACACGGGTCATCCGATATCGGAATGATTCCCCAACGGAGCTGCACGGGTTCGTGGCCCTTTTTGCAATGAGCAGCAGCAGCAGCACAACAAAGCATCGAATCCTGGGGACACATATCCGTTCCGGTGGATGCTCCCAGAGGTGTACGACTATGGAATATAATATTGATGACGTTGTTCTGACTTGTCACATTCAATATTTTTTCTTATAGTACTTCTATAATAGCTTGTTGAAAAATAAAACAAATTTTGAAAATAATTATACTGATTTCAATTTTTGAAGCTGACAAATAAACCAGAATACAACAATACTGGCAATGACGCAGTCTAAATATGCGATTTATTCGAGAATGCTTGTCTAGAGCCTCGCCTGGGAATCCTTTTTTGATAATCGGATGATCCAATGTGTATCGTTTATCCTTTTTTTATTCCCCGCACAATATTTTATCGCAAGTGATTCTTTTTGTTGTCCTCATTTCATCTCCTTCCACTCTCGTATCACTTTGTGACGTGTGTGGGCGGTTGCGACCCCTCAGCCATCGATCATAAAAAAATACAAATATGTTTGTCCTTTTGCAGCGGCAAAAAAAGCTCTCCGGCAGAGATAGAGTTGTGGCTCGGAGACAAAAGCTTTTAGCCGGAGTGCCCAATTCGCTCTGATTGACGAATATTGGCAATTTTCCGTAATGTTATTAGCATCCACTCGGCGAATGATCCATGGACCAAAGCGATCGGGGTGAGATTTTGTTTCATGTCCAACGACATGAATAGTAGGGTGGTTCAAATCCGGGCTTACTCGAGGCTACGCCTTGAAATCAAAGGTTGAACTATAATCACGGAAACCCCTCCTTCCAGGCTCTTAAAGATTGCTAATACAATAAAGATTAAAGTTACTGGGAGGCGCAATAACTATCAAATTCTTACTAGGGGAAATATACCCATTTTAATCACACTAAGCCGTTCGACCAATTCTCAGCCGTTTCTGCTATTAAATCAACATTGTCAGATGTTTCAACAATGGAGAGTTGCTTGCTCACTTTTATTTGAGCTATTTATTACCTTGGAACAGTCAAAAACACTTTATATACACAGAAAAAAAATGATGGTAATATTCATCAGGAAATGGTGACAGATATTGTGGCAAAATAAATGATAAATTTTACCCCAGAAAATGATGAATTTTCATCAGTTTTTGATGAATATTCATCAGGTTCACATTTTTACACATTTTTTATGTAATATTATTCAAAAAAAGAGGTAATATTCAACCTATCCAATTTTCAACATTCCAAAATTCAACTTTTTTTTCTGTGTAAGCTGTAATTCATGATCAAAGTGCTGATAGGCCGATAATAGAAACAGGCTGAGAAAGGGTTCCCCTAATTCTCAAAAAAAAAAGGTCTTCATTAAATTTGGAAGCCAGGATGAAGCCCGGATTTGGACCACCCTAATGTATAGTGCTGATTCAATTCAATCTGTGTAAACGTTGCAAAAATTGATGATCATTCGAAAGTGAGTCTTCTCGTTTGGTTGTGAAAGCATCAAATTGAATTTCCGGTGAAAGCTTTCTTGATAGATATTAAAATATGTCAGCAATTTTTGATAAACGAATTACTTGAATTATGATTTTTTTGCACTGTGTAGTTTAACTGTTAGCAGCTTTTTTTTTTGTACGATGACTATACTAAGATATTAACGATTGGACCAAAGATTGTTGAGAAAGAAAATCTCACAAGAAAAAGGAAGATTTCGATACCACTGATATCACCAAAAAAAGCGTTGAATTTTTCAATGACGATAACGTAACCAATTTTTAATGTTGAAAAATCAAAATATCGTGATATTCCGAGTTTCTGGATATTTTTTTTTCTAAGTTTTCATCTTATCCCAAATAATAAAGCTGGTACAAATATTTTTAAAAACTTTCGTCCCCATCAAATCAAATTATTCGCTCTACAGCATTGCATGGGGTTCTCGATTGCGAGATTCCTACTCTAAACTAGGTGTCCGAAAGCTTGATTGTTGAGGCAATTGCAAACCTCTTTTTACACCTAAGCTTCCATCCACTCCAGGATTCGAACTGACGACCTTTGGATTGTTAGTCCAACTGCCTACCAGCGACTCCACCGAGGCAGGACCCAGGGAGACGACTCCTACACCTGGACTGAGCTAACGACCAAACCTTTTTAGGTTAGTCCGGGGCCAACATTTACTTCTCGTCCGATGGAAGGCGTGGTCAGACAAAATTTCGTCGTCTCAAAATTTATGGGGCAAAACAATATGTTTTCAAAAAACTACAAATTTTCAATTGAAATTAAAGTGCAATCTGCTGAAATCAAATTAAAATGCATTCCACTGCACTTAGAATCATTTTAAGCATGTTTGGGTTCATTTGAAAATCCTTAGAATTTGTGGAAATTTTCGATGTGCGGTTCCGCAAAAAGCTTTTTTTGCTTTTTTTGTGTTTTTGTAAAATCTTACATTTTTTGTAAACTTATGATTACAAAATAACTAAGCTTGTGTAAAATGCATTTTAGAACACTTTTTCCATTCAAATGTTGACACTTTAATTTTTTATTCTAATTTTTAAACAAACATAAACATTAAAACATGAATTGGGCCTTTCAAAAAGTTAGGGTCGATTTGTTTTTTTTTTTAATAATTATATTTGAGAGATAACAAGAAACTGAAATCTAGCTTGACCAAATTGATAGCGGCCACCCGTTAGGATCAAGAGCTTGTTGACTACGGGACAAATGATAAGGGCATCTCTTGGTATTTTACGGTGGTCGCTTTGGTGTCTTTGGAAAAGTTGTAAGGGGACACCATTTTGAAGAACAAAGCTCTATCTTCAAACGGAATTTTTTTAAGTCATTTTTGTGCACAGAAAAAAAAGTTGAATTTTGTTATGTATAAAATTTGGTAGGTTGGATATTACCTCTTTTTTGAGTAATTTTACATAAAAAAATGTAAAAATGTGAACCTGATGAATATTCATCAAAAACTGATGAAAATTCAACATTTTCAAAGGTAAAATTAATCATTTATTTGACACAAAATCTGTCACCATTTCCTGATGAATATTATCATATTTTTTTTCTGTGTGATTAAGATCACAGAAAAAAAATGATGGTAAAATTCATCAGGAAATGGTGACAGAATTTGTGGCAAAAAAATGATTAATTTTACTCCAAAAAATGATGAATTTTCATCAGTTTTTAATGAATATTCATCAGGTTCACATAATTACACATTTTTATGTAATATTACTCAAAAAAAGAGGAATCATTTCACCTACCAAATTTTCAACATTCCAAAATTCAACTTTTTTTTTCTGTGTAGAGTACATTTGCTGAAAATATCTCTTAGGTCTTTTTTGATTATCTCATTTAACTTAAATTGAAAATGAACATATTGAAATATTTTTTGCCCATAACTTTTGACAGAATTGACCGAAATTTGTTTTTCAAGAATAAAAATGTTCATTTTGACAAGCTCTACAATTGTCTAGAAGGGTCCTGAAAAGTTTATAATGATCTAGTGGTGGCAAGAGAAATAACAAGTTTTAATTGAAATATTTCTGGAATAAATTTTATTAATTTTGAGGACCTTAAAATTTATGGGTACGTCTCTCGATTTTGAGAGTTTTAGTACCCAAAAAATTATATATCAAGTATTAAAATTAGCGTGGTTTTAGTAAAAAAAAGCTTTTCGATTGCGATTTAACATGTAAGAATGAGAACAATAGTAGTTTATGCAACAAGTTGCAAAAAGAGGATTTTTTCAGCACGAGTCGTACATTTATCCAACGAGGTTCACCGAGTTGGATAAATACGAAGAGTGCTGAAAAATCAAGTTTTGCAACGAGTTCCATACAACATTTTTTGCAATTCCAAAATACACACACTGAGTAAAATTTTATGTCAAATTTTCATGTATTTTGTCAATAAATCGTTTGAATCAAAAAAAATGTTGAAAAGTGTTACTTTTTAAAACAAGTGCTGAAAAGTACCCATTTGAGTGCTGAAAAGTAGAACTTTTCAGCATTTATTTTGAAAAGTGTTGCTATTCGATTCTGATATTTTTGATACAGAAAAGTAGGCTATTTCGTCGTTCAGGAATGACAGGAAAAGTAAGTAATTTCACGACGGAATTGCAAAAATATCATTTTCGATTTTATCAGCTTTTCCAAAAACAAGTATTTTTGAAAAATTGGAAACACTGCCAAATGAATTTTGACCAACTCTCTTGTTTTGGGAATAAAACGTACCCTAAAATGTTTTTTTTTTCTGAGAAGTCCTAAACAATTTCTATAACTTTGTCGAAGACACCAAATCGATCAGAAAATCATTTCTCAAGGTTTTTGAGATTTTTTAATATTTTTATAGATTTTGTTTTCGGTATTTTCATCAAAATTTCACGCGTCACATATTTAAATTAATGAATGCTATTTAATATGCTTGTAAATTTCTGTTACAAAACAATGCAAAAGGTTTCGAAACATATTTAATGCTGGCATTTGCTGAAACAATGGTGTAAGTGATAAAATTTAATTTTTATAGGGAATTCCGAAAAAAATCTATTCTTAATTTACGAAAATGGGTGTATCTTGGCACTGAAGTGACAAAAACTTGTTCAAAAACTATGATTGAAAGTGAAATACGGGGCAATTTGAATGCATTTTTTAAAGGGTTTTGAACAAAAAATATATTTTTTTATGAAAAAATTATCAATAAATTTCAAATCGCAAGTTCGAAACGATTTTTGGGATTTTTTTGTTGTATTGTTCCTGAAGTTGAAAAAGACACACTAATGAACAGCAAATTGACAATTAACAGCAGTTTGCATGAACTTATGGGGAAAATGACTTTTTTGGGCAAAGAAAAAATACACACATGATTTCATCCAAATCAAAAAAATAATCGTTGTCTGGAGTCTCAAAGAATGGCTCATTAAATTTTTTTAACAGATTTAAACAATGATTTTAAACCATTAACTTTATTTATTCTTTATAAAATGTGTAGTTTTACCTCTGAAAATGTGTAATTTTACCTTTATTCGGGTGTAATGTCGCTTTTTCAGTCTAAATTGAGGTAAAATTACATCATAAAAGAGGTTATATTTAACCTTTCAAAATTACACCTTCCATTTTTTTTACTGTGTACTTATACTATAACGTTAATGAATTTAAAATGTTTATAAAAAACCATTGATATTTTCTGAGCAATTCTCTGAGTTTTCGGTCATTCGATTTTTTTTTGTATTTTTTTATCCAGCTGAAACTTTTTTGGTGCCTTCGGTATGCCCAAAGAAGCCAATTTGCATCATTAGTTTGTCCATATAATTTTCCATACAAATTTGGCAGCTGTCCATACAAAAATGATATGTGAAAATTCAAAAATCTGTATCTTTTGAAGGAATTTTTTGATCGAGTTGGTGTCTTCGACAAAGTTGTAGGTATGGATATGGACTACACTGAAAAAAAATTATGCACGGTAAAAAAAATTTTGGTGATTTTTTATTTAACTTTTTGTCACTAAAACTTGATTTGCAAAAAAACATTATTTTTAATTTTTTTTTATTTTTTGATATGTTTTTGAGGACATAAAATGCCAACTTTTCAGAAATTTCTAGAATGGGCAAAAAATCTTTGACCGAGTTATGATTTTTTGAATCAATACTGATTTTTTCAAAAAATTGAAATATCGGTCGCAAAAATGTTTCAACTTCATTTTTCGATGTAAAATCGAATTTGCAATCAAAAAGTACTTCAGTGAATTTTTGATAAAGTGCACCGTTTTTCAAGTTATAACCATTTTTAGGTAACTTTTTTGAAAATAGTCGCAGTTTTTCATTTTTAAAATTAGTGCCCATGTTTGCCCACCTTTGAAAAAAATATTTTTGAAAAGCTGAGAAAATTCTCTATATTTTGCTTTATTGAACTTTGTTGATGCGACCCATAATTGCTGCGATATTGCTATGCAAAGGCTAAAAAACAGGAAAATTGATGTTTTCTAAGTCTCACCCAAACAACCCACCATTTTCTAATGTCGATATCTCAGCAACTATAGGTCCGATTAACAATGTTAAAACATGAAACATTCGTGAAATTTTCCGATCTTTTCGAAAAAAATATTTTCAAAAATTTAAAATCAAGACTAACATTTTAAACGGGCCAAACATTCAATATTACACCCATTTGAAATGTTAGTCTTGATTTTAAATTTTTGAAAATATTTTTTTCGAAAAGATTGGAAAATTTCACGAATGTTTCATGTTTTAACATTGTTAATCGGACCTATAGTTGCTGAGATATCGACATTAGAAAATGTTGGGTTGTTTGGGTGAGACTTAGAAAACATCAATTTTCCTGTTTTTTAGCCTTTGCATAGCAATATCTCAGCAACTATGGATCGCATCAACAAAGTCCGAAAAAGCAAAATATAGAGAATTTTCTCAGCTTTTCAAAAATAGTTTTTTTCAAAGGTGGGCAAACATGGGCACTTATTATAAAAAATGAAAAACTGCGACAATTTTCAAAAAAGTTACCTAAAAATGGCTATAACTTGAAAACGGTGCACCTTATCAAAAATTCACTGGAGTACTTTTTGATTGCAAATTCAATTTTACATCGAAAAATGAAGTTGAAAAATTTTTGCGACCGATATTTCGATTTTTTGAAAAAATCAGTATTGATTCAAAAAATCATAACTCGGTCAAAGATTTTTTGCCCATTCTGGAAATTTCTGAAAAGTTGGCATTTTATGTCCTCTAAAACATATCAAAAAAACAAAAAAATAAAAATAGTTTTTTTTGAAAATCAAGTTTTAGTGACAAAAAGTTAAATAAAAAATCACCAAATTTTTTTTACCGTGTAGCATTTTTTTTTAGTGTAGTCCATATCCATACCTACAACTTTGCCAAAGACACCAACTCGATCAAAAAATTCCTTCAAAAGATACAGATTTTTGAATTTTCACATATCATTTTTGTATGGACAGCTGCCAAATTTGTATGGAAAATTATATGGACAAACTAATGATGCAAAATGGCTTCTTTGGGCATACCGAAGGCACCAAAAAAGTTTCAGCCGGATTAAAAATACAAAAATTAAAATTAAAGATAAAAGACCGATTCCGTAGAGAACTGCTCTTCTATTTAAAAAATAACTTGTTACTTTGAGGGATTTTTATCAATATTAACGGTAAGCTATTCTTACTTTTGCCAACCGACCGTAAACTTTCCAACAGTCGTTAAATAAATCTTCATAATAGTTTGTGGTGCGGTGCCCGAATAAAAGATGCAGCGTTATCCCAAGTTTCAATAGAAAATTATAACAGCCCTTTTCGCTTCTCCCCGAAAAAAAATGCAAACTTCAGCGCACTATCAGGGTGCAGGTCACACAATCTGGCTCAGTGCGGCCAAAGTTTCAACTATGTCAGTAAAAGGAGTGGGGAAGCTTTGCAATGGTAGTACATTTTTTTTTGCTTTTTTGTGAATCACTTTTTAATTATTTTTAAGATCTAAAAATATAATTTGACAGTTTCTAGCTGTATAAAAGCTATTTTCGACAACTACGATATGATACACAGAAAAAAAATCATGGTAATATTACATCTGGGAATGAATGTTATGTTAGAAAAATGTGTAATTTTACCTCAGAAAATGTGTAATTTTACCACTTTTCTGATGTAATGTCGCTTTTTCAGTCTAAATTGAGGTAAAATTACATTATAAAAAAAAATACATATACAAAATTTTATACTGTGTACGACAATACTTGTTTCAAAATTTGACTTGAAATTATTTTTTCTCATTTGTTTACAGCGATTCTCAAATTACCCTTCCCACACTGCACCGAGCACGTGTCCCAAAATTTCGCGTTATTGATACTGAAAGCGTGGCGAGAACAATCTGCATTGGCCATATTTTCAGTGCCCGAGGAGAAAAAAAGAAGCTCAGTCATGCAGCTAGAAAGTAGCATTCTGCTGCTGACCCGGTCGTGGATGTGGCCACGGCCACCGAACGTGACAGTGAAGTCTCCGGGAAAAATCGTGCGACAACATACCCCGAGCACCCTTCTCCTTTCCCTCTTTCCACTTGGAACGCATATTTGCAGCTCGTAAATATAACTTTGGTCTGGCTTCCAGGCAGACAACGATATGAGATTTTACTAGGGTGGTCAAATAATTTGTTAGATTTTATAATTTGCTCCTGTTTTAGTTTCAACCTTTTCAACTAAAATACTAAGTTTTCTCATTATATCTAAAAATAAAAAAAAAAATCATTCGAAGCTCCACCCTTGTCAAGCTGTCCATACGGAGTGTTTGATATCCCCTTGCGTTGTCGGGCTGGCCATCATGTGGCACATGACTGGTCAAGCTGAATAAGAAGTGACTGCTTGGACGGGTCTCTGAGCCTGGCACCATGTTCAACAGGACGCTGGCCGAGTCTTCCCGGCGAAATAAGGACATAAAGTGTGGCCCACCACCAGCCAGGATTTATGGATTTTTATCAGAGCTTTTATTTTATTACGCGAAACACTGCAAAGCCAGACCAGACCCAGGACGACATTGTACGCAAGAAGCCACGGTGGAGCAACTAAAAGCAGAAGTTGTGTGTGTGTTTGGAATTTAGGATGGACTAAATCGGGAAAATTTGACCGTAAATAGTGGGGTGTGTAATCCCCGACAGATTAGTTGATTCTTGGGACAAACTTTGTGAGTGTTTTCTTGTTTAGAAACGATTATGTTTGGCGGTAAATTAACGCTTCAGTTTCGTCGAGGTGGAACAGATTTGAGCTTCCTGAACAAGCTCCAATAGACAGAATTAAATTTCAGTGAAATTCCAGTTAAGAAATCAATTTGTAAATTTTAGAATAAATGCTACGGATTCATTTTAAGGTATGAATTTTTTGGTCAATTCGATGTTTTGCTCACAGTTTTATGATTTGTCTATAACAAACTTTTTACACCGTAAAACTTTGCCCTACATGTCGGTATTTTTTGGTCTCAATTTTGACAGATTAGAAATCCTCGGAAAATTTGACATAAGTTGATTTTGAATTTTCGAATCGAAAGTAAAACGATTTTTTGCCTATTTGATACTGCATTTGACGTATTGATCATAGAGTAATCATCATAATCATCGTCCAAGATATTGGAATTTTAAAAATATCGAATTTTAGCAGTAATTTACAAAAGCTATGAACAAAGCCAAACCAATCCCAGATCTGAATGACACATTTTGAAGTGCTTCAAAAGACCTATTAAAAGTTTAGAAGAGAATTAGAATTGGTCAAGTTTTTCGAAAATGTGAACAATTTTAAACATAAATCCCCTTTTTTCACCAATTTTTTTTTATCGTATCCCAACCTGTGACACACTGGTGAAAAAAACGCTCTTAAGGCGTTATTGCAAAATGAAAGGCTTAGTACGATACACAAATTCAATTTGGATAAAAACCTAAGTAACATAAAAATATATATGAGAAATTCAGTCATTCGATTTTTTTTTGTATTTTTAGTTTTGCTTATACTTTTTTGGGGCCCAAAGAAGCCATTTTGCATCATTCATTTGTCCATATAATTTTCCAAATTTGGCAGCTGTCCATACAAAAATTATATATGAAAATTCAAAACTTGTATTTTTTTAAGGATTTTTTTATCGATTTGGTGTCTTCGGCAAAGTTGTAGGTATGGATAAGGACTACACTGAAAAAAATGATACACATTAAAAACATTTTTGCTGATTTTTTATTTAACTCTTTGGCAGTAAAACTTAATTTGCAAAAAAACACAATTTTTATTTTTTTTTTCTATTTTTGATATGTATTAGGGGACATCAAAAGCCAACTTTTCAGAAATTTCCAGATTGTGCAATACATCGTTGACCAAATTATGAATTTTGGAATCAAAACTGATTATTTTTAAAATCGAAATATTGGTCGCAAAATTTTTTCAACTTAATTTTTGATGTAAAATCAAATTTGTAATCAAAAAGAACTCTACCCTCAACCTCCGGTGGTTGGTCACTCTTTCGTTTGACACTTTTTTAGTTTGTACCCCGTTGTTTGGTCAAAGTCAAACTAAAAACTGACGAACTGTCACTTTTTACACGGCACTCACGCACACTACCAAAACAAACGTTTGGTAGTTTGTGTGAACTCCGTGTAAAAGGGGTGTCAGCCAACCTCCCGTGGTCGAGTGGTTACGGGATCCGCCTAACAAGCGGAAGGTCAGAGGTTCAATCCTCGGGTGGCAGCTTTGGAGCTTTGATCATCCCGCAAAATCAGTACAGGTTTTTCTTTCCCTGCTGTCTGCGCTTTGGAGAAACCTCGAGTTAGTCAAAAATGGACTACTCGGCGAAGAGCTCCAATGCCAACTGACGACAGTCGGGTCAATACGAGAGAGCCGAAAAACTGATGACAAAGGGGAGAGATCTAAAAATAGCCAACAGGGACCGCTCCAGTCCCCGTCCGTCCTCATCATTTGAAGTTGGACATCAACAGCCTGCGAGCCACAACAATTCTTCAAAAGTTGCTCATTTCTCCTTCGCTAGGTCAACTACAACTACTTAGCTTCGGCTGATCTGTGCACTTCGGAAGATAGTTGACTGGCCAACTAGCCGAAGATGCGCTAACAGATACGATGAGTGTTCGGACTCAAAAACACGAGAGGAGAATTCTTCCTTTCGCACAACCACGCTTCAACGCACTGCGTTCAGGCGCACTCTACCAGTGTATATGTGCATTGGAAAAAAGACTGTAAACAGATAGCTTGATTCTTCTCAATAAGATTCGAGCAAAAATTGCAGCCTTAAGAGTATAACAGGGAATCACAAAAGATAGTCGCTAGGACGGTCGAGGTGAACTAAACCCAATATCTGCCCACAAGGCGGACAAAAAAAAAGGGGTGTCAAACTTAAAAAATACCCCGTTCGTTTGACAACAGTTGGTGTCAAACCATCGGGGTTTAAGAGTAGTGAAATTTTGATAAAGTGCACCGTTTTCAAATAACAGACATTTTAGGTAACTTTTCGCAGTTATTCATTTTTAAATATAAGTGCCAATGTTATGGAAAAAATATTTTTGAAAAGCTGGGAAAATTTTCTACATTTTGCTTCTTTCAACTTTGTTTATACGACCTTCAGTTGCTGGGAAACAACGGCTTGAAGAAAAAGAAACAGGAAAATTGATTTTTACTAAGTCTCACCCTAAAAACACACCAATTTTCTAATGTCGATATCTCGGACACTAATGGTCCGATTTTCAATGTAAAAAAATGAAACAGTCGTGAAATTTTCCGATCTTTCCGAAAACTATATTTTCAATTTTTTAAATCAAGACTGACATTAGAAAAAGCATAAGCATAAGCATAGGTGCCCACCCGCCAAGACTGACATTAGAAAAAGGGCAAACATTCAATATTACGTCCTTTTCAAATGTTAATCTAGATTTAAAAAATTAAAGTATAGTTTTCGAAAAGATCGAAAAATTTCACGTATGTTTCATATTTTAACATTAAAAATCGGACCATTAGAATATCGGACCATATCTGTAAGCCCATACATCCAATTGAAATGTGGTCAAAGACAAACTGATGGGAAATCGGACGAGCTTTTCGGTAAAAATATTTTCGAAATTGAAAAATCAAGTCCGTCATATAGAAATTGCCAAAAACGATAAAAAAACCGATTTTTTCAACATTTTTATTTTTCAGACCACTGTAACTTCACAAGGATTGGACTTAGGACAATGGTCAATATGGAGACTTTTATGTAAAATTGTCTGGAGAAACGATTCCCGTATTCGGCTTTTGAAAATTTTGACGTTTAGAGCACTTTTCAAAAAAACAGTTTCAGTAAATGATTTTTGTATTTTTTTGTGTGAATTGCTCCATCCTGCATTTTTCGTGAGTCTTTTTGTAACATCTTAGGCTATTTTCACAAAAATTTTGAACGAAAAAAAATCGTGGGCTCACCTTCAAATTTGACTTTTAAACTTAAAAATCAAAAAATCTCATAAAAGTGGAGTGTTTTTTTTTTCAGTGTATTTTTTTCGGAAAGCCCGTCAAATTTCCTACAAGTTTGTCTTTGACCACTTTTTGATACGATGCAACGGCTTCGAGATACAGCAATATTTAAATTACGAAATACAAAAATATTGAAAACACGTACGCCCTTCTAAAATGTCATTATCGAGTGTTACTGGCGCCATATACACAAAAATGGCTTATATATGCCTAGGATAACATGTCTACAAAGTTTCATTGAAATCGGAGATGGTCGAGAAAGAAGTACCGAAAAAATTCTTGTTTTGGGCTGGAATTGCTTTTGTATGAAAAATCACAGGGACAAACTAATGATGCAAATTGGCTTTTTTGATTATACCGAAGGCACCAAAAAAGTTTCAGCCGGATTAAAATAATACAAATTATAACATTTTAAAGACCTATTTCGTTTAGAATTGCTTGACAAAATATCATGCACAAAAAATAATAAATTTCAAAAAAGTAATATTAAATTTCAAAAAAGTAATATTGAAAAAAATTATTCTTTACTTAAAATCAACTTTGAAAAATATTGGCAACCATCTAAGATCATTCAAAATGTACTTTAGATTGGAGTTTTAAGGATGAAGTAAAGCTAAAAAACAGTTTTGGATTCAAGAGTCTTCTCATTCTTAAATAAAAAAAAATGAAGCTTTTTTATGCTCGTCCATCCAACATCACCACCAACTATATCACGTACACACAAGCCCCCAGCTCAGTACGGAGTACTACTAGAGCCACATTGCCATCAGCATAGAGCAGAAACCGTTTATGAAAATTGGCCCCACTATCGGGCTGTGTGGATCTTTGCCAGAATGTGGAGGAGTACGATCGATGTAATGTCCTTTCCTGGGGTTGGAAAAGCTGCTTGAAAGGTACGACTTCTGCTCGACGACACGTGATCCAGCTTCTGGTGCTGTATAGATTCGAGATGTGTGCAGCAGAGCATTTTTCCACTTTCAGTATCGAATGAAACTCGAATGTGAAACGATGATGGTTTGACGGAGATACGAAACATTACAATTCTGGGCCAAAGTGATGTTCCTCGTACACGAGCATAGAGCTTTTTAGTGGATGGGAAAATTTGATGCCATCGTAAACTTTGTCCCACTGCATACAGAAAAGCTCGGTGTGAAATATTTGATGAGATTGGAGGAACTTTACAAGCACATCATGAATTGCGGAACAATTTGGTGAACGTGGTTTTGCTTCTATCGAGAAGTTCATAATTTTTACAAACCTCACCGTTCGATAGAGCAAAAATATGCAAATGAACCGTAGCCCATTGGTTCAACCGCAGCACACTAAACCACCGGGCCACCAACAAAGCTGCCGAGGACGAAGTCGACTCCAGCGTCGAATTGAATCGTTATTTACCGCTGAGAAAGGTGAAGGTGGAAAAACCCAAAGTGCAAATAGGTGAACCACCTGTGTGAATATTTTTTCTTTGTTCTACACTCTTTTTTCGATGATGCCAGAAAGAGTGCCGTTTAGTAAGTTAACGCGTGGTTTTTGCTATGAAAATAATCAATGTTTTGCTTAAATAAAAAAAAAACATGCATTTTGATGGAACAGTCCAGATTCGATTATCCGAAAAGGACCAGCCATAAACCACGTGGACACCTGGGCGGACGGGTTTTGCATGGAAATTGTCCACGAGGGGGGAGGGGGAAAGAGAGAGGTCTGAAATGTCAAAAAGTGTCCACGGGATTTATGGATGGTCCCAACCCTAGATTATCCGAAGTTTTGATATTCTGAAGTTCGATTATCCGAAGTCTCATATCATAATCGATTATCAAACATTCAATATTACGCCCTTTTGAAATAATAGTTTTGATTAAAAAAAACTGAAAATATTTTTTTCGAAAAGATCGGGAAATTACACGAATGTTTCATATTTAAACATTGTAAATCGGACCATTAGATGCTGGGATATCGACCTTAGAAAATGGTGGGTTGTTTGGGTGAGACTTAGAAAACATCAATTTTCTTGTTTATAAACCTTTGCATGCAATATGTCAGCAACTAAGGGTCGTATCAACAAAGTCAAAAAAAGCAAAATATTGAGAATTTTCTCAACTTTTCAAAAACATTTTTTTCAAAAGTGGGCAAACATGGGCACTATTTAAAAAAATCAATAACTGCGACTATTTTGAAAAAAGTTACATAAAAATGGCTATAACTTGAAAACGGTGCACTTTATCAAAATTTCACAGAAGTACTTTTTGATTGCAAATTCAATTTTACATTGAAAAATGAAATTGAAAAATTTTTGCGACCAATATTTCGATTTTTTTAAAAATTCTGTATTGATTCAAAAATCAAAACTCGGTCAAAGATGTTTTGCCCATTCTGGAAATTTCTGAAAAGTTGGCATTTGCTGTCCTCTAAAACATTTCAAAAAATAAAAAAAAAATAAAAATAGTGTTTTTTGCAAATCAAGTTTAAGTGACAAAAAGTGAAATTAAAAATCACCAAAAAAAATTTTACCGTGTATCATTTTTTTTCAGTGTACACCATATCCATACCTAAAACTTTGCCGAAGACACCAAATCGATCAAAAAAATCCTTCAAAAGATGCAAAATGGCTTCTTTGGGCATACCGAAGGCACCAAAAAAGTTTCAGCCGGATTAAAAAATACAAAAAAATCGAATGACCGAAATCTCAGAAAATTGCTTTATACTTAAGTTGATTAAGGCCAACGGTTGAACAATATACGAGCAATTCCAGCCCAAAACAGGAATTTTTTAGTTCGACCCTCTCCGATTTCAAAGAAATTTTGTAGACATGTTATCCTAGGCATATATAACCCATTTTTGTGTATATGGAGCCAGTTACAGGGCGTAAGTGTTTTAAATATTTTTCTATTTCGTAATTTAAATATTGCTGTATCTCGAAGCCGTATCAAAAAGTGGTCAAAGACAAACTTGAAGGAAATTTGACGGACTTTCCGAAAAAAAATACACTAAAAGAAAAAAACACTCCACATTTATGAGATTTTTTGAATTTTTATGTTTAAAAGTCAAATTTGAAGGTGAGCCCACGATGTTTTTTTCGTTCAAAATTTCTAATCTAATCTAATCTAATCAGACCCTAGCGCAGCCAATCTTTCGAAGGGATCCTGGAGAGTGCCTTAGGTTAGATGACGCCTAGCACTCTTCTTGTCATTTATTAACATTTGTAGTGCGCCATTGCATCGGAATGCATTGAAACAACACAAGCGTTAAAGCGGCCAGGCCTACTGCGTAAAGCCGTATCGCAGAGATGACTCGTAATTGGGTTGAGTTTGAGCACTGAGTGTTCGAACAACAACACAATTCTGAATCGACAGGGGAGGAAGAAGCGTGGGGACACACCACCATACGCTCCGAGATTTTGGTGGTTTTCGTTGGGAGCACCATGCTAAGAAGGTTTGGTACTCCGGGACCCTCTGGGATGGGACATTCTATTTCCACGAACGCCCTGGACACTATTTGCCGTGGTTATAGCGCCACAACTCGCTCAATGTTTTTTTCGTTCAAAATTTTTGTGAAAATAGCCTAAGATGTTACAAAAAGACTCACGAAAAATGCAGGATGGAGCAATTCACATAAAAAAATACAAAAATCATTTACTGAAACTGTTTTTTTGAAAAGTGCTCTAAACATCAAAATTTTCAAAAACCAAATACTGGAATCGTTTCTCCAGACAATTTTACATAAAAGTCTCCATATTGACCATTGTCCTAAGTCCAATCCTTGTGAAGTTACAGTGGTCTGAAAAATAAAAATGTTGAAAAAATCGGTTTTTTGATCGTTTTTGGCAATTTCTATATGACGGACTTGATTTTTCAATTTCGAAAATATTTTTACCGAAAAGCTCGTCCGATTTCCCATCAGTTTGTCTTTGACCACATTTCAATTGGAAGCATGGGCTAACAGATATACTTTATACTACATGGATAAAGTTTCATCGAAATGAAAAAAAGTACCAAGAAAAGTCGTTTTGCAAAATCATGGAGAACCTTTCAGATAAGATACCATCTTCCATTAAGATTTCGTTTTCCCTTTTCGTATCCAAAAAATCCTATAAATTTTTACACATGTTTAAAAAGTCAATAAAATAATAAATAAGAATGATTCAATTGAAGAGTCATTCGCAAAACAGCAGTATTTATTTTCTAAACTCCCCTCAAGTACCCTTCAGCGTGCCAAGGGGCTCGCTCGGCGCCTGTTCTTTTACGGTAATTTAGGGCCGCCAGTGAGATTTATTTACAAACATCGATCGATTCACACGCAAAGGCGGCCAGATTTGTTTACTAATCGTAAATTTACGCGCCACTTCTCTCACTAGCAATGGTTGGCTTAGGTACAGGAGGAGGGTTAAACGGGAGAAGAGGCGAATATTTATTCTTGAACTTGGAAAGTCGTGCCGAGCCGGCTGTGTTTACTACCCAGAATTACCGATTGACGGCGATTTTGGGGTTTTCACCTTGAAATTTAGAACCGATTTAATTGTGGCTTCGGATTGCCAGAAGTACCACTCAAGGTGTGCTGTTCTTTTTGGCGGGGAAATTTAGTGAGATCGTTGAAATAATGACTTTGAGTTATTTATTATCGCAGAAGGGAATTAAAAACAATGGTAATGAAACTTTGTTCTCATTTCTGTAGAAGCTAATTAACCTCTCTTAACCTAAATTATAAAATATCCAATTAAAGCATATCAGAGTGTATTGGCCATTTTGCGTCAAAAGCAGGAAACACCATGTTTACACCTGCTTGATCGCAAGAAGAACGACGTCAAACAAATTAATTTAATTAAATTGTCAATGGTAACGCAATTACATGTGCACCACATGCCCTCACACAGAGCAACCTTCTGCGTATAGAACCAACTGGGTGAAGTTCTGCTGCTGTTGCTGTGTGGTGTACACACGTGTCATGTTTGCGTAATAATTCCACCAGGTGTTAGAGGAATTGCGGGCGCCTGCATACGTGTGTTTTAATTATGAACGCACGAGTTGAGTAATTGGGAAACAACATTTTCCAAATTAATAATTTATCACTTTGGGGTGGCGAAGTTTTAAAACCCTGTCAACCAAGTGGACATCAAAATCTGTTACAGAAAACTTCTCACGAAAAAGCTTGTCACAATAAATAACCCACTCAAATTAAGCGAAACAAGCGCAGTTGAAAGGGACCACTAACTATTCATAAACTGTCCAGTGAAAGGGCATTTATCAAATTTACGTTTCGCTTCAATGCCTCTCCCCCCCCCCCCCCCATCCCACTCCAACGATTCTCATCAATCAACCAGCTTTTCCCCAAGTTTTTCCACTCATTCGCAAAATAGTAGTGAACAGCGCGCACCAGACTCCTCTGTCATTGCAAAATCCTGATGACTCCCGCGCACTTTGCTGAGCTGAGTCGAAAGTTGTGCGATTGAAAAACTTTTTCCAATGGCTGCTGGTCAAGTGCTGTTGCTCAAGTTGGAGGTGGTGGAAGCTAAAAATCGAATACAAGAAGTACAACAGAACGCGTGACGCGCCGGGATGATAAATTGATTCGTAATTAATTTTACCTTTTGACAGCGAGTTTGCGTGGGAGATGGTTTTCTGGGTTGAGTTTCTTTACAGTCGGTTGGTGCGGGGGTGTGGAAAAGTTAACTCAGGTTGTGCAAGAATTTCTTGCGATTTTTTTGCCTTTCTTACAAAAGAAAAATTTGAGGTTTGCTTTTGGAAAAACGCATTTCTCAGAAATCTTAAAACACACGGCACGGCGGAGGATCGTCCCAGGAAATAATCCTATTACTAACCTTCATTTTGATGCGCTCTTTCGATTGATTTTTTTCCCGAAACCCGGAACTCAAAGCTTGATTTTTGAGAGCTCTTTTTTCTGAAATACTTGTGATATGTCTGTATACGCTCATAAATATTTGTGTCTTCCATAATTGGAATCCACTCGTAAAACCCACAATTTTTATGTTTCAGATTTGTAGCCGTGGGGTCGGAGACGAACATTCTATTTTTCGATTCACAATTTTGGAAATTTAAATGTGGTCAAAGCCATTTTTAGAGGTATTTTTTGGACTATTTTACAGATAATATTTTCAAATTAAAAGAATTCAGTTTCAAACAAAAAGACCTTCGAAAACATGCGCCATAAACTGCTGGTTCCC
The DNA here is from genome assembly GCF_015732765.1 of Culex quinquefasciatus. Classification (NCBI taxonomy): domain Eukaryota; kingdom Metazoa; phylum Arthropoda; class Insecta; order Diptera; family Culicidae; genus Culex; species Culex quinquefasciatus. Next base: position 145,295,594 of record NC_051862.1, on the reverse strand, counting down.
AAAATTTGAAGCTTTTCCAACATGTATTTCCAGAGATATAGCCATATTAGTGTTTAACGTCTTATTTATACCCTATTTTTTCTTATTAAATTTTTGGTTTCATACAAAATCATATACTGAACATCAAATTCGAAGTCTCGGCTCGTTCTCGCTCGAAAGATTGACAAGTCGTCAAGTCGAAGCATAAACGCCAGCACATTTACGCTTGCTCGTGAAAGTGTTCTTTCTGGCTTCTCATAATAGATCGACAAGGTGCAATATCGATCCATATGTTTTAAGTTAATCATAGACTAACATTAAAGACTGAGTACCCTTTATTTTTTTCCAATAATGTCAATCCAATATGCTTTGTTTTTTTTTTAATAAAATATAATTGTGCCTGTGAAATAAAAAAATGCCATTTAGCCTAAAAAGATTCGAAGCTTTAGGTAAAATTCTCACTTAGTGGTATCATTATGTTTTTGAAAATATAATTGCACCTATTTATTTGTCGGAGTTTCATCATTTTGTAAGAAAGGCTCTATTTACTGGGCAGCGCTCGTCTGAGAAAATAATGGTCTCGAGCCGAGAGAATAATGGTACCATTGGTTCTCTCTGAAGCAGAAATTCTAGAAGCTTTGGCTGTAGTTGACTCTTCAAAAGGTCCTGGTCCCGATAAGCTGCCACCTTCTTCCATTAAAATGTGCGCTGGATCGTTGGCACACCCTGTAAGCTTAGTCTTCAACCGATCACTTACAAATGGTCAGTTCCCAGATGTGTGGAAAGTTGCTGCCATTACGCCAATTCATAAATCTGGACGAAGGAAAAATGTTCAAAACTACAGAGCGATCTCAATACTCTCCTGCCTGCCAAAAGTTCTAGAACAACTGATTCACAAAAGAATGTACGCTACCGCAGTCCCCATCATAACGGAGTTTCAGCATGGGTTTGTGAAGAAACGATCTACAGTTTCGAACTTGATGTTGTACGTTAGTTCGATAAATTCCAGCCTTGAGAAACGATGCCAGGTTGATTAGGTGTACCGTAAGATGGGGTCAATCGGGTCACATGGGGCGAATTGGGACAGCAGTTTTAACCATGTTGGAGCACAATATTGTGATTTTTCAGGTTGGTTTAGGTTAGAACAGACTCAGACCAACAAAATGTGTACATCTATTTCCAAACTTAAAAGCTTTAAGTGCTCTAAAAACTGCTGTCCCTATTCAGACTGTAGTCCCGATTCGCCCCAGATTACGGTACGTGGACTTTGAAAAAGCCTTAAGCTAGCTTCTGGGGTCATAGAACTTTAAAATTCTGGTTCATGCAAACAAATTTGAACACTTTTTTCTTGTTCATATGTCCGTGAACCACCCTAATGGGCAGTAACCTGGGTGCACACAAAAAATAGCCGTCTCAGGTGGTCACTGTGAACTTAACCCAATGCCCATTGATTAGCAAAAAATACAAAATTTGTCATAAAAATTATTAAAAAAATGTTACGGATGCTTATTTGAACATCAAAAAATGCCTAACTTCGAGTATTTACACAGCAAAAAACGTTACTTAATCCACCCTTAGGTGGTTGGTGCCTTCCTTACATTTAAGGGACACAAAAGGACCTTTCAATGGATCTATCAACTTGACTCATTATTCATACCATCAAGTTTGATATTCAGATCTTCATATTTCAAGGCACTTATGTGATGACAACTTATCTTTGGGTAGTCAAATCTTCAATTCAATTCGTGCTCGTTGAAAAGGCCTTTTGATTACCAATCCAACGGCAGGTCGCATGACAGTTCCGGACAACGTTTTCATCAAAATATGTGAGATCCGGCCTCAAAAAAGAGCTTAAATACAACTTAAATGCTTATATATTTGGGTAATTCTCTGCCAACTCACACGAAATCGGGAAAAGTTGCCCCGACCCCTCTTCGATTGGCGTGAAACTTTCTCCTAAGGTGAAAATATTGTTCCTGATCACGAATCTGAGGTCCGTTTTTTTATAACTCGTGACCAGAGCTGAAAATGTCAGGGGTCTTGACGCGAAAATCGGCGACGCATACACGATTTTTTCAGATCCATTCACTGAACCGCAAAACCGTGACATGAACAAACCCGACTCAGTCGTGAGTGCCCTAGCTCACTGAGCAGCTGCAATGCGAGGCAGTTGTCGACCAACGCTCATTCGACGTTGCACGCACACACTTAAAGAAACAAGTTTTTACACAAAAAGTTGCTATTTATGCGTGGAAATGTAATTTTGAATATAAGTTATGGTTGTTTTAAGTGTTTTGCACAGTCTAGAACCATTCAATTGTTTAAAAATAGTCAAAATAGTGTTTAGAGAGAATTTTACGAGTCAGTCATACGACACGAATTGAGCGAGTGTAGCTCATTTTTTCATGTCTCTCATTCTCCAGCAGCCGACCGGCACGAGTCAGGCGGCAGTGGTTGAACGGACACAGTAGGCTTATAACGTCATGATTCGAAATCCGGACACTTAGTAGCTTATCATTTTTGTTATAGCTGGCAAAAAATCATGTAACAAGTTGGAAATGTAGAAATATCATCAGTATGTAGTATAAACAGTCAGTTTCAAGAAAGTGCATGCAAAATATGTCTTTTCTAACAAGTTTTCATCAGAATTTTAAAATTAAAATGACTTGTTGTGCTTCGAATCCCGGACACTGATAAAAGCTGATTCGAAATCCGGACACTTTTGCTTCGAATTCCGGACACTCGATTTTACTTATGAATCGCACAAATTTGGACTGAAATGTTAGTGAAAGGCATTATTTAGGTCTCAAATAAGCTGTTAACATCAAAACAATCGATAGTTTATATAAAAAATTGCTAGAATTTAAGAAAATCGAAACCATAAATTTCTGCTTTGCCATCCCGGTGCTTCGAACGCCTATGAAATATTTCAAGTGAAATGTTTCGCATTTTTGGTAAACTTATAATTTTATTGTATTTAAATGTTGTGGCACTAACTACAGCGTTCAAACAAACTTTAAATAAAAGTTGATGATGGAATTCATCAAATAACACAGTTTTGACTTACATAATGCGAACTTATATCCAAATAATTGATAAAACAAGATGAAGTGTCCGGGTTTCGAAGCGTCCGGGAATTCGAATCATGACGTTAGTCAGATGCTAGTGGTAGCATCACTGCTCAGTGAACTGACATTTTTGTTTGATTCATGCGTACGCTGGGTTGGAAACATTTTGCAGGCCTGCTCGTGACGGAGGGGCAGTACGACCCTTTTTCATTTTTGAGCATGCAAAAAAGAGGTGTTTTCAATAATTTGCAGCCTGAAACGGTAATAAGATAGAAATTTGGTGTCAAAAGGACTTGATGTAAAATTGGACGCCCAATTTGATGGCGTGCTCAGAATTTCGTAGAAAACGTATTTTTCATCGAAATAAACACTGAAAAAGTTTTAAAAACTCTGCCATTTTCCATTACTCGACTGTAAAATTTTTTGGAACATGTCATTTAAAGGGAAATTTAATGTTATTTTCGAATCTAAATTGACTCAAAAGGGTCATGTTTTCATTTAGAACATTTTTTTTTTCATTTTAAAATTTTGTGTATTTTCTAACTTTGCAGGGTTCTTTTTTAGAATGTAACAATGTTCTACAAAATTGTAGAACAAAATTTGATATACGAGTTATCGTGAGTTTACGAAAAAAAAGTTTTGAAAAAGTTGGTCGTCGTTGATCATGGCCGTTCATGGTCACCCGCGACATACACGGACGACGAAACAAAGAGAAACGCCAAAAGTAACTTTTCAAAACTTTTTTTTCGTAAAATCGTGATAACTCGTGATGTTTATTAGCAAACTTCTTATGTTTATATGTTAATTTTTTTTGTAATTGTCTGCTCTACAACTTTGTAGAACATAGTTACACTCTAAAAAATAACCCTGCAAAGTAAGAAAAAATATGAGGTTTTAAAATTAAAAATTTTGTTCTAAATGAAAAAATTACCCTTCTGGGTCAATGTAGATTCGAAAAGTACATTAAATTTCCCTTAAAATGACATGTTCCAAAATTTTTAAACAGTCGAGTAACGGCAGAGTTTTAAAAACTTTTTTAGTGTTTTTTTCGATGAAAAATACGTTTTTTTTCGGAATTCTGAGTACGCCATCAAATCGGGCGTCTAATTTTACATAAAAGTCCCTTTGACACCAAATTTCTATCTCATCACCGTTTTAGACTGCAATTTATTGAAAAACAACTCTTTTTCCGCATGCTCAAAAATGAAAGGGGTCGTACTGCCTCTCCGTCACGAGATATCAAAAAACGGACCTCGGATTCGTAATCAGGGACCCCTAAGAACAAAGTTTCATGCAAATTGAAGAAGGGTCGGGGCAACTGCTGTGTGAATTGGCGGAGAATTACCCATTTGAGAACCGACCTCCAAAAAGTGCATAAACACTTAAGTGCCTATAACTTTTTATAGGGTTGTTAAATTTGCAATGATTTGGGCGCGTTGGAAAGGTCTTTTAATTACCAATCCAAAGACAGGTCACATGATTTATCCGGACAACGTTTTCATCAAAATATTCAAGATCTGGATTACAAAAAGTGCTTAAATATCACTTAAGTGCTTATAACTTTTGATAGTTGGAAACGTCTTTCAAATACCTTTCAAAAATGAAAATACCTTTCTGAAAATGACGAGTTTTCTTACAAAATCCACCCTTTTCACAATCATCCGAACTTTAGTCACAATCGTTTTTAGCATTACTTTTGAAGTACTTAACTAAACTGCATAATTTTTAATAGCGGCTTATGGGACTCCAAGACGGATCGAATGAGGCCATAACTGACAAAATCGGTTCAGCCAATGTCGAGATAATCAACTTACATTTTTTTGATCAACGTCTGATTCTGAGTCGATAGGTATACATGATGGTGGGTCTAGGAGAAGTTCTTTTTTCAAGTGATTTTATAGCCTTTCTTCAGTAAGATTAGGAAGGCAAAAACCGATGAATAAATCGCATGCAAAAACATGTACACCACTTTTGTAAGAAAAGTCACTTAATATTATTCACTGCATGTACAGTTTTATACCCAAACAAAATTGCAATCGACGGGATTCAAACCCAGTACTCACAGAGAGGACTGGTGCCTTATCCCCCTCGGCTATCAGGCCGATGAAGACGGAAAAGAAAAAAACGCTAATTATAAATTGAAAGTAGAGAGTATTTTTCTAATTTTGGATGAAATCAAAGATTTGTCAATCAATATTTCTAACAGTCAATTTTTACAGTCCAAAATGACTTGGTGTGGTTCACCTTCATATTAAGAATATGTTCGATAACGTGTCTTTTTTTCCTTCTCAGAAATTGTTAAAAAATATGATTTTTTTTCTAAGTTTAAAACCACAAAAAGGTGAGGGATCGAAACATGGACCTTAATTTCGTGATCAGGGAACAAACCTTTCCCCGATTTCGTGTGAGTTGATAGAGAATTTTGAATCTCGTTTGAACTTTCTTCCTTATCCAAAATTCCAAATTGGTTTATAATGTTCAGCCACAGCCATTGGCCATCCCGCAAGCTATGCCAAAAATTGGATTATGTTTCGGGCCTCCCAGCAACCCCACAGTTCATCCTCCCGACAGAAGACGATGATGAAATATCTCTCCTTCAAACGACAACATCCACCACCAGCGGGGTCTTGGCTGGTGTGCTTTTCCGGTTTTTAATATTCAGCGCGTGAGCTGCTCCGAGAAGAGAAGCTCTAAAACCATCGAACCAGAACTCCATTATAATTGATTCGATCGTGTCCCGAAGGCTACACGGGCCGGCCATGATTGGGCTGATTTTTAGCGCCCACTTCCACCTCCTCCCAGTCCCCCAGCTTTGGGATTAGTCCAAAACCACCTGATTCAACGTCCCGGCAGGGGGCGTCTCTTTCGAGCAAAACTTTTTCCGACGAACACCGTGGACCGTCAATTTCGAACAATGTGCTGATCAAAGCCAAAATTTGGCCAGGCTCAATCTAGTCACGCTTCGCCCATTTCGGGGTGGTGACCACGGGGGTGACGGTGGAAAACTGTTGCTGCTCGCATACTGAGAACTGGTCGTTGAAAATGGTCCAGATTAAAGTGGGTTCTGGGGTCGGAACACTAGGAAAAAGTGGTGGTATCATCAGGTGATTGATGCTTGAGTGACGAACAGCCTCACGAGGCAGGTTTCTGAAGGGGAATCGATGTCTTTCGTTGTTGGTTCAACCTCTAAATTTGCATGTTAAACAATATATAACAAAATTTTATCGTAAAATTTCCACTAAAAAAATGTTATTTTTTAATATAGATTGATTTAGAATGATCCCCCCAATGAAAGGTGTCACATTCGCAACAGTATCCTCCTCCCAAAAAAAACCTTCTGTGGCGTTAATTAATATGTTGTGCTTGGGGTTTTGAATTTGGCCCCGGGCGTGACAAGAAATTTTAATTAAAGGAATTTCACTTTTACACAAAAGGACGACGGGTGGAACTGTGCGTTGATTTCAGAGCACCGGTGAAACGGTTTATGTCGTGGTGGACAATGCGATTCCTTCTAGGAATTTTCCTTCTAAGACCAAGATTATGAAAAGGGATTGAACGCGCTGAACCGAGCTAGTGGGATCTTCATTAGCGAAGACATCGTGTGAATTAGACAAGGTGGTCTCCTGGTCATTCTGTTGTATCAATTGATAAGCTTGAGATTTCTAGAATTGAATTGCGTCAAGCTTAAAGCTGTAGTCCTCCGCAGTAGAGACCAAACAACGGCTCTGGCAACTACCCTTGAAAAGCGGAATCACACATCCCCCGGGGGTGCCAAGTTGGGCGGAGAGGGCTATCATCATTACCATCGTCTCTGCAACGTCAGCGTTGTTGTCCTTGGCATTGGAACAGTGAGCAAAGTGAAAGTGGTTGCTCCAAATCAACTCATGTTATACGTGAAAATCTATATTTTTTTTTGAAAAATCAAATCAAATCATTCGCTCTACAGCATTGCCTTGGCGTTCTCGATTGCGAAATTAATACTCGAAACTAGGTGTCCGAAGGCTTGATTGTTGAGGAAATTAACTACACACCTCTTTCTACACCTTAGCTTCCATCCACCCCGGGATTCGACCTGACGACCTTTGTATTGTTAGTCCAACTGCCTACCAGCGACTCCACCGAGGCAGGACCCAGGGAGACGACTCCTACACCTGGACTGAGCTAACGACCTAACCTCTAGGTTAGACCGGGACAAACATTTACTTCCCTGTCCGACGGAAGGCGTGATCAAACAAATCTCGTCTCAAAATTTGCCACCGGGACCTTCTGGGATCGAACCCAGGCCGACTGGGTGAGCGGCAACCACGCTTACCCCTACACCACGGTCCCTAGCTTCAAAATCAAATCAAACCATCCACATGAACGACCCCCGGGTCTTTTGTGGTCTCTATTGCAAGTTTCTGCTCGAACCTATGAGTCCGAAGGCTTGAATGGGGAGAGCACTCAAACCTCTTTTTACTCCAAGGAACCTTCCACCGCAGTGTTTGAACTGACGACCTTTGGATTGCGAGTCCAACCGCCGCCAGCGATTCCACCGGAGTAGGCTTGGTTTGGTGTGTTATTTGTATTTATGGCATGGAGACGACTCCTACACCTGGAATGACTAAACGGCCTAACAACCAAGGCCGGGACCGACATTTTACTTCCTCATCCGATGGAAGGTTAGAGCAGATGGGAATCGAACCCAGAATCATCCGCTTACAAAGCGGACAGCGTAACCATTCGGCCACGCACTGCCACTAGCTTCTTGGACCCTTAAAAAACTTTTGAAATAAAGTCTTCATGTTTTTGGTTATTCTTATTAAATTGAAACGTTTATCACTTATGTGCATTTATGTGTTTTATTTGATTAATTTTACAAAAAATTTATCAGCAATTAATTTTCCATGTTTATACTTTACATGTGCATAAGTCATTCTAGAAAACTTTGCATGTGTTTAGATTTTTACTTTCGTATGTTTTTTAACAGCGTTTTTAAACCATCGTCATTAAATGGTTATGTAACGATTCCACGTCAAGCTAACAGAATTCAAATGAACAATTCTCAAATTTATCTCAAATTTGGCCTTGGATTCTCTTGATTTTAGGATTTTCAGTTTTTTTGTGTTTCAGTTTTTATCATCAAAAATTCAACAACCATTTTTTTATATTTTTTGATATTTTTATTGTTAAATGTTGTTGCCCTGAAACCGTAAAAAAAATCCATAAGTTGAAATGGGAGAATAATTAAAAATACCGGCAATGCCTCTTTTTTTTTTGAAAGATCTTTTTTATTGAAAGCGTGTTTTCACCAAAAAAGAAAAAATCAAAATTTCATTGGAGCAATGGTGGACGAAATCGGTCTTATATTCTTAATTTTATTTTTTGTATCTTTTAATCCGGCTGAAATTTTTTAAGTGCCTTCGGTATGCCCAAAGAAGACATTTTGCATCATTAGTTTGTCTATATACTTTTCCATACAAAAATGATCTATGAGAATTCAAAAATCTGTATCTTTTGAAGGAATTTTTGATCGATTTGGTGTCTTCGGCAAAGTTGTAGGCATGGATGAGAACTACACTGAAAAAAAAAATTGATACACGGGATTTTTTGTGAGTTTTTTTTTACTTTTTTCACTTAGACTTGATTTGCAAAAAAACACTATTTTTATTTTTTTTATTTTCATATATGCTTTAGGGGACATCAAATGCCAACTTTTTAGAAATTTACAGAACGGGCAAAATTATTTGCCCGAGTTATACATTTTTGATTCAATACTGAAAAAATCTAAAAACTGGTCTTAAACATTTTTCAACTTCATCTTTCGATGTAAAAATAAATTTGATATCAAAAAGTACTTTAGTTAAAATTTTTTAGGGTAACCTTTCCAAAATAGTCATAGTTATTCATTTTTGAAAATTAACGCCCATGTTTCTCCACCTTTGAAAAAATATTTTTAAAAAGCTGAGAAAATTCTCAACATTTTGCTTTTAGAACTTTGTTGATACGATCCTTCGTTGCTGAGATATTGTCATGCAAAGATTTAAAAACAGAAAAATTGATGTTTTCTAAGTCTCACTCAAACAACCCACCATTTTCTAACGTTGATTTCTCAGCAACTAATGGTCCGATTATCACTACTATGTTATGAAACATTTGTGAAATTGTCTAATCTTTAAAAAAAAAAAATACATTGACTTTTTTTGAAAACAAATGGGCTTAAAATTGAATGATTGGCCTTTTTGAAATATTAGTCTTGATATTATAAACTATTTGCTTTCAAATTCGATTTGACATACAAAAATAAGTTGAATAAATTTTGCGACCAATATTTTGATTTTTTTTAAATTGATGTCTTTTGAAAAAAAAAAATAGCTTAGGATTAGGACTTTCAGTTTTTTTTGTGTTTCTCTTTTCATCATCATTTTTTGACTGTCATAGGTTGTTGTCTTCAAACAGTAAAACAATTCCAAAAATTAAAACGGGAGAATGGTGAAAAAATAGCGGCAATGCTTTTGAAAAAGGAAAGGAAAGGCGACTTTTCTCTAAGAAAAATCAAAATTTCATTGTTTTTCAACAAACAGTTCTTCAAATAAAAAAAACGAATGAATTGAAAGCATTTGAACGTTGATAGTTCATATATTTATCAAAAATAATCGATCAAAAGGGACCATGAAAAAAAGTCTTCAGACAGTTTAAAATTGTTGAAGTTTTAGCATTTTGGGTAAACATGAATAAAACCCGTATTTTTTTGGATTTTCTAAAATCAGTTCTATTCTGATATTTGAGAGAGTTGAGGTGCTATACTTGGCAAATAGTGTCCAGGGCACATGTGGAAATACAATGTTCCATCCTCGAGGGTCCCGGACCACCAAAACTCTGCTTAAGGTCGTAATACTGAATGTTTGGCCCTTTTGAAATGTTAGTCTTCGTTTTAAAAAATTGAAAATAATTTGTTTCGAAGAGATCGGAAAATTTCACGAATGTTTCAAATTTTAACGTTGAAAATCGGACCATTAGTTGCTGAGATATCTACATTAGAAAATGGTGTGTTGTTTGGGTGGGACTTAGAAAACATAAATTTTCCTGCTTTTTAAACCTTTGAAATGCGATATCTCAGCAACTAAAGGTCGTTTCAACAAAGTTCAAAAGTGCAAAATATAGAGAATTTTCTCAGCTTTTTAAAAAGATTTTTTTCAAAAGTGAGCAAACATGTGCACTAATTTAAAAAAATGAAAAACTGCGATTATTTTCAAAAAAGTCACCTAAAAATGGATTTAACATGAAAACGGTGCACTTTATCAAAATTTCACAAAAGTACTTTTTGATTGAAAATTTGATTTGACATCGAAAAATGAAGTTGACAATTTTTTACGACGAATATTTCATTATTTTTTTTAAATCAGTATTGATTAAAAAATTCATAATTCGGTCAAACATTTTTTGCACAACTTGGAAATTTCTGAAAAGTTGGCATTTGATGTCCTCTTAAACATATCAAAAAATAAAAAAAAATAAAAATAGTGTTTTTTTTGCAAATCAAGTTTTAGTGACAAAAAGTTAAATAAAAAATCACCAACAATTTTTTTACCGTGTATAACTTTTTTTTCAGTGTAGTCCATATTCATACCTACAACTTTGCCGAAGACACCAAATCGATCAAAAGATACAGATTTTTGAATTTTCATACATAATTTTTGTATGGACAGCTGCCAAATTTGTATGGAAAATTGTATGGAGAATCTAAAGATGCAAAATGGCTTTTTTGGGCATACCGAAAGGCACCAAAAAAGTTTCTGTCGGATTAAAAAATACAAAAAAAATGAAATGACCGAAATCTGAGAGAACTGCTCGTTTGAATCATTTATGCAAGAGGCTTACCAAAGAAACAAGTCAGAACTACAGTCATCCCTTATGTTAGGAACAGTTTACAGATCGACCAATGTTCAAACAATCATAGCAAATCGATAATTGAACTTAATGATTCGCTTTTACCTTCATTTGAAATCATTTCATGCTATCTTTCGAATGCTGTATCGAACAACTGCAAATTTTAATTTTAATATCAAGTTTTTGAAGAAAATCTTTTGGCCCTTGAAATCCACAAATTCAGAACACCTTTTTCCTATGGATGTTAACAAACTTTGATTCACTCCATGAGTACATATTTTTTACAAAATAATGACTACACGCACTGAAACCAACGAAATTCAATCTTAGTCATGTTTTATGAATGCTCTGATAACTTTTATGTGAAAATATGAGTTAAAATCAGTTGTTCCACAATTGTGGGTGGCACAATAACACCCCACAATCATGGAACATGAAATTTGAAGGCGGTGTTTTGCTGCTCTTCATGAAATAGTCTTGAGATGCAGTGTTTTAAAAATACTACTGCTGTTATGTTTTGATGTTCTGAACCATTCCAGGGAGTCCTTGTTACAGCCATAGAGTCACAGATCATAGCTCCGGGGGTCCTCAGATGACCCAAGACATATTAACACACTGTTCTAAAAAAATCCTATAAAATAGAAAAAAAAAACTCAAAAGACAAATTTTACTCTGTCTGCTAGTTTTTGCCATTCTATACCACTGTGCGTTATTTGCACTGTGGGAGTGGTTTCAATCCCGTTGCATCGACATCGCAACGGAGGAACAGTACTAGTTTTATTGCAGTTTTAAATAAATTAGATTACTGCGGGAGTGGCCCAATAGGAGATGTTGGAGATTTTAGTAACTTTAGAATTCAAATTCAGATACATTTTTAAAAAATTCTTTAAATTAGTTATTTTATTTATAAAAAAAATAAACATAAAAAATATTTGAAACATAATCCACTTTCCCCTCAGTACACGCCCTATGAGTTGGTCATCATCATATTACAGCGCGTGCACTTGGTATTGCTCCCGCTCTCTATGTGGCGGCAAAGCGGGTGGATTATCCTCAACAGTTGCAGGATTTTGCATTAGCTGCCTGAGCTTTTCCACTTCAACGAAGTAAAAAAAGAACCACTCCAGCTGTTGCAACACTGCCTGCAGCAGGGTCGATCATCGCACCACGCCACGAGTGAATAAATAGTCCAGCGTGGATGGAAACAAAATGGTTGGAGGAAAATTGCGCAGATTATGATTATGATCGTTATGGAAATGGGGGAGGAGGTTTGTGCTCAAGTTAACTTTAAATCTGCGGATTCCAGTTCAGACTAATCTAGTTGAAGAATAATCCAAAAAAAAATCTAAACGATAAAATTCGCTCCAACTCCACTTTAATCCATTTATCCGTTATCTCAATTCGATTTTCAACACGAGGGAGCACTAAAATCCCGAGCTAAACCACTCAATGTTGGCTGGCAAGGCAAGGTTGCCAGCAAACGCGGCCCCGTTCATTTATTTATAACAGTTCAAACCGTTCACCGGTGCCGAAAATGCCACTTGAGAGAGGTGAAACCCCGGAGAATGTGATAACTCTGACACCATGCCGAAAATTTAGTCAAGTGGTGCTCTTCTTGAAAAATGTTTGCTCGTGGGCAAATCAATCTTTCAAGTATTGACGCCCGGTCTAGAGTGGCTCGATGGCAAATTGACAGTGGATCGGCCGAAACTTGGGAACCCGATACCGTATCAATCCAAGTGTAAATATTTGAACCTTGGTTACATCTTGAGACGAAATTTCCACTGCATGGACGTTTGATGGCATAATTTTTCCGCCGCGTCAAATCCGCAGCACTAAAGACGACGGAAATTTCCTCAAGATGAAATCTTCAGCTGAATTTGGCTTCTTTCCAGCTGAGCAATTCTCTACAAAACCGGCCGATTTCGACCATTTTTATTTTTTGTATTTTTTGATTTGGCTCAAACTTTATGGGGGCCTTCCCTATGACCAAAGAAGCCATTTTGCATCATTAGTTTGTCCATATAAATTTCCATACAAATTTGGCAGCTGTTCATACAAAAATGGTACGTAAATATTCGAAAATCTGTAACTTTTGAAGGAATTTTTTGATCAATTTGGTGTCTTCGGCAAAGTTGTAGGTATTGTTAAGGACTATTTAGAAAAAATAGGTACACGGAAAAAAAATTTCCTGATTTTTTTATTAACTTTTTTTTCACAAAAACTCAAATTCCCAAAATACGTATTTTTTGATTTTCGAGATTTTTTGATATGTTTTAGGGGACAAAAATCCGCAACTTTTGAGCTATAGAGAAACATGGTCAAAAAATCTGCCGCCGAGTTATGATTTTTTGAAAAACTGGTGATTTTTGGAAAAAATCGAAATTTCATACATAAAATTTTTTTGACCTCATTTTTTTATGCAAAATTGAATTTGCAATCAAAAATTACTTTACAGATTTTTTGATAAAGGGCCCCGTTTTCAAGATATAGCCACCGAAAGTTTGATTTCAGCGAAATATTTGCAGTTTTTCGATTTTTAAAAATAGTGACCATGAGTGACCATTTCCAAAAATATTTTTTTTGAAAAGTTCAGAAAATTTGCTATAAAATTGTCTAAGAGACATCGAAGATTGGACCTCTGGTTGTTGAGATACAGCGGCTAAAAGAAAAAGAAACACGAAAATTGAAGTTTTCTAAGTCTCACCCAAACAGCCCACGATTTTCTAATGACGATATCTCAGCAACTAATTGTTCAATTTTCAATGTTAATACATGAAACATTCGTGAAATTTTCCGATCTTTTCGAAAAAAATATTTTGAAAAAAATTAAATCAAGACTAACATTTTAAAAGGGCCAAACATTGAATATTATGCCCATTTTTTTCCATCAGCAAAAGAAGAGGGAAAAACACTGTTCTTGGCAGACCATCATCACTCATTGTTAAGATTGGTTGCAAGTTTATTTTAGAATCAATATTAGAGATTTGAAACATCAGGTTTCTAAACAAAATATTTCTTCTTCTTCTTCTATCTATTAAGAATTGGAAATTCTTCGTTTCAATTCTTCTTGAAAAATCATCTTTGAGCACACCGTGCCCCAAAATATGCCAGTTTCAAAAGTTAAAGTCCCAAACTTTCATCGTACATGGCTTTTTGACGGTCGGAAAGTACCTAAAACGCGGAATATGATAATATGCCTCTCATCTTAATTTCGCTCTAGTATCCGTGTTGGTGCGAGGGTTCGTCCAAACACTCGCTACACATATTGGAGACGGGCAAGACATGTCTTCCGCTCAAGTCTGGCAAGTTTTTCTTCCCATACTCCCAACAAAAAAAAAGTTACATTTTTCCGCTGTCCTCTTCCAATTCCATTTGCTGCTCCTTTACCACCATATCTTGCTTGTAACTTGATAAGTGTTTGCCTTTTTCGGACGCGGATGGTTGAAACATGAAAATTATGATGCGGAAAATTAGGGATGCGCGAGCCGAGATGTGGCCATCGCCGTCTGGGGGCCAGCCGTTTGGGGGGCGCCAATTGCCGGCCATAATTGAATTCGGCCGCGCGACTCGGTTTTATTGGCTATTGATTGTAATTGGGAAGATGGTTGGGGAATGTTGATTTGAATTTTAGAAATATTGATAGCATTTTTTTCCTGTTAACTTCTGAGCGTTCGAAAGGTACAAACATATCAATATAAAAAAAGTGATCATCTCAATGGCCTGCCTTTATCTGTTCAAAAGTGTTATACAAACAGGTTTCTAATAAATTATAAATTACATTTACTATTGCGAACTATTTAGTTTAAGTTATTATAATCTTCAAAATTCAGGGTCAATTTGAAAACAATTTGGGTCTCGTGGCGCAGGGGTAGCGGCTTCGGCTGCCGATCCCGATGATGCTATGAGACGCGGGTTCGATTCCCGCCTTATCCACTGAGCTTCTATCGGATGGTGAAGTAAAACGTCGGTCCCGGTTTCTCCTGTCTCGTCAGAGGCGCTGGAGCAGAAATCCCACGTTAGAGGAAGGCCATGCCCCGGGGGGCGTAGTGCCAATAGTTTCGTTTCGTTTGAAAACAAAAATCGATTGCCAATCCAACGATGAGTCCCAGCTCCTGTCCAAAAAAAAATGTATGATTAACACTTAAGGCCATAAATTGAGGATTGGTTATTGTTCTGTAATTAAAGGATCCATACTTTATAAGCAAACCCTTAAAATTTCTGTGCATTGGCTCAAAGTTGACCTGGGATTTTCTTGGCCATAATATTTAGACCCGTTTGTTAGGAGATTATAGAAAAAAAAGTTGAATTTTAGAATGTTGAAAATTTGGTAGGTTGAATATTACCTCTTTATTTGTGTAATATTACATAAAAAATGTGTAAAAATGTGAACCTGATGAATATTTATCAAAAACTGATGAAAATTGAGCATGACCATGAGCATGAGAGATCACCCATGGTTGCCCCTCCGTTGCTGAACAGAACCGTAATATCCTTTCAGCACTACTGATTATATGCTTCGACGATCTAGTGGTGTTTCCCTTATCAACAGCATGTATGAATGCGCTGAAAAGATAAAACACCATGATTGCTAAAGCTAGATCAGTTGCGAATAGGTAACAGTCATTGGCCACCAACGGCGCCCGCCATGTCAGTTTGTAGATCTCGGTTTTAACGGACGGGAATGTTAGTTAGCGCAGGTTGCTACTAGGGCAGCTGATTTACTCTGTGCTTACACCCCACGAGCGCCAGGAACCTGAAAACTTGTTAGTAGGATAGGATGTTTGGTCAGGATTCATCATAGAAGATGATGATGTGACCCAAAATCATAGTGTTTGTTGAAAGGTATTATATTTTATTCTCAAGGCGAACAATCGGATGCTGCGGATGAGACATTTCCCGTTTAACTGTTGTTAATTTAAGCATAAGCATAAGCATAAGCATAGGTGCCCACCCGCAGTTGCTACTCCGTTATTGACCAGGACCTCCAGAAGTTACATCCACGAGCCGTGGAAGATAAGTGGGTGCTATCTTTCCTCGCTTCGCAACTTCTCAAAGGCCCCTATCATGCTGATCAATACCGGCGCCGGCCACGACCAGTGGTAGGGTCACGGGGAAGTGGATGGGAATGTTAGTCCGATACTTGAGTGATAGAGACCGCCCAATCGACTGCTTCTCCGACAAAGTATCACATGAGTTTTGAGGGGTTAGTAGATGGGTATGAGGTCAGGATTCACGAGTGGCAGTGATGTGACCATGAGCATTTTGTTTATCGGTTGAAATTTTAAATCTTAGGCAGTCGGCTGCGGAAAGATAAATAATTGATTATTTAAAAAGTTTGTTTTAATCGAACGCGTGCCAACCGAGCGGTAGTGCTATGGGCTGGACTTATCAGTATATTTTTACTGTTGGTACAATTAAGATAACGCGAGCAAATGTCAAAAATAGTAGATGAGTTAATACTAAAGCTGCCAGTTGGAATAAATTATTACGATCAACGAATATAAACGAAAAGAAAACAGGACACCACGTAACCGATTGTAATGAAATTAAAACAATAACTTAAACGAACTTAACCGGCGGCGTGCCTTCCTATCAACGATGATAAAAGAAGGACTTATAAATTTAAAATATAAAAAGACTCCAAAAATACGTTGCATAGTAACCGCGAAGTCCCGCTACTCACAATCGAATCCGAAAGATAGCTATCTAGAATTTTAAATATAGTATTAATTCGACCGCGATCCTCCAGAAATTCTTCGTCGGCGTGCCTTCCGATCAACGGTGATGTAAGAAGGGCTTTATTCATTAAAATGATTTTATATCATAAGCCTTAAAACATATTCGTCGGCGTGCCTTCCGATCATCGATGATAAAGAAACGACTTAATCCAGCAATACGACTTGCTTGTCTCGAAAAAAAAAGAATTCGGATCGTTTCTATCGAAAACTATGTAAAGAGAACAAAAATAAACTCATTGGCCAACGAACGCGCGAACTAAAAATAAAGAAAAAAGAAGAAGAAGAAGAAGAAGACCAATCACCCCATGCACACAAACAACGACACAAAAGAGATGAAAACAACACGAATCAGAAGAAATCCAATCACCCCATGTACACAAATAACGACACAAAAGAGACGGAAAATAACCCAAAAAAAAAAAAACAGGACTGCGCGTCCACACAGGCACCGCACTACTGATGCCATTATTTAATTATAATGACCAATCACCCCATGCACTCGAACAGCGACATAAAAGAGACGGAAAATAACACGAAAAAACAGGACTGCGCGTCCACACAGGCACCGCACTACTGATGCCATTATTTATTTATAATGACCAATCACCCCATGGGCAGCGAATGACCGAAAGGTTAAAGCTGCCGGAAATAAAGTAATTAACAACAACAACAATCACCCCATGCACTCGAACAGCGACATAAAAGAGACGGAAAATAACACGAAAAAACAGGACTGAGCGTCCACACAGGCACCGCACTACTGATGCCATTATTTAATTATAATGACCAATCACCCCATGCACTAGAACAGCGACATAAAAGAGACGGAAAATAACACGAAAAAACAGGACTGCGCGTCCACACAGGCACCGCACTACTGATGCCATTATTTAATTATAATGACCAATCACCCCATGCACTCGAACAGCGACATAAAAGAGACGGAAAATAACACGAAAAAACAGGACTGCGCGTCCACACAGGCACCGCACTACTGATGCCATTATTTATTTATAATGACCAATCACCCCATGCACTCGAACAGCGACATAAAAGAGACGAAAAATAACACGAAAAAACAGGACTGAGCGTCCACACAGGCACCGCACTACTGATGCCATTATTTAATTATAATGACCAATCACCCCATGCACTCGAACAGCGACATAAGAGACGGAAAATAACACGAAAAAACAGGACTGCGCGTCCACACAGGCACCGCACTACTGATGCCATTATTTATTTATAATGACCAATCACCCCATGCACTCGAACAGCGACATAAAAGAGACGAAAAATAACACGAAAAAACAGGACTGAGCGTCCACACAGGCACCGCACTACTGATGCCATTATTTAATTATAATGACCAATCACCCCATGCACTCGAACAGCGACACAAAAGAGACGAAAAATAACACGAAAAACAGGACTGAGCGTCCACACAGGCACTGCACTACTGATGCCATTATTTAATTATAATGACCAATCACCCCATGCACTCGAACAGCGACATAAAAGAGACGGAAAATAACACGAAAAAACAGGACTGCGCGTCCACACAGGCACCGCACTACTGATGCCATTATTTATTTATAATGACCAATCACCCCATGCACTCGAACAGCGACATAAAAGAGACGAAAAATAACACGAAAAAACAGGACTGAGCGTCCACACAGGCACCGCACTACTGATGCCATTATTTAATTATAATGACCAATCACCCCATGCACTCGAACAGCGACATAAAAGAGACGGAAAATAACCCGAAAAAACAGGACTGCGCGTCCACACAGGCACCGCACTACTGATGCCATTATTTAATTATAATGACCAATCACCCCATGCACTCGAACAGCGACACAAAAGAGACGAAAAATAACACGAAAAAACAGGACTGAGCGTCCACACAGGCACTGCACTACTGATGCCATTATTTAATTATAATGACCAATCACCCCATGCACTCGAACAGCGACACAAAAGAGACGAAAAATAACACGAAAAAACAGGACTGAGCGTCCACACAGGCACTGCACTACTGATGCCATTATTTAATTATAATGACCAATCACCCCATGCACTCGAACAGCGACACAAAAGAGACGAAAAATAACACGAAAAAACAGGACTGAGCGTCCACACAGGCACTGCACTACTCTATCAAAAACTGATGAAAATTCATCATTTTCTGGGGTAAAATTTATCATTTATTTTGCCACAAAATCTGTCACCATTTCCTGATGAATATTATATTGTATTAATATTAATATTAATATTAATATTGTATTGTACCATCATTTTTTTTCTGTGTAGCCGAGTTAGGATGGTGAAAAAATTTTCGTTTTTCGTAAAAATGAAAAATCATGCCTCCGGAGCGGATTAAGAAAACTTATCTACAAAAGAACGGAATATCTATAAAAGTCTAATTAAATCTTAATTTACTGATTTCAGTGCATCAGGACCACACAATCGTAGCTGGATTTTTTTATTTATGTATATTTTAGATATTTTGGACGTTACATATTTATCAACAAATGATAAATATCTTTTATCAGAATTCCGAGATATGATTTATAAAAAAATACCTTTACCATTTGAAGTACATTGAACGAAATTAAAGCACCGTGTTTCCCTGTAGAAAAAGGAATTTAAAGGTTTTTTTTTAAATAAAATTGTTTTTATTAGGTCCTTTTCGGTGCTGGGAGCTGGTTAGGACCGAGTCGGCTTTTGTAAGTTAGTTTTCTTAAAGCTAAGAGAAAATGAGTGACAAAAAAGCTATCATTTGATTATCTCAAGAAAATCTCTGGACGTTCATCAAGAGAAAAAATCCGAAGGGAGCATGGCTCTTCTCTCTCGCGCACGAAAGATCGGTGAAAGGAATCTAAAAAAAATCATCATCTTGATTATTCGGCGGAACATCTTTTTCACTACTACACTTGCAAGTGTAACGTCACACGTCCAAAAATTACCTGTCACATTTTGTAGATGGGCAATGTGTGTAAACAAAGTGAAATAAATATTATTAAGTGGTGCTGATAAGGAATTTCACAAAAAATCATCAGCAGATTGATTTTCTTGGAGAATTTCGGGAGCGATTTTCTTTTGCGTGATTTGCCTCCACTCTCTTTCGCGGGTGAAGAAAGTTCGCAAGCGAAATTGATTTTTTTGCGATTATTCCATCCCTGCTGCACCAGAAAAATCAGAAAGTATAGCGAGATCTCTTCTAGTGTCTCGTGATTACCAGCGATGGCATTCTCTCTATATCACTCCTCCCCTTTTCCTCGACTGTGAGCTCTCACCGCTGAGTCTCTTAAAAAGCAAAGCAATCCACTTTAACGACCCCCGGGTCTTTTGTGGTCTCTATTGCAAGTTTCTGCTCATTTCTAGGCGTCCGAAAGTTATGTGTGGTGAGTCACTCAAAACCTCTTTTACGCAAATGGACCGACGTTTCCCTTCCCCATCTGATAGAAGGCCATGAGGATAAGGCGGGAATCGAACCCGCACCCCATAGCAACTTAGGGATTGGCAGCCGAAGCCGCTAACCACCGCGCCACGAGGCCCTCCGCTGAGTCTCTTAATCTCTCCGAAAACTGTAATGAAAGAACGCATGACGTTCCATAAAACTGCGCTTGCGAAATTGGTTTTGTGACGGCTTTTGTGGTTGGACATTGTTGCAGTGGGATGATCGTGAAAGCGGGATTGAGAGAGAAAAGGAGAATGAGCACGAAATCGATCATTTTTTTGAATTTTAATTTTTGTATTTTTTAATCAGGCTGAAACTTTTTTAGTGCTTTCGGTTTGCCGTCCATAACATGTGTACTTATTTAAAAAATGGAAAACTGCGACTATTTTCAAAAAAGTTACCTAAAAATGCATAGAAAAAAAAAAAATCACGGTAATATTACATCTGGGAAGGGGTACATCTTTTATGTCAATGTGTAATTTTACCACTTTGCTGGTGTAATGTCACTTTTTCAGTCTAAATTGAGGTAAAATTTCATCATAAAAGAGGTAATATTCAACCTTCAAAATTACAGCTTCCAAACTTACAATATTTTTTTCTGTGTGGCTATAACTTAAAAACGGTGCACTTTACGACAATTTCACCGAAATACTTTTGATTTTACATCGAAAAATGAAGTTGAAAAATTTTTGTGACCAATATTTCGATTTAAAAAAAATAGTGTTGATTCGAAAATTCATAACTCGGTCAAAGATTTTTTGCACAACCTGGAAATTTCTGAAAAATTGGCATTTTATGTCCCCTAAAACATATCAAAAAATAAAAATAGTGTTTTTTTTGCAAATCAAGTTTTAGTAACAAAAAGTTAAATTAAAAATCACCATTTTTTTACCGTGTATCATTTTTTTCCAGTTTAGTCCTTATCCATACTTACAACTTTCCCGAAGACACCAAATCGATCAAAAAATTCCTTCAAAAGATACAGAGTTTTGAATTTTCATGTATCATTTTTGTAAGGACAGCTGTCAAATTTGTATGGAAAATTATATGGACAAACTAATGATGCATACCGAAGCCACCAAAAAAAGTTTCAGCCGGATTAAAAAATACAAAAAAAATCGAATGACCGAAATCTCAGAGAATTGCTCAAGTCTAGCTTGTCTGAAATGTTGTAACTGAACAATAATTATTTTGGCAAAAAAATTTAGAAGCCAAAATTGAGCAATATCGGAACACTTTTGATTTGATTACTGCTTGTTTGACGTGGAATCGCTGAATATAAATATAAACACACTCTCTTACTCGATTAAAATGACACCCTAAATGAGATTACTTGTCCATGTGTTATCAAATTTGATTTCTAAACTAATCTAAGGCGTCATCCATAAAGTATGTCACGTTAAAATCGGCCAAAATTAACCCCCCCCCTCCCCCCTATGTCACACTTTGTCACGCTTGTTCCAACCCCCTTCGAAAAGAGCGTCACATTCTGTTGACTCTCCCCCATCCATATTGATTTTTTGAATAATTATTACATGATGTATAAATAGGATTATTTATAATTTTGGAGTTCAATCGAGAAAGTTTTTAATTTTACAGGTTGTTTTTAGATTTTTATTTTTATTTTGTTGAATGCTGTAGTGATAGAAATCACCATCAACAGTTTTTTTAAATCTATTGATTTATGATTATTAAATCCATCATCGAAAATTCTGTTTCTTAAAGCTTTGTGTAGTGTTTGATATATTTTATAAAAAAAACTTTTTTTAGATAAATTCTTTGACTGAATTTTCAAACGAAACTATCGGCACTACGCCCCCCGGGGCATGGCCTTCCTCTAACGTGGGATTTCTGCTCCAGCGCCTCTGACGAGACAGGAGAAACCGGGACCGACGTTTTACTTCACCATCCGATAGAAGCTCAGTGGATAAGGCGGGAATCGAACCCGCGTCTCATAGCATCATCGACTGAATTTTCAGTATTCATGAAATAGTATAGCGTGACGTCACGGTCTCACGGACACCCCCTGTCCCCCTTGTAACACTTTGTCACGCTTGCAACCCCCCCCCCCTCCCCCCCCAGAGTGTGACGTACTTTATGGATGACGCCTAATAAAGACCCTACACAGTAAACAAAATCTGTGTAAAATCGCATGCAGAAGCATGCACATCACCTTTGCAAAAGCATGTTATATTGTATGAGAAACGTGTACACAAAAAGCATGTACAGAAGAAAAAAATAGGTCTGCTTTCCCCAAAAATAACATCAATCCGGCAAGAGTCATATTCAGATTACCAAGCCCACGCCCCAACCCTCTCAGCTTTCTCGCAGATTTATGAAATTAATTTTGGTTTAGCCAACAAACTAGAAATTAAATAAATTTTTAATATATTGTCAATGATTGCTGTAAATACAGTGCAAATGATTTAATTTGTTACTGATAGGCATGTGTACAAAAAAGTCTGACATCAGTAGATATATCTCAAATACCCAAGAAAATAATCCAAATCAAAATTTGTGACGTTGAACCGCTCTGACTTCAAAAAGTTTGTTGTCTCGTAATTTAATATGTCATTGATATCCTTCTTCCGCAGAATCTTTTCATCAGCCAAATTCCACAAACAAAGGAAAACCCATCAATCTCTTGTGATCAGGACCTTTTGTCACCAACCGCAGCAGCAGCAATACAAAGCACCACCACTATCAATAACCACAACATCAGCACAATCAATGGACCAACAGAAAGGAAAGAAAAATATCTCCAATACAATATCAGTTTTCCACAATGGCACACTTACCTCATCATCGTAGTTATCCGCCTCCGTCATTTTGCTGGCGGTGGTTTCGGTTTTCCTTCGTGAAGCTTTTCCGGTTCTTTGCTGTCTGAGCTTTTCAGACGATGCTTTTTTTCTTCACCGCTCAGAACTTTACACAGATTCTATTACACGTCACTTCCAGGCTGGACACGTGTGCCACCCCAGCAGACTGACCACGTGGACCACTCAAGAAACAGATCAATCTGCACGTGCTGCTTCTCTCTCTCTCTACGCGATGAATAAGCTCTTACTTTTTTATTTACATCTTATCCAGATTGTAGCAAAATCACCACCAGGCCCAAAAAGAAGAAAAAAAAAACCCCCGCTGAAACAAAAAAGCTCTTCCTTTTTTCGACACTTGAGCCGGAAAAAACTGCTGCTGCCGCCCGCCTTCCAGGGAGGGTGGTGCTAGGGGCCACCAATATTAGTGACACTCGATCAACCTCGGTGACCACTTGACCGCCGTAACTACTGCCCTCTGGCAGGAGCCGCACTAAGTGGTGTGGAGCTTCGAGCCATTAATACGACCCGCTTATTGTTTGCACTTTTGCCTTCACCCGCCCCGAAAAAAAAGACACTTTTCCTCGCCTTTCTTTCCGCGACCGGTTTTCCTCTTTTTCACACGCACACTACCGCAGCCGGCATATTAGTGAGTTGGGTGGGGTGGGTTTCACACCCCAGCTAAGTTGTTTGGCGTGCTTTTCCACTTTTTTGCTGCTGCTGGACGTTAAACGTGGCACGTGCCCAAATCTTGTCCGATTACAGAAAGCGATTCTTTTTTTTTTGCTATTTAAGGGATGGTCAGGAATGCTTCAAGCTTCTTTTTATGTTTTTATTTGCTTCTTTAATGATGTTTAGCATGCAACAGAAAGTGTTGGTTGGTTTTCTTTTTCCTACGTTTTTATGGGAACTTTTTTTCGCTATTTCTTTGGCGAAAGCTGTGCTAATTGATGTCAGTTGGATGAACTTGAGCTGGCGGGGGGGGTTCACAGCTGGAAAGAGGAGAATAAAAATGCGTTATTGATGTGAATTTAGTAGAGTTTATTTTTTAAAGGCTCTGAAAAGTTGGTCGATTATTTTTTTTTACTATTAAATTCACTCTCAATATCTTAATCTCAACTAAATATTTGTGTATGCATCCTCCTCTCAAGTACAGTCATCCCACATATTCGGAACACCCACAAATTTGGAACACTTTTGTGATAATTTGTCAGTAGCATACCAAATGCATCGTTTCTGTCGACCCTACTATTTTTAGGACCTTTATTTAGACATTTTCTTGCCATTTCACTAGTAAAAGTAGTACTATTAACGGTACACATCAACCATAGCTTTTGCACCCAGATTTCTGATACAGACATTTTAGTATCTTCAAAAAATACGGTAACTATCGATATGATTTTTTATTCATCCCCTAAATTACTGTCTTCAAAGTTATTTACAACAAAAGTTTGACTAATTTTACAATAATATTCTTTCAGGATTGGGTTCGTAAGTTTGATCAATTTGGAATAAGAAGACAACAACTTCCTTGGCTGCTGTGCACCCTTAAAGCAAAAAAACTGCATCTCAATACTATTTCATTCAGAGCACCAGAAAACTGCCTCCTGTTCCATAATTGTGGGATGTTATTGGGTCTCCCAAAATTGTGGAACACTTGAATTTAACTGATATTTTCACAAAAAAACACCATTCATAAAACATTACTTAGCTTGAGTTTTAATAGTTTCAGTGCGTGAAGTCATTATTTTGTAAAAATCGTGTAATCATTAAGCGAACCAAAGCTTGTTTACATCCGTAAGAAAAAAGTGTTCCGAATTTGTGGATTTCAAGGGTCAAACTTGGTATAAACTTGATATAAACATCAAAAACTTGATATTTACAGTTGTTCGATACAACATTCGAAAGATCGCAAGAAAAGCTTTCAAATGAAGGTAAAAGCGAATAATTAAGTTAAATTATCGATTTGCTATGATTTTTTCAACATTGGCGAATCTGTAAACTGTTCCGAATATGAGGGATGACTGTAACAGCAATAGGCAGCAATTATGTGAAAAGATATCGTCGTTTGAGTGCTACCTTGTGACAATGACCAGTAAGTTCTTTTAGATCGATTTTAATAGTAATTTTAACAAAGAATTTGTTTTTTTATATTTAATTAACAAATTGTAGCAAAAGTTCCAAATAATTTTATTGACGCCATCAAATCAGGCGTCCAATTTTACAAAAAAAGTCTTTTTGATATCAAATTTCGATCTCCTCCCTATTTCAGGATATTTTTTTTTGAAAACATGTCAGTTCAAAACAGAAAGTTCACGAGATATCATAAAATGTACCTCAATTTCTTGATAGGGACCCAAATTTTTCGCCAAATGCCAATTTTTCGAAACAAAATGTGCTTAGAAAAACGTTGAAAAGAGTTGAATTTTTGTTTTAACATTTTTTTTAGATGAATAAAATTGCATTAGAAACGTACGTTACAAAAATTTCAATATCGCGCACGGATTTTAAGTAATGCAACCACCTACCACGGGAGCTTGGCAGGAGCAAGGTTGCCAGGTTGCCAGACAAATCTAGTAAAGCCAGATTTTTTAAGTGTCAGCCAGAATAAAAATGCATCCTCTTCTACGCCAGATATTGACAGATTTGGACAGATTTTCTACTTAATGCCCATTTTGAACATTTTTTTTATTAAAATGGACGAATAAAATAAAATAAATAGAATGTGGTTTTCTTAAGGGGTTACATACATGTAAATCAGCAAAAATGTCAGAGCTTGGCATGAGCATACATTTTTACATTCGTTTTATAAATTTGTTTTTAGGTCATTAAAATAAACATGTTTATCTATGCAGCAATTCCCCACGAAAACAGCATGATTCAAAAAAAAAGTTCTCCGATCGGGCTCAAAATTTTTCTGGGGGATCAGTTCAGTTTTAGTGAAAAAAAGTCGATTTTTTCCCGTTTTCGTCATTTTCCCGTTTTTGCGCGTGGCGCGTCGAAAAATCCAGTTTTTATTTTCAAAAAATCGTATCTCAGAGTATCGAAAACATAACTTCACAATTTTTTGATATATTATGTGAAATTTTCCGAGGAATCCGATAAAAATATTTTCAGACATAGGCTCTTTGGTCCCGAGACCTTCAAAACAGCATTTTAAGATTTCAAACGATCTTTTCAAATGTTAAGCTAGATTTTTGAAACTTCTTACTATTTTTCCCAAATAGCCAAACTAATCACCTTTCTTTTGCGTCTAGGACAGCCAAAATCGGATGAAATGGCGAGGAGATATGACTTTTTGAAAAAAGTGGTTTTTGCGAAAATCGACGAAAATTGCCATTTTTCGAACCACCCTATCACGGCGTTGGTCACCCTAATGACCAAACAAAAAAAAAATACGGGTCTAATTATTTCGGCCAAGGATCCCCCCGAAAAAAATGAGCTCGATCGGAGAACTTTTTTTTCGAATCATGCTGTTTTCGTTGGGAATTGCTGTATTACCAAAACAAGTTTGAAGACATTTGGTTGAATCATTGCCGAAATATAGCTATTTGAAGTTAGCTGTTTCTAAAAACAGGTGCCACGATATCTCAACACTGCTTTAACCAAATCGGCTCAAAATTTTGGTGAAGACTCGTTAAACCGGTTCTGTGTGCATGACGAAGGCCGATTATCAAAAAAAAATCAAAAAGAAGATAAAAATATTTTTAATGATTTTCAAATAAAAATCGACAATTTTTATTTTCGTCATGCACACGGGATATATCTTGAGCGTCTTCACCACAAATTTCAGCCAATTTGGTCCACCCCATCTCAAGATATCGTGGCACCCGTAAATCAACTCGGTGTTCAGAGAAAAACGTTCACATAGTTTGACAGTTCGTTTTGCGCATGGCAAAATTTTGAACTTAAATCGTCTCTAACTCAGTTCAGTTACGAAATATCTTAATGAAACTTTCAAAAGTGATTGAAAATCATCTTTTTAGTGGATTAATTGAATTTACTGTATTAGCAAATTTTGTGATTTTCTTCATGTATGTAACCCCTTAAAGAAAACGTGAATTAACATTTTTGAGGCCATAATATCAGTTGAACAAAAAAAAATCAAGCTATTCGCTCTACAGCATTGCCTTGGCGTTCTCGATTGCGAGATTCCTACTCGAAACTAGGTGTCCGAAGGCTTGATTGTTGAGGCAATTAACTGCAAACCTCTTTTCACACCTTAGCTTCCATCCACCCCGGGATACGAACTGACGACCTTTGGATTGTTAGTCCAATTGCTTACAGGCGACTCCACCGAGGCAGGACGACTACTACACCTGGATTGAGCTATCGACCTAACCCTATATGTCGTTTTGTCGAATGGTACGCTTCGCCGAATAGACGTCTCGCCAAATTCCTTAAAAAAAATTTTTTTTGTATAATTTATGCTATTTTTTGACTGCAATGCCATCATGTAGAAAGAATGGTAAGATAATAATATTATAATGTAAAAAGTAAAGAACGTCTCATGTTTGAAAGAATGCAAAAACTAACAGAAATTAAAAAAAAAACAAAGAATGCAGACACTAACATCAATTTTTCAAAATGTTATAATGTTTGTTATCAAAAGAACTGCTCATGTTTGAAAGAATGTAAAAACACACAACAAACATGCTTAAAAAACAAAAAAATGTAAAAACTAACAGAAATTAATCAAAATTGTAAGCAGAAAATTGAAAGAACGGCTCATTTTTGAAAGAATGAAAAAAAAAAATAAACACCGAAAACAAGGATGCAAAAATCAACAGAAATTAATGCAAAATTATATGCCAAAAATAAAACTCCTAATATTTGAAAAATTGCAAAATCTCACAGAAATGATTTAAAATTATATGCTTAAATCAAATAACTGCTTATCTTTGAAAGAATGCAAAAACTCACAAAATTTTATTTAACTCGATAATTTTCAAACAATTAAGTATGCATGTAATTAAGTTTTGCGAGAACCCGACACGGCTCGACGAGCTGAGGGAGTGTTTCCAGGGAGGTTGCCACGTGATTATCCTGTCCCCTTTACAAGGAGTCCAGGTTCCCCCAGTCTAGGCCGGGGCTTTGTAGTCGCGGTAGAGGGGAGCATCAACGACGGACGGAGCAAGGGGCTAGGAAGTCTGAATGCGTGTGTAAGTGTGTGAACGCGTCGCTTTTGGCTGAATCAAAGCAGTCGAAGCAGGCTTTACCTGAAGTGTGAGTGTATTGGTAGTGGTTGATGAATCACAAGAGATGGATTCTGCGGTGAATGTTTGACAACTAAGGAAGAGTGGAATTTTCCGTAAGGGCGAAATCGGGTTATACAGAGTTTAGAAGAAAGGTGCAGACTTAATTAGAGTGAAGTGAGAAGGAATTAGAAAAATCAGTCCGGATTTGTTAACTAAAAATATGAATGCTAAAAGTATGTCGCCGTAAAGTGGGTGGTGCCATCCCGGGGGAACATGGCAGCTACCTGTAATCTTCGATCGCTTTAAGCGACCATCCAATAGGCGCTGTGGAGGCGCTTATCAACTGCTATATGCCAAGGTGGATGCTGGATCTGGGTGAGAGCGTTCTATTTATATAAATACATTTGTTTTTATCTTTTCTTACTTTAATCAATTTTCCGAGTTCATGATAACACAATCAAGATATTTTGAATCGCGTTCATATTACCATAATTTGATTCGTATGTTGTCAATTTCGTGTTTATAAACCTTTTCATGATAAGAATTAGATTGGGTCAAGGGGGTGAAAGTGTGTGTGGCAGTGATTGTCACAGACAAGTGGAAATAATATTTATCAACTTTAAAAAAATGACAATCACAGTGAATCAAAGGAAATTCTTGGCGAAAGGGGGAGTGAAATTCGAAAAGTGCAAAAACTTAAAATTGTCGCTCCTGAGAATCTGATCAGAATGCTGGCTGAAGACTCTTCAAATTAATCGCTTTAGTGATCAAAGCCAACAACCATCGACGCCATAGGATCCTGTGAATTTGGTGAGCACGTTTTATGTTGTGTGTGTAGTATGTATGTGTATTGTGTGTGTGTGTGTTTGTGTGAGTGTGGGTGTGAGTGTGTAATTGGGTGAATGCAGTAAACCACAAACTTGTTACTTCCTAGGCAAAAATTTTCACGATTAAGTAGATGAAAATCGTTTATCGAAAGATACGCTAACATTTAGGATAGACCATTAGCGCTCGCTTTTGATTTTTTTTTTTTCGATTGTTAGTAGCGGGACCTCGCAGTGAGTAGTGCGGTGCCTGTGTGGACGCTCAGTCCTGTTTTTCGTGTTATTTTCCGTCTCTTTTGTGTCGCTGTTCGAGTGCATGGGGTGATTGGTCATTATAATTAAATAATGGCATCAGTAGTGCGGTGCCTGTGTGGACGCTCAGTCCTGTTTTTTCGTGTTATTTTCCATCTCTTTTGTGTCGCTGTTCGAGTGCATGGGGTGATTGGTCATTATAATTAAATAATGGCATCAGTAGTGCGGTGCCTGTGTGGACGCTCAGTCCTGTTTTTTCGTGTTATTTTCCATCTCTTTTGTGTTGCTGTTCGAGTGCATGGGGTGATTGGTCATTATAATTAAATAATGGCATCAGTAGTGCGGTGCCTGTGTGGACGCGCAGTCCTGTTTTTTTTTTCGTGCTATTTTCCGTCTCTTTTGGGTCGCTATTTGTGTACATGGGGTGATTGGATTTCTTCTTCTTCTTTTTTTCATTTTTTTTTTGTTCGCGCGTTCGTTGGCCGATGAATTTTATTTTTTTTCTCTTTATACAGTCTTCGATAGAAACGATCCGATTTTTGTTTTTTGAGACAAGCAAGTCGTATTGCTGGATTAAGTCCTTTCCATATCATCGAGGATCGGAAGGCACGTCGACGGATATGTCTTAAGGCTTATGATATAAAATAATTTTAATGAATGAAGCCCTTCCTACATCACCGTTGATCGGAAGGCACGCCGACGGAGAATTTCTGGAGAATCGCGGTCGAATTAATACTATTTTTAAATCCCTAGATAGGTATCTTTCCGCAGTCGGCTGCCTAAGATTTTTAAAATTTCAACCGATAAACAAATTGCTCATGGTCGCATCACCTACCACAGTGAATCCTGACCTCATACCCATCTTACTAACCCCTCAAAACTCATGTGATACTTTGTCGGAGACGCAGTCGATTTGGCGGTCCCATCACTCAAGTATCGGCTAACATTCCCATCCACTTCCCCGTGTCTTACCACTGGTCGTGGCCGGCGTCGGTATTGATCAGCACGATAGGGACCTTTGAAAATTGCGAAGGGGTGATGATTGGTTCCTACTTTTCATCTGTGGTCCACGGAGCAATGTTTGGGGGTCCTGGTCAATAACGAAGTAGCAGCTACGGGTAGACACCAATGCTATGCTATGCTAATTAAGTATGCATGTAATAATTCTTAACTAATAAAAATAGCACACTAAAAATCATAAAATTACAATTTTTTATAAAGAATTCAAAAACCCTCCAACAGGTCTAATACAATTCGTGCCCTTTTCAAATATTTTTTTACGATTTTTTGTCAATTCGGCGAAACGTCACATGCGGCTAAACGACATTCGGCAAAACGACCGTCGGCGAAATGTCCCGCACCCATAATCATGATAACTCGTGATGATTACACCCTTATATTATATTATATTATATTATATTATATTATATTATATTATATTATATTATATTATATTATATTATATTATATTATATTATATTATATTATATTATATTATATTATATTATATTATATTATATTATATTATATTATATTATATTATATTATATTATATTATATTATATTATATTATATTATATTATATTATATTATATTATATTATATTATATTATATTATATTATATTATATTATATTATATTATATTATATTATATTATATTATATTATATTATATTATATTATATTATATTATATTATATTATATTATATTATATTATATTATATTATATTATATTATATTATATTATATTATATTATATTCACATGCCAACATTTTTGTAACGGTCTGTTTTTTAATTTGGAGAACTTCGTTACACTCTAAAAATATTGAAAGGTTATAGCTACAAAAAAAAAATTTAAAATGAAAAATTTTGTTCTAATTAAAAAATTAACCCTTCTGCGTTAATGTAGATTCGAGAAGAACATCAAATTTTTCTTAAAATGACATGTTCCAAAAAAATTGACAGTTGAGTAACGAAAAATGGCAGAGTTTTTAAAACTTTCTTTGTGTTTTTCCCGATGAAAATTACGTTTTTTCGAAATTTTGAGTACGCCATCATTTTGGGCGTCCATTTTACCTGAAAGTCCCTTTGACACCAAATTTCCATCTGACCACCTTTTCAGGCTGCAAATTATTGAACAACATGTCTTTTTTCGCATGTTTAAAAATGGAAGGGGTCGTACCGCCCCTACGTCTCGAGATATCAAAAAAGGACCGCGGAGTCGTGATCAGGGACAAACGTTACCTCCTAGGACAAAGTTTCACACAAATCGAAGAGGGTCGGGGCAACGATTCCCAATTCCGTGTGAGTTGGTAGAGAGTTACCAAAAATTGAATTCAATAACTTTTAATATTTCGACAAAGTGGATTACATGTTTCTTTCGATCGACCTTGAAGTTGTGTTTGGCATCTTTCCACGAGCACGAAATAATCTAATTTCAACTGCGAAGGCCACATCTTCCACTCAACCGGCCAATTTGCATCCCAAACTCACTTCCAAAGATTACTCTCCCTGGTCGCAAAGTGCAAATGTAAATTAATCGCGATAATCGCACACACAGTTTTGTTCCGCTGGCACAGACACAGGCACTCTAAAGTAATCCAGTTTCTTCCTTTCTTAATCCGGCACCCCTGCTAATCTGCTTATCTCTGGCTGTGACTTTGCACTTGGACTGGGACAGCTGCTGCTGCTGCTGCAATCTCTTAATTGTTTGCGCCACACAGTTTCCAGCGACCAGGACAAGGAGCTGATCCGAGCTGAGCTGGTTGCAAGTGAGGTTTTCTCAGTGGGAAAACAACTGAAAAAAATAGAGCCAGGAAATGAAAACTGGTGGCTCTTTGCCCCTTCTGAAATGTCACCCTTTTTGTCGCTTTCCCCCAAGGGGAGAGGAGGTCTGTAATAAAAACGGAAACGACAAAAAGAGCTTTCTTTCTTTCATCCCGTTTCGTCGGATTGGAAGCTTCCAGGCTATATCCGTTGATAAACAAAGACCACCTCCCTGGCTTTGTGTCTTTTACGTTTATTTTTTTTTTATTCTGGAGTTGGATTTGGGTTTCTTGTTCCAATATTGATTGGAAAACTGGCAGCAGGACTTTGCTGTGTGTAACCCACACAGAAAAAAATAATGTAAATTTGGAAGCTTTAATTTTGGAAGGTTGAATATTACCTCTTTTATGATGTAATTTTACCTCAATTTAGACTGAAAAAGTGACATTACACCAGAAAAGTGGTAAAATTACACATTTCCAGAGGTAAAATTACACCTTTTTTCTGACATAAAAGATGTACCCCTTCCCAGATGTAATATTACCATGATTTTTTTTTCTGTGCAATCGGAACTATTTATTTTAACGTGAGCTGGAAAATCTCGACCAACTAACTGAAATTATCATTTCTTCATTTTATGCAAACGATTTTTCCTTTCAAGAATGGCATAAAGGAAAAAAAAATCGAAAAAACACAGCAAAAAAACCGATGGTAAAATCGCATGCAAAAGCATGCACATCACCTTCGTCAAAATAAACACTTAATATTACACACTGCATGTACAATTTTTGCAAACACAAAAAAAATTGCAATCGACGGGATTCAAATCCAGCACCAACAGTAAGGACTGGCGCCTTAGCCCACTCGGCCATCAGACCGATGAAAAGCTGGAAGGATAAACGCATATATGAGCTTCACATTTCGGTCAAGTAGGTTTCCAATACTGATGGGCTACATATTTCAGAGTGTAAAATCACATAAAATTTCATAAAACAATGCAATATTTATTTTACACCCAGGCCTTTTACACGCAGCTGAATTACTACTTTTGTAGCTGTGAAGTGGAAAGTATGAAAAAAATATAAAGGCACAAGATTATTAAAAGTTTAAGAATTAGTACAGCAAAAATTATCCAATAAACTTAAAAATTGCAGTAAGAGAATAAATCTCAGTCTTGTGCCTCTAGAAAAAAAATCATTTGGTACAAATTTTCTATAGATTTAAAAAAACATTTTTTTTTTTGCCCAACTGACGCTCGATGATTGTCGTTTGAGAAATTCGAACAAAATGCTTCAAGTTTTTTTTCGTTCCTTCCATTTCCCGGCACAATCTGTTGGCTTTACAAGTTGACTTTGTGTCGAAGCTTTCCAATTTTTTTTTGCCATTGCAGTCCTTCTGTTCCATAGCCTACGGGCGGCCACTCGAGCGGACACCATTCGAGAAGAGAGCAGACAATGAAAGCTCATTTATCTTTGGTTCGATTCTTGACTGAGAAAAAATTTCGATGAGGGGAGAGGGGAGGAGTGGAAGAAAAAATAAACGTGTGCAAGCCTCTCAATAGACTCTCTGAGCTGTGGAATTTAATTAAAAGAAGCTTATGCAATGGTGTTCAATTATTTCATCGACGAAGAAGACTGATTGGCTGCTTTGAGTTGATTGGTGAGGTTGGGCGATGGATTGAAAGGAGAAATCAATTCTGTTTTTTTTTTAAAGGAAGGATGTGTTAAGTTATGGAAAAAAGCTCCAGAGCAATTTATAAATAAGTTGTCAAAAAAAAAAAAAAAACAAATAGAAAAAAGTATCGATTGGAAATCTGGAAAAATCGGGTCGACGAAAATCTAACAATTCTAGATGGGAAAGGAAATGGAGTATATGAATCAATTCACTAGGTTGTAGAACTCAGATGGTTTAACTGATTTAATTATATTATTTTTGTAAAATCGCGATAACTTGTGAAGGTTTCAATCAAACTCCTTATATTAATATGTCATTTTTTTGTGATTGTCTGCTCTTCAACTATGCAGAACATTATTACACCCTAAGAAATAAATCTGCAAAGTAACAAAAAACACGAAATTTTAAATTGAATATGGAAACAATTACCCTTCTGGGATAATGAAGATTCGAAAAGTACATTAAATTTCCCTTTAAATGACATGGTAATTTTTTTACACTTGGGTAACAAAAATTGGCAGAGTTTTTCAAACATTTTTTGTGTTTTTTTTTTCGATGAAAAAAGCGTTTTTTTATTTTGAATACGCCATCAAATTGGCGTCCAATTTTACATAAAAAGTCCCTTTGACACAAAATTTCCATCTCACCACAAGGCTGCAAATTATTGAAAAACATGTATTTTTTCGCATGTTTAAAAATTTAAAATATCAAAAAACGGACCTCGGATTCGTGATCAGGGACAAAAGTTACATCTTAGGACAAGTGTCCACTTTGACTTGGTTTGAACTTTTTCCATATTTGACATAATGGGAATGGGTTTCAGCACTTTCGATAGCGCAACTAATCCCCTAGATTTTGCAACTTGAATTATTCAAATAGATCAAAAACTGACTGAGATACATCGATTTTACTAAACACAAAACGTCCTGGGTCCTTACGGGTCAACAACAATAATCCGTGTATTTTTTCTGAATAATCCTCATCAATACCTACAACTTTGAGCAAGACATCAATCGATCAGAAAATTCCTCAAAAAAATACAAGATTTTTGATCTTTACGTTAAATTTGTTATTCAAAGGCAGCTGAGAAATTCTCTACCAAAACCAGAAATGGATGTTATTGTATTTTTTTATTTGGCTCAAGCTATGTGGCGACCTTCTTCATGATCAAAAATTTGTTTTGTGGTATTGGTTCACTCCATACAATTTTGGTAGTATTTGGCAAAGTTGTTGGTATTGTTGAGGACTATTCAGAAAAAATAGGTACACGGAAAAAAAATCGCCGATCTTTTTTTCACAAAAACTAAATTTCCTTAAATACGCATTTTTTGTATTCGAGATTTTTTATATGTTTAAGGAGCTATTACACTACGGTAAACAAACAAACAAACTCGCAATTTTTGACAGTTTGCCTGTTTTGTTTGTTTGCCTGGTTTGCAACTTGTGAGCCATAGAGAAGTATGGTCTAAAATCTGCCGCCGAGTTACGATTGAGTTATGATTTTTGGAAAAAATTGAAATTTTATACAAAAAACATTTTATCTAATTTTGAATGTAAAATTTAATGTGCAATCGAAAAGTACTTTGGCGTTATCCATAAAGTATGTCACGCTAAAATCTGCCAAAATTAGGTATTAGGTAAATTTTTTTTGCATAAAATTTCGATTTTTTAAGAATCACATTTTTGTGTTTTTGGGAAAAATAACAATAAAAAACGCATTTTTTTCGGTATACCGTAAAACGGGGTGACTTGGGTAGCCGAGGTGACTTTGATAGGTTTGAAATTTTTCCGCAAAATGACGAGAACAAATTAAATACGTACGGAATGGTTTGGAATCATACTGACCGTGGTAGGGAATTACTCAAAGTACGTCAAGAAGAACTTTTCATAACAAATTGAAAAGTTTAGAAGTTAGTTAATTATTAATAAGAGAATGTTGATGAAAGGCATTATTTCAAACTTCTTAAAGTGTCATGATTTTCTCAATGAACATGATTTTGAATCGGAAAATGGAATGCATTTTCGGATTTGTTGGACATTTTTCCACTAGGTGAAGGTTAAATAATTTTGTAAATATTAAATTATTTATGTTTTTGAAACATAATTTAAAATAAATCTCCAAATTAATAGGCAATTTCAGTTGAACAAATTTCATATAAAATGTGAAAACTTGTGATTCGTGCTTTGAATTCAGTTTAAAAGGCAATATAAATCGATAATTTTATGAAAAATACTAGATTTAACAAATTACCGGCAAAATTTCGACTTTTTAAAAATTTTACCTAAAATTTATATGAATATTGCTAAAAATCTTATAAACTTCGGTCGATTTGTAGAAAATTGCTCGGCTGCCAAAATTATATTGAGCCTTGTATGGGCAAACCAATAACACAAATTGGCTTTCTTGGTTAAAGAGAAGGAAGTTTAAGCTTAATCAAACATTGCAAATGAAATCATTTCCTGGAATTCATGGAGAATTGCTTAACTGTAACTTTCGTCAAGTTAAAAAAAATGTGGTTATAATATTCATTCAGACTTTATAATTTCATATAATTTTATTTTTGCTTCATTATTTTATTTGGGCTTAAACCTATTTATTTTCAGCTATAAGTTTTCTTCAACATTTTGTCATCTATTGTTTAATTCAAGTAAACTTTTAAAATTTTCTTTTTTAACTAAACATATTATGCTAAAATAAATAATTGTAAACATAACATCCTCAAATATTACCCAAAGACAAATGCCATGCTTATCAGCAAACTGATCTGATAACATCATCGCGCGATTCCGTTCACCACCAAAAAGTAAATTTTCCCGAAACCAAACCCCGGTTCCGGGAAAAACTTGCTATCTCTCGTGAATGAATTAATTACCGGCCATAAATTTTCGTTTCCTTGTTTCACTGGCGAAACAACCCAGCGGCAGCAGTGAAGCGAAATATTAACAAATGAATTATTTATTTGTTTTATGAACTCGTAGTTTTTCATACACTCTTTGGCGGCGGCAATCCCACCAGAGAGGTTTCCTGTACAATGTTGCCAAAAATAAATCACTTCCTCGAATGGTGAATATAATTCAACAAATACACGTTCAATTTGTATAATGGATACACAGAAACGGGTATGTGTGTGTGGCTGTGCATGAATGAATGCATAGTGGTTGTAGCGAAAAACTCATACAAATCCCAAAACAAATCAGAGCCATTAAGTGATTTATGACACTCCCCGTAGTGCAGTACGCAGCATACATTAAGCGTATTATGCTACTAGGTTGGGTGTTTTTTTTTTTTCTTTTTTTGGCAAACAGTTAGTGGCGAAACCATTCAGGCAAAGAATAAACATTTGCATGCCGATGGCAAAATCCGGAAATCGTTTCGAGGAATAATTGCTAGAAATATGAGCGAAGAAAGCGCAGATATTGGCAAATTTTGTGATTAATTGCAATATTTATTAAAGAAATGTTGGTGGTATTGAATAGAAACCTAGCTATAAACCGTTCACAGAATTCTCCTAAGAACTAATTATTTTTGTTAATTATTGTCAATAAACTTACGTAATATCTAAGTAATTTAATTTTAGTGTTTTTGAGAGTCCGATCTAAACTCTCTGAGCCGACAATTTGGCAAAACAACATGCCTCATACTGAAAAATGTCCACGCATTTGGCAGGCCTCAAAAACAACAATTCCAGTCTCGTTCCAATCTCTCACCGAAAGCAGATTAAAATTATCTGCCTTATGACAGCGCAGTACGCAGTGTTGACGGTGGTGGTGGTGCACCGCCCCAAAGCTTTTCACAAAAACCGACAGCTTGGGAAATATGTTTTTGATGAAAACATGCATCCTGCTGCGGCATTTCCCTGGTGGCCAGAGAGCGAGTGGCCACTTTGACCAGAAGCCGAGCAATTTGTCACCATTTGGCAGAGGGACCGCAGCCCTAGTCAGTCGGTCAGTGGGTACCTCAACTGCAGAGTTGAGTGTGTCTATTTCAGCTGCGTCATAACCACGATGACGGTGCATCCGAACCAGCCTCAAAATGTTATTCATGATTGGCACTAGTTGGTTGAATTTATGGGTGTGAATTTGGGTGTTGTCAAACCAAATCGAATCAAAGAAAGAGGAGATGAATTGTTGAACGTTAGAAGCGCCGAGAATGTGGTTTTTAATTAAGTGCAGTTTCATTATTTGCACGCTTTCGTAAAGTGACTTCATTTTGCCTTCCTTACTTATATGAGCAAAAGCTATAAAATCACTCGCAAAATTTAACTTCTCAATTTGACCTTCCAGACCCGCCATTGACTCAAAATCAAATTCTGAGCAAAATCTGTGTGTGTTGTGGGATGGACTGGCTGGTTTCCCAGTTACATGAATTTATGGCTATTTTTTTAAATGTTCCGTTTTTTGCAACATTTATTATTGTTTAAAGAAAGATCACTCCTGCAGAACATAAAATTGAAAAGCTAAGATTTAGCCCTCCCAAACAATCATTTTTTCATTATAGCGTAAAAGATGCGCTTTTTAATCTCCCAAAACATATAAAAAGTTGCAAAATAAGAAAAAAATATACTTTTTTACTCGATCTTTCCGACATCAATGAATGGCAAGGATCCTGATTTTCGGCTCAAAGATCACAAATCACTCACTCATCGCCGAACTAATCTTTGCCGACTGTAGCGCACAACCACTCGCGAGTGAACATGACCCACTAGCTGCCAGCGCCTTGGTCAATCGCTCCACACAGCGAAACAAATACTGCGTGAATTTCTTACCCACTCCGTTCGTCTACCCGAGTCACAAACGGGTATTATCCGCGCACCACCTAACCGAAGTGCGCATTTCTTCTGTTGCGCGAAAAAATCTGTTGCGCCGTACAAAAATTGAGTCGTTTGTCGTAAGCGTGTACATCAGCCTGTGGCGCAACAGGCTTTGAAGGGTGCGATCGTATTCTGATTTTGTTCTGCCTTCACAGTATGTTCAGAGAGGAGAGAATCCAACAAAATACCAGCGAAGCGCTCACTTGGCCTGCACTGCCACAGTTTGTCGTCAATTTATATTTGGTGGAAATTGCAGTGAAATGTGTGTTTATGTCACCAACAAAATTGCAAAACATTGTTAATAACATTGATTTAAATCAGTTTGATGAATGATCAGAACAAAGTCTATCGCAAACTATTTCGAGTCAGCTTTGGGCGACATAACGCAATCAGCCTCTCTGCGATATTAGCCTTACTACTCGATTGGAGTGAGAGCGAGAGCAAAGAGAGAGAACATTCAGTTGCGATTAGTGTGGAAGGGACAAACGGTGGAAACAGTCAAAGCAGTTTTGCGTCGCACTCGATTTGTGTTCGCGAGTGAATGAGTCTTTTTGAGCAATCAGGACCTTTGAATAAAACTTTGTAGACATGTTATCTTAGATTTGAATAAGCCATTTAATTGTATATGAAGCTAGTTGTAACTTGAGAAGGGCGTACATTATTTAAAATATTTTTGTATCTCATATTTTGAACAATGATGTTTCTTTAAGTCGTAATATCGGATCGAAACGTGGTCAGAGACAAACTTGTAACGTCATGATTCGAAATCCGAACACTTAGTAGCATATCATTTTCGTTATAGCTGACAAAAAATCATGTAATAAGTTGGAAATGAAGAAATACCATCAGGATGTAGTATAAACAGTCAGTTTTAAGAGAATGCATGCAAAATATGTATTTTCTAACTATTTTTCATTAGAATTTGAAAATTAAAATGACTTGTTGTGCTTCGGACCCCGGACACCGACAAAAGCTGATTCGAATTCCGGACACTTTTGCTTCGAATTCAGGACACTCGTTTTTGCTAATAAATCGCACAAATGTGGACTGAAATGTTAGTGGTTGGCATTCTTTAGGTCTCAAATAAGCTGTTAACATCATAACAATCGATATTTTATATAAAAAATTACTAAAATTTAAGGAAATCAAAACCATAAATTTCTGCTTTGCCTTCCCGGTGCTTTGGACGCTTATGAAATGTTTCACGTGAAATGTTTCGCATTTTAGGTTATCTTATAATTTTATTTTATTTAATTGTTTTGACATTAACTACAGCGTTAAAACAAACTTTAAATGAAAGTTGATACCACAGTTTTGACATTCATAATGCGAGCTTATTTCCAAATAATTGATAAAACAAGATGAGGTGTCCGGGTTTCGAAGCGTCCGGGGATTCGAATCATGACGTTACGGAATTTGACGGGCAATCGAATGAAAAAATACACTGAGAAATAAATACACACCTTTTCTATGAGATTTTTTGATTTTTATTTGAGTTTAAAAGCCAAATTTAAAAGTTAGCCCAGGATTGCTTTTCGTTCATTTTATTTTTGTGTGAAAAAAGCCTAATATGTTTAAAAAGAATCATGCCAAATGCAGGATGGAGCACCTCTTATATCATATCTTTAAACTGTGTTTTTATGTTTTCCTGGAAATCTTCAAACACTTATAAGGGAAACGATTGTCCAGTAGGGTGAAAAGAAAATTTAAAAAATTTGGAAAATCTCAAGAGATACCCCCTGGCTCGATTCCTAAGGCAATAATAAGTAACTGTGCCAATTTTGAGCCAAATCGGTTAAGATTGCCAGAAGAGAGGGAAGAAAAGTTTAAGTTTTCGGCTGTGGTGTTATAAATTTGGTAATGTTGTTCCCTGGAACACGGCCTATGAGCTCATGAGGTTTTTGAAAAATGCAAAAATCGTTAAGGGCTCAAATCTGGCAAACAAACAAAACTCACCGATTTTACGAATTAAATCCCGTTTAAAATTCAAAATCAAAGCGCTAGGTCCTGTCGCAACCAATCAAGATCTTATTTGGGATTCGGGCTTAGTACAAATAGGGGATCATGCCCGGAAATGCCCACAAAATTGACCCGTTTTGTTACATCCTAGTACACAGAAAAAAAAAATCTCGTAATCGTGAATAAAGTTCACGAATGTGAGAACCACGAAGGAATTTATTCATGAGTGTGGTTCATTTGCACTATAAATAAAAACGTGAATATATTCTTTCGTGGTTCTCGCATTCGTGAATTTAATTCACGATTTTGAGAATTGATTTTTTTCCTTATAAGCATAGTTTTTGCAATGTTGCAAACTCAGCTATTGTATCAACAAAATAGAAAAAAAAACAAACCAAGTTCAACTTATCCGAACCTCCAGAAAGAAAATTGTACCGTTCTGGATCGGTTCAGCCAAAATTACCTACAATTTTAATGATGATCTATCGTTTTGAAGCCACCTTTTATGTTCACCATAACTCGTTGCTTTATGGCACGGGATCCAGCTTTGTGCCAACTCCACATGCTCTGCTGTAAGATTTCACCGTTTCAACATTCCAAGTAACGAACGCTTGGTTTGTTCTTCAGCGCATCAATTCGGCGAAAATTCATGCATCCTTGAGTTCGAGCTCGTAAGTAGTTAGGAAATTTGCGTAAACTGAAGGCTTTCAATGGCCCGTCAAGTACATATCACTTTCAACACAAATGGCATTCAACTCGTGCACTTCAATGATCAAACAAATCAAAAGACGTGCGCACGTCATGCCGTAATGGATATGAACAAAGTTTATCCGTATTATGTATTGCCTTCTGACGAAGGTTTGGGGTAGGTTGAAAAAGAACTTTTTTGTTAACATCGTGAGCTTGTGACCCATTCGTGACTTTGATAAATGAATTCAGCTGAAAAAAAAAATATTTAATTATTTCAAAACTTTTGTTTTCAAAGTTGATAGTGAAAACGACAATTTAAATGAAAATCTTTAAAAAATGCAAATAACATCAAGAGAGTATAACAGTAACGAACACACGAAAGATTGAGCTTCCACCGGCAAGGGCTCACAATATAAAGCATTTTTCGGTGAATGGAAACTTGCGCGAAAAAAGAAGGGAGTTCATTCCGTGAGTCGGAACAATTTTGACAATTGCCCCTCGGTTTGCTTGCACTGGCTGTGGTGCTGCTGTTTGCCTGCGAGAACCTTCTCTGGAAAGGAAAATCCAATTTGGCAATTTGGCCTAGGATAATGCATACGTAATGAAAATGATGAGCGTTTTTTGTTGGCCCTGGGAAACAGTAAAGGATTCGTGACACGAAGGGCTACACGCGATGGAATACTCTCGCTGATTGTAAGTCAAAATGTAAACATGTGTGACACTTGATGCATTCGGAATAATGCTTTTTTAATAATTAATCTTACCAGTTTGTCAAACATGTCCAAAAACATCAGGTTGAGACAACGGCAAATCAAAACGACCAAAACAGTATTTTAATTTAATAACTTTAGTTGTGATTCATAACTCGAATTGAACTCTCAGTAACACGGGTGCACCCAAAACAGATTCCCCTCTCGAAACTGATCCCAAAGCACCCGGTTATGAGCAAACACCCTTCCCTTCCACCAGTCGTTCCCGATGGCGCTCGGATGTTGCAGCAGCCATTCGCCGGTTCTGTGGTTCTGAAACGTCCAACGAACAATGCCGTCACCGCCTCTTTTCATCTCCGGCTTCCACAGACTCCGCTGAACCAACTTAAAACCAGCAAAAACTCCCCGGAACGTGGTCAACTCAAACGTGTTCGCGACCGTCAGGTACTCCCGGGTCAGGATGTTCTGGATCACGAAGGGAATGCCGTCCCCGGTTCCCGACGCATTGACCCACGGGTAGTAGATTCTCCAGAAGCCCCCCGAAAGCCATCGGTGCTTCCGTTTGTTTTGCGTGAACCACCGATCGTGGAAAACGGTGTGATCCTGTCCGAAAGTGTCCTGCACGAAGAGGTATCCGCCGGGACTGTCAAAGTCTCCGGTGGCCTTGATGCGCACGCAGTTGCTGCTGGTTGCAAACGGAGGATCCGGAATGTCAAACTCGGTCAGATCGGCACAATTGCACCTGCAAAAGTTGAAGACGGGATCTTCTAGGGAGAGTAGTTCTTCGTCGGCTTG
Source organism: Culex quinquefasciatus (assembly GCF_015732765.1). Classification (NCBI taxonomy): domain Eukaryota; kingdom Metazoa; phylum Arthropoda; class Insecta; order Diptera; family Culicidae; genus Culex; species Culex quinquefasciatus. The sequence goes on along the minus strand of NC_051862.1, from coordinate 145,252,971 downwards.
CGTTAACAGCAACAGTGTTAAAAATGTTAGTAACACTGTCCAACACTTCATGATTCCTTGCCAGTTGACTGGAGTATGGAATAAATGATGAGGTGTGTTGTTAAAAAGAGATTTGCAATGGTAACAATTAAATTTTATACTTGATTTGCGATGCTTTACGAACTTTGGTGAGTTGTATCCTGAGCAGGGTGAAATACCAACCTTTCTCTACACCTAAGCTCTCATCCACCTCGGGATTCGTAGTGTCGACCCTAAGATTGTGAGTCCAATAGCCTACCAGTGACTCTACCGAGACAGGTCCCAGGAAGACGACCAGGACTGAGCTAACGACCTAACCTCTATATTAGGCCGGGACCAACAAACCCAATACCTTAGAAATATTGAATCCGCGCCTTTTCCGTTTTGGCCATACACTTAAGATACAACAAATTCACTCTGTGTGTAAATTATGTAAGGTTAAACGGGACACCAGTTCTTGGACAACTTCTGTTCTGTCTTTAACTGATGTTAATACTATATCTCGGCAGATTGCTATTATCGTTATATCTATCGTCTGCAACACACAGAACTTGTTTAAATTATGGCATTTTCCTTAAATTTGCTTTTAAAAACTCGAGTTGTGGAATCAAGATGGCAGTACCCTCCTGATTCACCTTAAAGCAAATTTATACATAACTATACAGCAATTCCATTTGAAAAGAGCCTAATCCGAAAAAGTTCTCCGATCGGGTTTAAAATTTTTCTGCGGGTTACTAGGCCAAAATAATTAGACCCGTATTTTTTGTTCGGCCATAAGGGTGGCATACATCTAGGGTGGTTCGAAAAATGCCAATTTTCGAAATTTTTCGCAAAAAAAACACTTTTTTAAAAAAAAATCATAACTCCGCGTCATATCATCGAGTTTTAGCTGTATTAGATGCAAAAGAAAGGTGATTAGTTTGGCTTTTAGGAAATTTTTGGGTTGCGTCTTCCAATTACAAAAATGTTGATATCCAAACATGTATAGGTTATCGCTGAAATTTTAAAATTATCGCGGTTTCAGTGAAAAAAGTTGTTTTTTTATTCTCTTTTTCGTGATTTTTTTGTTTTTGCGCGTGGCGCGTCGATAAACTCATTTTTTTTATTTTCAAAAAATCATGCCTCGGAAACGTACGATTCGACATCGCCAATTTTGATTATTGGTGATGATTGGTGATTATTCTTTTGCGTCTAAGTCAGCTAAAATCGAATGATATTACGCGAACCACCCTACTCGATGTAGGTCACCCTAAGGGCCAAACAAAAAATACGGGTCTAATTATTTTGGCCAAGGAACCTGACGGTAGGATAAAATTATCTTCAAAACTTCTTCAGGAGTTTGGAAGAGTACTTGAAGAGAGTTTTATCCTACCGCGGTTCAAACTGGAGTTATCTTGAAGAGCTCTTGTAAAACTCCTGGACTTGGGTATCTTGATAATCTTATAGGGGTACTGGACAACTTTTTCGCTTTCGTGCGAATTTACACAACGTACAAATGAGAGGCAGCAAGAACCTTGAGGTCTAATCTCAAAGCTTTTCACAAATGTTTAGAATTTTGAGAGATAAAAAGTACCTTTATTACATTTTTCAAAGATTTCTACTTAGATTCAATAGCATCAAAAACACGGATGAATGAAAAACCAATCGCCGTCCGGGAATTTGTCCCATTTCTTTTTGTCATACGCCACGATCTTACCCTGCCACCAGTGATTGCCGATCGCTTTTTCATGCTGAAGAAGAAACTCGTTGGTTCTCTGATTTTGCAAGCTCCAAATCGTGCGGCCGTTGGTTTTTTTCAACGTGAACATCCACATCCCACTTTGGGTTAGCGTCTTCGATGTTTCGACCTGTTTCCAGTTTTTTTGGAAGATCGACCCCGTTACGGACAGGAACTGCGTCGTCAGGATGTTCTGGACCGCGTACGGAACGTTATCCGACGTGGACGAAGCGTTCACCCACGGGTAGTAGATCCGCCAGAAGCTGCCGCTGAGGGCTCGATGTTTTTTATTGTTCTTCTTGAACCACAAGTCGTGGAACACGTCGTGACGGTTATTGTCAAAGTTGTCCATCGAAAACAGGTACCCGCCGGTGTTTCCTTCGGCCTTGATGCGCACACAGTTGGCACTGCTTTTGAACAGATCTTCAACGGCCACCGGGACAATGGCCCCGCAACGGCACGTGCAGAAATTGTGCCGCACGTCCTCCTCCTTGACCGGCAGGTCGAAATCTCCGCAGTGCAGGCCACTCACGCCAGGGTTCTTGCATTTGGAGTAGCCGTACGGGAAGTGCGGTATGTCGGAATTATCGTCCGACGCCGAAGGGTGTACGGTCAACGAGAGGACCAGCAGCACTGCAGCCCACTTCATGGTCGCGATTGGGCACCCGGCTATCGGAAGTCGAGGGTAATAAAGTGCTCGACGGTTTGTTGTAATTGCATGCGGTGGACACATTTCAAGCTGATCAAGGTGTGACATTCTGATTATACACGACTTGATAAAACGATTTGGATCAAAAAGCAGTTGAAAGAGAGTCAACATCTTTGCATTGTTTGTTCTGTGCGAATTAAAGCATGACTTTATTGTTCACCATTGCTATTTTAATCTTTGTTACGAGTCTTTATAACATCACCTTATTTCACTCATTCAACACAAAATCATGAAGTGTTGCACAGTGTTACTGGCAATTTATTCGCTTTTGCTGCCACTGGTGACCGGAGGCAATGACGACGTCTACCCGGAAGATATCGATTACAACTTTTGCAAGTGCAACTGTGCCGATCTGATCCCGTTTGAAATCAAGGATCCTCCGTTCATATCCAGCAGCAACTGTGTGCGCATCAAAGCTAACGGAGACCGCGCGAATCCGGGCGGTTACTGGTTCATCTTGGACACTTTCGCGCACGATCACACCGTGTTCCACGATCTGTGGTTCAAGAAAAACAAAAAACAGCAACGGTTCCTATCGGGGGGCTTCTGGAGGATCTACTACCCGTGGATCAATGCTAGTCACACCAGCGATAACGTGCCCTTCGTGATTCAGAACATCCTCACGCGGGAGTACGTCACGTCGTCGACTACGTACGAGCTGCAAATTTTCCGCTGGGTGTATGCTGCGTTCAAGTTAACCGAGAGGGCTCTGTGGAAGACCGAGATGAAACGGGACACGGAACACCAACGGTGGACATTTCAGAACCACAAAACTAACGAATATCTTATACAGCATCAGTCCGCCGTCGGAGAACACTGGTGGGAGGGACGGATCTTTGCCCACGACAAAAAATTCTGGGATAAGTATCGCGAGGGTAATATGTTTTGGGTGCATCCGTGCTTCTGAAAGCAATGTATCAGTAAGTTAGTCATCAATATGGTGACAATAAAAAGAGACTTTGTACCACACACTCCAATAGCCATGTATTTGATGTTAGATCACAAACATTCTTAACTTTACGTTGTATACCGACGCTGTCGTGCTATCCTGTCGTTTGTCGCTTTTTGACGTTCCGAAAAAAACGCGTTTTAATGTTTGATCTTAGATAAACAAAAACGAGAACACGCAATGCAAACAATAACAAACACATTTGGAATGTACTTGGTTGTCGGAATCCCGAGTTATAGTTGAACATGTTTACGGTAGTCTAGGTTGTACGTGCGTCAAACGCGTTCTGACCTGAAATCCCTTTGGCCAATTGTCGCACTTTCATCAATTTTCAGGCTGTGTCAAGATAGCATGACAAGATTGAAATATGAATTTCATATGAAGGGTGACAAACAATGCACGGAGTTTTTTTCGGTTTTATATCGGAATATCTCAGGATTGAAATCGAATTTTGGCGATCTGTCAAGGTCAAAAGTTGAGGCATTGTGAGCTGCACAAGATGGCGTTCTTAACTCAATCTGGCCCAAAAATGCACGTGCGACTAGACAGCGACGATACACTCAACTCGCAGTGGCTGGTCACTTTTTCGTTTGACATTTTTTTAGTTTGTACCCCGTTGGTTGATCAAAGTCAAACTGAAAAGTGACGAACTATCACTTTTTACACGGCGCTCACTCACACTATCAAATCAAACGTTTAGTAGTGTGTTTGAACTCAGTGTAAAAGGGGTGTCAAACTAAAAAGTGACCCAGTTTGTTTGACAACAGTTGGTGTCAAACCATCGGGGTATGAGTGTATAAATAAAAAAAATCGATGGTTCGACTGTTTTGAAGATGCTGAAATGTTCGTAAAATAAATTTAAATGCTAAAAGCTCTGGTTGATGCGCACCTTTCTTTGGGGAGATTTGGAACATTTTGCACAAGATTGACCCTTGGGATGTTCATTTTGGCTATTGAAAACTTAGATATGCGACAAAAGGTCGAAGGACATAAGATCGAATGGATATACGGTCGAATGCCAAAAGGTCGAAAGACATAAGGTCAAATGGACAAAATGTCGAATGTGAAAAAATGAAACAAATAATAATAATAATAATAATAAACTTCTAAAATATTTGTTTAAGTGGACCTTGCACTGGGCCGACAAGACACGAGACCAGAGGAGAACAAAAGTCGATCGCGTACTAAACTAAACGTGTATTTGCTTCTGATCGCGACGAGTGGTGAAAGAAGAATGACAGCGTGTTTTCCTTCTCGTCGATCTTGTCAGCCAATCAAAATCTGACAGTTGTGCATGGTAGCCAATTCACCGGTGGGGAGCAACCAGAACAATATTCTTAAAAATTTGCATACAAATCTTGCCATAATGTATTTGTGATTTTTTCCATTTTTTAAACATAAGCAGTTATTTCAAAAAAAGTTCGACTTCTAAAGTATTTTTAAGTTTTAGTGATTTTTTCCAATCTATAAAATATGAGAGGTTAATTTTTAAAAAAATCGACTTGTTTGTAATCAAAAGACGCAACTTTTGATACCCAAATATGTATAGGTAATCGCTTAAATTTTTAAGTTATCGTAGCTTTAGTAAAAATGTAGATTTTTCCTCGGTTTTTATTGAGCAATTCCAGCTCAAATCAGAAATTGTTCTGGTACTTTTGTACCCGACCCTCTCCGATTTCAATGAAACTTTGTAGACATGTTAGACATCGTCGCCATCGTGCTAACTTGTCGTACGTGCATTTTGGGCCAAATTGAGTTAAGAACGCCATTTTGTGCAGCTCACAATGCCTCACCTTTTGACCTTCACAGATCCCCAAAATTCGATTTCAATCCTGAGATATTCAACAAAAACCGAAAAACTCCGTGCATTTTTGTCACTTTATATATGAAAGTAGTTTCAATCTTGTCGTGCTATCTTGTCACTCCATGAAAATTGATGTAAGTGCGACAAAAGGCCAAAGGATTTCAGGCCAGGAAAGTCAGGATGCGTTTGTCGCACGTACAAGCTAGACTACCGTAAACATTTGTAATTATAACTCGGGACTCCAGCAACCAACTTCAACCAAACTTTGGGACAATGCACAGAATGGTGAGCCAAACAAAACGTGTTTGTTATTGTTTACATTGCGTGCTCTCGTTTTTTAATATTCAAGGTCAAACATTAAAACGCGTTTTTCTCGGAACGTCAAAATGGCGGGTGCGACAAGATAGCACGACGACGTCGACATGAGCTCTTCAAGATAGCTACAACATAGCAGTTTGGACCGCGGTAGGATAAAACTCTCTTCAAGTACTCTTCCAAACTCGTGAAGAAGTTTTGAAGAGAATTTTATCCTACCGTGGTCCAAACTCCTATGCTGTAGCTATCTTGAAGAGATCTTGTAGAACTCCTTGAAAAAAATGTTACTTGGGTATATAAGCCATTTTTGTGTATATGGAGCCAATAGTACTCGAATATAGCATTTGAGAAGGGCGTAAGGTATTTAAGTATTTTTTTATTTTGTAATTTAAAAATTACTGTATCTCGAAGCCGTTGCGTCGTATTAAAAAGTGGTCAAAGACAAACTTGTAGGAAATTGGACGGGTTTTCTGAAAAAATACACTGAAACAAAAATACACGCCACATCTATGAGATTTTTTGTTTTTTAAGTCTAAAACTTAAAATTAAAGGCGATGTCACGATTTTTTTAGTTTAAATTTTTGTGGAAATAGTCTAAAATATTACCAAAAGACTGACGAAAAATGCAGGATGGCATGTCTCTCCCAAAAAAAAATACAAGAATCATTTACTTAAACTGTTTTTTTTTTTGAAAAGTGATCTAAACGTCAAAATTTTTAAAAACCAGTAGTGGGGATCGATTCTCCAGACAATTTTACATAAAAGTCTCCATATTGACCATTGTCCTATGTCCAATCCTTGGGAAGATACAGCGGTTTAAAAAAAAATAAACCCGTTTTTTGTGGTTTTTGGCAATTTATATATACTTGGTTTTTCAGTCTCGTAAATATTTTTACCGGAAAGCTCGTCCAATTTTCCATAAGTTTGCCTTTGACAGCATTTCAATTGGATGTAAAAGCTTACAGATATAAGCTTAATTGCATTACTAACAACTGAAAATAGAATATTTTTTTCAGTGTGGTAGAAACCAGGACAGTTAATTTGCTTACGTAAATATAAAAACGATATAAATAACCTGTCAAAGGCAAACTTATGGGAAATTGGACGAGCTTTCCGGTAAAAATATTTACGAGACTGAAAAATCAAGTCTGTCAAATAAAAATTGCCAAAAACCGTTTTTCCGTTTTTTCAACATTTTTATTTTTAAAACCGCTATATCTTCCCAAGGATTGGACATAGGACAATGGTCAATATGGAGACTTTTATGTAAACTGTTTGGAGAATCGATCCCCACAACTGGTTTTTGAAAATTTTGACATTTAGACCACTTTTCAAAAAAACAGTTTTAGTAAATGATTTTTATATTTTTTTAGGAGAGACATACCACCCTGCATTTTTTGTCAGTCTTTTGGTAATATTTTAGGCTATTTCCTCAAAAATTTTGAACGAAAAAAAAACGTGACATCGCCGTTAAATTTAAGTTTTACACTTAAAAATCAAAAAATCTCATAGATGTGGCGTGTATTTTTGTTTCAATGTAATGTTAGTTTCGAGTACTATTGGCTCCATATACACAAAAATGGCTCGTATAGGACTAGGATAACATGTCTACAAAGTTTCATTGAAATCGGAGATGGTCGGGTACAAAAGTACCAGAAAAATTCCTGTTTTGAACTGGAATTGCTCTATTTTCATAAAACCGTATCCCGGAATATAACTTCACAATTTTGTAGCAAGTTGCGACAAGATTCCATATCTATAAATTGTTTGTTCCGTGCAAATTAAAGCTTGGCATTATTTTACACCGTTGAAAATGCAATCCCCGTAACAAGTCTTTAAAACATCACCATAGTCCACCCAACCAGCACAGAATCATGAAGTGTTATACAGTGGTACTGGCAATTTGTTCGCTGGCGCTCCCACTTGTTTCCGGAGGTAATGACGACGTCTACCCCGAAATTATTGACTACAACTTTTGCAAGTGCAATTGTGCTGATTTGACCCCGGTTGACGTTCCGGATCCTCCGTTCAAAACCAGCAGCAACTGTGTGCGCATCAAGGCCGACGGTGACCGAACAAACCCGGGCGGTTACTGGTTCATCTTGGATACTTTCGCGCACGATCATACCGTGTTCCACGACCTGTGGTTCAGGAAGAACAAAAAAAAGGAACGATTTCTTTCTGGGGGCTTCTGGAGGATTTTCTACCCGTGGGTTAATGCCACTCAAACCAGCGATGACGTGCCCTTCGTAATTCAGAACATCCTGACCCGCGAGTACGTCACGGCGTCGACGACCTTCGAGCTGCAAGTGTTCCACTGGGTTTATGCGGCGTTCAAGATGACCCAGTATAGTCTATGGAAGACCGAGATGAAAAAAGATACGCAAGCAACTCGTTGGGCATTTCAGAACCACAAAACCAACGAATATCTGGTGCAGCATCCATCCGCCGTAGGGGAACACTGGTGGGAGGGACGGATCTTTGCTCACAACAAAATAGTCTGGGATAAATATGCAGAAGGTAATAGGTTCTGGGTGCATCCGTGCTATTGAAAGCTATACATTATTAGTGAAATATATTTTATCTGAAATTCAGGTGTGAACAAAATATAGAATTTTTTTTTCTTAAATACAGAAAACGAAAAGAATAGCAAATTCTGATAGCGCATTAACAGAAATTTCAAAACATTACGTTCCACCTGCCATGATGACAAACGTTCCAGCAACGTCCAACAAGATTGATAGGTCAGTTTGTACCCTTTTTTTCATCATGAAGCACTTTTCTTCAGCAGCAACGAAAAACAGAGCTCACTTTCCGAGCACACCAAGCCATGTGATGCCAGAGCCGGGGTTTTATGGGTGCAGTCGGGCAGGAAATTGCATTTGAATTATTCACGGATCCGTTGATGCCACTCCAACGGGAGAAAGAGCATACGTTTGTTAGTGTGTGTGTGTGTGTGTGTGTGTGTGTGTGTGTGTGTGTCCTTTCACGGCTCAGAAGAGGAAAGACAAGTGGGTGTGTGCGTGCAACCCACTCGAGTTATATGGCGGCCATCGACGGTGACGAGACTTGAACTTGCGACCAGCGAGAGTGTGCTGAAATGTGACTCTTAATTTACTGACGATAGACGGGTTTACGGGCCCGTTGAAACGCAGGATTTGTGAGCCGTTACGGGAATGATCATCATCACTTGAAGTCCTATCGCGATGAAACCGGAGTGAAAGTATACATGTTTTTTTCAGTTTTATGGACACTAGAGTGTAACAAAAATGACTTTTTCGCGGGCATTCAGGAGTTTTTTTTCCGGTGGACATACTGAACCCAAATCCCAAATATGAGCTTGATTGGACGTAACAGGTGGTGGTTGGCGGCTTCGGCTGTCGATCCCTAAGTTGCTATGGGGCGCGGGTTCGATTTCCGCCTTATCCTCCTGGCCTTATTTCGGATGGGGAAGTAAAACATCGATCCATTTGCGTAAAAGAGGTTTTGGGTGACTCACCACCAGGGATGGAATAATCGCAAAACAATCAATTTCGCTTGCGAACTTTTTTCACCCACGAAAGAGAGAGGAGGCAAATCACGCAAAAGAAAAACGCTCCCGAAATTCTCCCAGAAACAATCTGCTGATGATTTTTTAGGAATTTCCTTGTCAACACCACTTAATTTTTTTTTTTCACTTTGTTTACACACATTCCCCATCTACAAAATATGACAGGTAATTTTTCGACGTGTAACGTTAACGTTGCAAGTGTAGTAGTGAAAAAGATGTTGTTGTTGTTGTTGTTGATTTTATTGGGGGAACTTTAACCCTATGGGTCATTCGCTCCCGGAGTGAAAAAGATGTTCCGCCGAAAAATCAAGATGATGATTTTTTTAGATTCTTTATACTGAGCTTTCATGCGCGAGAGAGGAGAGCATGCTCTCTTCGATTTTTTGTTCTTGATGAACATCCAATGATTTTCTTTTGATGATGATTATTCCATCGCTGCTCACCACATATAACCTTTGGACGCCTAGAAATGAGCAGAAACTTGCAACAGAGACCACAAAAGACCTGGGGGTCGTTAAAGTGGATTGTTTTTTGTACGTAACATGAGCTGGCGATCCGCCCTTCTATTTTCAATGGGATTTAATCCGTTAAAAAATATTTTTTTCAAAAATGTCCATTTTTGAGGCATTTTGGCCACTAAAGCGTTTATTTTAAACACCACTGACGTATTTGACAGATCCTTGCGCATCTTTTGGTATATGGGTAATTCTCCGCCAACTCCACAGCAGTTGCCCCGACCCCTCTTCGATTTACGTGAAACTTTGTCCTAAGGTGTAACTTTTGTCCCTGATCACGAATCCGAGGTCCGTTTTTTGATATCTCGTGACGGAGGGGCGGTACGACCCCTTCCATTTTTGAACATGTGAAAAAGAGGTGTTTTTTCAATAATTTGCTGCCTGAATCGGTGATGAGATAGAGATTTGGTGTCAAAGGGACTTTTATGTAAAATTAGACGCCCGATTTGATGGCGTACTCAGAATTCCGAATAAACGTATTTTTCATCGAAAAAAACACTAAAAAAGTTTTAAAAATTCTCCCCATTTCCGTTACTCGACTGTAAAAAATTTTGGAACATGTCATTTTATGGGAAATTTAATGTACTTTTTGAATCTACATTGTCCCAGAAGGGTCATTTTTTCCAAGGGTTTCCAGCAAGGCCTTAGACTGGCAAGTAATTAATAATTACTTTGATTTTCAGCTGGTAATTAGGTTATTCTTTAATTACTTAGTAACTTATGGTAGTTAGAGTAATTTAAAGTAATTAATTGGTAATTAAAGTAAGTTTTGAGTTATAAAAGAAATTGATTTTTTTAAATTGTACTTCATCAACGAAACTATTTACTTTTTATATATAATCTATTATAACAGTATTTAATTAATTTCAAATAAGAGTGAAACATAAAGATTAAAAAGGCTAGTTCTGTATGAAGAAGGCCTGATTCACCACAGTTCTCTCCTAAAACTCTCCTAAAATTTATTTTTATCATGTTGTTTATCGAAGCTGATTGACAACAAAAGGCAATGCCATGGTATATTACCCAGTGAAAAATGTTTTGTGAATCCGAAATCTATTCATTTTTATAATTTTATTATATAAATATGTTTTTCTGGATGAAATATTAAAAACCAAAATGTACTTAATTATCATTGACAAAAACAGAATTTTCAAGTGATAGCCATTTAATAATCAATAAAAATAAAAATATATTTTTTTACATTTTTTCATGATCTGCAGAAATTGTTTCAGTGTTAAAAATCAAACTCAATGAAATTAAAATCGACTAATATTCAGGTACAGAAATTAAATCCAATGTAAATGTCACGTTTCACATGATCCGTATTTTCAGTAACGGATTTTTTTAATTTGCTTGAGAAAAAAAAACATGCAGAGTTATGTCAAACCAATGCTTGAAAAATATTTTAAAACTAAACGTTGTTTTGATGAATTTCACAATTTTCATGAAGAGCCGCTGCAAATATTTGTCAAAGTTTACGTTTGGCTCGAAAAATCAGGGATCGTTTTTTCAAACAACTTCTATGTTTTAATGGCATTCGACTTGCAATAAACTGAAAACAATTTCAAATTAATAATTAATTATATTAAAATTAATTTTTATTGAAGTAAAACAGTACAGTATTTTTTTTTTGCTTTTATGACAAACACGACCTCAAAAACCTAAGTCAACTTAGACAATCTTCTTTTGCTGTTGATTGATAAATCTTCGGTTGATTGAAACATGAAACATAATGGAATTTCGAATCAGATAATGAACAGGTTAAATTGGCCATAAAACAAATATTATTGTTCATATCAATTAAGTTTCTTATTTTTTTCCCTGAAAATTGTAGGTCAATACTAATGTCAATTTTATAATAAAATAAAACAATTCCAAATTTCAATCTAATCTAATCTAATCAGACCCTAGCGCAGCCAATCTTCCGAAGGGATCCTGGAGAGTGCCTTAGGTTAGATGACGCCTAGTACTCTTCTTGTCATTTATTAACATTTGCAGTGCACCATTGCATTAGAATGCATTGAAACATCACAAGCGTTAAACCGGCCAGGCCTACTGCGTAAAGCCATATCGCAGAGATAACTCGTAATTGGGTTGAGTTTGAGCACTGAATGTTCGAACAACAACACAATTCTGAATCGACAGGGGAGGAAGAAGCGTGGGGACACACCACCATACGCTCCGAGATTTGGTTGTATTCGTTGGGAGCTTTTGACTTTTGATCGCCTGTAGCTAATTTCAATAAAAATTATACGTGAAATTCCAATATCCAGATTGGTAAAAAAATAGTATAATTTTTGAAAGAGCTATCGAATGTGCTATTTATAAATAATTTAGTTTAGAACCGTAGAAATGAATACTTAAATTTAAATTAATTTTTTTATCGTAGTGAAAAGTAATTAAGTAATTTATGTAATTAATCATTTTGGACCAGTAATTTGAGTAATTAATTAGCAGACTGGCAAGTAATAAACGCTTCTGGAAACCCTTGATTTTTTCATTTAGAACAAAATTTTTCATTTTAAAATTTCGTGTTTTTTTCTAAATTTGCAGGGTTATTTTTTAGAGTGTAACAATGTTCTACAAAGTTGTAGAGCAGACAATTACAAAAATTTTGATATACAGACATAAGGGGTTTGCTTATAAACATCACGAGTTATCGCGATTACTACTATTACTATTATGCAACAAGTTGCAAAAAGAGGATTTTTTCAGCACGAGTCGTATATTTATCCAACGAGGTTCACCGAGTTGGATAAATACGAAGAGTGCTGAAAAAATCAAGTTTTGCAACGAGTTCCATACAACATGTTTTGCAATTCCAAAAAACACACACTGAGTGAAATTTTATGTCCAATTTTCATGTATTTTGTCAATAAATCGTTTGAATCAAAAAAAATTTGAAAAGTGTTACTTTTCGAAACAAGTGCTGAAAAGTTCAACTTTTCAGCACCCATTTCAGTGCTGAAAAGTAGAACTTTTCAGCATTTATTTTGAAAAGTGTTGCTATTCGATTCTGTTTTTTTTTTGGTACAGAAAAGTAGGCTATTTCGTCGTCCAAGAATGACAGGAAAAGTAAGTAGTTTCACGACGGAATTGCAAAAACTACTATTTCGATACTAGTTCAACTTTTAAGCACTGGTTTTGAAAGGTATTAATTTTCCCTTCTGTTATTTTTGGTAGAGAAAAGTATACCGTTTCGACGTTCGAAAATGACAGGAAAAATAAGAAGTTTAATGACGGAATTGCAAAAAAAAAAAGAATATTTAAGAAATTTAAATATTTTACATTATAAACTTGTTATATATTCATCAAAAACGTTCAGGCTTTATATGAAATTGTTGTAACTGATAGAAAATCAATAGTTTGGATGAATAAGCAACATTATGCATACGATTTCTTCAAAATGTTGAAAGGGGGACCAAATTACCCCCATCATTTTAAAAATGCCGGTTTAAAATATGTTTAACGCGCTTAGCATGACTCGAAGAGTTCATCTGTTTAAAAACCTTTATCAGCCAAATATATAAGCCAGATAGTTGAATGATAATGCTTTCAATTCATGCAAAAAGTTCATAGTTTTGTGAGAAATTAAGAGTGTTATGTGCGATACAAAAAGGGGAGCAAGTCTCCCCACTCTCCCGGATTGTGCTTTGTTCGAGAATCTGTATCTTTACAAGGAATTTTCTGACCGATAAGGCGTCTCGGCAAAAAAAAGTACACGGAAAAGTATCCCGAATAATGTTATTTTACTTTTTATGACTAGATGTTGAATCCTCAAAATATGTGTTTTTAATTTCCAATTTCTTTCAATTTTTGGATGTACCGGGCAGTAATCAAATGGTCTAAGAATATTGAATTGACCATTGTGACACCCTCTACAGCGTGGTGCAGACCCGTAATGCTATGCTATGCTATGCTATAAACCTTTTTGCCTTTCTTACTAAAAAAAGTTATAGGGTTTGCTTTAAAAAATCATTGACGATTTTACTAGGAAATGCATGGATAAAATTTCATTCATATAAAAAATACATCTTTGAAAATGTTAAAAAATAGAATTGAAATGTAAGAAAGTTGCTTAAATTGATGAAAATTGAATAAAAATTGTTTCAACCCAGAACAAAATCATGAAAAAGTGTAAAAATTCCAACTTCCAAAATTAGAACAAATTATTGGTTTGTTATTTTCATATAACTTACTATTATTTAATTCAAATTGATGATGTTTTGTTTTACAATATTTATATTTGTCGTTAATATCGTTGGGTTTTTGATGGTAGATATTGATACATTTGGGGAACGTTTTTTTTATTTTGCGTCTCATCTGCATCTGCAACTCTTCCAACATCAACTTCCTCAAAAATTCTCCTCATGTTTATATTTCAGGACATTTCAATAATTCCATCATATCAAGGCCCGACAGCTGTCACTCTGCCAAAATGAAAATGCTACCTTCGAAGAAATTCACCCTTCAATCTTTGACACACACCCACACACTCTCTCACATGCACACATTTGCACAAAACTTTCATCTATATTCTTCCCGATTCTCCAAATATGCTGCACAAACATTAGGGGAGAGTGGGGAGACTTGATCCCCGGGGACACTTGATCCCAAGCCTGTATCTCGTCAGCATGTGGGTAAAACAATTAGATTTGTTCTAGAAAGTTGTGCGAAATTAACTAAAACTCATGGTAGAAAACAAAGAAAAAAATGAAAAAATGTTTAGATTCAGTTACACACATTTTTCTAAAACGAGCTGCAAAAAACTTCCAAGAGATCTTTTTTTCTTTGTATTGATATGTATAGAAAACACTCAAAAATTATTAAAAAAAATATTTTTTATACATGAATTGTTTGATAAACTTATCAACTCCAAAACCCTTACGCATTTGATGTTAAATTTATCGTCACACTATTTTTACAATCAATTGTTTAAAAAAGTGCGTTTAGGGAGACTTGATCCCTGCCTTTTTACAGTCACTGGAATCAGCCTCAACATTAATTAATTGAGCTGGGTTTTCATACATAGTTTCCTTTAGTATAGTTGTACATAACTTACTGCAGTTTGAACCATTTTTCAAAACTTTTGTAAAAAAAATGACCAGCTTTTGTAAACATGCTCAATTTTGGTCTAAAAAAGAAAATTTTAAGTTTTTAAATATTTAACATAATAAACTTGTTATATTTTGAACACAAACGTACAGGTTTTATGTGAAATTGCTGTAACTTATAGAAAATTAAAAGTTTGGATGAATAAGAAACATTTAGCTTAAGATTTCTTCAAAATGTTGAAAGGGGGATCAAGTTACCCCTAACATTTTTAAAATGCCGGTTAACAATATTTTTTTAAAACGCTTGGCATGATTCGAAGAGTTCATCTGATGAAATATCCTTATTAGCCAAACATAGATGAATGTTTAAGCTTTCAATTCATGCAAAAAGTTTATAGTTTTGTGAGAAATTGACAGAGTTATGTGCGATACAAAAAAAGGGGATCAAGTCTCCCCACTCTCCCCTAATCAAGGAGCGCTCACACTCAGCGCGCTCGACTCGAAATGGAAATCTATCTGAAGCAGGGGCAAAATATGAGAGGAATCTGGCTTTGGGATGAAATTTGATGAGCAGCAACAAAAAAAGGCCGAGAAATGGTCCAGAATTCGCTACGATAGCAGCTGGCGCAACGTGATAAGGAGTGACAACTGAAATATCCCGAATGCTTAATATTATGTCGAATTCTCCCACGTTGATACTTTTGCCCACGTGCCATCGTCGTCTCGGGCGGCAGACTCAGGGAATGAGACACGGAGATTAGCATCTTTATGGTGAACTTCCCCCGGCTTTCCCGGGGAAAATCCTACATTTATACACAGAGATGTGCTCTTGGGGCAAACATAGGGCAACTCGTCGCCCTTCAAGATGATTTAGGTATGCTAATTAGTTATTTAGGGCAACAAAGTGGGGATTTTGGACAGAGCTTTCCGGTAGGGGTACTTTTCGAGCACGAAAGGATTGCGAAACGGCCATTCAGATGAACAATGAGGCATAAGCTCGTGTGAGGACACGTGACAAATTTTGGTGGTATTTGTCATTATACGGGCTTGATTAGGAAGTTTTGTTGAAATAAACAAATTTTCTTGGAAATAAAGGTGATGTTTTATTCAGTGACTTTAGGGATGCATTTATTAAGAAATATTTAGATAAAAAGTAAACAAATTCAGTTTAAAAAAAACTAGACTGCTAATCCTTGCAAAAGGACGAATTTTCATGAACACCAAACGGACTCAATTGCCCTTGACATCAGCTATAGAGAGCACACCTTGACCTTGCTTTTATAGCTGAAGAACTAGTGATGTGGTCGCAATCCGTTTCAGTCTGTAAGCCTTCTTCCTCAATGTGAATTACAGGATCATTAAGGGAGTAGTGTGCAAAGGTAAGACTTCTTTCCATGTGGTAGTTACACAGAAATTCATCAAGACCGTAACCGGAAATAATTTTCCAGTCCGCTGGCAGGAACGAAAGACGGGTCGTTTAAATGCAAACGAGACAAGGTCGTCGAATGAAACTTGTGGCCATAATCACGATCCGGATCTTTTTATCTTTTTCGATTCAACTCTTGGAGATTGGTTTCAACTTATGAATTGTTGCGCGTTTAGTAATTCTACTTTAAAACAAAACTTTGATACATAATTTCCGATCATTGAGCGCAAATTTGAACCCAAATATTTTCTAAAAAGATTTGGTAAATTTTTTAAAAGTTTCAAAAGTTCAAATTTAAATTTTCAATGTCATTCAAATTAAATAAGTGTTTTATAAATAAATTTGTTCTATATATTTTAATATATGCCACAACTAGAAAAGCTAGACAAATTTCTTTGAAAATATCTACAAAAACGAGAAGCGACAACAAAACAAGAGTTTTTTTTTTAAATGTCCTATAAGCTCATTCATATTTAAAAAAAAAACAGTCAATGCAAAATTTTAGATAACTGTTGAATGTTTTATTTTATATAAAACATATTTTAATAATTCTTTTTAAGTTACTACCGTCAACTAGGGAAAATCAGAAATACAGGCTGAAAAGGTACAGGAGATTTCAGAGCAATACATCTGGAAATCGGTGTTCTAAATTTTTTTTCTGTTCCTGTTTTAACCAAAGTTAATCAAAACACGATGCAATTTTTTTTTCTTAAATAGCTGTCTTATTTTGTTATTTGCCCCAAAATCCGGAATTTGATGAAAAATAATTTAAGATGATAATTTTCAATTTTAATATCATAAATATAAATATGATAAATAGTCTTCAAAAATACGTAAAATTAAATAGAAAATGTTTATTGCGCCAGGTATTTTGCGGATCTATGACTAAATTATAATCAATTTTCCCTTATTAGTCAAATTAAAGCTGATATATTCGAACATAAATTTTAATGCTTTAAAGTGCGTATCGATTACTATGTATTTTACGGTTCATCTATTTCTACAACAAAATTTGAATTTTCAGACCAAAATTTGATTTTTTTTTTCAATTTCGGGAATTCCCGGGACAAATTATGAAAATTCCCGGGATTCGGGAATTCCCGGTTTTGGAAAAATCCCGGGAACACCCGGGATGGACGCACTAGTTCTGTCCTTTTTCTGTGTATTCTAGAAGTCCTTCCTAAATCATAGTTAATCGGAAGGCATGGCATCGTGGAAATAAATCCACAATATGTAAAATGATCAAAATGATTCAACCTTATGCTGAATAATAAGTCCATTCTATATTATCATTGATCGAAAGAGTCTGCAAATTCAAGTACCGTAAACCGGGTTGACTTTGATAGGATTTCAATTT
This sequence comes from Culex quinquefasciatus, assembly GCF_015732765.1. Classification (NCBI taxonomy): domain Eukaryota; kingdom Metazoa; phylum Arthropoda; class Insecta; order Diptera; family Culicidae; genus Culex; species Culex quinquefasciatus. The sequence continues at coordinate 145,235,557 of NC_051862.1, read as the reverse complement.
ATTTTTGGAATATTTTCCAACTGGTAAGGTTCTTCTTAAGATTATTATTTAAATTAAAATGTACAGGGATAGGCCACACAAAGTCTTTGCACTGTTTTTGAAAAGAAAAAGTGTATTCAATAAAGTTTAGAAAATAGTTACGTTAATAAAATTTAGTTTAAATTCTGGGGTTGGAATTTTGCCGGAAATTTGTTAAATATAATAATGATCACATCGGGACTGGCAACACCAGCCAGCAACAGTCAACTGTTCGGAGCTCCTCAAACTTTTCGATTCTTTCGCCGTAATTAACAGTGTTTACCCGCGAGTTTGCTGCTCCAGCATGCCAAGGGCCGGCCGTGGCCGTGGCAGTTCGAGTGCGGCCTCGAAAAACCCGCGAAGTTCATCTACCGGCAGAGTGCAGAAAGGTAAACATACCAACGCCGCATCGACCGCCATCGCGCACGGGAGCGTGCCCGGTGACGTCACCGATCCTTCTTTTTTTACACGTGTCATACCGTCCACGTGAGTCCCCAGTACGGACGAGACAATCGACCCGGGCATCCGGAAGTACCTCCGACCAGCAGCAGCAGCAGCAGTCCACCAGCACTACGACAGCAACCACTTCCAACGTTCCCACCAGCAACGAATTTGAGATGCTGAGTGGAGAAGAAAACAACACCGCCAGTGACAGCAGCAGTGCTGGCGACGACGATGACGATGATGAACTTGCGCGCAAGCAAGGAAAGCAGAAAAAGTGTAACTCTCCGAAGGAACGACGACCACCTCCAATTTTTGTTTTGGATACGTTGGCGGACGATGTTGACGAGTTGCTTGAGGGACTCCAATATTGTCTCAAAATTAGCAAAACTTCTGTGCAAGTGATTACGCATAAAAAACAGAATTTCGACTTGGTAGTGAAGAAGTTGAAGTTGCGAAACTTCAAATTCTTCACATTTGACCCAGCAGAGAAGGTCCCAGTGAAGATCGTCCTTCAGGGATATCCGGACCGCCCGATCTCCGACCTGGAAGAACACCTGTCGGGCGTCAAGGTTAAACCTCGAGAGGTTAAGGTGCTCTCGAAATCGACAACGGTGACAGGTACGTACACATTGTACCTCCTGTACTTCGATCGTGGGTCGGTCAAAATCCAGGACCTACGGCAGATCAAAGCACTGGACGGCTTCTTCGTGACGTGGCGATTCTACACGAAGAATCCGACCGACGCAGCGCAATGCCACCGCTGTCAAAAATTCGGACACGGTTCAAGAAACTGTAATCTTCCGCCCCGGTGCGTTAAGTGCGGTGAGACCCACTTCACCGAAAGGTGCAATCTTCCGCGGAAAGACCAGCTGGGGAAAACGCCCAGCAGCACAAAGCGCGCGTCAAGTGCGCGAACTGTGGTGGAAACCACACGGCGAATTTCCGTGGCTGTGCCGCGCGGAAAAAGTACCTCGAGGAGCAGGACAAGAAGAAGAAAGCGCCAGCGTCCCGCCAACCTCCAAAGACTTCGAGCACGAACGCTGCAGCAGCTGGCGGTGGAGCGGTTCCATCGACCAACCCAGCGTTCCCTCCCGGTTGGGGAGGTTCGTACGCTAGAGTAGCCGCTTCTGGGAGCGGTACTTCACCGGGACAAGCAGACGTTACCGGAGATGATCTCTTCACGCTTCCCGAGTTTTTCGCTCTTGCTGGAGAGATGCTCACGCGCTTTCGTGCCTGCCGGAACAAGGCAGAACAATTCCAAGCTCTGAGTGAGCTTATGATGAAGTATATCTACAACGGATAAGCTGCCTTGTGCAGCGAAGTTTTTCGACGTCAAAAGACAAAACAAACTGTGATCTAGTTTTAAGCTTTTCTATCTCTATCCTTTTCCTTAGCAAATTTAGAAGGTTTTTTTAAAATATTGTTTCCTTCTGTTGGCAAATCCATTGTTAGAATATCCAATTACATCAAAATGAACTATAGTACAAATCATAGTTGAAAGGTACTCCAAAACTCTATTAGGTTATAAGAATTACGAAATTGTGAATTGATTATTTACTAATAAAAACTAATTGAATTGAAAAAATAATAATGATCATAAATTTATTGATTTATATTGCATTCAATACTTGATTTTATGCACAAATAATCACAATATTTCACAATTTATCTGAAATTTGTTCAACTGAAATTGGCTATAATTTTTGAGATTTTTTAAAATTATGTTTCAAAATCACCCATTATTTATTATTTACAAACTTATTTTACTTTTTCCTGGAGGAAAATTGTCCAAAGAATCCGAAAATGTATTCCGTTTTCCGATTCAAAATCATGTTCGTTGGTAAAAACATGACACTTTGAGAAGATTTTATTCATGCTATTAAACATTTTCTTAATTATAGTTAACTAACTTTTTACACTTTTCAACATTTTAAGAAAAGTTCTTTTTGAGGTACTTTGAGCCCTTATCTACCACGGTCAGTATGATTCCAAACGTATTCCGTACGTATTTAATTTGTACTCTTCATTTTGCGGAAAAATCTCAAACCTATCAAAGTCACCCCGTTTTAAGGTACCCTGGATGAACTTGGCCAATTAAATAGGGCTCCAACTGATCATTTTGATTCAGTGTTTAACTTCAGCTGATCTGCTAATAACGGAGTATTAACTCCTTTGGCAGTCAACCATGCTCAAGCTTATTTAAAAAATGTACTGAACCTGTCTTATTATTATCTGCAGAAAAATAACTACAGTCGATATCAATATCGCAGGTCATCGAGAAAGAGAAACATCAGTTAAAAAACTATGCAACATTAATGTCAAAGCCTTTCAAAGAGCTGTATTGAGTATTGATAAATGGAGGACATTTTGGAAGTAATACCATGCAAGGGACCATCGAGGAAGATATTTTTTTCGAGCTAAAGAGGGCATTGATGAAAGAAGAGCATCAAAGTACGTAGATTCAAGATACTGTAGAAAACCATTAATAGAATAAGATGTATCAAATAGAAAAGATCAACAACCATAGACTCATGTTCATGTAACTGACACGTTAATCTTATTTTAACCAAAAATCAATTTTACCTTCGCCCACGTATTGCAACATTTCAACTTCATTCAAAATTAACCGACTTCAAACTGTGTCTCCTGAAAACCGACCAACTCAAACGGTAAACTCCACTTAGCCTCCAACGGTGACTTCCCATAGTGCAGGGGTTCCTCCAAGGGTCTCTTTCTGGCAGTTGTCATCAAAGCGCGCTGCTCGCTGAGCCGACAGCACAAGCAAACGGAAAACAGTCTGAATAAATAATAAACCTTGTCGGCCTTGTGGTCAATTGAAACTGTCAGATATGCTGTCGCAGACATACGGGACATCTTCACACGCGAAGACATTTTCCGGTGAATATGTTATCAAGGGTTTTGATTTCAAAGTAAATTAGCAATTCTGAAAATGTTGTTAAATTAAATAAATTAGATGAATCAAAATTTTACAAATCTAGGCTTCTCAAACCACCAAAATTTACAATAAAATCACCTTCAAACTTTACGACAACAGACGCCCGGTGGGCAGTAAAAGAAACACGCCACGGGGATTGATTCCTATCAGCGTTCGTTTAGAAGCTCATAAATGATGAAGCCATTTTTGTTTCTGTGTTCCACCTTGAGTGGGAGGAACAAATAATACCACTGCTCTTGCTTTTATTTCGATTTTCGTATCGTCTGCCGTTGTTCACTTTTACGACCGACACGGAATTGGACACGTGCAAAGTTTTTCCGACAAGGATGGCGCTTTTCACGGCGAGGGGAGTGGGGTGTCATTTAACGACTGTGTTTGCTGAACATGTTATTTTAGCAAATTTTTCGCTTCAAATTTGAAGTTTTGGGGAAGATTTTAAAATATATTTTTATAAATCTTATATTCCTTGACAAAACTGAAGCATTTACTAATATCAACTTAAAAAAAGTCGAGTTGTTTAATTAATTATAGCGTCCATCTGAACAAATTTGTATGGGCGAGTGATGGCAACGATATGTCAATAGAAGTCATGAAACGCCCAAAAACAAGAAAAAATGGTAAATTATATTTATACCACTGTTTGACCTTATCTACAAAAGAACCTTCTTAAAAGAACTCAATTAAACATTAAAGCACCTACTGTTTAAACATTTACCTTCCTTGATCTCGAAGCACTTAAAACCTACGCTCTTACGCAACAAAATGGAAAGGCACACGAATCTTCCGCGACCTCCTCCAAAATCACGAGTTCTGCCGCGAGATGAGTACATTAGAAACAAAAAAAATGTGTAAGCAAAAAGAAAGTCCTTTTTATGCTTTCTTTATTTCCCAAACCGGACCACATCCGTCCAGCATCATCCCGGATCTGCACAAGAGATACGGAGAATGGGATGAGGTCCCAGCTGCGTCAGGATAGGACCATTCGGGAGAAAGCATTCAAATAAAGAGCAGGGACGAGCCCCAAACGGATGCCGAAAGTTTTTTATTGCAATTTTTTACGAGCTTTTTTTTCAAGGGCCACCGATTTTTTTTTGTTTGCAGGGTCTGTTAGGACTTGAAAAAATGAGGTTGTGCTCTGTTAGTAAATAATTAAGTCAAATAAATAAAAGACCTAAGTACTGCAAAATCCTTTAAAGGTATATGAGCAATGTATCACAATCAAAGCCCCAGAAACAAACTTCCCCAAAATCCATTGATCTAGCTTTGTGCAATAATGTTTCCAATGCTATAGCCCCATTTCGTGCCCTGATTTACACTCAAACCATTTCTTTCATCCCTTCACACGCACGCACTTATACAATTGGGATCAAAGTTTATTGCTCAAAGCTGCGCTACAAAATCGGCTTTAGACACACACACAAATCCACAAATACACCCTCCGAAGAATTTGGCTACACAATAAAAGCGCCAGGATGAAATGTGAGCCTGTGTGTCTGCGTTGTCCTCCTAATCCTCTCTACCCTTCAGCGGGGAGTGCACCCCCCCTTGACCATCTTTTTCATCACCCATTTTCTTGTCCAAATATTGTTCTAGCTCACGTGCACGTGCACAGTGTAGCCCGGGATCACCACCCGACGAACCAACACGCGGCAGTCTGTGTTGATGTTGCTGATGTTGTTTGTCGGCGTGTTATTTCGTCTTGTAGTCTACAGCTGGTTACTGCTGTAAGTTGGTGTGATATTGGACGGTTTTAATCAGCCTGATGGCAAGATTGTCAAATTGTATGTATGGGCCGCGATACTCACATTGGTTGGACCGTGGACCCCGCTATTTGGTCGCTTTACCCCTCTGACGCTAAATATAGGGTAAAGAACCAGCAAATGTGCAATTGAAAATAAGTTTTTTTTTGTGAAAAAATATTTCAAATTGTGTTTTTGATGAATAATTTTGAATATGTTTTGTCGAAAAATAAATAACTAGAAAAAATAAAATATTATCCAGCATTTTGAGGACGAAATCAATGGTTCACATTTTTTAATGTAAACTTTATTAACATATTTTAGTGTTAAATGAGGTTAAATGTCAATATTCCAAGAAGATAATGTACAGCTTGTGACGATAAACTACCTTTCCTTTACTTAGAAATCGTATCCAGAAGAAAAACGATCACCAGCTATGTTGGTCCGCACCGGGTTCTGAACTCCAATTTGCGAGGCGGAAGCCTTACCGCATGGCTCGGTCTTAACAAAAAAAAATAACTAGACAATAAATAACAATTTCAAATAACAAACCTAAATATTAAATAAAATTATTTTCAAATTTACTTATAAATGGCCTGTATACCCTATTTTGTGCAACCAGTTTGTGGAGCATTCACCCTATATGGACTGTCAAAAGTGAGGTTCACTTTTTGACAAGCTTGCCACCAGTCTGGTTTTAATGCTTTTTTGAAGAACGTATCTAGAGTTTTTTCAATGGTCCTATAGGCTACTGTGTTCTATGTGTTAATAGGACCTTTTAAAAAAACTCTAGATATTCTGAATGAATTTAAAATTTGACCTTCTAAACGATGCAGAAGCAAAAAACCAATCATGTTTGAACTTCATCGAATGCTTCAGCGATATCGGCCTTCCATTTTTTTTTAAATTTTGTAATCCTGATTAAACTTTTTAGGTACCTACCGTATGTCCAAAGAAGTTATTTTGCATTATCAGTTAGTCCATATCATGTTCCATTCAAGTTTGGCAGCTGTGCATGAAAAAAATATTTGAAAATTAAAAAAAAAACTGTACATTTTGAACAAATTTTTGATCGATTCAGTGACTTCCGTAAAGTTGTAGGTATGCATGAGGACTAAACCGGAAAAATGATGCAAGGCAATTTGTTTGTTGTTGTTTTTTTTTTGAATAATTTTTTGTAACTTAAAAATTGATTTCTAGAAGGTCTAGATTTTATGGGCAAAATGTTTAAAAAGTAATTTAAAGCACTTTCCGATTGAAAATTCAATTTTGCTTTAACAATGATTTTTAATAATTTTGTTCGCCAGATATTTGTGTCGATATTTTCCCAAAAAAACACACTATTTAAAAAAAAAACCCACATCAAATTAATAAGATTTATCCTTACCACGCATTATGACTCATAAAATGTCATGTTAGTCCTATAAAAGATATTAAAAAAACGAAAATTTCAAAATAAACATATTTTGGGAATTAAATTTTTGGACATAAAAAAATAAAAGAAAATTTGAATTTCTTCACGTCTATCATTTTTTTCTGAAAAGTTCTTATTAAATCCTACAACACGGGGTCTTTTTGGGGGATAGAAAGAGCAAAAAAAACTATCAATTACATATTAAAGATTGGAACATCCACTTACATTTGCAGGGGGAACGAAAATCTTTGATCGGGAAAGAGTAGAGTTATCGTCTTTTGAAGTTTTCGATTTTTTTTTTCTATGGGAAGAAATTTTGCCAATTTCTATTTTGTGTTGTTATAAGTCCACATGGACATGATTTATGATTCAGATCATATTATTTCTTATGAGAAATGATCCAGGGAACATTTTTCCTAAAGCACGCAAAGTGATTGGAAATAAGGGAAAAAAGTTATGAAGGTTTTTTGGAAATTTGGGTGATTTTCTGTTAAAATTTCGCACCCTCTTTCCCAAAAACCACGTTTTGATATTGAAATCATAGTTTTGGTGAATTCTTTTTTGAGCAATGTTTGTGAGCCAATTGAGTATAAAAATCACAGCAGAAAAGTATATTTGGTTGGGTTTATGCTAAACTGAAAGACAATTTTATTAGTTTTGGATTTCAACATAATCAACATATTTTTGTGTGTTTTGGTTATAAATGTACCGTTTTCATTATATTTTCATTTTTTTGTGATTGCATGGTTCGCGTGATATTTTTTTATCTAATTAAGATCTGCTGTTTAAATACAATCACAGGGTTTCTATTTCTATGTCTTTTGCTTATTTTTTCAATTGGGCTATATTATTTGTATTAAAAATACAAAATTGAAGTTGCAGTTATTAGTAATAACACAAATTTTGTGTACAAATCAGTAAAAATTTTGAATATATATTAAATCACTAAGTTTATCTCAAATTTTTGAAGTTTAAATTTCAAAAATCTGGCAGACAAATTTAAAAGAATAAAAATACAATAATTCCATTGTTTTGATAAACAAAATAACAATATTATCAACTCACCTCAAAATTTGTTCGAGATATCCTGTAAACATTGATAATACTGATAAATATGTAAAAATATCATGAAAACGTACATTTAATACCCAAAACACACAAAAATTATTGATTCAGTTAAAAACCAAAATTAATAAAAGTTATTTACAGTTGAGCATAAATCCAACCAATCATACTTTTCTGATGTGATTTGTTTACCCAATTGACCCAGATACATTTCTCACAAAAGAATTCATCAATACAATGATTTCAATATCAAAAACATTACTGATTTTGGGAAAGAGGGTGCGAAATTTTAACAGAAAATCACCCAAATTTCCATAAAACCTTCATAACTTTTTTCCCTTATTTCCAATCACTTTGCGTGCTTCAGGGAAAATGTTCCCTGCATTATTTCTCATAAGAAACAATATGATCTAAACCATAAATCATGTCCATGTGGACTTATAACAACACAAAATTGAAACTTCAAAAGATGATAACTTTAATTTTTCCCTGCCAAAGATTTTCGTTCACTCCGCAAATGAAAGTGGATGTGCCAAACTTTAATATGTTTTTGATAGTGACAACTTTGACGAAGACACCAAATCGAATAGGAAATCCCTTTTCATGATACAGAATTTCATTCATTTACATACCTATTTTGAATGACCTCCCCTCAAAATTGTATGGAACTGGTAGGTATGGAAAACTTAATGATGCAAAATAGCTGGTTTCGACATATGGAATGGATGGACAAAGTTTCATCCAAATAAAAAAGTTGAAATTTGAAAATCGCAAAAATAAAATGAAATCGTAGTCTACTCAGCTGTAAGAAAAAAACATTTTTTTAGCTTATAAAAGCTTACCCTGAAGGGTGCCCGCAAAAAAGAATCCCTGCTCCACAAGCGAAAAAAGGCGTTTTAAATTACTTTAAGCATCTATGAAAATTTTGAGCGAAATTGGTTAAGATTAACCCAAGTGTACCCATGCCTGAAATTGGTGATATGTTTAAATCGCTAATTACATTTCAGGATCAGCGCATTAAATTTCTAATGAGAATCTAATTTTTAGGAATATTTGGATGGAAGTCGTGCATCGTGCAAACCATAAAGTAAGAAAATTAGATTTTTAATACATTTTTTCGATTCCCATACAAACTTCACCCCAGGTAAATATTGGCCGATTTTGCTCATGTTTGGCCCAGAGTCCTATAATAGCTCAAGCCCAGATTCTAGCTGAGTTCTCACATCATTCTAGTAGAAATGTTCTGGCAGAAGCAGCTCTGCTAGAATATTTCGTGACTGGGGGGAACGAGGTTTTGAAAAAGTTTGTTTTGGCTAACTTTAATGCGTTTTGACTTAGATCTCTTTACGTGAAATTCACTCAATCTCACGGTACCAGCTGTACTATAGTGCTTCATTGTGCAAACAATCAACTACCAGCCAGCCAGGTCAAAGTTTACCAGCGAGCTTTCGGCCATGTAGGTAACAGTTAACAGAACATAAGTACACCTCATCCACTCTCTCTCTCTCTTTCGTCCCTTTTCCGGGGTCGTTGACGTTGACCTAGCCCCCGCCGGGGGTTCAACAGTGGATGATGGAGACCCAGAAATCTAGGTTATCCTGGGAGCCAACATAAAAACCGTCAGATCCAAATCGCCACCGGCCACCACCCTCGTCGTCGTCATCGTTACCGGGAGTCAATAAACTATGCTACACAATATGCTGGACGACCTTAGGACACCAGCTGCTGCTGGCAGGGCTACCAGATAGACCAGGGTTAATACCTGGGGTCCGTTCCGGTGTGGTGTCACAGTTGCAGTAAAGTGTAATATGAATTCTATGAGAATTTAGGAGTTCAAAAATTAAATTTAAAGTATACTGCGAAGAGAGTTTCAATGTTTACAAATATGTTTTTGCCAATTTTTTTTCCTAAATTACCAAATAAATCAAAAATGATAAGAAAATCATAAGTCAAAAACCTTAATTTTCTAGAGAAACTTTAAATGGAGCAATCTTGGACACCCAGAGTCAGAGAACCTTATCCAACGCGGGTCTGTTTACTTACGGGACAGTATTTCAATCGTGGAACGTTGGGAACTTTATACCTTATCTTATTGTCAATATAGGGCAGTGGAGGTGGAAGTGTTGGATAGCTTTCTCAGTAAAAGTGCTAAAATAAACTGACGGCGGCTGCTGTAAACATGTTGTTTTATTTCCAATCTCCTTTGGCAATCGCAAACGTTGTGCAGGTGTACTTTTAAGGTCACTAACAGAGAGGGATAGCAGTAGCAATCGTGACGAACGAAAAGGTTTTTGCGATATTGATTCCGAAGGTTTAGACTCAAGTGTGTTCTACGCGAAATTTTATATTGTTATTCGGCAACTAAATTAATGATACATCAAAATTTAGTGCTTTCACTTTTCAATTACTCAACCGTGATGCAGTGTAAAGATATGGGTAAGTTTTCGCAAGGACCATTACACATCCTTTTGGAGTACACTAGTAGTAGCTAGTGCCATCACCGGTGTCCGAGGACTTGAAAGGGACCCTTTTCCGTGCTGCAGGCTGCCTGATAACACGGACAAAGAGGCAAATGTCGCCGTCGTCGTGTCGTGTTCCACAGACAATCCGGGGGCCCTGAATATCACATTCACACGGTACATTTCCTTCCGGAGCCGGTCGGTCGCCGACTGGGGAATCGTCACGTTTCCTGGTGTGACTTTTGATTGTCGTCGCCGTTTCTTGCTCGTCCGTAAAGGATTGTCCCCAAAGTGGATACGGGGCTGAGAGTTTTTAAATAAATGTAAGGGGGAGGTTAGTTGTGATCAGGGTGAAGGTTTATATGAAAAATTTACAAAGATGGATTACAATTTGATTCTTTTTTTGTAATTCAGAACAAGAATGTCAATGCTTTTTCAATTTTACATTAACTGTATTTTTTTGTGGTTTTTTTTATCACTTGATTTTAATAATAGTTATTAGTGCCGCAACTCTTTCCTTTTTCGCAATTGGTTTTATTTTTTTTATTTGGGTGAAACTTTGTCTTATGATTCCGTAGGTCCAAATAATTACATTTTACATAATTGGTTTCCCTATACCAATTAGCTATCCATTGAAAGTGCTATGCAAATTTTCAGAAATCTGATTTTTAAGAAAAATTAGGTTACGATTTGGACCTTTCTAATCTAATCTAATCTAATCTAATCCAACCCTAGCGCAGCCCGTCTTTCGAGGGCATCCTGGAAAATGCCTAAGGTTGATTAAAGCCTAGCATCATTATTAACAATTGCAGTGTCCCATGCAAAAAATTGCTTTGAAACATCACAAACGTTAGAGCGGCCAGGCCAACTGCGTAAAGTTTACCGCAAAGATGATTCGTTGAAGTGGGTTGAGTTTGAGCACGAATGTTCAAACAACAACACAATTCTGAATCGACAGGGGAGGAAGAAACGTGGGGATCCCCCGCTCACGTTCCTGTTTGTTTGGGCAATTAATCGTTGGGAGCACCATGCTAAGAAGTTTTGGGACCCTCGGGGATGGGACATTGTATTTCCACAAATGCCCTGGACACCATTTGCCGTGGTTATAGCGCCACAACTCGCTACGTAAGTTACAATTTGGACCTTTCGAAACAAAATTGACTTTTAAATTTTGATAAAATGGACTTCTTCCATTTTCTTTATTTTTAGAATCTTTTAGTGGACAGAAGGTGCCATCTTATGAGCTATAGGGTAAAATTTTGTCAAACTAAAAAAATAAATAAGGTATTGAAAAGCAACTCAAACATTGTTGGGATGTTTATTTGAATTAGGAATCAAAAATTATTTTTTGAATTTTTTATAAAAGGCACCGTTCTCGAAATAAAACCATTTTTTTTTCAAAGGGTGTAGAACCTTGTCAATCTCGGCAATAATAAATTTAAAAAATGAGAAAGTTTCTCTACAATTTTCGTTTTTGGAAATTGTAGATCCAACCATGGGTTTCTGAGATATAATGATTTTTTCTAGGTGTTACCCAATTGGACACATATGTTCAGGTTATTGATATAATATAAACCATTACATTTTGATGGTTTCTAGTTAAAATGGTGTAAAATGTTGATGCGTTCATCCAGAGAATTTCCGGAACTGCATTCCCGGTATTTTTATTCGTAAACATAGAATTGCCAAATTTGTTTTTTTTTTGTTTTTTTTTTTTATCCTGGTTTCCTTGAAATTGAAAATGAAAATGTTGGTCACATTTGGTTGCGAAAACAGATACACAGGCCAGATGGACCAACTATGGTCTTAGCCTAACTTTTGACAACAACAAAAACTGATTTTATTTATTTTTTTAATTTCGTAATGTACTTTATTTAAAAAAGTGATCAGTTTTAAGGTGTCATGTGATTTTGCTTTTATTTTGATAACTTTTGACAAAAGTTGAATAAATCCTTCTTAAAAGAAAGAAATACTCTTCAGGAATAGAATCAAATCAAACCATCCACATTAACGACCCTCGGGTCTTTTGTGGTCTCTATTGCAAGTTTCTGCTCGAACCTAGGAGTCCGAAGGCTTGAATGGGGAGAGCACCCAAACCTCTTTTACTCCAAGGAACCTTCCACCCCAGTGTTCGAACTGACGACCTTTGGATTGCGAGTCCAACCGCCGCCAGCGATTCCACCGGAGTAGGCTTTGTTTGGTGTGTTGTTTGTACTTATGGCATGGAGACTACTCCTACACCTGGAATGACTTAACGGCCTAACAACCAAGGCCGGGACCGACATTTTACTTCCTCATCCGATGGAAGGAATAGCTTCAGCACAAAGCCACCACCCCTGGCTACGGGCCTGCTGCTGACAAAAGTTGTAGTTTTCTTATAAAATTAAATTAAAGAAGGGAAAACTCCCTGAACTTGTAATTACTGCTGACACAAGTTAAATTTACCCTCAGCAGTTTTTCCTTATTAATTCAATAAGTGTCAGCAGTTATCACAAGTCAGTAAAGTGATTCTCATATTGAGATAATGTAGAAAATTTAATATCAAATTTAATGTTATGCCTAACTGTGTTATACTAAATGGCATTATGCCACAACATGTTTTTCAAGGTCCTAAATATTTCTGTTTTATGATTTTTCCTCAAGCACCGGCCTCAATATTTCCGGTTCCGGTGTATTTTTTATTACTTTTTTAACGAGATGTTAATTTTTTGTAGTTATTTCATTTTTTTTTTTGAATAAAATACAATGACTTAATTAAGTTGGATCAAACTGGATTAAAAATTTTAATTTCTTTTAAGATATCTAAAAACAACTGACCTTCTTTAGATTGAAGTTCAGATTATCATGAAATTATAATATTGAGCAAATTCTATGGTTTTAAGCTTATAAACATTACAAAATTTGTAATGATTAAATGTATGCAAACGATGTCCGTATCCATCATCCGACTTGTCGTTGGTTAGGTAATCGAAAACCCTTTGCAAGGAGTCCACAACATTGATAATCTGGCAACCCTGTCTCGAGTTATGACCACTTAAGTTATATCTGTGTACTTATTTTTCTGGATTTAAAAAAATAGATGAAATATGTCTCCAAACCACTCATATTACCCATTGTTGGTAAAAAGTGAGGAAGGCATCAACCACATAGGTGGATTAAGTTAGTTTTTCCCTTAGTCCAATCACATTGCGTGTTCCAGAAAAAATGTTCCCTGCTTCATTTTCCATAAGAAATGAAATGATTTGAACCACATATCATGTCCATGTGGACTTATAACTATACTAAATTGAAAAAGACAAAATTTCGTCCCATAGCAAATAAGTTCAAAAACTTCAAATTAGGATAATTTTAATTTTTCCCCACCAAAGATTTTTGTTTACCCCGCAAATTAACGGGGATGTTCCAAACTTTCATATGTATATGATAGTTTTCTTGCTATTTCACAAAAAATACTACCCCCCAAAAAAGACTCTCACAAAAATATTCCTAGATCTCGGAAATTCTCGGGATTCTTAGAATATTTTCTCGTTTCCCGGGAAATCCAGGACCCCGAAAAATTGGACGCCATACACCAAGCCATAAACTGTTTTAAATTTAGAAAAAAAATCTTAGATCAAATCAAAATTGTGTGTATTTCGATCCGGGCGGTTTCGGGATGTTTGACAGTTGCGTTGGAGAATTTGAACGGCGTGCGTCGCGGTCCTCGCGCAGGATTTTCGTTGCCGTTTCCGTCTTTGTTGTCCCCCCGATTGTGTGTGTATTTCGATCCGGGCGGTTTCGGGATGTTTGACAGTTGCGTTGGAGAATTTGAACGGTGCGCGTCGCGGTCATCACGCAGGATTTTCGTTGCCGTTTCCGTCTTTGTTGTCCCCCCGATTGTGTGTGTATTTCGATCCGGGCGGTTTCGGGATGTTTGACAGTTGCGTTGGAGAATTTGAACGGTGTGCGTCGCGGTCCTCGCGCAGGATTTTCGTTGCCGTTTCCGTCTTTGTTGTTCCCCCGATTGTGTGTGTATTTCGATCCGGGCGGTATCGGGATGTTTGACAGTTGAGTTGGAGAATTTGAACGGTGTGCGTCGCGGTCCTCGCGCAGGATTTTCGTTGCCGTTTCCGTCTTTGTTGTCCCCCCGATTGTGCGTGTATTTCGATCCGGGCGGTTTCGCGTTTTCGCATTTTAGTTGGTTTTATCTTTCCACAGCCGGCTGTCAAAGATTAAATCATTTATGCTAAACTCAACACCAAATAACCGGGAATAGTCTCATCCGCATACTCCGACTGTTTGCCACACCATTAAACAAAATTTATTGATTAGGGACCATCCATAAACCACGTGGACACTTTAGAGGGGGTATGGCGATTGTCCACGATCCTTACAAAAAGTTTTTTTTTGTATGGACAATTGTCCACGAAGGGGGGGGGGGGTAAAAGATTCCCAAAAAAGTGTCCACGTGGTTTATGGATGGTCCCTTATTGGGTCGCATCATCATCCTCTATGTTGAATCCTGGCCATTACCCTTACCCACTAACAAAATCCCAAGTAGAAGTAGTTTTCCGGCACACGCGGGGGTGTGGATATCGTATAGAACCCACCCTTGGTAGCAGCCTGTGCTAACTAACATTCCCGTCCCATTCCCTCGAGATCTACAAACTGACATGGCGGGCGCCGTTGGTGGCCAACGACTGTTTCCTATTCGCACCGGCTCTAGTTTTGATGATCGTGATGTTTTATCTTTTCAGCGCATTCATGCATGCTGTTGATAAGGGAAACATCATTTGATCGTTGAAGCGTGTGACCGGTTGTGCTGATGGGATATTATGGTCCTGTTCAGCAACGGAGAAGGACAACCATGGGTGGTCTCTCATGCTCATGCTCAATACTTTCTTAAAATTAGTATTTTGGCAGAAAACTAAACATTCGTCATACCTAATCCGATTTTTTGACTTTATATGCGGCCAGGCCTGATTTTTGTACGGTTTTTATTTTCGTATTATTTTGAGTTGTACGAAATTTAATGATGACAATGGCAACTTTCTGAAATGTAAATGATTTTTTAGAGACTTTTGATAATCTGAAAATTTAATTTAACTCTCAGTTTATAGTTGATTTTTAAGGTTCTATTGAATCTTTTTCAAAACATATTTAATTTATACAATAAAAACGATTGGCAAGATCAAAAGCTTGTGAAAATCGAATTGACAAATATTGTTGTGAAAACACTTAGAGCGTTATTAATCGTAAAAGACAACTTGAAATAAAATATAAATAAATAAAAAAAGTCAAGCCACCACCCTGCATCATGTCCCACTGTTGCCAACCTGGTAGCAATCATGGTGACAACCGGGCGCAACACTGGAATTTTAATGAATTGTCAGTGCGCGCTCGAGTAGTGCTGACAAATGATAAGACCGGGTACTTGAGGGCTAGTCTGTGTGTGGGTGGCAATGGGTCAACAATGAAAACTTTGTGGGGTTATACATCAGGGTGAAGGGGGTGGAACAAAACTGTTGTTCTGCTCACGTTATACTCTTCTAAGGCCAACTCCTCTGTTGACGCAAGGCAAAAAACATGACGCGGGATTCAGCGAGGTGGGCATCAACGCTGTATGGTTTGTGTCCGCATGAGCTCGGCGATATTGTATTCCAGCGGAACTTGTTACACGACGGGAGAAACCCAACCTAGAACTTGCCGAGACAGGACAGGTGAGCACTACATGGTTGCTGGCAGATGCTGGCAGTACAAGCGAGTGAAGTTACGTGTTTATTTTCGGTACTTGTTGACCTAGATAGTAGGATGATAGTTTAATCTAGAGCGCGGCAATAACAGCACAACATGGTTTCCATGTTCAGGTTGAACATTTAGTTTTAGGTTATATTGTTCAAGTCTAAGGGAACCATCTTTTCGATGTTTTGGCAATATTGTCATGACATTTTTAATGAGTCGAAACTTGCGCACTCAACCCCTACGCCGTGGCCCAGGTTTGGCCCACAGTCGACCACTGCGCCCGGGTTGTGCATAGTTTCTTTCAATTATAAATTCACTCATTAAATCTTTCGCCCAGTTGAGCTTCAAGCAATTTGTTCCGCTCGACAAAACTTTGCACTCCCATTCACACTCCCGGAAGGGTTGGAAAAAACACAACAACTTTGTTGGCAGGTTAGTACAGAAAAATAAAAGTGGGCCAAGTACTTGAAGAATTGAAAAAATGGTTTTTTTTAAAATAATAAAAAACTAAAATTGTCTCACTTTGGAGAGAAATTTCAAGCAAGGATTTAATAAAATAGGACTATCCTGAGAGTATAGTAGGTGATATTTCTGTGTTTTTTCATCTTTCAACCCTATGCCTAGAGTGTACGGGAGGAAAAGTTGGTGGTTTAGCATATTTCTGAAGTCCTCTACCGCAGAGTCATCGTCGAGATGGAACCGGCAAGGAAACAGGATTTTTTTCCTCCAACTCAAAGCTCAAAAGTATCACCACCCACACTCTTCACGTGGGCAAACGAAACTCAACTCACAGTTTAACACTGATGCGATCGTCGTGGAAAACTCAGTTCCATTTCTGGTCCGTGGGCCATGCAAAAGTGGATTGAAGTGGACACTCGAGCAGGGAAAACGGGAAAAGATACGAACTTTTTTCTCCTCCCCCCACTCTGCAACCCAAAAAGGCGAATTATTCAACAAACTTTCACCCACTCTTGGTGGCAGTCCCGAGCAGGGGTAAATAACACGGGAATACCAAATTTTGGTATTACTTGGGCAAATAACAGCGACCAAAATGTGCTCTTGGTTGCCCAGTAATAGATGGTAAAATACCATGAAATCATACCAAAATCTTGTATGTGTAAGGGCACAACAATACCAAACCATGTTATTCCAAGGGTAAAATAATACCTCAAAATAAAACCATTTCAATACCAACTTGAGGTCTTCTGGATTTTGAACATTGCTTGAATACCAAAACTTGGTATTGCCATGGTTTTATTTTTAGGTATTCCCGCGCCCTTGGAAAATCATATTTTGGTATTTCTGTGGTCTTTCACATACATGATTTTGGTATGATTTCATGGTATTTTACCATCTATTACTGGGCAACCAAGAGCACATTATGGTCGCTGGTATTTGAACAAGTAATACCAAAATTTGGTATTTTCATACCATTTTTAGTGCAGCAGTTGCAGTTAGTGAAAAAACGGAAATTATTCATATGCAACAGCCAAATCTACTCACCTGATGATTCCATGTTGCTATTAGTGATATTCTTCACCACACCGAATGCATTTGTCATTGATGAACGGCCTGTGCTTAAAGTTCTTGAAGCTTCTGAAAAATAACAAGATTGAAAAATAAGTATTATTAAAATGAAACTGAATTGAAATTCACCAAAATTCATTAATCTGTCGATTGACTCGTTTTTCAAAGTATTTGGTTATCCCGACTTAGAGATATTTCAACGTTTTTGAAAAAAATATTAGTGGGTATATCACAGTAATTTTTAAAATCATCTTTAACATTTTTGGGTTTCAAGTCATTTTAGCGCAAAATTAATTAACTCGTAAATTTTTTCAACAAATTTTCCATAGTTTCAGAGAAAATTGATGAAACCTTTCAATATTCAAATAATACCAAAATGTGCCATCCTGACTTAGAAAATTTTCCACAATTTCAAGTCATTTCTGTAGGGGGTATATCAAAAATGTTTAAAATCAAGTTTGAAATTTCCGGTTTTGAATGAAAGCATTCGCTTTGAGACATCATTTTAGCGCAAAATTAATTATTTTGTCAAAATTGGTCAAAATTTTCCCATGGTTTCAGAAGAATTTGATAAAACACTTAAATACCAAAATAATACCAAAATGTGCCATCCTGACTTAGAAAATTTTCCACAATTTCAAGTCATTTCTATAGGGGGTATATCAAAAATGTTTAAAATCAAGTTTGAAATTTCCGATTTTGAATGAAAGCATTCGCTTTGAGACATGATTTTGGCGCAAAATTAATTATTTTGTCAAAATTGGTCATAATTTTCCCATAGTTTCAGAGGAATTTGATAAAACACTTAAATACCAAAATAATACCAAAATGTGCCATCCTGACTTAGAAAATTTTCCACAATTTCAGGTCATTTCTGTAGGGGTATATCAAAAATGTTTAAAATAAAGTTTGAAATTTCCGGTTTTGAATGAAAGCATTCGCTTTGAGACATGATTTTGGCGCAAAATTAATTATTTTGTCAAAATTGGTCAAAATTTTCCCATAGTTTCAGAGGAATTTGATAAAATACTGTAATACCAAAAGAATACCAAAATGTGGTGTTCGATTATTGACAAATTCTGCAATTTTGCAATATCAAAACAATACCTTAAATTGGTATGATACCACATTTTGCTCTTGCATAATCCTTAAGACAAATTTTAAAGGGTCCAGGAATACCAAAATTTGGTATTGATACCAGAGAAAGGTATTATTACGCATTTCCCTTGTTATTTACCCATGCTCGGGGTGGGGAGGAGATGACTCGTTTTGCTACAGTTTGTATTGGAATGCTATTTCTGTACAGACACACTCTGTGAAATAGCAATCTGTCGTAAAGTTCTGCTAAGAGAAAAACTGTCAGTGAAAAGTTGTTGCTCATTTGATCGCATTTTAAGTAGTTCAAGGAATTCATTTCTATTTCAATCACAACCAGACATCGGAGGAACAAAAAGGCCAGATGTTTCAAACGCAGAAACTTCAACTGACTGAAATGATTTAGCATTTATTCATTCCCCTTAAAAGAATTCTGAGCTTTCAATTATTTTCATTTATGAACATTTTATTACTTTAATTCATGGTATCAGCAAAATCAATTCATCTCCAACAAGGAATCAACCTTTCCTAGGCAATTAATAAGATCAAATCGTTTTACTGCTTCCCAAAGTCGTTAAATCTCGCACCTAGCCTGACTTTGGGTCGGAGCCATACCTGCCAGCAGCCCAAGTTAAATTGATTGCATATCTAGCCCGAAACAATCACACAACAACTCCTCGCTTCAACAACTTATCCTGAAATACAATCAATAATTTGGAAACAACTTTCTCAACACGCGCGTGGCAAACCCCCGTCGGCAGGTAGAGGACGTCGTTACATTCACCCCAACTCAAAAAACAATCGAACAATTTAGTGGGAAGGCAAATTTTGCAAGTTCAAACTCGAGGACCTTTCACCGCCCGGAACACACGGAACCGATCCTTATGGGGCACAACGTTTTCAACGCAAATTGGCCGATACCTAAACTTTCGTTTTGCGCTGCGGACCAACTTTTAACCACCCCCCCCCCCCCCTGCTCCCTGCAGGTGGAAAAGGTGAAACTTTTTCCCGTGGACAAAACTTTTTCGGTTTTATTTTTCGTACTCTTGCCAAACCATCATATTCCAGCCCCAACTGACTTTTGGTTGAAGTGGTTTTGTGTCGAACTTTTGTGTGCTCCACAGAATGTCGACGACGCCGCAAGTTTTGTCGTGTACCATTAGCGGAAACCCCGATTTTTGCCGGGTGGGTTCGGGTGGTGGAGGAAAAAAAGTAAGCTAATTTTTTGTGTAGCGAACGCCGCGCCCCCACCCTGGAATAAGTTGCCACAGTTTGGTGGATGTTCATTATTCATGTTTTGCTTGACCTTGATTTGGATGGTGCTCGATTTGAAATCGGGACAAAGTTTGAAAATTATCGCAATATTAAACTATGAAATTTGCAACCCATCAACATTATTTTTCACTGTGTACTTCAAAGTACAAATCAATATTGAAACCGGTATGGCAAGAAATGTATTTTCAAAACATGTTCTGGGTTAATTCAAAACAAATTTGAATTATTGAACTATCAGAACAGTAGTAACGTAGATAATGTGTTAACGCTGAAATGTTTTTCATTTCATCAAATCTTTTTTTTTTTTTTTGATAATATTGATTGGAAATCAACTGTAGTGGGTGAATAAAACATTTTAAAACACTTTTTTCTATTTTTCCTCCCCTCGACCGTGGGCAGAGTGGAGGGACAAAAACTATTTTTAAATATTTTGCCATCGGACTAACTGTTGGAAAATATTTTCGCAACGATTTATCAAAATAAAAAAATCTAAATAAAATAACGCTGACGCATAAACTCTTCAAATTTCATGTCATAATTTTCAAAAAAAAATAATCAAAATTTCTATGGAAATACAAGCACGTTCAACTTTATATTATTTTTTTAATTCCTAAAACAAAAAAATCAATAAATCTGATAGAAAACTGTCATTTTCTGTTTTCTTTTATTTTAAAATACCGAAAATGTTAAAAAATAACAGAAATTTCAAAAACAAAAACTAGAACTGGGTAATTTTCCGCCAACTCACACAGCAGTTGCCCCGACCCCTCTTCGATTTGCGTGAAACTTTGTCCTAAGGGGTAACTTTTGTCCCTGATCATGAATCCGAAGTCCGTTTTTTGATACCTCGTGATGGAGGGGCGGTTCGACCCCTTCCATTTTTGAACATGCGAAAAAAGAGGTGTTTTCAATAATTTGCAGCCTGAAACGGTGATGAGATAGAAATTTGATGTCAAAGGGACTTTTATGTAAAATTAGACGCCCGATTTGATGGCGTACTCAGAATTTCAAAAAAACGTATTTGTTCCGGATCGAGCCCTTCAAAATTAGTGGACTGTATTTGGGGGGTTTCACTGCTCGTCCAGAGCACACTTGGGGAGGTCAATGGCCTCAGTTCTTCAAGTCACGGATCGAAAAAGAACACGGCTTGTTACGCGCACAGAACGTTTATTCGCGAAAATCGGGCGGAGTACAAATCACGCGGGGGTTCAGGTGAACCGAGCCAGTTGGGTGTTGGCTGAAGACTTAACATTTATTTCCAAAGATAAACAAACTGAACCCGTCGGGCACTCTCGTACGGTCTCTCTCACTCTCTCACACATTCTCTAATCACTCACTCTCTCATCTCGAAACTAATCTAATAGATAGGGTAAAGGGCGCAACTATCGATCTCAAACATGCCGCCCGCCTTGAAACCTGTGGTTTCAACAAATTGAAAAATAACGCTACCTACTTTCTTACACTAATACTAACATCAAATTGATCACTCTTAGGGCTAACTTCACTTCAATAATTCAATACGATCAATTGATCTTCTGCTGGTGTAAACAAACTTCTGCTGCTATCATGGGGTGAAAATTGTGACGACGCAGCTGGTGCATCATCTTTTTGTGCTGCAATCCTGCAACTCTCCTCCCTGGAACTCATCTGCTGCTTCGGTGCTGCCTTGGTGCAGCCTTCGCGTGGGTGTCGCCGCCGAGTAGCGGTCGTGGTGGTGTGGTTGCTGCCGTTGCAGCCTCGACTTCGATCGCCAGCGTTCGCCAGACCGGTGGCCGTGTGCCACGATCGCGAACCGTGCTGAACTTCTGGGGCAGCCTCGAGCTGCGCTTCTTCGGTGTGGGTGGGGGATGATGCTCCAGCGGAACATGCTCTTCTTCGGGTGGGACCGATGGTCGACCACAGAATGCACATGGAGTGCAGTTGCATCGGTTGATGCCTTCTTCTTCCTCTTGGTTGTGGATGTCATCTTGATGACGTTGTTTTCGTTGCAGGTTTCCTCGGGGAGAGGTGCGATGTAGTGCGTGTAGAGAAAAATGTAAAACCGGAACAACTTACCCAGCCAGGTAACGATGATGCTGGGCCCGCAGACCATAAAGTTGTTACGCTGGGGGTGTGTCGTTCGCCGGTGTGCTGCTCGCCGCTGTGCTGATGCGGACGTGGATGCGCTTCGTGCGGGTGGGCTTCGGACGTTGGTGTCGGTAGTTGAGTTGGTGGTGTGCCTCGAACAAAACTTGATGTAGTAGGTGTATGTAGCGTGCGTAAACTGGAACAACTTACCCCACCAGGTGAATTCTGGTGCTCGATCCGCAGATCATGGGTGAATTCCTGGGGGCGTTGTTCTTCTTCGCTGGTTAGGGATGAAACTTCGACTTCAAAACTTCGTGGTCGGGATGTCGATCGGCGCGTGAGCTGGCCAAGCCCACTGTCGAACGAGCAGCCGAGACCGACTGGCAGGAACCTAGGCTTCCTCCAGTGAGATGTAGTAGCGTGGGTGGGTGTGCTACCGATGATAGAGGTGATTAGCGACTTTTACAAACATGCAATCCCATAACCAGGTGCGCCTTGTGCGCTGAGCTCGGACAGGCAGGTGTCCACCGAGTAGCGAAGCTGTACAGCGTCCAGCGAGCTTTTTTCGTTGATACCATACATGCACACATACATACTACAAACACCAACATAAACTTCGAGAATGGGTGACGCAGCAGCGTCGGGACGCACTTAGCGAGTGCTTAATTCGTGGTTTGAACTAATTTTAGTATTTTCCGGATGGGAAGCGAACAGATCCTCGAGCTCACACGATCGAAGCGTCCGTTTGCAGTGCGAGATGTTCGACAGACGAACACAGACTCGCATGACGCCGTCCACCAGTTGTGTGTTGGGGCGCGTAACCTTCTCCGACGCCTTGACCATTTGCCAGGTGACATCTCCAACCGTGGAATGTTGACCTTCTTCTTCTTGCGCTTTGGGTTCTCGAGCGGAGTCACCTTGGCCTCGACCATGAGCTGTCGAAACGTGACGGAACCGCCAAGCGCAGTGCAGCGGAGGTAGAGATTCGCACCGTACGCTCGCTCTGACCCGTAGATCTTGTTCTCGACGCAATCGTTGCTGAACCCAATCCAGCGCGGCGCCTTACTCCTCGCGAATGCCGTCAAACTTCATTCTCTCCACAGCTGCTGCAACGATTTGTCCGACGGTTGATCCCGATCGCTCTTGACTCTCCACAGCTGTTGACAAAAGGCACCAGCGTGTACTACGCTGTGCAGCGTGTTGAGCGTGCTGCGCTCGTCCTTCAGGTGCTTCGGGAGCTGCTTCAGCAGCTCTGGGCAGTTGGAGACCATCTTCTTCCCCGTGACACCAGCTGAATCGGTGAACTGCCGGACTTTCTTCGCGTGCCGGACGTTCAGCGTGTCAGCTCCTTCCGTATCATGTTCCGTCTTCTTGAACAGTTCTTCGCGGGTGGACTCCTCCACAGAGTGGGCGCTGTCAGCGTGACTCGACTCCAGTTCGCAGCATTCCTTCAGATCAACTGCTGAGCTGAAGTAGGTTGCCGTGCATGGGACGCTGGGTGACGACACTGGAACTTTCCCCGAGACTATCCATCCAAACAAAGTCTCCTGCAGCGTCGGACCGTCCTCGACGATCTTACGACGACCTGCCGCCAGCAAATCGAAAAAGAACTCAGCACCGATAATCATGTCAATGGGACCAGGTTTCCCAAAGTGCGGATCAGCGAGAATGATGTCACAGGGGAGCATCATCTGGCTGACGTCAACCGGTGTGACGGGCAGATCGCTGGCGATCTTTTCCAGTACGTGAAACTGCATTTCCTTCGAGAACATCGAGATCGTAGACAGCCGTGGCTGGACCTTCGCGCGTACGGCCTCCAGCGACAACGCTGAGCCGTTTCCGATGCCCTGTACCCTCAGTACATCTGGTGATGTCCGGAACTTCAGCTTCTTCGAAAAGTTGCTAGACATGTAGCAGAACTCGGAACACGAGTCTAACAGTGTTCGAGCGAGCGAGAAGTTTCGAACTGGTCTTCGACGCGAACTACAGCCGTGGACATGAGGACTCGGCGGGAAAGTGTGGGTGCATTTTGTGCGGGGAGGGATGCCGCATTGAGGGTGGTGGTATTACGAAAGTCTGTGGGTGGTGGTGGGTGAGTGTTTCGAGAAGTGGATTGGATCACGGAGTAGAAACTTGTGGTTGGTTGGGTGGAAATGTTCTGTGTCTGGTCTTGCTGTCTCGTGGGTTGTTGTTGTTGTCCAGCTTCGTGGGATACTCCTTGCGTATTAGGAACGGAGGATCTTTCTTGTCGAGCGCCAGCAGGGGCCGGCGTGTCGTAGTGCAGCAACGTGTGATGTCTTCCGCCGCAGCGGGAACAGGAACCACGAGAACATCCGTCAGCGTAGTGACCAGCAGTCAAGCAGTTTCGGCACAGTCGCCGTCGATTAACTTCTTCCACTCGTTGGGACACAGACATGTTCCTCAGCTTGCTGCAATTGAACGGCATATGAAATGCCTCTTCACAAAACAGGCAGCGTCGTAGTGACTGCGAGGACGTGTGAGTGGTCGAGACTCTCGAGCGGTTTTGTCGTCCGTCTCCTTCGCTGGGCCGGTTGGCCTTGATCGATTGCAGCACCGTACACTGGCCACGCAGAAACTCGATCAGAACATCGTACTTCGGCACAGCTTTCGAGTGGTGCGATTCCCACAGTCGAAGCGTGGCATGATCCAAACGCGCGCAGAGCATGTGGACCAGGATTGTTGACCAGGCTTCCGTTCCTTCACCGAGCTTCTTCAGCATCTGTAGGTTCGTCTCGAACTCGCTGATCAAGTGAGACAGACCGTCACAGCTCTCCTTCCGCAGCGGCTCGATGTCGAAGAGCGCGTCCAGGTACGCCTTCACGATGAGCTTGTGGTTGTCGTACTTTTTCTCCAGTGCTTTCCAAGCAACGTCGTAGCCTTCTGCAGAGAAATCTACCGACAGAATCTCCAGCTGTGCTTCTCCTTGCAGAGCGGACCTCAAGTAGGTGAACTTGTCGATGTCCGGCAGCTGCACGTTGGAGTGGATGAGGCTCTTGTAGGTGTCGCGAAACGGGATCCAGTCCTTCAGTTCGCCGCTGAAGTTGGGCAGCTTGATGTCCGGCAACTTAATGCGCGAAATCGACTGATCGAAGCAGGTTTCGTTCAGGTCAGCACCAGGAGTGGGCTCAACCTTGACCGGACGCAGTGCGACCAGCTTTGCCTTCACCACGAAGTACCTCTCCTCGACGTCACGAAGAGCCTTGTTGTACTCCATCTCACGCTGAACCACCAGATCAGCCAACCGCTTCTTCCGAGCCTCCTTCGACTCTCCAACAACTTGATCCTCATCTTCGTCGTCGATCATGGCTTCGATCTTGCGGCGCACCTTGTAAAACTTCCGCATGGCCTCCTCCAAGGTGTCCAGCCGAATCGAGATCTGGTTCTCGTGTTCAGCCTTCTTGTACGCCTCAACAAATGCTCCTACACCGTTGATCGAAAGGATTAACTGCCGCTCCTGCTTCTGCAAGTCCTTCAACTCGTCCATCATTCACCGCCTTCACTCACCGTTGAACGCCAAAAATCTGGAACACTGCAACCGCGAACACCGACACGATCGACTCGACGTTCTACGCGACCCGATTGACAGTGGGAGAGACAGCCAAGGTGGAGTACCAGCAGTGGACAGACCGACAGAGAACAGACCAATTCAGGGCTTGCGCAGGAAACAACCCAAACCACAACCCCAGAAATAAACGCTCTTGCGTAGAAAATCCAAATAAATCTTTATTACAAACTTCTCTCGGAAAAACGCTCATTCACTCAAACACAATTCGCACACACCTCACCACAGACACACACAAACCTCATGCACCACATGCAAACCCAAACACTTCCTGGTACACTGCAGCTCCTCCAGGAACCTCCGGTCGATGGGCAGCGTCCAGCACACACACACAATCACTCTCGTTCACAGCAGCAGTAGCTTCCGTCCGCCAGCCGCCGTTGAACAGCACCCAGCAGACCACGATCGCTCCAGCTGCTTCTTCACGTCAGCACCATCTCGCAGAACAGCATAAAAAACGCAGCACAAAGCCGCAAATAACTGCGCGATGGCGCCAACTGCCGCGGACTCGCACAGTCCGATCGCGATGGCCACTGTTCAGCGAACAGGCCACTTCACACGCGCGCGCACAAAAAGTCCTTTCACTTCGGGCCGGCCACTTCGATCCGGTTCGAAGGACCAATGTTCCGGATCGAGCCCTTCAAAATTAGTGGACTGTATTTGGGGGGTTTCACTGCTCGTCCAGAGCACACTTGGGGAGGTCAATGGCCTCAGTTCTTCAAGTCACGGATCGAAAAAGAACACGGCTTGTTACGCGCACAGAACGTTTATTCGCGAAAATCGGGCGGAGTACAAATCACGCGGGGGTTCAGGTGAACCGAGCCAGTTGGGCTGAAGACTTAACATTTATTTCCAAAGATAAACAAACTGAACCCGTCGGGCACTCTCGTACGGTCTCTCTCACTCTCTCACACATTCTCTAATCACTCACTCTCTCATCTCGAAACTAATCTAATAGATAGGGTAAAGGGCCCTTTACCCTATCTATTCTGATTTGGTAATCTAATAGATAGGGTAAAGGGCGCAACTATCGATCTCAAACAGTATTTTTCATCGAAAAAAACACTAAAAAAGTTTTGGAAACCCTTCCATTTTCCGTTACTCGCCTGTAAACATTTTTGGAAAATGTCATTTTATGGGAAATTTAATGTTCTTTTCGTATCTACATAGACCCAGAATGGTCATTTTATTATTTAGAACCAAAATTTTCATTTTAAAGTTTCGTGTTTTTTCTAACTGTGCAGGATTATTTTTTAGCGTAAAACAATGATCTACAAAGTTGTAGAAGAGACAATTACAAAAAATTAGATATATAAACATAAGGGGTTCGTTAATGAACATCAAGAGTTACCGCGATTTTTCGAAAAAAAAGTTTTAAAACAGTTGGCCGTCGTTGATCATGGCCAATCATCGTCACCCGCGAGAGACACGGACGACGAAACAAAGAGAAATGTGCAATTCTCTACGAAATCGGTCTTTTTTCTTAAATTTTATTTTTTGTATTTTTTAATCCGACTGAAACTTTTTTGGTGCCTTCGGTATGCCCAAAGAAGGCCATACAAAAATGATGTATGAAAATTCAAAAATCTGTATCTTTTGAAGGAATTTTTTGATTGATTTGGTGTCTTCGGCAAAGTTGTAGGTATGGATATGGACTACACTGGAAAAAAAATGATAAACGGTAAAAAATGTTGGTGATTTTTTATTTAACTTTTTGTCATTAAAACTTGATTTGCAAAAAAACACTATTTTTTTATGTGTTTTAGTTTTTTTAACTTTAAAATTTTTTGATGTTGTTTAGTTTTCTTAAACCAAGACTAACATTTTAAAAGGGCGTAATATTAAATGTTTGGCCCTTTTGAAATGTACGACGAAAATATTTTTTTCGAAAAGATCGGAAAATTTCACGAATGTTTCATATCTTAACATTGAAAATCGAACCATTAGTTGCTGAGATATCGACATTAGAAAATGGTTTGTTTTTTGGGTGGGACTTAGAAAACATCAATTGTCCTGTTTTTAAATCTTTGCATGGCAATGTCTCAGCAACTAAGGGTCATATCAACTTAGTTCAAAACTGCAAAATATAGAGAATTTTCTCAGCTTTTCAAATATATTTTTTTCAAACGGGGGCAAACATATGCACTATCCATAAAAAAATAAAAACTTCGACTATTTTCAAAAAAGTCACATAAAAATGGATATAACTTGAAAACAGTGCACTTTATCAAAATTTCACTAGAATACTTTTTGATTGCAAATTTGGTTTTGCATCAAAAAATGAAGTTGAAAAATTTTTGCGACCAATTTTTCGATTTTTTTAAAAAAAATCAGTATTGATTCAAAAATTCATAACTCGGTCAAAGATTTTTTGCACAACCTGGAAATTTCTGAAAAGTTGGCATTTTATGTCCTCTAAAACATATCAAAAAATAAAAAAATTAAAAATAGTGTTTTTTTGCAAATCAAGTTTTTGTGACAAAAAGTTAAATAAAAAATCACCAATTTTTTTTTACCGTGTATCATTTTTTTCCAGCGTAGTCCATACGTACAACTTTTCCGAAGACACCAAATCGATCAAAAAATTCCATCAAAAGATACAGATTTTTGAATTTTCATACATCATTTTTGTATGGCCAGCTGCCAAATTTGTATGGAAAATTATATGGACAAACTAATGATGCAAAATGGCTTCTTTGGGCATACCAAAGGCACCAAAAGAGTTTCAGTTGGATTAAAAAATACAAAAAAATCGAATGACCGAAATCTGAGAGAACTGCTCAAAAGCATAAAGTAACTGTTTCGAAAAAATTTTCGTGAATGCGCGATAACTTGTGATGTTTATAAGCAAACCCCTTATGTTTACATATTATTTTTTTTGTAATTGTCTGCTCTACAACTTTGTACAACATTGTTACACGACCCTGCAAAGTTATAAAAAACGCGAAATTTTTAAATGAAAATTTTTGTTCTAAATGAAAAAATGACCCTTCTGGGTCAATGTAGAGTCAAAAAGAACATTAAATTTCCCATAAAATGAAATGTTCCAAAAAAAAAATTCATCGAGTAACGGAAAATTGCAGAGTTTTTAAAAAAATGTAGTGTAATTTCGATAAAAAAAAATACGTTTTTTCGGAATTCTGAGTACGCCATCAAATCGGGCGTCTAATTTTACACAAAAGTCCCTTTGACACCAAATTTCTATCTCATCACCATTTGAGGCTGCAAGTTATTGAAAAACACATCTTTTTCGCACACAGCTAAAAAAGTAGTAATCCAGCTGCGTGTAAAAGGCCTGGGTGTAAAATAAATATAGCATTTTTTATGCAATTTTATGTGATTTTAAACCCTGAAATATGTAGCCCATCAGTATGGGAAACCTATTTGACCGAAATGTCAAGCTTATATATGCGTTTATCCTTACCATTCTTCATCGGTCTGATGGCTGAGCGGGCTAAGGCACCAGTTCTTACTGTTGGTGCTGGGTTTGAATCCCGTCGGTTGCAACTTTTTTTGTGTTTGCAAAAAAAATACATGCAGTCCCAAGTAGCACTCATAACTCGTCGTCTGTTGAATAATAGTTAGACAGCTGTTTATGATCAACATACGAGAAAAAATTTCAACGTTAGTTAAATAACAGTTTGTTTCACTACTTGTATAACTGACTTATGTAACTCTTGAGATTTGTGCCACACAAGTGTTAAAACACAGTCAACTTCACTCTTTTCCAACTTTAACACACAACATAAGGAATATTTTCACTTGTTTGGGAGTGCTTACCCTTGCTCCTAACTCCATCCAATTTGATGATTTTCAGCTTGAGCTATTTATCACTTTATTTCACTTGAAAACACTTTTTAAGAGCTGTAATTGAACGTCAAAGTGCTGATATGCCAAGGTGCTGTTCCCTCATCTGCAATGTTTTACTCGAAAACAGTTTGTTGAATAAAAACAATATTGCACTGTTTGTATCACTGCTTGTCTAACATTGTCATGTGACGGCATCTTCTAAAAAATGGGCGTGGCCAACCATTCTATAAATAACCTTAGGTTTTCTCGCTTTGTTACACAAATGTTATCGGAGAATAGATTATATAACTGATGCTCAACATACATATCCAACTTGAAATTGCGTAATGTTAGGTGGTGTGAATTTGTACATGAGGAATTTAGAGTTTCAAAAATGTTTGTTTATTGAAGATTGCAATAGTTTTGATTGTTGACCGATTTATTTGTGAACATATCGCTGGTAAAAGCTACAAAAATTATCAGCTTATAGAGTTTATGATAGAGTAAACAACAAATCAAAATCATACCGATTTTCAACATTACTCCCTGGTACGGTAATCGAAATGACAGTTGAAACGGTTTGTTATAGTTATATAGTGGAGTTATAAAAACTGATTTGAAACAAACTTATATAACTTCAATTCCAATGACAGCATTCGTTGGAGTTAAGTTATTTAGTTAACAAAACAGACAGCAGCCTTCTTATAGACGCTTAGGCCAGCTTGTTTACTATGAAGCCCCGTGGAGAGATGTGGAAGCGCGCCTGGACCTGCCGTGGAGATAACAACAAATCGTCAAAGTCATCGGATCGAATCTTGGGAACGAGGAAGTTCATAAAAAAAGGACAATCATAAAAGTTCGCCATGCAGGGAATTTCACACTAATCACATGCGCGCCAGGATTGTTTTTCTTTTATTAAATTCAATTTAAAATTATTTCAAATAAATCTTGCAGAAGCAAGCGTACTTTTTTTTATTAGCTTCGTCGTTGATTGAAATTCTAATAAGAAACGTTTGTTTACATGTAAGTTAGTCGACGGTTAGATAGCTGTTTTCAATCTAACTTTCCTTTCCAGTGTGCGCTATGATTTGACAGCACAGCCGTAAACCACGCCCACTTTTTCGTTGAATCTCTTGTTAGATAGCACAGTGTTGTCAAATACATTTGTACAACTTACTCTGATAACTTGCATATTTTTCTGGCAAGTTATACAACAAGAAAAAGTGCGCTTTTTTCCAGTTCACAGGAGTTGTAGAACAAGTTGTGATAACGAGGTGGATGGGTTATACAACCAGTTAGGAAATACGTTTATCTGACTAAGTGTGTTGCTTGGAGTGTCTAATATTAATTGTTTATTTTGACGAAGGTGATGTGCATGCTTTTGCATGCGATTTTACCATCGGATTTTTTGATGTGCATGTTCAAAAATGGAAGGGGTCGTACCACCCCTTCGTCACGAGGTATCTAAAAACGGACCTCAGATTCGCGTCTAATTTTACATAAAAGTCCCTTTGACACCAACTTTCTACCTCATCACCGTTTCTGGCTGCAAATTATTGAAAACACCTCTTTTTTCATATGTTCAAAAATGGAAGGGGTCGTACCGCCCCTCCGTCACGAGATATCAAAAAACGGACCCCGGATTCGTGATCAGGGACAAAAGTTACCCCTTGGGACAAAGTTTCTAAAGCAAATCTAAGAGGGGTCGGGGCAACTGCTGTGTGAGTTGGCGGAGAATAACCCAGGTATTAAAACTTTGTTTGTATTGTCTTGATGAAAAATGCGTTTTTTTGGAATCATGAGTTCAATTTTATATAAAAGTCCCTTTGACACCAAATTTTTATATCATCACCATTGCATGCTGAAACACGTGTTTTTTTTCGCATTGTTGAAAATAAAATGGGTTTTGTATGGACAATTGTTAAAAAAAGTGTTCACGTGGTTTATGGATAATCCCTTGGAAGAATTCATCTAATTTTTTACCTTTGACTGTATTTATCATTCTTTTTAATCCTCTACTGCTAAATTTTTTGTCGATTTTTTTTCACGCGCTCAGGAGGTAGAAGGTCATTTCGAGCAACTAATGTTGAACGATAAACTTCACTTCTCTTGTTTCTTGTTTTTCTTCTTTTATTTTTAGTTATTTAATTTGAAATTATCTTGTTTAGTTTATGTTTGTTTTCTAAAATTTTAAGAGTTCTTCTTTCCAATGCAATTTAAAGATCAAAAATTTGTTAAAAATTTATTTTTGCGATTTTTGAGATCGAAACCCGTCTAGAGTCGAAATTGGGTTGTAGAGGGTTAATTTTATGATTTTTATTCTATGAGAATAAAAATTACATGAAGTCTAGTTTTTAAAAATGTTTTTTTTTTCAATTTTTAATTCAACAATTCGTTTTAACCTCACTCACTGAACATCCCCGTCAACAGTTTCATACCGTCGCGGAGCAGCAAAAACGAATACAGCTCAGCATTCCCAGCCGTGTCGGGTAGTCCCTCCTCCTTGAGTATTTTCTGCTGCTCCAGCACGGCCCCAATCGGACTCCGGGCGCCGGCGGCCTCGACGGAGCGGTCCCAATTTCCTTCCTGCACCGGATCATCGTCGCAATACTCCACGGCCGACGGTGGATACACCGTGGGTCGTACGGGGGCTACGTTCCCGCATGGCTGGGAAGCGGCTTGGAGGTCGTTGTTGCAACTGGACGTGCAACTTGACATGCAGCAGCCAGCAGCCGGAGCCCCGGTGGTGAGCTTTGGCAGGACAGTTGAGATGATTGTGATCGTGATCAGCTGTACGGTTGGAGTTGGCATGTTGACTTGGGAATTGCCAGTTTAAAACTACTGCGAGTTTTGAAGCTTGTTGGAAAGTGTATCGTTGGGGGACACTTTTAAAACAGCTGTTGTAGATTCATCAACTAAGGCAATGAGTGCCTCATTTGAGCAAGATTTGTATTGAAATAGAACAGCTGTTTGCTAAACGATGTTTTTGTAAAAGGGCTTACTCTTAATCATTGAAAAAAAGGGCCCACCAGGGTAGAGGTTCAACGATTTATACTGTTTGACTTATTATAATTTACCTTAACTTAACTTGATGATCAGACTTTAAACATAAATACATGTTCAAATTTTTAACTAACCAAATCTCTTGATTTACTGTATTGTCAAACTAAAAGAAGAAGAAAAAAAACTTGTCCATCATCACCAGAACCGGCTTAAAGGATAACAGCAGGAAAACTTTGCCCGTCCAAACCGGTTCAACTTTGCTTTTGGGTTCTTTCTCAGGATCCCCGTTGCGTTGCTGGGTAGAAAAAAGTGGCCGTTAAACCCCGGGAGCAAAAGGTAAATCAACTTTCGAAGAGGAAAAAAAGGTATATCGGGGAGCATGGAAAAGTTTCATCTCATTTCGAGTGATAGTAATTTTCCAATGTTTCCAGCCCAATAATCATATTTCCCAGATCGTACAAGCCACTTTGCATTGGAAATGCCCCGGGGGGATAATTCGTTTCCAATAATCAGCTGCAGGGAAAATGAACTCTGGTGAGCAACCAAAGTGGGTAGCAAAATAAAACGAATTATAAATTACGGACAAGGGTTATGGGAAACGTGGCCGGTTAGGGAAATTGGGCATCATGTTATTATGATTGAAAAATTGGAAAATACATTTTGTAAGCTTACGGCCATGACTGGTTACCACATGAGATCGTCCAATTACCTGAAAGTAGATAAAAAATTATATTTTATTAAACATTCCCTTTAAACAAAATATTCCAACCCCAGAAAAATCATTAGTAAAAAATAGTTCATTCCAATCAACTAGTAGCAGCAGTGAAAAAACGCACGCCGTCCAAGAAGGATATTTCCGTCCTCTGGTCAATGCTACCGCATTCACTCCGAGAAGAAGGATTGCTTTTTGACCATCGAGATTACGCCCCTAAGCCGCCAATACAAGGGAGGGGAAAACATTAATCATTTGTTGAATGTGCACCACACCCCGGCGAGGTTCAGGGACCCTGCCGTCAGGGGCAAGGTCGTTTTGCTAAGAGAGACGTTGAAAGTGCCTGGGAAATGGTTTAGATTTCGAAATCAGTATTTCCGATAAGGGCTAATTAGGTAGGCAAATGGAGATGGAGTGGGAAATTCGCCCGCCAAATTAATTATCCCAAATGCAACGCAATGCTGAAATGATACTGAATAACGGCGAACAAAACATTTCCCGGAACTCATTAAATGTGACGCAGTTCATAGAAATGTGTTCAATTCCATGTGCTTGAATGAAAATAATTGAGGAAATAACAGAAGTAGAAAAAAAAACAAAAAACAATTAATTGCTCCCCAGCAGCACGTCTTATCACATATTTTGCCCTATTTCGGTACCAGTGCGATATCGAGGCAAAGCCGTTCAACGATCAACGCCAAGTCACTTGTACTAATCGTTTCACATCATTTACACCGACCGGCTGAACGACCAGAGCGAACGGTGGTGTGCTTAATGGTTCATATTACTGCGCCGCGAATCAGCATTGAGGCAGGGGTTCTTGAAATAATTGTAATAATTGTCGAAAAAATCCAAATTTTTGGCGTTAAGCTATTTTTTAAAAATTGTTTTGTTTTTTTTTTGCTGTACTAAACATAGAAATTTCACTTAAATTCAAAATTAGTTCAAATTGCTTCAAACATGCTTAAAATCATCGTCAATGCAAAAAAAAATACTTTTTTAATATATTTTTCATCTGTTTTTTTCGACAATTTTGTTTTGAAGAAAAATATTACTTTGATCCTTGATTCATCGGGCCATTTTTTAAAAGAGCAGTGAAATTTGCATTTCCATTTGCATTGGCCTAAAAACTGACCTCAAGCAGCGATTTTTTTTTTTTTGTAAATTTGATAGAGTTATCTTGTTCATGATGTAATTTAAACTCAATTCTGGTTGAAAAAATAGATTTTCACTGGCTAAGAGGTTTACACATTTTGGTGACAGAATAACACATTTTTTTAGAATGAAAGGTTGCACAGTGGTCTAGATCGCAAAATTAAGTGGAAAATAGATTTTCCGAAAAATGGTAAAGTTTTGGAGCTGTGGTGTCTTCATAAGAGTTGTTGCAAATGGAAATGGGCAACTTTTGGTTTGTGTGTGTGTGTGTGCAACCAACCAAACGGGACCACGCGGTCGCTTCTTACAAATTAAGTTGTTTCCATGTATTTTTAGATCTACATTCTATACATGCAAATAACTCGCATAGGCATTCTGCCGAGCAAATAACTCGCATAGGCATCTGCCGAGCTTCGGTGACCCATTTCTACGCTGGCTAGCCGAGCGCGAGGTCCCTCAGCTTTTATCGACAAGCCCCGCCCTGAAGAACGTTTGCACCAATCGGGTTCAAACGTTATTTAGAACTTCCGAACCCTTGTCAAATGGACAGGGACCCAGCGCGTATATAGTTTGATAGTAACAGTATTCCTAATTCCAGACGTCGCTCGTGATGGCCTAGTGGTTAGCATTTTTGCTTACCAATCCAAAGGACGGGGGATCGAACCCCGACTCGGGCGACTTTGATTTTTCGTTCATGTTCAGAGTTTCAAGATTAATATTTCCTATACTTTCTCGTTGGGAGCAGATGGGAATCGAACCCAGACCATTCGATTAGAAAGCGAACACCGTAACCAGTCAGCCACGGCCGCTCCTTGGAAAGGGGCAACTTTTGGTTTGGTTTAAAATTAGGGTGGTTCACGATTAGAGTGATTTTGAAAATCTTAGATTTCAGGAATATTTTTGGGATATTTTGGTCTTGAAGAAAGTTGTTGAACTTGGCAATCCAAGCAACTTTGTCGAAGACACCATAATTTTATCTCATAATCTATGCCTTCTACGACCAAATTTATGCAAAGCATCTGAGAAAACTTTCAAAAATTTGTTTTTTGAACGTGGCAATTTAGGGTTAAGTTTTAGAGATAAGTGATGTTCAGGACATTTTTAGAACTCTACAAATCCAACATTTTCATATTTTGACAAGTCAATTTGGACTAAAAGGTCAACAGTTACAGCTATTTTAAGGTAAAAAGATGCAAATTTAAATCTTGAATATCTAGAAAAGGCGCAAGCACTACACCCGCTGAAAAAATCTCAAGGTTGTTTTTCTTCAAACTTGAGATACATATCTTCATTTGAAAAAGTATAATTTTCAAGGGAAAACCGTATGGGACCACCCTAACGAAATTCGAAAATTGTCAAATTTACATTTTTCCATGTAATTTTTCCCGCTGTATCTGAATCTGCCCTCACAATTGAGCCAAAATGTTAACAAATCGTATTGGGTTAATTTTGGGTTTCTATGTAAAATTATCATTTAAACCCAATATATGACCAACAATATTTGTATTTCATAAAAAAAGCAAAATTTCAAAATCGGGCTTTGTCTTGCACACGTGATATATCTTGTAAATTCTTGGGCTGATAAAAATGGTATTTAAAGTTTTTGTCACCTGCTTTCAATTTCTGTCTCAAAAACTGGGGCATAAAATTGTTTTATTTAAACTTTAAAATGTCAATGAAAATTAAAGTGAAATTAGCTTAAATCAATTGAAAATGCATTCCCCTGCACTTAGAATCATTTTCAATATGTTTTAGTATATTAAAAAAGCTTTTGAATTTAAGAAAACTTCCGATGTCCAATACCGTAAAAGGTTTTTTTTTGGCATTTTTTTTGTTTCGTCAAATCTTTTTTTTTTTAAACTTGTGATTGCAAAACAACTGAACCAGTGTAAAATGCTCTTTTAAACACATTTTTTTATTCAAATCTTGAGACCATAGGGGAAATTTTCGTATGTTTGGCAGGTTAAGCACTCGCTCCTAACTCCATCCAATTTGCTGATTTTCACTATTAAAACAACTAATTTTGCAAAACTTTTGATAGAAACTTGCTTGCTCACTTCTTGTTAAGCTATTTATCACTTGATTTCAGTTGAAAACGCTTTTAATTAGCTTTAATTGAATGTCAAAGTTCTGACCTGCCAACATTAGAGGCACGGTGGAATTAGATGCTGTTCCCCTACCTTGTTATTTTTTATAAGAAAATCCTTTATGTTTGTAAATTAAAATTTTTGTATTTGTCTACTCTACAACTTTGTAGAACATTAATAAGCTCAAAAAAAAAAAAAACAACCCAGAAATGTTACAAAAAACATAAAATTTTAAATGTTGCTCCAAATTGAAAAATTATCTTTCTGGGTTATTGCAGAATCAAAATGAACATTAAATTTCCTATTAAATAACATGTCCTAATTTTTTTATAGTCGACAAACAAAAAATGGCAGAATTATTAAACAATTTTTGTATTTGAATTCTGAGTACGCCATCAAACTGGTCTGTTTTCATACAAGAATATCATATTTTGCTCTAAAACCCTGAAAAATGCGTTCAAATTGCCCGGCACTTTTAATTCACAGCATGTTAAATTTGGAAAATGAAAATTTTTCGCTAAAATTTTTACGTTTATCTCGCAAAAATTAATCTAAAAAAATAGACGCCAAAACCCATCCCATCAACTTGTAAGTAACAATTTTCTGACCAATTTTGCTTTTAAAGCCATTAGTTTTTGTCTCTTCAGTGCCAAGATACAGCCATTTTGGTAAATTAAAAACGTTTTCATACTATTTTGTCTACTAAGTGTTTGTGTACTTTGTAGGTGGATAAACATCTTTCTATGTAAAATTATCATTTAAACCCAAAATATTTGTATTTCATAAAAAAAGCAAAATCGGGCTTTGTCTTGCACACGTGATATATCTTGTAAATTCTTGGGCTGATAAAAATGGTATTTAAAGTTTTTGTCACCTGCTTTCAATTTCTGTCTCAAAAACTGGGGCATAAAATTGTTTTATTTAAACTTTAAAATGTCAATGAGAATTAAAGTGAAATTAGCTTAAATCAATTGAAAATGCATTCCCCTGCACTTAGAATCATTTTCAATATGTTTTAGTATATTAAAAAAGCTTTTGAATTTAAGAAAAGTTTCGATGTCCAATACCGTAAAAGGTTTTTTTTTTGGCATTTTTTTTGTTTCGTCAAATCTTTTTTTTTTTAAACTTGTGATTGCAAAACAACTGAACCAGTGTAAAATGCTCTTTTAAACACATTTTTTTATTCAAATCTTGAGACCATAGGGGAAATTTTCGTATGTTTGGCAGGTTAAGCACTCGCTCCTAACTCCATCCAATTTGCTGATTTTCACTATTAAAACAACTAATTTTGCAAAACTTTTGATAGAAACTTGCTTGCTCACTTCTTGTTAAGCTATTTATCACTTGATTTCAGTTGAAAACGCTTTTAATTAGCTTTAATTGAATGTCAAAGTTCTGACCTGCCAACATTAGAGGCACGGTGGAATTAGATGCTGTTCCCCTACCTTGTTATTTTTTATAAGAAAATCCTTTATGTTTGTAAATTAAAATTTTTGTATTTGTCTACTCTACAACTTTGTAGAACATTAATAAGCTCAAAAAAAAAAACAACCCAGAAATGTTACAAAAAACATAAAATTTTAAATGTTGCTCCAAATTGAAAAATTATCTTTCTGGGTTATTGCAGAATCAAAATGAACATTAAATTTCCTATTAAATAACATGTCCTAATTTTTTTATAGTCGACAAACAAAAAATGGCAGAATTATTAAACAATTTTTGTATTTGAATTCTGAGTACGCCATCAAACTGGTCTGTTTTCATACAAGAATATCATATTTTGCTCTAAAACCCTGAAAAATGCGTTCAAATTGCCCGGCACTTTTAATTCACAGCATGTTAAATTTGGAAAATGAAAATTTTTCGCTAAAATTTTTACGTTTATCTCGCAAAAATTAATCTAAAAAAATAGACGCCAAAACCCATCCCATCAACTTGTAAGTAACAATTTTCTGACCAATTTTGCTTTTAAAGCCATTAGTTTTTGTCTCTTCAGTGCCAAGATACAGCCATTTTGGTAAATTAAAAACGTTTTCATACTATTTTGTCTACTAAGTGTTTGTGTACTTTGTAGGTGGGTGAAGTTAATTTTTTGCCTGAAAAGATAGTATATGATTTAATGGATACTGATGATTCAATCCTTTTCAAAACATCATCAAATTAAACCTTTATAAATTTTATGCACTTTTCAATGGAAAATGTTTCGACACCCCTGGAAAACCCTCACAACAAGACGCTGGCAGCGCAGACGACCACCTTCTCGCACATTCACGATAAACGTGCAAGGTCATCTATGTCCTGAAGCAGACGGACCCGAGTACCGTGGATGGTGGCGGAAGCATTCCTGGGACCGGGATTGCGTGAAAAGATTCCATTTCCATCAAAAACCATGACACAGTCCAAAACCGTCGACGACGATGATGGCGGCCATTGACTTGAGTCTGGCTTTGAGGTTATGTGTGCGGGGAAAAATTATCTTATTCTGTTCCTGTTTTCTTGGGTGGTTTTTTTTTCACACGTGTGCGCTTTCCAGATTTTTGGGAGTGGAACAAAGAATGTCTTATTTAAGCGAGCTGAAAAAAAACAAACAAAAGGAATTAGTCGTGGGAGGTAGTTGCTCGTACGAGCCCGTGGGAGTTTTTCCTTTTTTTACCAAATCAAGCAAGTGTACGAACGTGCCAAAGATAAGCCAAAGCATGGCGTTCGACAATAAGATAATGCCATAAAGAAGCGCTTAACTATTAAAACAAACTTTGTCGACCTCTTTTCGCTTCGCGTGTGGTGCTAACTTGGGCCGGCCTTTGAACAAGATAAGAACCGACTGTCTGCCGGGGTTCCGGTGGCACTTTTTAAGGTTATGGCACACTTTTGTACTCGCTTCCTTTCCTCTTCCCAAAGAAAAGGCTGAAAATTTATTCCTTATTCTGGCCCGGAAACGAACAACTTTTGGCCGGGGAAGCTCACGACGATAAACTACCCCCGCCAGCTAGATTTAGGGGTGTTCTAATGTTAGTCAAAGTGATTAAGTGACTGACACCGGGTTAGGGATGGGAAAAGGGGGGAGGGAGGAGAAAGACATCGATGATCGCCTCTATCAAAGTTTAGGTCGAATAGCTTGAACCGGAAGTAGGGACTGGGTAGGTTGAAGAAAATTGCTGATTCACCTGCCGGAAAATTAGTGAGAGCTTTTTTATCGAGAGAAAAAGAGAAAACTTTTAATTTGTCTTTCTGACAAAGGAAATAGTTTCAACTACGGAACATAATCGTTGACAAAATTTGGTCGAAATATTTAGATTTGAAACGGGAAAAGCTTGAGCATTTCCTTTCTAATTATATCATTGTTCATTGTTCATTGTTCATTGTTCATAGTTCATAGTTCATTGTTCATTGTTCATTGTTCATTGTTCATTGTTCATTGTTCATTGTTCATTGTTCATTGTTCATTGTTCATTGTTCATTGTTCATTGTTCATTGTTCATTGTTCATTGTTCATTGTTCATTGTTCATTGTTCATTGTTCATTGTTCATTGTTCATTGTTCATTGTTCATTGTTCATTGTTCATTGTTCATTGTTCATTGTTCATTGTTCATTGTTCATTGTTCATTGTTCATTGTTCATTGTTCATTGTTCATTGTTCATTGTTCATTGTTCATTGTTCATTGTTCATTGTTCATTGTTCATTGTTCATTGTTCATTGTTCATTGTTCATTGTTCATTGTTCATTGTTCATTGTTCATTGTTCATTGTTCATTGTTCATTGTTCATTGTTCATTGTTCATTGTTCATTGTTCATTGTTCATTGTTCATTGTTCATTGTTCATTGTTCATTGTTCATTGTTCATTGTTCATTGTTCATTGTTCATTGTTCATTGTTTTTTGTTCATTTCTGGTTTCTGTTTATTTTTGTTTCGTAATTTCTCATAATTTCTTATGAAACCAGCACATTCTTTCTCCCTCTACAACGCAATTCTTGAATCGCTCCTCGCTTCTTATCATCACTTGAGCAGTAAACCTTTTTGCCGAGGTTTGACCTTCACTCGAAGCGGTTCCGACCCGGTCCCCACTATAAACATCTTAAGAAGAGCAGAAACAACCCAAAATTAGGTCAATCGGTTCCAACCCGTCATCGTCAACCATCCCGGTGGCGGTCGGCCCTCTTAAACTTCACTTCTAAGTCCTTGGCCGTCCGATAACGGCAATTTAGCTTGTGTGTGTCGGTGAGGGTGCCCTTTTTTTGGATTTTTACTAAGAACCATCGTGACAGGACGAACTTGAGATTCCCTCCCAGGGGGGCACATCAACTGCAGAACAACGATGACTTGAGCCTTAAACATCGCTCGGCTCACATCTTCCTCTCATCGTCTG
The DNA here is from genome assembly GCF_015732765.1 of Culex quinquefasciatus. NCBI lineage: Eukaryota > Metazoa > Arthropoda > Insecta > Diptera > Culicidae > Culex > Culex quinquefasciatus. The sequence goes on along the minus strand of NC_051862.1, from coordinate 145,195,082 downwards.
GAGAGTGGAATATCACATACACAACACACATGGTGTCCTTTTTCAAGTATGTTGGGTAGAAGAAAGGATTTTTGTTTTGGCTAGATGTTATGATGCGGATCCAAAAAAGGTTTCTCATGTTTTGTTTTGGGTCCATGTAATCGTGAAAAAGAAAGTATAAACTTTGTTGTAAGGAAAAGAAAGTACAAATTTTATACTTTTTAGGAATCATTTTATCAAATCTTCTCAAGCAATATTCAAAAAAAGTAAATATTGAAGCACTTAAATGCAAACAAAATAACTTTGACATCTAATCTGCCCATAATTGAAGATTCGGCTATCATGCCAAATAAACTACATATTCCGAGAAAAACACGTTTTTGTGCTCGTGACCAAATCTTTTCGCCTCGGTAATTTTAAACAGTGGATAATGGCCGTTTTTTCAATTATGGGCAACAATTCAATGATAAGCAAAATAGGGTTTCAATTTTATATACACTCATTTCAAGCGATTTTAACGATTCATTTTTTAGAATTAAAAATTGAACTTTTAGTTTCTTAGACATCGGCATATTTTTTTTTTTTGTTTTGGTGTAATTTTCTAGAATTAGTCATACAGAAAGTATGTCACGCTGTAGGGAGAGGGGGGTTCTGAGCAAGTGTGACATTGTATGTTATAAGTATAGGAAAAGCGTGACAAAAGGGGGAGGGTGGGTAAATTTTGGGCTGATTTTAGCGTGACGTACATTATGGATGAAGCCTTATGTGAATGTGAATATTTGAAAATCTTTATCTGTGAAGTAATTCTCCGATCGATTTGGTGTCTTCGGTGAAATTGTAGAAAAAGTTTTCAAGATCAAAAAAGGAAGGATGATTTTGTTTAGAAAAATGAAGCATATTGTCATAAAAAATTACAATACAATGCCGTGTTTTTAATTTATAAGCATTTTAAGCTTTCGAGTAAAAAAAATGATCATTGTTTTTTGCAATTTAATAATAGTTCCCCAGCAAAAGTATTTTCAAATAGATGAGATAATATCTAGAGTTATTAAAGGAATCAATGAGACACGGAAAACAACGATAAAATGGTTCTAACAAATCGTAGTTTCAACCTATCAGGCTCATATTTGGGGGAAAGGTGTGTCTACTGGATACCCTTCTGCCATAAGAGTTGCTTCGAATATTGACGCGCTCTTGTTAAGGCGTCATCCATACAGTACGTCACGCTCTAGGGGGGGGGGGGTACGTGAGACTGTGACGTCACGCTGAACAGATTTACGAAAATAAACATTGATGGTGATATCTATCAATTCATCATTCAACAAAATAAAAAATCCAAACACAACCTGTAAAACTTTGTACATTGAACTTCGCATTTAAAAATAATCCTTTTTTTAAATCATGCTATAATTGTACAAAACCAGATGGTGGGGGGGGGGGGGGGTCAGAGCCAGCGTGACAAAGTGTGACATAGGGAGTAGGGGGTTAATTTTGGCCGATTTTAGCGAAACATACTTTATGGATGACGCCTAAGTTATTCATAAATATTTGATTTTGGGGTGTAAAAGTAAATTATGACCAAAAAATTATTTTCGCTAATAGGCTGCCACAAACACAAAAACTAATATTACTCCAAATTTCATTCGTCATTTAATAGGGCATGAGCTGGGCTACAATGTCCTTTCATTAAATTTTATCAAATTTGAGAATACACCCAGACAAAAAACTGTGATCTAGTTTAAGCTTTTTCTATTTCTATCCCCTTTCCTTTGCAATTTCAGTACGTTTTTTTCATTTTTTTTTCTTACTTTTGATAATCTCCTAGTCATAAGCAAGAATCGTTCCAAAATGGATTGAGATTTAACACGCAGCTGAGAGGAACTCCAAAACTCTGTTATGTACTGCGAATGAACTAATTGCAACATGATTATCCACTAATAAAACCGAATTGAATTTTATTGAATACACCCAGAATCCGAAGCTGTCTCATTGTTCCCCTTTTTTTTCAGACCATGGGTAACAATGAGACACTTTTAATTTGTCTTCATTATTTTTCTCAAAATTCATGGCAATCATACAATACAATGAGTTTTAACATTATTCAACCAAAAATATTAAAATTATTTTAATTACTTTTCAATATATTTAATTACTTTTTAATATAACTTCTCTAAATTGAAGATTTATGTTGTAAAAATTTCCTTCAAATGTCCAAGACAATTCACTTCCAATAATACAACACATAAACATGCTGTTTAGCTAAAATCATATTGATTATCGTAGAGTGTCCACGGTTACGACACGACTGCACAGCTAAAAAAGTAGTAATCCAACTGCGTGTAAAAGGCCTGGGTGTAAAATAAACAATGCATTATTTTATGCAATTTTGTGTAATTTTACACCCTGAAATATGTAGCCCATCAGTATGGGAAACCTACTTGACCGAAATGTCAAGCTCATATATGCGTTTATCCTTACAGCATTTCATCTGTCTGATGGCCGAGTGGGCTAGGGCGCCAGTCCTTACTGTTGGTGCTTGGTTTGAATCCCGTCGGCAGCAATTTTTTTTTGTTTTTGCAAAAAAATGTACATGGAGTGTGCAATATTAAGTGTTTATTTTGACGAAGGTGATGTGCATGCTTTTGCATGCGATTTTACCATCGGATTTTTTGCTGTGTGTCATCCACATACAAAGCGAGTGAAGTCAAAATCGAACCAAGATCGAACCAAGTTTTTAGCGCGTGGCATTTGAAAAGGTCGTATGCGCATCGGACATAAAATACATAAATAAAAACTTTTTTCTGTTTTTTTTTCTTTAGAAAGATTTATGTTTAATCTCAAATTTGAGCTAGGGAAACAGCACACCCAAAATTCAGAGTCGAGATAATCGTTCTCTCAAAATTTATTGAGGGCTCAGTGCCAAAATCGATAGAATAATGGTACCAACTCACACCATCATAACAAATGAGTTCATTCGTTAGTTGAATCAATAAATCTCCAACAAGTGTCATACATCGACTTCTGACTTCTCCTTGGTCACCAAGCTGTGGTGGCCGAGGCAGCTAAGTCATTGGATTGGTTTGTCAAAGGTCTCTGGTTCGATTCCCGTTGTCGACACTTTTGGTTTTTTGTTTGACGGATGAACTTTTTTTGCAAATGAACCTCGAGAGAATAGTTCTATCGCCCATCTCGAGCTGTGTTCTCTGCGTCCGTGAATGGTACCACTATTCCCTCGACTCGAGACCATCATTCTCTCGGACTAGCGCTGCCAGTTTTGGGTGCATATAATTCCATCGAGAACCTACTGTTGGCATATCAGCACTGTTCAGTTACAGCTAGTTTAAAGCATTTTCGACAGAAATTTAGTTAGTATTCTGAAAGCGTAATTCATTTTAATACAACGGACAAGAAATATCAAACAAATTTCATTTTGTTTCAAGGAAACTGAAGCTAACGTCATGATTCGAATTCCCGGACGCTGCGAAACATTTCTCGTGAAATATTTTATAAGCGTCCGAAGCACAGGGAAGGCAAAGCAGAAATTTATGGTTTTGATTTCCTTAAATTCTAGCAAATTTTTAAATAAAAATATGGATTTCACTAACATTTCAGTCCAAATTTGTGCGATTCATTAGCAAAAACGAGTGTCCGGAATTCGAAGCAAAAGTGTCCGGATTTCGAATCAGCTTTTATCGGTGTCCGGGATTCGAAGCACAACAAGTAATTTTAATTTTCAAATTCTGATGAAAAATTGTTAGAAAAGACATATTTTGCATGCATTCTCTTAAAACTTACTGTTGATACTACATCCTGATGATATTTCTTCATTTCCAACTTTTTACATGATTTTTTGTCAGCTATAACAAAAATGATATGCTACTAAGTGTCCGGATTTCGAATCATGACGTTATTCAGTTTTTAGTTCAATTCAGTGTGTTGTGTTGTTTTTCTTGAATTCCCAAGTAGAACTTTGTTTTATTGATCTAATAAATGTTAAATGTAAAAAAAAAATAACGTAATGCTTGTAACTAACTCGCATATATATGCAAAAAAGTAAAAACCGAGGTAGAAACTAACAAAAAACATAATAATTTTGTATTTATTTCATACGACCTTTTCAAAAACCATACGTATACAATATTGACAGCGCCTCTGGTGGGGACTTCAGGAAACTGCATGCGTGTCAGATCCCTGAGAGTGTCACATTGTACCCCACCACGGCTACGTCACGACTGTCATCCACATATAAAGCGAATAAAGGTAAAATCGAACCAAGATCGAACCAAGTTTTTGGCGCGGGGCTTTTGAAAATGTCGTATGCGCATCAGACATTAATGACAGAAATAAAAACTTTTTTTTTGGATTTTACATTTAATCTCAGCGGACAACTAGGGGAACAATATTTAATTCCGACAAGCTCCTAATGTTGGCACATCAGCACTGTGGTGTTCAGTGACAGCTAGTTTAAAGAAGACCAAACCAGCAACTTCTTGGTTGGTAATTCAACACGTTACCATCGCGCCAGAGAGTGCTTGATGGTTTGAAAGAGATAAACATATTCTTCTCTTCGAACAGTTGCTCGTTGCTATGCATAAAAGTCCCTTTGACACCAAATTTCCAAATCATCACCATTTCAGACTGCAAATTATTTAAAAAACACGTGTATTTTCGAATGTTCTAAATTGAAAGGGGTCGTACCATCCCTAGGTGCCAAGATATATAAAAATGGAGCTCGGTCGTCATCAGGGACAAAAGTTACTTCCTGTGACAAAATTTCACGCAATACGAAGAGGAGTCTGCTGTGTAATTGGCGGAAAGTTACCCACTAGAATTGCTTCTACATATACTAATGATAGAGAACAAAGAAAATGTGTGTGATGACATATCTACAATCACTTATCTTAGAATAGTTAAGTAAAGTAAAACTTAGAAAATGTACACAACTTACGGCCGTCATCCACAATCAACTTAGAAAATTTGCTGGGCTGATATACGTTGCTATGCAGTTGTTTGTTTACCTTTGATATGGAAACGTCAACTTACCGTAGATTTTGAAATTTTCCAAACCATACGTCAAGTTTCTAATTTTATTCCTTTTCATTGTAGAAGATCAGATTCATTTCCATTGATTCAAACTCCTAAGCTAAGTGAAATTTTCTAAGTTAAGTGATTGTAGATAGGCCATGAATCATTTGGAAATAACCAAGTAAGCTAACTGATTAATTATTTAATTTCATCGATGACGTTTTTCGTGAGAAACGTACAAATGTCTGTTCCATAAACAACAAACTTATCTCCAGCTCCATTTCATCAGCAAAACCCCCGCTGCAAGACTCACGCGCACGTTAACCGATAAAAACATCCACAGCTTAACTGATACCGTTCGATCTTATCACTTATTTCCTATAAATCAAACCTCGCCGTTCCACCTCAGCTCAAAGTCAGTTCCATCGCGCCATCCAACCCGTCAAGATGTCGCACTACCCACCGTATCACCCCCACGGAACTCCGCTGCCGCACAACCCGCACGAAGGACCGATTTCGCACACCGTTTTTCCACCGGAGATGAACCCAAACTTCCCGCATCGACCCCTGCAGGATCCGCCCCACCATCACTATCCGGGCGGCCAGGTCCAGTACCCGCCGCCCCATCTGATGCCACCGTCATCGGACGGATCGGACGTAACGTACTACCCGCCTGGACATTATCCTCCCGGACAGTACCCGCCGCCGGGGCACTACCCACCGGGGCAGTTCCCACCGCAACACTATCCGAACTATGACCAGGCCGTGGCCTTCGGAGGTGGGGCTGCCGCTGCCAATCCGAGGAAGGCACCGGAGGAAAAGAAATCGTAAAGTTTTGCACCAAGTTTCATACAAAAAGAGTTTTACTAGTTACGTAATGTTTTTTTTTAGTTACATAGTGTGTAGTTCTAATATTTTGGCAATAAAAATTATTTAATCATATGGTTTGTTAATTTTAACATCCAATCCCACCCTAGCACTACAAGGCAGCAAATCATGGCCTACCGAGTTCAAAGTAAACCAATGCCGCAGCCGTATTATTGGTAGATCGAAGTAATCCGGTCATGGAAGATTTGGCTCTGGAAGTCGACGTCTGTAAGCTGAGCAAAAATAAAATCATTCTACTGCGAACAGTCTACAAGACAAGACGTGTTTTCTCTACTCTACTAAAGGTTATGGGCCCAGCTCAAACCTAGAAGAAGTTCAAGAAGTTAATTTTGAAATTTGAAGATGTCGACGAGAAGGTCACCAGTTCGAGATCCAGCACGAAACCAGAACGGAGAAGGTGGAAATGCTGGTCAAGAGAATGCTGGTCAAGTCGGCAGAGGCGGTCGCGCCTACGGTGGTTCTGTTTCGCTTCCGGCTATCGAGAAATTGAGAGGCCGGGACAACTACACCACTTGGGCGTTCGCTATGAAGATGACGCTGATCCGAGAAGGAACCTGGTCAGCGGTCAAGCCACCGGCGGAAGTTGCTGTGGACGAAGATCTATCGCTGCGCGCGTTGTCGGCGATCTGTTTAAGTCTGGAGTCCTACAACTACAGCCATGTGGCGGATGCGGCAACCGCCGCGGAAGCTTGGGAGAAGCTGGAGAACGCTTTCCAGGATAGCGGTTCTACCCGGCGTATTGGATTGTTGCGACAGTTTACATCCGTGAAGCTTGTCAACTGTGCCAGTGTCGAAGCCTACGTCGATCAAGTTATGACTGCGAGTCAACGTCTAGCTGCGATCGGGTTCAAGGTGGACGATTCCTGGCTGGCGGGAATTCTGCTGATGGGACTTCCCGAGCATTACGAGCCGATGATCATGGGACTCGAGGCGTCTGGGAAGGCGATGTCAGCGGATGCCGTGAAGTCGAAGATCCTGCAGGACGTGAAGGTTGAACGTGGACCGAAAAGTTCGAGTGTGGATGGAGCACTGTACAGTTCGGCCAGATTCAATTCATCCAAGGCAGCAGGATCGAAGAAACCGAAGACTTGTTACAATTGCAAGAAGTTTGGACATTTTGCTGCAAATTGTCCGGAGAAAGTGACCACGAAGGTACGGAAACCCCAGGGGTTGTGCTGTATCTTCGCTATGGGTGATGTGATGACCAAGGAGTGGTATTTTGATTCGGGGGCCACCACTCACATGGCAAGGTCGGACCAAAAGTTTACGGATGAGGTACCGATGAACCACGAAGTTGGAACAGCAAACAGCAGCAACATGATGGCCGTTGCGAAGGGTTCTGTTGCTCTGGACACACGTGAAGGCGAGATCAACGTTGGCGAAGTGTTGAAGATCCCGGATCTTGCAACGAACTTGTTGTCGGTTAGTGCCATTTGTAAGCGCGGCAACAAGGTGGTCTTTACGGCGGACCGATGTGAAGTTTGGTCGTTGGACGGTGATCTGGTGATCACTGGCGTCGAGAACGATGGGCTGTACCGTTTGGAAAGACCGGAGAGATCGTTTCTGGTGAGCAAGTTGGAGCTTTGGCACAAGCGACTCGGCCATTTGAACGTTGGGAGTTTGCAGAAACTCAAACGGATGGCGGATGGAATCGAGTTCCAGGAAGGCGTGCTGCCAGATTGTGTCTCGTGCTTTGAAGGGAAGCAGACTCGACAGCCGTTTCCAAGTAGCAGTTCGAGGGCAACTGAACTTTTGGAACTGGTCCACTCTGACCTGTGTGGTCCGGTGGAGGTGCCTTCGCTTGGAGGAAGTCGGTACTTTATGACGTTCTTGGATGATGCGAGTCACAAAGTCACGGTGTACTTTCTGGAGAAGAAGAGTCAGGCACTGGATGCATTCAAGAGGTTCAAGGCTCGAGCGGAACGAGAATCTGGAAAGAAATTGCGAGTTCTACGTACGGACAATGGCAGAGAGTACGTGAATGCAGATTTCCGCAAGGTTCTGGAGCAGGACGGGATTGGTCATCAAACCACGTGTCCGTATACACCAGAGCAGAATGGTCGGGCTGAGCGACTGAACAGGACGTTGGTCGAAAAAGCGCGGTGCATGCTGAACGAGGCCAAACTGGGCAAGGAGTTCTGGGCTGAGGCGATTTCGACAGCGGCGTACTTGGTGAACCGTTGTCCGACACGAACGCTTGGAGACATGGTGCCGGAACAAGCATGGACCGGAAAGAAGCCGAATCTCAAGAACCTGAAGGTTTTCGGATCGAGCGTGATGGTGCACATCCCGAAGGTAAGACGACAGAAGTTTGACCCGAAATCAAGAAGAGGTACTTTCGTTGGATATTGCGAGGGCACAAAGGGGTACCGTGTCTATGATCCTGAAACGGGAGATTTTGTGATCAGTCGGGATGTCGTCGCCATTGAAGAAGGTTCATCAAATAAGAGCGTGGCGTGTGAGCTGATTCTTAAACCGGTCGAATTCATGGAATTGCACTTTGTTGAAGCCATGCAGCCTGAGTTGCCTATCGAGCGTGAGGACGTCGTTCGAGACCGGCGGGACGAGGGAGATCAAGCGGGCGTGATCGAAATTGGTCATGAAGATCCACCCCCGGAGGAGTCCGTTGAAGCCTTGGTTGACTTCCTTGAAGATGCGCTCCCACCGCAACTAAACAGACCAGCTGACGAGCAGCAAGGGTTGAGGCGCAGCGGTCGGGAGCGCCGAGTCCCAGGCAAGTACAACGAATTCAACTGTTATGGTACTTTTTCTGGCCAAAATGTTTCCCCACAGTCAGCTGCCACATCCCCGATGCAATCCGTTATTGTTGAGATGGAAGACCCGAAGAGCTACGAGGAGGTTTTGCTACGGGCAGATCGAGATCGATGGATTACGGCCATGCAGGAAGAGATGAACTCTCTGAGCGAGAACAGAACGTGGGTGCTTGCTGATTTACCAAATGGACGAAAGGCAATCCGGAACAAGTGGGTGTTCAAAACAAAGCGAGGTCCGGACGGTACTGTACAACGGTACAAGGCGCGACTGGTGGTGAAGGGTTGTTCACAACGGCCCGGTGTGGACTACGACGAAGTCTATTCTCCGGTGGTGCGGTATGCAACGGTTCGGTTCCTGATGGCGCTTTCGGTGAAGTACAACCTGGACATCGATCAGATGGATGCAGTAACCGCATTCCTGCAGGGCGAGCTGAACGACGAGGAGATCTACATGCTACAACCAGAAGGGTTCGTGGATGCTGGAGGAAGGGTGTGCAGACTGAAGAAAGCGTTATACGGTCTAAAGCAGTCAAGTCGAGTTTGGAACACTCAACTGGACGCGGCTCTTCAAGATTTTGGACTCCATCGTTCGGCAGTTGACCCGTGTCTGTACTGGTCGTTCCAGGGCGATAAGCTGTTGTTCGTGACGATTTATGTGGATGATTTTCTCATCTTTACGAACGACCTGAACATGAAGAAAAAGTTGAAGGCGAATCTGAACAAACGGTTCAAGATGAAGGACCTGGGCCAGGCATCGCACTGTCTTGGAATCAGGATCACAAGGAATCGCGAGGATGGAAAGCTGTGGCTGGATCAACAGGCCTACGTCGAGGACATTGTGAAGCGGTTCGGTATGGCGGATTGTTATCCGGTTGCTATGCCAGCGGAACCGAGCTTGCGGCTGGACAAGACCATGAGTCCTGGAAGCAAGGAGGAAGCCGAGGAGATGCATAAGGTGCCGTACAAGGAAGCTGTTGGGTGTCTTTCGTTTGCAGCTCAAGTGACACGGCCGGATATAGCTTTTGCAGTCAACATGGTGAGCCAGTTCGCTGCCAACCCTGGAAAGCAACACTGGGACGCGGTCAAAAGGATTTTCCGCTACCTGAAGGGGACTGCTAACAAGAAGCTGGAATATTCGAAGGAAGGTGCCGACCAGATCAGAGGATACACCGATGCCGATTGGGGAGGAGATCCAGATGATCGGAGGTCCACAACTGGTTACGTTTTCACCCTGCAAGGTGGAGCCATATCGTGGAACGTCAAGAAGCAGCCGACAGTGGCTTTGTCGTCGTGTGAAGCTGAATACATGGCGCTTTCTCGGACGATTCAAGAAGCCATGTGGTGGAACAACCTGCGAGCTCAGATGTTCAAGGTGGAGCCTGTGGACCTGTACTGCGACAACCAATCTGCAATCGCCATCGCTAGTAACGGTTCGTACAATCCACGCACGAAACACGTGAGCATTCGCTACCACTTCGTGCACGAGAGTCTGCAGCATGGACTTGTAAAGCTGGGATACGTATCCACCGTTGAGCAGCCAGCGGACGGATTCACGAAGCCGATGAACAGCCAGAAGCAGACGAAGCTATGCGAGGCCATTGGAATATCGGATTAGGGAGGAGTATTGGTAGATCGAAGTAATCCGGTCATGGAAGATTTGGCTCTGGAAGTCGACGTCTGTAAGCTGAGCAAAAATAAAATCATTCTACTGCGAACAGTCTACAAGACAAGACGTGTTTTCTCTACTCTACTAAACGTATGTTCCGGAACCGCAGTAATTAAGCGATTCTCATTCGCAATGTTTCGGGTGCGCTACCCCAGCCCACAATCACGTTCGTGCTCTCGAGACAGAAAAGCAGTTTTCCAATTTGTTAATTAGCTCCCAAAATTATTCCTTCATAAAGTTCCGCCCCGCTTGATAAGCACGTCCCACCGTTCGTAGCTCCCCAGCCTACAATTGAGCGTAAACGCGTTGCTTCCTTAACGGCGACCGTGTCGGATATTGAGGACATGCTCGTTTTCGCGTACCTCTGTTTGCGCTGGAAATTAAAATTTTAGTCGCAACGAGTTAGCGAGACTTTTTGACAGCTCGTCCCACGCATGGAATGAGCCTTAGTACACAAGTTCTCATCCTTTCGCGTGTTTTGTCTTTTTTTGTGCTTACGAAGGCAAATAATCTTGGAGCTTTTTGGAAGACTTTTGAAGTGGCACGTGTGACATGTGCAGCAGCATAGTATGTGCTTTCCATTTAGCTGGAGGACTTTTCACGAAACAATGCTCCGAAAGATTGATGCTTGTTTGTAAGTTCTCGTAAAATGATTTTATGTCAGTATCCTGAGGCAGAGCAATGCTCTCATGGAAATCAGCAAAAATGTCAAAGGTAGGTATGAACACAGATTTAAAGAAAAATAAATCTGATTCCAGTGCATAAGAGTATTTAGTTTTTATTTTTTTAACAAACTTTAAAAAACGGGCTCCTTCAACCCTTCTCCCCAAATTTTTGCCTATTTGGTCCATCCAATCTCGAGATATCGTGGCACCATTTTTCAGAATTTTTTTTTTTTTGATTTTCTACAAGTATGAGACCCCTGAGAAATTGGAAAGATTTTTGATTTGAATTTTCTTCAACTTTTTCAATTTAAAAATAACACGTTTGAAACACGTTTTTTTCAACGTTGCATTGGTGAGTTCACACAAATTTCTGTACATTTGTAAAAGGTTGAAAAAAATTAATGTAGTATTCATAACGAACATATTTCTTATTTAGTAAATTTTAGAAAATGTCACAAAATTAATATCAAACCAGAAAACAATGAAAAATTTGCAAAAAAAAACCCATTCTTTAGAATCAAGACTAACATTTTAAGAGGTTAAACATTCAATATTACGCCCATTTGCAATGTTAGTCTCAATTTATTTTTTTAAATCTTGTTTTATGAAAGATTGGAAATTTTCAAGATTTTTTTTTAAATTGAAAATCAGAACATAAATTGTTGAGATATCGACATTAGATTTCAATTTGCCTGTATCTTTTTCTTCAAGCCGCTGTATCTCAGCAACCAGAGGTCCAATCTTAGACGAAATTGTTGAAAATTTTCTGAACTTTTCGAAAAAAAAAATAATTTCAGAAATGGATGGTCCATATGGACACTATTTTAAAAAGTCAATAAACCCGGAATTTATCGGTCAAAATTAAACTTTGAATGGCTATATTTTGAAAACGGTCTACTTAACCTTCCTACGGTATTGGAGTCCTTATCGGCCTTTTTGAAATTTAATTTCGCTATAACTTTTGCTATATACATGCTACAGCCTTAATATTTTCTGACATTAAATGTATAGTATAAATACACATTTCACAAACCAAATAAACCTCGAAGATCCCTAGGGGAGCGTCCATAAAAAAAGCTACTTTAAAGGTATTGGGGTCCTTGTCGCCCCTTAAACATTAAAAAAATCGTCAAAAATCCAGTTTTTTTTACCGATTTTGGTTCTTTTGGTCCCAAATGAAAGCTTAGGACGTCCCGTTTCCGTCCCCTTTCTGGAACTGGTCACTGTGGCCACTGGAAATCGGCTTCAACCAAAAAAAGACCTTTTTGAGACCCCACCTTTGGCGACCTGTAACTCCGGCAATTTTCAAGACGTCTTAAGCTTCTATTTGTGACCAAAAGAACCAGAATCGGTCAAAAACTGGATTTTTGACGATTTTTAAGGTTTGGGGTCGAAAAGGACCCCCATACCTTATGTGTGATTTTTTTTAATACAAAGGGAAGGTTAATAAAAAATGTGTAAAGTATGTATCGATTGCAAATTAAATTTTACATAAAAAATGAGGACAAAAAAATTTAAGTACAAGATTGTTTTTTTTTACAAAAATCACCATTTCTTAAAAAATATACCTCGATAGCAAAATGTTGGCCATACTTCTGAATGACTTAAAAGATGCGGGTTTATAAAAAAAATCAATAATTTAAAATACAGATTTTGGGAAATCTTGTAAATAAAAGTTAATCCAAAAATAACATACAACTTTGCCGAAGACACTAAATCAATCAAAAAATTCCTTGAAAATGTAGAGATTTTCGAAAATTTACGTACCATTTTTGCATGAACAGCTGCCAAAATTATGTGGCGATTTGTATGGACGAACCAATCACACACAATTACTTCTTTGATCATAGGTGAGGCCCTCACAAAGTTTGAGCAAAATAAAAAATAAGTAAAGTTCATTTCATTTTTTTTTTTTTTCAAAAAACGGTAGTATTCCAGCGACCAAATTTTAACCCACCATAATTCATCTTTTTTACGGTATATTACCTTCAAGCCATAAAATTTTACATCTTTCCAAAATTATCCTTTTATGCTCTGTAGGGTTGAAAACTTTTCTAACCTGTCAAAAAAATTTAGTGAAATTAAATACTTATTAGGTGCAACTCAGTTGAAAATTATGTTATTATTTTTGACAAGGGGTGACCAATGCATTAAGTTAGTTAATATTGAATGCTTTAAAAAATGTTGTTAAATTCTTTATCTTTAATGTTCACGAAAAACCGATGAAAAAAATCCACTCCTCCAAATGGTTACAAAATTGCTCAATTGTTTTTACCATGTAAAGCATGTTGTTATATTTTTCAAATCAAAACCACATTTTTTATATTACAAAAAAATCTTTTGAAAAAGTACTATACCGTAAACTGGAGTCAATCGGAACACATGGGGCGAATCGGGACACAATATTTTCATTTTTCTGGTTGGTTTCGGTTAGAACAGACTCAGACCAACAAAATGTGTACATCCATTTCCAAATATAAAAGCTTTAAGTGCTCTAAAAACTGCTGTCCCTATTCAGACTGAAGTCCCGATTCGCCCTAGATTTCGGTATTCTGAATCTTACGAAAAAAAAATTACAGTAATTGATGATAGTATCAATCTATTAATTTAAAAAGATTTGTTTTTATCCCTTTCCATATGGGTCATTCCACCTGAAGTGTGCAAGAAAAAATGCAAATTTGAAAATTACCATCTCCGATTCTGCTCAAATTTGGCAGAGCTGTTGAGACTATCAATACATGCAAAAATCCCGAATTTCATCCAAATCGGACAACCCCCTCCATTTTTGTACCCTCCCAAAAAATCGACTTTTTTGCGATTTTTGAGCGAAACCCCTATCTTCAAACGACGATAACTCAGGAACCACAAATCTTAGAGGGTCGGTCTTAGACTCAATTTCGAAGGAAATTGGACGTAAAATCCATTTCCGTGATCAAAATTTGGATAAAGATAATTTGTCTACCTGTATTGCGCAATTGAAAACTTTAATTGGCCGTATCTCAAAACATCCCTATTAATTTTTTGAATTTGACCTCACCATCGTATTCCCCGTCCAATTTTACATAAGAATCACTTATCGACAGAAAGGAATATGTTTCGTTCCAGAGATATCGAATTTTAAAGATTTTAGTTTTTGAGATTATCTACATTAGCTTCATTTGCCGCATATGCTAGAAACACTCAGAAGCGCTGTTCAATAACTGCTACCTGGTTATTTATTGAATTAAGATTTCATCCCAAATAATCATTAGCAAATAAGGCAAAAATGTAATGTACACCACTGTAGGAAACTGCTGTATACGGTAAATTTGTGTGCTAGCCCACAGTACAAAGCAAGAACGACACGCAATACAGGGCAGAATGGAATTCCCGCAGAGCTAGCAGGAAATTGTAATTGATCTTGTAACTTAAGAAAAAGTGTACGATACATTATCGTGTTAAATATTATGAATTAATATGAATAAAACTCTCGTGAAGCATGATTAAGGAGGAGGATTTCTGGAAAGTATAAAACTGGAAAAAGGTAAGAAAATCACAACGATTAATCTGATTTATTATCTAGTTGTGTTATTATTCAGTTGTGTTCATTTCGACACCGTCCGAACAATAATCTTTTTTTTGTTTGTCAATCATTTCGAAATCTTGGAAGACGATACAGCTGCTATCCACATGTATCAGAAGTATATGGTATTGCTTTTGAAATTAAATGTACCAGAATTGAAAAACAAAAATAATCAATTATTCTGATGAAACACATTATAAAAATCGGTTTAATATGATCAATCTTTCAAACCCTAAGGCAGAATTTGGGGGTTTTGCTGAATGGCACTATTTCACTACCGCACATGGCAAAAGCTCTAGAACCCATGAAAATTATTTCATCTACTACAGCCAGCTCTACATTTGTTCTCGTTTTACATAAAAGAAGAAATAAAAGAAATAATTTGAGAAAGTGGGAAGAAATGAGGAATTAGAAAAAAATTGAAAATAATAGAATAATGATAAATTTTCGAAAATTGTATTGTAAAAACTCTGTAGCATTTGCAAATAAATATTAAAAGTTCAAATTTTACTTAATATGGTTCAATGACACTGAGGACCTTAGACCGAGCCACGTAGCCCAGTGGTAACGCTTCCGCCTCGTAAGCGGTAGATCGGGGTTCAAATCCCGGCTCGGACCAACACAACTGGTGATCTTTTCCCTTCTGGAATCGATTGCTTAGTAAAGGGAAGGTAGTGTATCGTCACAAACTGGACCTTATCACGACACCTTAGGGAGGCGACCTATGGAATGTTAACATTAACCTTAACATGTTAACATTAAGTTGAGAATGAAACTGCCACTGAATCCGCTTTGTAAATGCCGGCCCCGATACTCTTCAAGGGTGTTCCCCTCAGGAACTGGGAAAGATTTACTTTTTTTTACTTACACTGAGATCAGGAAAAATAGTGCATTAAAAATTACCCAATAAATATTCCTTAAACAAAAAATAGATTGATCAAGGTATTGATTATCTCAAAATCGTATAAAATTGAAAAAATAATTCATCTTACAGAACACCAGGTAGTTATTATTGATCAGCACGACTGAGTGCTTCTAGCAGATGCGGCGAGTGTAGATATTATAGGTAATTTCAAATACTTAAAACTTTAAAATTCGATATCTCTGGAACGAAACATATTCCTTTCTGTCGATAAGTGATTCTTATGTAAAATTGGACGGGGAATACGATGGTGAGGGGATAAATAGGGATGTTTTGAGATACGGCCATTTAAAGTTTTCAATTGCGCAATACAGGTAGAAAACATATTTTAATCTAAATTTTGATCGCGGAAATGGATTCTACGCCCAATTTCCTTCAAAATTGAGTCTAAGACCGACCCTCTAAGATTTGTGGTTCCTGAGTTATCGTCGTTTGGAGATAGGGGTTTCGCTAAAAAATCGCAAAAAAGTCGATTTTTTGGGAGGGTACAAAAATGGAGGGGGTGGTCCGATTTGGATGAAATTCGGGATTTTTGCATGTTTTGATAGTCTCAACAGCTCTGCCAAATTTGAGCAGAATCGGAGATGGTAATTTTCAAATGGTGTTCCGCTTCAGGTGGAATGACCCATATGTCATCGTTATCAATGTTCGAATGAATATAATTCTAAAAGTATTTTTTTCAAATTTATATAAAAGTATTGTTTTAATTAATTGAAAAGGCTTTTTGTTCAAAAAGCCAGTTGTGTATGTAATGTTACCAGAAAGCACTTCCTCTTAATTACACCGTCTCCTCAAGGTCCTCCCCGCCCTTAAAATATCTAAAAACAATCGCCAAGAAGAAAAAACAGTATGGAAACATGGGCAAAATTAGTCTCGACTAAAAACCGCCCGAACGCAACAGTATTTATAGCTCAATGAACTTTATTAGTATACATTTCATCTAATCGATATATGCAAATTGCGTCGAGATTTCCACTTCTAGAGTTGTTCTCAAACTGACTTTCTGTATGTATGTGTGGATGTGGTGTGATTACGCGAATCCTCGAGAGCCAAACATTACCATCGTAACGACCATCAGCTGAGAATTTTTGGAGATGAACGCCCTCTGGCGGACCATTGTGCGTCGTCGTCGTCGTCGTCGTTGGTGGGAAAATCCAACGTCAAGTTCAAGAAGGAAGGAAAACAGGGAAAATTGGAAACGTTGGACGACCTTCCACGGTCGTAAAACGAAGGCCCTTTTTCCTGCTCTGAAATTCATTGTTTTTCCTCTAGCTTTTCTTTATTTGGGAAGGTCCAAGTGCGAGGTCACTCGAATAATGAGGTTTTCCGAAGAAGTGTTAGGATTTAGTTTTGTTTATATTTGTATTCAATGACATGTTGTCAAACAATATTTAATTTAATTTTACACAACAACAAATAAGAAATATAATCCAAAAATAAAATCACAATGAAGAAAAACAGCGCTTTTGGCCACATTAAACAAGTTGACCACGGTCAAGCCAAAAAGTGGCAATGACGCGGTTTAACGAGTAAGTTTACTACTTTTGTTTTTGGAAGTACTGCTGACCAGGCCAAAACACGCACGGTTATACCTTCTTTTCTTATGAAAGTGTTTATGGGGCCGCGTTTAGAGGGGGAAAGGATAAATGGAGTAAAACCAACAAATAACTTGTAACGATACTGCGTTGGAGTTCACATTGTTGGGACTTTTACGTTTAATGTTTGCACTGTGGTGGTCAGATTAAAGGTTGGATAATGGAAAAGAAAGACGATTTGGTAATTGTGACTGACGAAGTTTTCAGACAACAGATAGAGATTTTCATTACTTTGTAATCGCTAAAAGCTCTTTCATAAACTTTTTTTATGAAAATTTAACTTGTCGGATTTTCTTCCAAAAAGCAATCTTCGTTGTTTTCGTTACTTACTTCATTATAACTATAAATAGAGACTCACAAGGCGGTTGATATCAGCGAATGACTTCAAAAGTTAAAGCTGCCTCAATACATCATCAAACACCACCATGATACAAACTGGTAGATTCTGCCAGTTCCAAGATAATCAAGGGCAATTATTTATTTTGATCAACTTACGAAAACACGTCATTTTAAAATAATAAAATCTAAATTTTTGACTGTTTTGTTGAAGCATTTTTTTAACTAAAAGCACGTTTTCAAATCGGGATGATTTAAATTTTCAATATTTTTGAGCTTCAACTTATTGAAAAACTTGTCTTAATAAAAATCCAGATAAGCAAAATAGTGTCACACCCTAACCGAAAAATGGAAAAATCGTAGAGGAGTTTGAGCAACTTTTTCTAATTTCGTGTGGGTTTGTATAGAATAGTTAACAAGCCTTACCCGACAAACTTCGTTCTAGCTTTTTTGTTTGTTGACGTTTTTAACTTTTTTGCTTACTCAGCCTCCTGTGATCAAAATTTAATATTACGCAACTTTTCCCATACAATCTGCAGATTTTCCGGAACCGGTTCCAGAGTGGCCAAAGTTGTAACTATTTGGCGTAAGAACTTTCCTTGGACTTATACGAACCCAACGCAGCAAATATCACCTCGATTCGACGTTCCGTGTTGAATTGATACGCGTTCGAACAAAACCGACGAAATTTTCTATATATCGACGTCGTCGTGCTATCATGTCGCACCCGCCATTTTGACGTTCCGAGAAAAACGCGTTTTAATGTTTGACCTTGAATAAACAAAAACGAATGCACGCAATGTAAACAATAACAAACAAGTTTTGTTTGACTGACCATTCTGTGCATTGTCCCGAAGTTAGGATGAAGTTGGTTGCTGGAGTCCCGAGTTATAATTAAAAATGTTTACGGTAGTTTAACTTGTACGTGCGTCAAACGCATCCTGACCTGAAATCCCTTTGCCCTTTGTCGCACTTACATCAATTTTCAGGGAGTGACAAGATAGCACGACAGGATTGAAACTTCTTTTATATGTAGAGTGACAAAAATTTTCGGAGCTTTTTTGGTTTTCATTGAATATCTCAGGATTGAAATCGAATTTTGGGGATCTGTGAAGGTCAAAAGATGAGGCATTGTGAGCTGCACAAAATTGCGTTCTTAACTCAATTTGGCCCAAAATGCACGTACGACAAGTTAGCACGACGGCGACGATATATAGATGACAAAAATGTAAACAAAATCTATATTGGTCATTCCAGGTCAACTGGGTATACTTTTGGACTCGACCTTCACCGATTTGGACAAAACTTGGAGGGAACGTTCATCTATCGATAATTAACAGAAATCTTTAGTTTGGTGTCGATTGGACCATACTACAAGTTCTCTCCCTCGCTCGCGAGCGAGAAAAGCTTTCCTTCTTCTCGCTCGAATTCCAACACTGCGCTCAAGGCCTACTTTCAGGGGTTTGCAATTCAATGCACTGGTACATGGTGCAACCAGTTTTGCATACTACAATATGGACAGTTAGTATTTTATTAAACTCTTAAATGGTTAATAAAAAATCCTTGCAGTACCGTCAGTGGGGGTGACTATGGGTCAAAAAACGATACACCTCTCGAAATTTCTTAATAACAAAAACGTACCCCAACTTTAGACATCTGCCAAAATAACAGGATTTGTTTTAGGAACGAGATTTTTTCAGCGAAGTCATCTTAAGAAGTCCCCTACACAACCTTTTTAACAGAATTCAGTTTCATTGAGAATAACCTGAAAAATGGTAAAATCCGTAAAAAATCACTTTGACCCAATCTCACCCCCCAGACCAAATGTCACCCCCACTGACGGTACCTAAATTAAAAAAAATCATTTTGAAACACAAAGCTTTTCAGCACTTTTGAGCAGTTCTCTAGGATTTCGGTCATTCGATTTTTTTGTATTTTTTAATCCGACTGAAACTTTTTTGGTGCCTTCGGTATGCCCAAAGAAGCCATTTTGCATCATTAGTTTGTCCATATAATTTTCCATACAAATTCGGCAGCTGTCCATACAAAAATGATGTATGAAAATTCAAAAATCTGTATCTTTTGAAGGAATTTTTGATCGATTTGGTGTCTTCGGCAAAGTTGTAGGTATGGATACGGACTACACTGGAAAAAATAATACACGGTAAAAAAATTTGGTGATTTTTTATTTAACTTTTATCACTAAAACTTGATTTACAAAAAACACTATTTTTAATTTTTTTATTTTTGATATGTTTTAGAAGGCATAAAATGCCAACTTTTCAGAAATTTCAGGTTGTGCAAAAATCACTGACCGAGTTATGAATTTTTAATCAATACTGATTTTTCAAAAATCGAAATTTTGGTCGTAAAATTTTCAACTTCATTTTTCGATGTAAAATCAAATTTGCAATCAAAAGTACTTTACTGAAATTTTGATAAAGTGCACCGTTTTCAAGTTATAGCCATATTTAAGTGACTTTTTGAAAATAGTCGCAGTTTTCATTTTTAAATTAGTGCACATGTTTGCCCAGTTTTGAAAAAATATTTTTGAAAAGCTGAGAAAATTCTCTATATTTTGCTTATTTGGACTTTGTTGATACGACCTTTAGTTGCTGAGATATTGCAATGCAAAGGTTTAAAAACAGGAAAATTGATGTTTTCTAAGTTTCACCCAAACAACCCACCATTTTCTATCGTCAATATCTCAGCAACTAATGGTCCGATTTTCAATGTTAATATATGAAACATTTGTGAAATTTTCCGATCTCTTCGAAAAAATATTTTTGGAATTTTCAAATCAAGACTAACATTTCACAAAGGCCAAACATTCAATATTACGCCCTTTTAAAATGTTTGTCTTGATTTGAAAATTCCAAAATATTTTTTCGAAAAGATCGGAAAATTTCACAATTGTTTCATATATTAACATTGAAAATCGGACCATTAGTTGCTGAGATATTGACGATAGAAAATGGTGGGTTGTTTGGGTGAAACTTAGAAAACATCAATTTTCCTGTTTTTAAACCTTTGCATTGCAATATCTCAGCAACTAAAGGTCGTATCAACATAGTCCGAATAAGCAAAATATAGAGAATTTTCTCAGCTTTTCAAAATATTTTTTCAAAACTGGGCAAACATGTGCACTAATTTAAAAAATGAAAACTGCGACTATTTTCAAAAAGTCACTTAAATATGGCTATAACTTGAAAACGGTGCACTTTATCAAAATTTTAGTAAAGTACTTTTTGATTGCAAATTTGATTTTACATCGAAAATGAAGTTGAAAAATTTTACGACCAAAATTTCGATTTTTGAAAAATCAGTATTGATTAAAAATTCATAACTCGGTCAGTGATTTTTGCACAACCTGGAAATTTCTGAAAAGTTGGCATTTTATGTCTTCTAAAACATATCAAAAATAAAAAAATTAAAAATAGTGTTTTTTGTAAATCAAGTTTTAGTGATAAAAGTTAAATAAAAAATCACCAATTTTTTTACCGTGTATTATTTTTCCAGTGTAGTCCGTATCCATACCTACAACTTTGCCGAAGACACCAAATCGATCAAAAATTCCTTCAAAAGATACAGATTTTGAATTTTCATACATCATTTTTGTATGGACAGCTGCCGAATTTGTATGGAAAATTATATGGACAAACTAATGATGCAAAATGGCTTCTTTGGGCATACCGAAGGCACCAAAAAAGTTTCAGCCGGATTAAAAAATACAAAAATTAAAATTGAAGAAAAAAGACCGATTTCGTAGAGAATTGCTCTTTTTCCAAAAATACATAATAATTACATTCTTCTGAAATGTATTCAAATCATTAAAGGACCATCAATAAACCACGAGGACAACTTTTTGGTAATCTCAACTACAAAATATAGAGAATTTTCTCAGCTTTTCAAAAATATTTTTTCAAAAGTGGGCAAACATGTGCACTAATTTTAAAAAATGAAAAACTGCGACTATTTTTAAAAAAGTCACCTAAAATGGATTTAATTTGAAAACGGCGCACTTTATCAAATTTTCACTACAATACCTTTTGATTTCAAATTTGATTTAACATCGAAAAATGAAGTTGAATAATTTTGGCGACCAATATTCCAATTTTTTGAAAAAAAACTGTTTTGATTCTAAAATTTATAATTTGGTCAAAAATTGTTGGTACAACCTGGAAATTTCTGAAAAGTTGGCATTGATGTTTCCTAAAACATATCAAAAACAAAAAAAAAATATAAAAATAGTGTATTTTTGCAATTCAAGTTTTTGTGACACAAAGTTAATTAAAAATCACTAAAAAAAATTAACCGTGTATCATATTTTTTTATTGTAGTCCTTATCCATTCCTACAACTTTGCCGTTGGTGTCTTCGTGTGATCAAAAAAATCCTTCAAAAGATAGAGATTTTTGAATTTTCATTTATCATTTTTGTATGGACAGCTGCCAAATTTGAATTTGTATATGTTTTTTTTGTATTTTTTGTTTTAAATAACTGGTCATAATACATTAAAATTTGTGCTATATCTTAAAACATTAAATCGTTTAAAGCTTAAAAATCTGCATCGTTCACATTTTTATATGAATAATTTTCAAGTTATAAAAATCTACTTTTACCCCTTCACAACTCAACCAAAACGCTACGATTAAAAGTCACCACCCTCAGAACGGTTTGACCTGTTCACACTTTCCTTCGGCTTCTTCCTTGTCCCTTCACGTAGACTCACCTGTAATCAGCACCGCACCGAAAGGAGAATCAGCCAAGACCAGCGTATCGCCACAATATTGTTTCCTCCAAATGACCGGTCACGATTCCGACGGTCTAGCCACTAAACTTTAGTATTTCTTGTTGTGAAATTTCCTAAGGATACACACGATAATTTCTTCTTCACACAAACATATATTCGGTTGTTTTCCACCGTTTTCCAAAGGAAATTCTTCCACTCTCTTCTAGAAAAAAAGCACGAGAAAATCACACACTTTTCCCGCAAAGCTTTCCCTCGTAATTGTTTGCGATTTTATTTCGCTTTCTTTCCTACGAAGGGATGTGTACTCACACAGGCAATAAATCCGCACAATACCGCACCAATACCAACAAAGGGGCGAAAAGCACTTACGCTGAAACACAAATACTAGCACAAAGCGACACGGTACACGGATGCTGCGAGGACTTGAAATTCGTCGTCGTCGTCGTCTGACAGCTGATTAGGTTTTCCGTTCCTCACGTGGCCAAGCAGCAGCTTCTTCGCGGGAGACTTTGGTCTTCTTCTTGCCACTGTCTCAGGACTCTGGTTGGCACCCTCAAACACGCACACACCTGGGTATTTTTCCTTTTTTTTTCGCGGTGTTCCACCAGGATTTTCCCCAACAATTTCAAAGTGGTGCTAGACCCTTCACGAATCGACTCGGCCTGCAAGCTTACCGAAAGCCTGCTGCAGCTGTTCCTCGCCCCCAAATCTCCTGATTTAATGGTTTTATCGGACCCGGACGGCCACCGGAGCAAAAATTTTCAATTTTCTCATAAAATATTAATCCAAACACCCTCAGCCAGAAGCGCACACACACTCACTCACGGTGATCCTTCCGAAAGGACTCAACGACGGAGGAGCTACCCGACTTTTCCGTCCTGGTCCCGCACTGACACCGAGCGAACTGAACTCTCGGAGCGTTCTCACCGACGGTCGGAGTCCCTCGCCGAGGGAGAGGACCTCTAGCACAACAGTTGGTGTTGTTAACTGCCCAAAGAACCACCTGCCTGCCGGGGGGTTAGCTCGACCGTCCGCTAGTGCCACTGGAGAGCAACTGATGCTCCGCCGACGAGGACCGGTGAGTTTTGGCAAGTGGATTTCGTGTGAGCACGCACGAACGTTCACGGTGTTGATAGTGGGTGAAAAGCGTGGCGAGATGTGAGGATTTGGGAATGATGAGAAAGTAGAGCAGAGCGTGAGAATGAGTTTGAGTTCATTCGTGAGTAAGCGTTTAGATTAAGAAGTGAAATTTTTAAATTGGTTCCTAGAGATGGGGAAATTTGATATTTTTAAATCCAGCACAATTCAAAACATCTCAATGAATGCAAGTGAACTCAAACATTGATAGAATTTCGTGCATGGTTAATTGTAGTTTCATTTTTTAACATTGAAAAGTTTTCGAGATATCTCCAATTGAACATTACAGGCTAATTAGTTGACTCTTAGAAATGATCAATGATCAATGAAGTCTATTGTTTGTTTGACGAAAAAATAAATACAAATATTGCAACTAAATGTACCTAAAAACGTTACTCAATCCACCCTTAGGTGGTTGGCGCCTTCCTCACATTTAAAGGGTGCTATCCAAAATGCAAAAAGTGCGTAAATAACACTTAAGTGCTTATAACTTTTGATAGAATTGTCAGATCTTCAATGTTTTGGACGTTTTAGAAAGGTCTTTTGAATACCCATCCTACGATAGGTCGCATGAGAGATCCGGACAACGTTCCTATCAAAATATCTGAGATCCGGCCTACAAAAAGTGCATAAATAACTCTGAAGTGTTTATAACTTTTGATAGGGTTATCAGATCTTCAATG
Source organism: Culex quinquefasciatus (assembly GCF_015732765.1). NCBI lineage: Eukaryota > Metazoa > Arthropoda > Insecta > Diptera > Culicidae > Culex > Culex quinquefasciatus. The sequence continues at coordinate 145,171,098 of NC_051862.1, read as the reverse complement.
TTTAAGAAGCGTTGGAAAGGTCTTTTGAATACCTATCCAACGATAGGTCGCATGAGAGATCCGGACAACGTTTTCATCAACATATCTGAGATCCGGCCTCCAAAAAGCGTATAAATAACACTTAAGTGCTTATAACTTTTGATAAATTTGTCAGATCTTCAATGTCTTGAAAGCGTGGAAAGGTCGTTTAAATACCTTTCTGAAAATGTATAGCATGACGGGGTTTCTTTCAAAAACCACCCTTTTTACAATCTTCCGAACTTTTGTTAAAATCGTTTTTTTAGCATAACTTTTAAAGTACTAAACTAAACTGCATAATTTTTAATAGCGACTTATGAGACCCCAAGACGGATTGAATGACGCCAAAACGGACAAAATCGGTTAAGCCAATGTCGAGATAATCGAGTGACAATTTTTTGATCAACATCCCACCACACACACAGACATTTGCTCAGAATTTGATTCTGAGTCGATAGATATACATGAAGGTGGGTCTAGGACGTCAAATTAAGAAGTTTAATTTCCAAGTGATTTTATAGCCTTTCCTCAGTAACGTGAGGAAGGCAAAAATCTACTTGGAAAAGTAGCTTAGGGATCGTTTTGAAATATCCTTGTCCTAGAAAATATTTTACATGTAGATTTTTGTGTCGAATTCTAAGTTTTTTCATATATTTTGATAGAAGCTTCGTTTTTTTTTTAATATATATATACACCCAAAATTCCGAGTCGAGAGAATGGTTCCCTCAAAATTTATTGAGGGCTCAGCGCCAAAAACGAGAGAATAATACTATCAACTCACACCACCATAAAAAATGAGTTCATTCGTTAATTGATACAATAAATCTCCAACAAGTGTCATACATCGACATATGACCACTCCTTAGTCACCAAGCTGTGCTGGCCGAGGCAGTTAAGTCATTCGGTTAGTATGTTAAAGGTCAATAGTTCGATTCTCGTAGTCGACACTTTTGGTTTTTTGTTTGACGGATGAACTGTTTTTGCAAATGAACTTCGAGAGAATAATTCATTCGCCCATCTCGAGCTGTGTTCTCTGTGTCCGTAAATGGTACCACTATTCTCTCGTCTCAAGGCCATTATTCTCTCGGACTAGAGCTGCCCAGTTTTGGGTGTATAGAAATTTTAAAATTATTGAAAAGGACCCCTTAAGCGTCCTTTCAACGAAGATTTTTTTAAAGATACATTGTCCTTGTACGTCTTAAAAAGAAAATAAATGGTGCCTTAAATTTTTTTTTCAAAAACCAGGTAACTAGTAACAAAAAAATCATAACTCCTCGCCATTTCAACCGATTTCAATTGTCTTATACGCAAATGAAAGGTGATAAGTTGGTCTTTCAAAGAAAAATATTAAAAACTATGAAAAATCTAGCCTAACATATGAAAAGGGCGTATGAAACTTTAAAATGCCGTTTTGACGGTGTCTGGGAGGAGTTCATTAACAGGATTCCGGGATATGGTTTGACTTTTTCTCATAGCTTTTGCAAATTACTGTTAAAAAAGGATATTTTAAAACGTTAATGTCTTTTTGCAACAGGCTCCAACACCCATACTCCTGTAGGTCAAAAGTGAGGGAATTTCACGGACTATAAGCCTACGGTATTAACCTTCTAAAACACAACCCCGTCTTTAGACGGGCTTCGATTTAAAAAAATCTTTGGGTTAGGTTTGGCTTTCGGTTTGTTTGGGGAATCAAAACACTTGTTTGAACATAAAAGTGTTTTGATTCCCCAATAGACCGAAAGCCAAACCTAACCTAAAAATTTACTGATACAGTCGAATAAACAGCAGGATTTAAAAAAATCGCCAAAAATCCATTTTCAACCAATTTTTGAACTTTAAAAAGCATTGGAAAGAAGGAAAAATATGGGTTGGAAGTTTTACTTGTTTCATGTGACTATGCCAATGTTTTTAAAAATGTATTTTTTAGGGGTCAACTTGGCTGTGTTTTTATTGATATTTTCTACATTTTAAGTAAAAAGAAGCATGCAGTAATTTTTCTAGTGTCACAGACTATGGCTCTACGCATTTCTTTACAATTTAAAAGGTAATAATGCCGTTTTAAAGCAGAATATGAGAAAAAAAACAATAAAAATTGAAAAAGTGACTGTAAAGCATGAAAAAAATTAGATAGGTCAAATTTAATGATAAAAGGTGGTAGAATAAGCCAAATACTACCAAAAATAAAAATAAACTAAACAAGATAAATGCAAATTAAAATGCCAAAAATGCCACAAGAAATAGATAAAACAAGAGAAGTGAAGTTTTTTCTACACACGGGAAAAATGAAAATCTTCGAAAAAAAATTGGGCCGTAGAGGGTTATCTTTTCGGCCAATCGCAGTTTTTCTCATAGTTTTACAATTTTTCGATGACAATCATTTTGCAATGTTACCTTTTGCCCTGTAGGTCAACAAGATGGCACTTTTCGGTCTCAATTTTAAAATATTCGAAATCCTCGGTCTCAAACAAGCTTTTGAAATTAAAAAATCGATGTTTAGCACAGAAATTTCCTAGCATTATAAGAATTCAGAACCATAAATGTCTTTGTGGTTTGGTTGAGCGTTTTAGCAGAATGCATTACTGTGAATACAAAGAGACGAGTTGTTCCTTTTAATTCCGCTATATATTTTTAATATCTTGACAGATACGTATACGTAGTCGAGAACAGAACACTGATGAAGTCTGGTCTCTTCTTGTATTGCGCCACTACAGCCAAACCCTGGAAGAAATTGGATTTTTTTTATTTTACATTCCATTTTTGCAACTACCAAAATTGTATGGAGACTTGTACGGACGAATAATGATGAAAATCCCTTATTTTCATCAGAAAGATGAAAGTTCGTCCCTGGGCTCACGTCCTCCGAAATTCACTCACCAACGTTCACCAGGACCTGCGCACTGATCTACTCCCGACAGGACTCTTCCTCTGCCTCTCTCTCGTTTACTGTCAATCCTGCCGAACCGTAACTGTAGCAATCAACAGCAGCAGCAAACCATATCACGGTATAATATCATCCTTGGCATTGGTTTGTGCTATCACTCTGCGAGAGCAACTCCAGCTTCGAGAGAGAGTAAGAGTACGATTTGAGAATGTTGTCAAACCAACTGTCAGAATGGGGGGGTTAAATCATGGCAATACCAGCGAGAACAGAGTCACATGCTGTTGATGTTATGTTTTACACACACACACCACCACCATGGAGAGGAAAAATGGAAAATGTGTGCTCTTGCATCCTTTCCCCAAATGGGATCCAATGTATAGTCGGAGGTATGTCAACTGCTGTAGTGCACTGATGTCAATTTAAATTGTGGAAACGAATGAGATAAAAATGATTGATAATAAAAACACATTAAAAAAAGCAATACGATTGCAAAACCTAAAACCAATAAAACATTCAAAATTTCTATGAACTTTTTTTCACAGTGCCCCAACCCGTGAGAACAGTGTTACCTGTTGTTCGCGCGATAGATGTGTTCACGGTTGGATGATTCGCGTGTGCAAAGCATGCATAGCACTAACACACTACACACTGGCTGGCTGGTTGAGAAGTAAAAGCTTCAGCAGGTTCGTCCTGGGTGTCGAGGTCGTGATAAGCACCCTCCACCCACCCAAACAGACCATGCATGAGTAGTGCGGGGATCTATACATTAAGGGGTGAGGATGAGGAAACCAGGAGGGAGAAGAGGTGACCGGGCTTTACATTTCACCGGAGAAACAAGTACGCAGCTTTTCAGGCGTGTACCGGTGATGAGAACCTGTCGTGATGACAGGGGAACACTGTAAAGTGAAGGGAAGTATGGTTGAAAACATCGAATATGACTCAAAAGTGGGAAGTTACAATGCGTTATAAAATTTTAATTTTACAAAGACATTTTTTTGGTAATTTTAAAATGGTGCTTCAGCACTAAACGCATTTTAAATTAGTCAGAATGTTATTTCAAAATTTTGAACTTACGGTTACAATAGTTTGGTTACAAAAATTGACAAACGGTGTTGTAAATCAGAATGAATCAAAAATTATATCGATATTTCCGTTGATTTCAAAGATTACAGACCAAGCAACAATTGTCAGTTTTGGGCGCTAATAACTACACGGGGAAAAAATATGGCGTCTTCGGGGAAAGATGCTCCAAATTTAATAAAGATTCTACATCTGGGAAAATGGTATGCATCGGATAACTATGGCGCTCTCCACAGGTAAAAATCTGGATTTACGGCTACAAAGTAGGAGGCTGTTCAAGCACAAGCATGACTTATTGCATACTGGTAATTTAGCTGTTTTGTAATCAGTGGTATGGGTTTTATTTTTAGACATTTTTGCTAAAAAATTGTGTGTTTTCATGCTTCGATCGGTTAGAAGAGGTTTTTATTTTTACGGGTGACGAAGAACTGCGGCAAGAGTGTCATTCTACGATGTCGCAGATAAATTCCCTGGCTAAAGCTGATCCAACAAACAGAGAAAATTTTCACTTAACCAGCACATTTTCAATCGGAATTAAACAATTAAGACAGCTTCTAGTTGAATACAACAGCAACGACTCCATAAACAACTTCCATTCATAATTATTTTTAATGATCGATAACAATACTCTCTACTTTTGGCGAACAGTAAATTGGTTCCACTTTGACAGTTCAAAATTGAGGCCGTTTTGCACCATTCAGCACCCAGGTCAAAACTGAAACAGTGAATTTTCTACATACATTTTGACTATTTTTTACATACAAACTTCAAGCGATTAGAGGAGAGGTTCCCGTGGTCAGCATGAGCACAAATTTGGAATATAGCCTAGTGACGGGCCAGTCTTTAATTTTAGGGGGTAGCCCGGATTAGGACCACTCTAATGAACAAAAAATATTGTAATCTTGTAGCTTTTTATAAATTCACAGAACCGAACAATTATAAGATATTTCTACAAATTTTACACGAGCAGTTCTATACGAAATCTGTCTTCATTTGATTTTAATTTTTATTTATTTTTTTTTAATCCGGCTGAAACATTTTTGGTGCCAGTATGCCCAAAAAAGCCATTAAGCATCATTAGTTTGTGTATATAATTTACCATACAAATTTGGCAACCTTCCATACAAAAATGATATATGAAAGTTAAAAAATCTGTATCTTTTCAAGAAATTATTTGATCGTTTTGGTTTTGGTCTTCGGCAAAGTTGTAGGTACGCGGTGAAAAAATAGTGATTTTTAATTTCACATTTTGGCACTTAAACTTGATTTGCAAATGAAACACTATTTTTTCTGATATGTTTCATGGGAAATTTTCAGAACTGGCAAAAAATCATTGGCCGAGTTATGATTTTTTGAATCATTACAAATCTTTTCAAAAAATAGAAATATTGGTCGCATTTTTTCAACTTCATTTTTCGATGTTAAATCGAATTTGCAATCAAAAAGTACTCTAGTGAAATTTTGATAAAGTGCAGCGTTCTCAAGTTATAGCCATTTTCAGGTAACTTTTTTTTGAAAAATGACGCAGTTATTCATTTTTTTAAATTAGTGCCCAAGTTTGCTCACTTTAAAAAAATATATTTTTGGACCTTTCAGAAACAAATGCTTTATACGTTATAACATTACAGCTTCTACCTAAAGTTTAAAAAGTCTTTAGTCCCAAAATTCATAAAGGGTCTGCAAGTGCCTTTTTTCATTGAAAATGCAAAAATAGTCGTTAAAAAATGTTTGTGAAATAGTTGACTATCAATGGAGCATTTCCATTCGAGCAGTTTTTGCTTTTTTCTACAATGTATTCCTTATGGGAGAACTGTCACTTCTACCACTCGAATCGAGTGCTGCATTGCAACAACTTCTACGTTAAAAATTTAAATTTTGTGCAAAAGTAATTTTTTGCTCTCTCCTTCCCTTGATTTTTTAAATATATTATAAGGATGGTACATCCCTCCCCTCCCCCTCTTCAGAATTGGCAAAAAAATCTGAGGCAGTTTTGATTCAGGTAACTTAAAAATTTCAATGTATATTTAAGTGCAATCGGCTTAAATCAATTTACAAAGCATTCCCCTGCGTTAAGAATCATTTATAACAGGTTTGGACTTATTTTTAAAGCTAATTTTTTTTTTAAATTGGCGATGTATAGTACCACAAACATTTTTGTTTTCGTCAAATTTTTACATTTTTGAAATCTAATGATTGCAAAACAACTGCACGGAAAAAAAAATCAATTCTCGAAATCGTGAATTAAATTCACGAGTGCGAGAACCACGAAGGAATCTATTCACGTTTATAGTGCAAATGCACCTTACTCAATGAGTAATACTCATGAATAAATTCCTTCGTGGTTCTCACATTCGTGAACTTTATTCACGACTACGAGAATTGATTTCTTTTTCTGTGTGGTCTAGAGTAAAATGCATTTTAATTAACTTTTTTTATTCAAATGATAGTTTGTTGCTTCAATTTTTATAATGTTTTTTATTTGTTTGCAGCAACTGAATATTTTTTTTATATTTGGATGTGTGCAAAAAAAAGTGTACCTTATTTTCGATTGCAAGTTTGATTTTGCATCGAAAAATGAAATTTTTAATTTTATTTGACTTTATTTGAACTTTTTCCGAAATTCTCAACACCAGATACATAGTACCCCAAATGGTATACAAAAGACTTACTTAATCCACCTATATTGTCGATGCCTTCCTCACTCTTTACCAACATTATGATGGGTTTGGACACAAATTTCAACATTCATCTAAAAATGTATATGAATATCACTTAAGTGGTCATTACTTGAGACAGGGTTGCCAGATCTTCAAACTTTTAGACACGTTAGAAATGTTTTTCAATTACCTAACCAACGATGGGTCGGATAATGGATCCGGTCATAGTTTACATACATTTAAAAAGTGAGATCAGACCTCAAATAAGTACATAAATATCCCTGAAGTGGTCATATCTCGAGATAGGGTTGTCAGGTTTTATATGTTTGGAACTCGTTGGAAAGGTCATTCGATTATCTACACACTAAAAAAATATGAATATTACATTGAACAGAATTCCAATTCAGACTTAAAAACTAAACATGTACATGAAAATAAGATGTAAAATTATGTTTGATTTGATGCATTCTGTCAAATTTCTCTTTGAAACAGAAAACTGAATATCACACATGAAAATAAATTATGTTTGACTTAATATTACGTCTAATTTGATGCACATGATTGGAGCGTGTTTTGAGACGTAATTTTCAATCTAGAAGAACACAATTTTAATATAATATAACGTCATGATTCGAAATCCGGACACTTAGTAGCATATCATTTTCGTTATAGCTGACAAAAAATCATGTAATAAGTTGGAAATGAAGAAATCTCATCAGGATGTAGTATTAACAGTCAGTTTTAAGACAATGAATGCAAAATATGGCTTTTCTAACAATTATTCATCAGAATTTGAAAATTAAAATGACTTGTTGTGCTTCGAATCCCGGACACTGATAAAAGCTGATTCGAAATCCGGACACTTTTGCTTCGAATTCCGGACACTCGTTTTTGCTAATGAATCGCACACATTTGGACTGAAATGTTAGTGAAATTAGGTCTCAAATAAGCTGTTAACATTAAAACAATCGATATTTTATATACAAATTTGCTAGAATTTAAGGAAATCGAAACCATAAATTTCTGCTTTGCCTTCCCGATGCTTCGAACGCCTTTGAAATATTTCACGTGAAATGTTTCGCATTTTTGGTAATCTTATAATTTTATTTTATTTAATTGTTTTGACATTAACTACAGCGTTCAAACAAACTTTAAATGGAAGTTGATGTTAGAATTCATCAAATATTGATATTTATAATGCGAACTTTTATCCAAATAATTGATTAAACAAGATGAAGTGTCCGGGTTTCGAAGCGTCCGGGAATTCGAATCATGACGTTAATTGATCTCCGTTAGCAGTGCAAGCGAGCTGTCAGCATGTCAGACATCTTTATTTCGTTGCAAAATTCTCATCGGTTCAGTTCGGTTTTTATTCGAAAGAAATTTAAGATTTTACGGCAACAATCTCATCCAATTAACTTAATCCAAGGTAAGTACGCTAAACGAGCATCTATAAATGAGTGAAAGAATGTAGTTTGTTTATTTTTTCAGCCGGGTCGAATCCCAGCGCGACTTCAAATCTGAGCTTCCCGAAGAGAAGCAAACGCAAGTGGACAGGACCGGTCAAGAAATGCTGCTGAACTTGAGCAACAGCCGCTTTAGCCAAGCTGGCCGTGGCCACCAGCAATGTAATGCTCGTGTTCGGAATCGAATTGGACAGAAAACGCCACATCTTTTAACGATAACCTCACCGCGAATCTCGAGCTGCCGGGCACACCAAATCAAAGAACCGGGAATCTAGGCGTTCGTCGGTCGGAACGTTCGAGGTATCCCGCCGGTACCAGCCATAGGTGATTACAAGAGGTCCGAGGTGTTGTCGGAGAATTGGCCGATATCGAACGAGATGAAGGAAGCAAAACGAGACCGCAAGAAGTGCCACCTGATCAGTGTTCTGTAAGTTTTTGTTGACCACAACGGAACATCTTGCAAGCAGATATAGTGAAATGAAGAAATATTGTCAATAGTGCAAGTGTTCAATATTGAAGAATAATACTGCTTTTTTATGTGTCGCCTACCGTGAAAATAAAACTACTTAAAAATTTATGAAAAAACGACTTTTTTGTTATTCCTAACCTGAAAAGTAAAACCCATTTGCATCTGGTTCCAGACCATTGAAATTACATCAATTTGAAATTACATCAACTAATATTAGGGGAAGGTAAAATTCAATGCACGAAAAGGAGCCTCAATCGGATCGTGTAATTTTCAAATCTGATGTAATTTTGTGTTTCATATGACGCTCCAGTTATGTGCATCAAATAGACATAAAATTACACGATTATTTTTTGGTGTGTAACCAACGATGGGTTGGATGATGGATCCGGACAAAGTTTACATATATTAAAGTGAGATCCGGCCTCAAAAAAGTACATAATATCTCTTAAGTGGCCAATGGCCATATCTCGAGGCAGGGTTGCCAGATCATTAAAAAATCAAAAACTATCGGGCAGCTAAAATCAGAAATTTAATTTTAGAGCAGGATTATGGCCTTACCTGAGGAAGGCAATAATAATGAGTATTTAGAAAATTCAACTTTGATAAATAGTAAAAAAATTGGAAATATTTTCATTCCGTTTTTATATTTTTTTCCTAAATATTTCTAACCATGACCAGCATCTTTACCAAAGAGATCGATAATCGATCAGGAAATCACTTCTCAAGATATTCTTCAGATTTTCGAATATTCACAAACCCATTGTGTATAACCAGCCAGCAAAAGACTGTTTTTTTACATAGGGAATGCATGGACAAAGTTTTAAAATTACAAATAAAAGTCGATTTGCGAAAATTTAGAGAATTAAGCAACTGGCTAAGGAAGACCAACTTGGAGTGAAATTTGTAATGTGCTGAATTGTGTATTAAAAGAAGCGAAATCACTCCGGTAAACAGTGCTGTGCCTGGTTTTCACTTCACGCGGTGAAGTGTGTGACGGTGCGATTTTGATGTGGCACTAACTGATGAACTAACCGGCTAAAGGGGGCCCTCTCGACCGAAAGGATGCTCAATTTTTACCAAAGCGCAGCGAGCCGTGATTTGTTTGCCAGCTGAAATCTTATTAAAGGCTGAATTGAGTTTGTGGATTTCAAATGAAAGAGCTTCAAAATAATATGCCAACATTTGCAAACCTTGGTTTTTATTTAAGTTCGTTATTAATTAATTATATCTAACCTGAATCTCGCAAAATCATCTTTCTCCGAACTAAGGAAAAACACGTATAACTTTGTATCCTCTTCCTTATGACGTAACTCAGCTCAAAACTATTTCAAGGCTTCAATCATAACCTGACTGGTGCAGACATTTGACATTAATCACTTATCTGAATCAGCAAAGTTGCACCTTCCTAGCTTTGAGGACGACGTCACAGGTCATGAAACCTCGCTACCAATTATGACGTAGATGAGCAGCACCTGATTATATGATGAGCTTCGAAGGAGATTTATGTCACAGAGTTGAATCAATTAGTTTAGTGGATGTTTGCGTGTTTGATTTATTTTTAAACTATATAAATTAATTATCAACTACTCGTAAAAAGCAAAACAAAATAGTCCTCGTGACAGGATAGCAATGAACCTTTCGAAGCTTAGAGATTTAATCGCATTCTTGCAAAAAAAGAAACTTTTGAGGAACATCGTTCCGACTACTTGGAAATCATTTACCTCTCTATAAAAAGGACGCTTCAGGATACGTTGAACTTTCAAATACTGGAAGCAGCATTCAGAGAAAACACTTAAATGCATCAAAGGCAAAACCGTGTAGCAAAACCCTCCTGAATGATTGATAAACTTGCTGTTTTACTTATTGTATAGAACTTGAGCTGCAAAAAAGGAGCATTTGAAATGCAGCTCGAAATTGGCTTTGAACATTTCCTTCTGTTTTTCGAACAACAACTGCTCAAGCTATCCAACTGGAATAACTGTTTGGGAATTTTCTAGTTTCGTGTTTGTACTTTTTTTCGCCCCACCCCAGCATATCATGTTCTCGAGTGCAGGACGTTGATTGGATGCTGCTCAACGCAAGAACACACCCAAGAAGGGAAGTTTTGCCAGCAAGATCAACATGTTTTGCGTTCATGCGATGCTCATTTTCGGGGTAATTTGACGTTTTTTTATCGTAATTTAGAGGATTTTTTTTTCGGTGTTTGTAGTAATGTGTGGAATAAGGGGAAACAATTTTGAAATTCCGTTATTTTGTACAACAAATGTTGAGTTCTAGCTCTACGACAAAAGCCTCTAGGCAATGAATAAATATTAGAAAACTGGTCCGTTTCCCGAACTGTCTTACTCCTCCAGGATCGAAAAGTGGTCATTGCTCGTATAGTGTGTTTGCTCGGCCTCGGTTATTTGCCATTTTCCGGGATCATACCGTATGCAACTGCTAGATTTGCCTTGTTGCACAGCATAAAAGCTCTCAAGTTTCCACTTGGCTGAGGGTCTGTGGCGAAGCTTATTTCAAATGCAAGAGAGTGCGAGCTGGGTTTTCCCGAACGATGCACCAATTTGAACAGCAGCTGAAAATGTTGACTTGAAGTTGTTTTTTTTCCTTTTTTTCTCCTTAGGAAAAGGAAGGTTGCTGATGAGCAAAAATTCCCCTGCGAAAACAGCTGGCCCGGAAAGCATTATCGCCTGCAATCTGAGCATGTTGTGTGGCGGTGGTGGTGAAAAAGCGGGTGAAAACAGGTTTGTGGTACATTAAAAAGTGCATTTGATACCCGGGAGCTTCTATCATATTTCCTGTTAGGAAGCAATTTTGCGCCGGGGGAAAGAGCGAGATGAGAGCAAACGTAATGAGCCATTTCCAGAAAAGTTGTTTTGAGCAGGGATTTGTGAGAAAAGTTGTTTGAGATGGCTCAACGAGAAAAGGATAATTGGTTTTCCAATCGACTTGTCTTGTTGTGCTGGAACAGAAACAGAAACAGAAACAGAAACAGAAACAGAAACAGAAACAGAAACAGAAACAGAAACAGAAACAGAAACAGAAACAGAAACAGAAACAGAAACAGAAACAGAAACAGAAACTTGAGCAGAAAGTCAAGTAGCAGAAGATCATAAAGTAGAAACAGAATGCAAGACGTAGAAAACAGAGTGTATAAATAGAAAGTAGCTAGCAAAAAGCGGAGTACAGCAAGTAAAAATTTATAAAAGCAATATACAGTAAGCAGAGGGTAGAGAACGGAATGTAAAAGCACGAATACAGGAAGCAGAATGAAAAAAAAAACAGACAATAGTTAGCAGAAAGTAGATAGCAGAAATTGGAAAGCAGAGAAAAGTTAACAAAAGACTGGATACAGAAAGCAAAACAAAAATGCAGAATGAAACTATCAGAACACAGAATATTGAAAACAGAAATCAGAAAATAAATATCAGAAAGTAGAAAGATAATAAACAAAAGTTAGAATACAGGAAGCAGAATAAACAAGCAGAATGGAACTAGCAGAAAGTAGTAAACAGGATGTTGATAGCAAAAATCAAAAAATAGCAAGCAAATAGTAAGCAGAAAGTAGAAAGCAGAAAGTGGAAAGCAGAGAATAGCAAACTGATCGCGCCCAAATCAGGTCAGAATTCAGGAAGTAGAATAAAAAAGCAGAATAGAACTAGCAGAAACTAAAAAGCAGAATGCTGAACGCCGAAATCAGATAGTAGAAATCAGAAAGAAGCATGCAGAAAGCAGAGAGTTTAAATAGAAAGTAAAGTACAGAGAGCCGAAACAATTACAAAAAGTAGAATACCGAAAGCAGTATGCAGAAAGCAGTAACAGAAAAAACAGAAAGCAGAAAGCAGAATGCAGAAAGTGAAAAGCAGAGATTAGTAAGCAGAAGGCAGAATACAGGAAGCAGAATAAAAAGCGGAAGGGAGCTAGCAGAAAGAAGACAGAGAAAGTAGATTATACATAGCAGAAAATATTGAGCAAAAAGTAGAATATGGAAAGCAGAAAAAGCAAAAAAAGCAGAAAAGCTGGAGAACAGAAAAAGCAAAAAGCAAAAAGCAAAAAGCAAAAAGCAAAAAGCAAAAAGCAAAAAGCAGAAAGCAAAAAGCAAAAAGCAAAAAGCAAAAAGCAAAAAGCAAAAAACAAAAAAAAAAAGCAAAAGCAAAAGCAAAAAGCAAAAAGCAAAAAAAAAAAAGCAAAAAAAAAAGCAAAAAGCAAAAAGCAAAAGCAAAAGCAAAAAGCAAAAGCAAAAGCAAAAAGCAAAAAGCAAAAGCAAAAGCAAAAAGCAAAAAGCAAAAAGCAAAAAGCAAAAAGCAAAAAGCAAAAAGCAAAAAGCAAAAAGCAAAAAGCAAAAAGCAAAAAGCAAAAAGCAAAAAGCAAAAAGCAAAAAGTAAAAAGCAAAAAGTAGAAAGTAGAAAGTAGAAAGTAGAAAGTAGAAAGTAGAAAGTAGAAAGTAGAAAGTAGAAAGTAGAAAGTAGAAAGTAGAAAGTAGAAAGTAGAAAGTAGAAAGTAGAAAGTAGAAAGTAGAAAGTAGAAAGTAGAAAGTAGAAAGTAGAAAGTAGAAAGTAGAAAGTAGAAAGTAGAAGTAGAAAGTAAAAAGTAGAAAGTAGAAAGTAGAAAGTAGAAAGTAGAAAGTAGAAAGTAGAAAGTAGAAAGTAGAAAGTAGAAAGTAGAAAGTAGAAAGTAGAAAGTAGAAAGTAGAAAATAGAAAGTAGAAAGTAGAAAGTAGAAAGTAGAAAGTAGAAAGTAGAAAGTAGAAAGTAGAAAGTAGAAAGTAGAAAGCAGAAAGTAGAAAGTATAAACTAAATGCAAGATCTGCCTTATTTTCCGCTTGCAATGATTTCAGAGCTCTTCTCGAACGCCAAGACAAACCCAATTAAAACAGTCAACAATCGGCCCAAGATGTGCACTTGTGTCAACTTTTCCCATCAGCGTCGATGCAGAACCAATTTGATTACCTTTGTGTCCCGTAGGTGTGTTCCGAGCAAGCATAGTTCAGCACCGGCCTGTCGACAAATTACGAAATTCAATTAGTACCGGAGGCCGGAGAGCAGCCAGTACAAAGTGCACTCCACAGCCGGGAAAATGCAGGTTTGCTTCATTAAGAGGGGCACCTTTTCTGTTCTTTCCTCGCCACTTGAACCTGACCGGCCTACCTCAACCGTGTGGGAGCGAGAGGGGGTTGAACAAACATAAAAGGTGCCCCCACTCTGGCTAATGGCAGTGACCAAGACCTAGAACTTGGGCATTTTTCTGTCGGTCCTGGGCTGGTTTTTGTCCAAGTGTCGGCAGGTGCTTGCAATCAAAAGTGTTTTCCCATGCTTGAGAAATGGTAAAAGTGCTCTGAAATTGTTTGATACTCATGGCTTCATTCTACCGGATTGAGAATTCTTTATAGTTAGTTTTTTTTCTAATTAGAGCAATTCTTTTGCGAAAACTTTCCTTTAAATTTATAATTTACAGGTGGGAGCGGGAGATGGGTGTAGGAGTTTCTAAATTTTTCTTCAACTTCAAATAGATTCAATATATTTTTTTCCAATATATTCTCCAATTGCATTGCTTCAGCAATGTCAAAGCTGTAACTTGATGTTTCATGTAAAATTAATGCCAACGCTACAAGAACAATCTGCTGTACACTTTACATGCAACAACTTGCAGCATTGTAGCGCTTCGTATGTACACGATTTTAATGACTATTGCTGCATTCCTGCTCACCAGAGTGAAACATGCTAACCCTGAATGATATTCAACGCAGATGGACGATCTGTGCTGCGGCGGGAACAGCTTCAATGTGTAACAAAGTGTAATTAGGTGACAATAAGGAGCGGAACAATCTCGCAATTTAAATTGTCATTACTCTTCGTAGTGTCCAGAAGTGACACGGGAGAAACGGAAACATTAAATTGTGACTTTTTATAACGATGTGAATTACTGTTCTTGGATCTTGGAGCTGAATGAGCCAGAAAAAGTGCAACTCAACAAGCTAAATATAACCATGTTGAAGCGATCTGGAAAAGTTGCTTATTTATAGGAAAAATGACATTGGAGTGACTCAGGTTGGGAGTGAAATTTGCTTTTTTCAGCTTTTTCAGTTTACATGTATCGAATGCTGGCATGCAAACGTGATCGAGTGGCATCCTTGTTAGTGAAAACCCCACAAAAGCTGCCAAGCTGAAACTGAGCTCAGTGGATTGTGCCAAATGGTATTATGCCCAGATTCGGCAAAAAAAAACCTGGTGTCGTTGGCATAGGAATTGTAAAGTTCAAACAAGAGCTGGTAAGGTCAAAATATTTTGTCCTTACCACTTCTTGTTATGTACAATTGTGTCCTTCTAAAAATCTTAATAAATAATTCGGGAAAAGCAATCAAAATTCAAATTCAGTATTAAATTTTTTCAGGTCCAAAACTTTTTCCAAATAAAATCTAAAGGCAAGAAACTCTACCGTCTCTATCGATACGCCTTGCATCGACACCCAACAAGCCGAATAAATGTTTTCAGATTATGTTTACATCCCCCAAACCCAACGTCCAAAAAAAGTCCGCCAACCACCGTGGGGTCGTGGGGGCGGTTGGTTTGGGAGTTTGCCACAAGAGAAGGTCGCATCACAGCCAGTCAGTTTTCCGGAAAAGACGCATAGCTCACAATGTTTGGGCAAGAGGCAGAATGTTGGCCAAAAATTCAAGCGCGACAAGCGAAAAAAAATCATGCGAAAAAAATGGAATATCTAGACCAGTGCACCGAGGGAAAGAAGTCTAGCTTTGGCTTTCTGGGACCTAGCTCGACTGGGGTAATCCAATTAAGGGTGTGCTTTACGATGAAAAAGCGCCCCGAATGGAGTCAGCCTGGCAGTGTGTAATGAAGAAAGAATGGTCCGGAATCGGCGACGATAAGAGAAACCGACACAAACGGGACCGAAAGGAGAGCGTGGTTTTTTCGATTTACTCAGATCAACCCCCAGGGTTATGTGCCAAAATTACGGACCCGATGATTGTGGGCACACACACACACACGCTTACTTAGTGCGTACTTAGTTTTGGCAAATAGATTCGCCATGATGGAAATGGTGTGTGCGGTCTGAGAATATCGCAAAGATTGATCCTAGCACAAGGCTGCTTTGTAAACAATATGGGTCATTCCAGGTCAACTAAGTACACTTTTGGACTCAACCATCACCGATTTGGACCAAACTTGGAGGGAACGTTCATCTATCGACAGTTAACAGAAATCCCAAGTTTGGTGCTGATTGGACCATCCCTCTTATTTTGGCACCACCCTTTTTTTAACGATTTTCTAAAAAAAACTTTTTTTTCTTTTAATCCTAACTCTGCAACTATTTGTGCGAAAAACTTTCTACAGGTTGAATTTTATAGAAAATTAACCATGGAATTCGATTAAAATAAAGTTTTAACCTATGAATGCCCACTAATATTATATTTTAACGTTTAAAGTATTAAAATTCAGTTTTGACTAAATCCTTATAATTTTATTTGTTTTATTTTATCACCATCGTGTTCACCGGATAATTTTACATAATGATCATTGAAGACCTCAAACTAAAATGAACTATTGGCGAGATACAGCTATTTTACTGAAAAAAGTTTGATTTTGCGCTGCACTCTGTCCTATGAATTCAAATCCGAAATAAGTTTATCACATGGGTAATTCTCTACCAACTCACACGAAGTCGGGAAAAGTTGCCCCGACCCTTCTTCGATTTGCGTGAAACTTTGTCCTAAGGGGTAACTTTTGTCCCTGATCACGAAACCGAAGTCCGTTTTTTGATATCTCGTAACGGAGGGGCGGTACGACCCCTTCCATTTTTGAACATGCGAAAAAAGAGATGTTTTTCAACAATTTGCAGCCTGAAACGGTGATGAGATAGAAATTTGGTGTCAAAGGGACTTTTATGTAAAATTAGACGCCCGATTTGATGGCGTACTCAGAATTCCGAATAAACGTATTTTTCATCGAAAAAAACACTAAAAAAGTTTTAAAAATTCTCCCATTTTCCGTTACTCGACTGTAAAAAATTTTGGAACATGTCATTTTATGGGAAATTTAATGTTTTTTTCGAATCTTCATTGTCCCAGAAGGGTCATTTTTTCATTTAGAACAAAATTTTTCATTTTAAAATTTCGTGTTTTTTCTAACTTTGCAGGGTTTTTTTAGAGCGTAACAATGTTCTACAAAGTTGTAGAGTGCCGCGTAAGTGCTGCGTAAAATCAAACTTTTTTCAGTAAAATCGCTGTATCTTGCCAATAATTCATTTTAGTTTGAAGTCTACATTGATTATTATGTAAAATTGTCCGGTGAAAACGATGGTGATAAAATAAAATAAAGCAAAGTATAAGGAACTGGTCAAAACTGAATTTTAATACTTAAAACGTTAAAATATAATATAAGTATGCATTTAAGGGTTACAATTTTATTTTTATCGAATTCTATGGACAATTTTTTGTAAAATGCAACCTGTAGAAAGTCTTTCCCATGTAATTAGAAATGAGGACTTGTAATTTGTAAGACAAAACCGATTTTAGCAAACGACAGAATGTTGATAACATCAAAATAACGAATTTGAACAAAATAAAGCGTCTGTGCCAATTTTGAGCAAAATCGGTACGGGGTTATATACATGTAAATCGGCAAAATGACACAGTTGAACTTTTTTTCAAAGTCTGTTTCAGGGCACTTAAATATAGATTTTCAGCTATTAACAAAACAAAATTGAAGTCGTTTGGTTGTATCATTGCCGAGATATAGCTATTCAGCAATTCCATTTGAAAAGAGCCTAAACCAAAATAAAAGTTCTCCGATCGGGCTCAAAAATTTTCTGGGGGATCCTTGGCCGAAATAATTAGACCCGTATTTTTTTGTTTGGCCATTAGGGTGGCCTACATCGTGCTAGGGTGGTTCGAAAAATGGCAATTTTCGTCATTTTTCGCAAAAACCACTTTTTTCTAAAAATCATATCTCCGCGCCATTTCATCCGATTTTAGCTGTCTTAGACGCAAAAGAAAGGTGATGAGTTTGGCTATTTGGGAAAAATAGTAAAAAGTTCTAAAAATCTAGCTTAACTATTGAAAAAGTCGTATGAAAACTTAAAATGGCGTTTTGACCGTGTCTGGACCAAAGAGCCTATGTCTGAAAATATTTTTATCGGATTCCTCGGAAAATTTCACAATACATATCAAAAAATTGGCGATGTCGAACCGTACGTTTCCGAGATATGATTTTTTGAAAAAAAACTGCGTTTTTCGACGCGCCACGCGCAAAAACGGGAAAATGACGAAATCGGCAAAAAATCAACTTTTTCCACTAAAACTGCGATAACTTTAAAATTTCAGCGATGACCTATAGATGTTATGGTACCAAAAGTTGCGTCTTTCAATTACAAAAATTTTGATACCCAAACATCTATAGGTCATCGCTGAAATTTTAAAGTTATCGCAGTTTTAGTGAAAAAAGTTGATTTTTTGCCGATTTCGTCATTTTCCCGTTTTTGCGCGTGGCGCGTCGAAAAACGCAGTTTTTATTTTCAAAAAATCGTATCTCCAAAACGTACGGTTCGACATCGCCAATTTTTTTAAATGTTATGTGAAATTTTCCGAGGAATCCGATAAAAATATTTTCAGACATAGGCTTTTTGGTCCAGACACGGTCAAAACGCCATTTTAAGTTTTCATACGAGTTTTTCAATAGTTAAGCTAGATTTTTTGAACTTTTTACTATTTTTTCTAAATAGCCAAACTCATTACCTTTCTTTTGCATCTAAGACAGCTAAAATCGGATGAAATGGCGCGGAGATATGATTTTTTAAAAAAAGTGGTTTTTGCGAAAAATGACGAAAATTGCCATTTTTCGAACCACCCTAGCACGATGTAGGTCACCCTAATGGCCAAACAAAAAAATACGGGTCTAATTATTTTGGCCAAGGAACCCCCAGAAAAATTTTGAGCCCGATCGGAGAACTTTTTTTTCGGTTTAGGCTCTTTTCAAATGGAATTGCTGTATTTAGAGTAAGCAGTTTAAAAAAAAAACGGGTGCCACGATATCTCAACACTGCGACTCCAAATTTTGGTGAAGACTCGTTAAAATGGTCCCGTGTGTATAACAAAGGCCAATTTTCAAAAGTTCATTAAAAAAAGATAAAAAATATTTTTATTTTGATTTTCGTATAAAAAAATCGCCAATTTTTGATTTATGTATTTTTTTTCAAAAGCAAGATTTAAATCATCGGGATCACTAAATTTGAACCAATATTACTATGGGGTTGATTTGGGTTGTAGAGGATTAATTAGGGTAGAGTAGTCATCAATGAGACACGGGGAACAATGATAAAATGGCTCTCACGTTTCGTAGTTTCAACCAATCAGGCTAATATTTGGGGGAAAGGTGTGTCTACTGGATACATGCCCTTGCAAAGTTATTCATAAATGTTTGATTTTTGGGTATAAAAGTAAATTATGACCGAAAATTACATTTTTGCTCATTATCTGCCATTAACACAAAAACTAATATTTCTCCAAATTTCTTTCGTCATTAGATAGGGAATGAGTTGGACTACAATGGCCTTTCATTATATTTGACCAAAATTAAGAATATACCCAGAATCCAGGGCTGTCTCATTGTTCCCTTCTCATTTTAGCACATGGGTAACAATGAGACACTATGATTTTTCATCATTTAACTTTTCAAAATCTAGGGAAATCCTTCAAAACATGAATTGGAAGTGATTTTTAACATGTTTATTGAGTTTTAACCAAGGGGCTGGAAACTCTAATATTACTTAGGAATACTAAGTATACTAACGATATTCCAGTATACTTGTTAGTATACTAACCGAAAAGCAATAAACTGTCAGTATACTAAGATACTCTCAGTATATTGGTAAGTATACTGGCGATATGTAAAGGAAATAATAAGTATACTAACATATATTTTGATATACTGGTCAACATAATAATTATAGCTCTAAGAGTTTCCATCCCCTTGGTTTTAACCTCATTTAACCAAAAATACAAAGTTGTTTGGTATACATAAATATATTTTACAAAATTTAAATACTTTTCAGTATAACTTTTGTTAATTAAAGTTTCAAGTTGCCAAAATTGCTTTAAAATGTTCAAGGCAAGTCACCTGCAATGAAACAATACAAAAATATGATGTTTTACTAGAAAAGTATTGATTTTCGTAGAGTGTCTCATTGTCCCCCAGCTGTCTCATGGTTCCTGCCAAGTGCGTCTACAGTGAGACAGTTGAATAACTCTGGCTGTAGACGTCAGATCGATCTCATATGTTGGTCAATGTTAGAACACATAAAAAGAAAGAAATTTCAACAAAAAGCTCCTTGAAATATGCGGATGAAAAAAATACTAAAATCGTTGAATGGTAAAAATCAAAAGTCTCTCATTGATGACTACCCTACCCTACATGACCCACAAAAACTTGCAAAATCACTGGGCTTGAAATTGATATTAAAAATTCAAGCGTAACTAAAAAAAATCTGCAAAATTCAATGTAACAGTAATTCGACTACTTTGTCTTTTGAAGGTTTTACGTCACTTAATCAACAGCCTTATTTTGTTGAACCTATAGCTTTTCAAATAGTTTAATAAAAAAATATATTCTTCAAGTAATTTCTAAATGAACATGTCGGTTATTTTTTCTGCTCTTTTTTTCGACATTTTTTGAAACGGGAAGGGAGACAAACAATTAAATTTTTATTGGTATAACTGGAAGAAAACAAAAATTATTATCGATTGAATTGAACTGTTTATTAACAAGTGTTCTGTTTTTCCCATTTTTGGCAAACCATTCTGACAGCTTTCCCTTTTATGTCAACCATACTCTTAAAAAAAGGTAATTTAAAAAATAACAAAAGTAAGCCTGAGAACATGAGAGCAGACATGCATTCGCTCTAACTCCTCATTTAGAAGAACAAGTTATGGTATTTCGCGTAGATGAATCCTAGCATGTTGTGCCAGTGATTGAAGTACACTTATTAAGCTAATCTTTAAAGATCCAGAAGACATTGCGAGATAATATTGAAAGCCAAGTGGGATATAGAGTAAGAACCTTTAAGTGCACTCAAACTACTTTTAAGAAGTTCTATTGAGATCTCATGAGCACAATCACATGAACATATAGCTTAAATATTTTTTTCCAATGTTTTCTACGTATTATTCTTGTCAAAATGAACAAGTTTTTAACAAGCAACAAGCATAACATTACTTTAAACGAAAATGCCATTGAGCAATTCTCTGAGATTTCGGTCATTCGCCCGGCTGAAACTTTTTTGGTGCCTTCGGTATGCCCAAAGAAGCCATTTTGCATCATTAGTTTGTCCATTTAATTTTCCATACAAATGTGGCAGCTGTCCATACAAAAATGATATGTGAAAATTCAAAATTATGTATCTTTTGAAGGAATTTTCTGATCGATTTGGTGTCTTCGGCAAAGTTGTAGGATATGGACTACACTGAAAAAAAATGATACACGGTAAAATTTTTTTTGGTGATTTTTAATTTCACTTTTTGTCACTAAAACTTGATTTGCAAAAAAACACTATTTTTAATTTTTATTTTATTTTTTGCTATGTTTTAGAGGACATAAAATGCCAAATGAAATTTCCAGAATGGGCAAAAAATCTATGACCGAGTTATGATTTTTTGAATCAATAAAGATTATTTCAAAAAATCGAAATATTGGTCGCAAAAAATTTTCAACTTCATTTTTCGATGTAAAATGGAATGGGCGTAATATTGAATGTTTGGCCCGTTTGAAATGTTAATCTTGATTTTAAATTTTTGAAAATATTTTTTTCGAAAAGATCGAAAAATTTCATGAATGTTTCATATTTTAACATTGTAAATCGGACCTATAGTTGCTGAGATATCGACATTAGAAAATGGTGGGTTGTTTGGGTGGGACTTAGAAAACATCATTTTTCTTGTTTTTTAACCTTTGCATGGCAATATCTCAGCAACTATGGGTCGTATCAACAAAGTCCGAAAAAGCAAAATATAGAGAATTTTCTCAGCTTTTCAAAAATATTTTTTTCAAAGGTGGGCAAACATGGGCACCAATTTTAAAAAATGAAAAACTGCGACTATTTTCAAAAAAGTCACCTAAAATGACTATAACCTGAAAACGGTGCACTTTATCAAAAATTCTCTAAAGTACTTTTTGATTGCAAATTCCATTTTACATCGAAAAATGAAGTTGAAAAATTTTTGCGACCAGTATTTTGATTTTTTGAAATAATCTGTATTGATTCAAAAAATCATAACTCAGTCAAAGATTTTTTGCCCATTTTGAAAATTTCTAAAAAGTTGGCAATTTATTCTCTAAAACATAGCAAAAAATAAAAATAATTAAAAATAGTGTTTCTTTGCAAATCAAGTTTTAGTGACAAAAAGTGAAATTTAAAATCACCAAAAAATTTTTTACCGTGTATCTTTTTTTTCAGTGTAGTACATATCCATACCTACAATTTTGCCGAAGACACCAAATCGATCAGAAAATTCCATCAAAAGATACAGAATTTTGAATTATCACATATCATTTTTGTATGGACAGCTGCCAAATTTGTATGGAAAATTATATGGACAAACTAATGATGCAAAATGGCTTCTTTGGGCATACCGAAGGCACCAAAAAAGTTTCAGCCTGATTAAAAAATACAAATATTAAAATTAAAGAAAAAATACCGATTCCGTAGAGATCTGCTCCATTAAGAACAAGCTGCGTGCCGTTAAGAAGGGCCCTCAGTGCCAATGCATGTCTGCATGAGAGTCTCAAACCTTTCATCTGAACCTGTTGGCATTAGCCCAGATCAGCAACGACAGATGCAAAACCCCCGCAAAACTAGCGTACGTGATCGGCCTTCACAAATGTCCTACTCTACCGCCGCAACAATAGTTACACGACAAGTGGTGCATATTTTTTTGTATCCTTCAATATTTTAGATTACGAAATTGAGGTGCAGAGCGTGGTGGGACCTTTTTGTTTGCATGTTGTAACAAATATGTGTGCATGTACATTTTAGACATGTTTGTGGGTGGTGAAAAATTGAACATGGGAATAGATATCAAAAACATTACAATTATGTTTTTAAAAAGTACAAATAATATAAAATAACTAGTAGTTTATGGATGAATTTTTAAAGGAATATTAAAAAACCTATTTTCAGAAAAAGGAAAAAAATAATAATAGAGAAACCTCTTTTTACGCGGTGGCGTTACGCTTTTTATTTCGTAAATTTCTCCTAAACCATACAATATTTTTGCAATCTTAAAAAAGCGTTTTGTAGATCTGAACAAAACCTACAAATTACTTTTAAAACATTAACAAAATGTTGCGCCGTTCCAGAGAATTCGACAAATTAGAAATACGTAACGCACCGCGTAAAAATGGGTTTCACTGTATAGGGACCATCCATAATCCACGTGGGCAATTTCATGGGGAGGGGGAGTGTCGGCGGTTGTTCACGATGAGAAGGGGAGGGGGATGAGATTGCAAAAAAATGTCCACGTGGTTTATGGATTGTCCCATAATTTTAATAAAGTGCACGTTAAAAATAAAAACTTGGTCTAGATGCAGGAAAATTGCATGTAATTACATCGGGCTCCATCTGTTGGCTTATCAGCAATTTGATAATAGATGTTAGATTCTGTAAAAGTGTTTTAGGCACCTTAAAAAAAGCTATGTGTTGAAATTTTGTTAGGATGATTCTATTTTTGAATAAAGTTATAAAAAATAACGCTAAAAAAATATGAAAAATTGTGCACATTTCATGGAGACGCGTGGTGATTGATTTGAGAAAATTGCGAGCAAAATTTCCAGCAATATTGCACGCAACATTTAGTTCTAATTTTCAAACGTAGAGCGCACACCGAATGGCCGCATATCTTCCAAAGCTGCGTTTTTATGTTTTATGCTTTTTATACTTGAATGCTTACACTATCCGAAGCGTTACATCATCTAAAGTTTCTGATGGTTCCAAAGTTTCTTGCAGGAAATTTAGTGAGATCACACAATATTTTTTTTTCCAATTTTATTGAGATATTGCGATTGCAATTTATTATCTTTAACAATTTTAAGATTCAATTTTTAACTGAGCTGAAAGCATAAAAACCATATTAAAAGAAAAGCATACATGTAACTAACGTGAGTTTCATTCTAGTACACAACCAAACCTCGCCTCTTCAAAAATTTGCAAATTTGTGATTCTTTTTTAAACATTATAATTTATTTTTTGCAATTCCGTCGTGAAACTTCCTACTTTTCCTGTCATTCTCGCATGACGAAATAGCCTACTTTCATCTATTAAAACTAACAGAATCGAATAGAAAAACATTTCAAAACAAATGCTTACTTCTCAGCACTGAAATGGATGCTGAAAAGTTGAACTTTTCAGCACTTGTTTTGAGAAGAAATACTTTTCAGTACTTGTTTTGAAAATTAATACTTTTCAATTTTTTTTTTTGATTTAAACGATTTATTGACAAAATACAGAACATTTGACTTTAAATTTCACTCAATAAGTGTTTTTAAGAAATACAAAAAAATGTAAAAAAACTACTTATATTGTCAAATCATTTCAAAACCTGTTACAAAGTTATTACAAAACATTATATTGGGATAATATGAGTTTAAGGTAGTGAATGACCCAAAAGGTTAAAGTTCTCCTCAATAAAATCAACAACAACGATATGAATATGTTTGACTGCATACTTTTTCTCATATTTTTTATTAAAGAACTGCTATATGAAGGAATGGAAAAACTCACAACAATGGTTAGACGAACAAGGAAGCAGAAGACTTTGTCGTATATCAGTGCAATAAAAATAAACAGAATAGAGAAACTCACAAAATTGCTATAAAAATAAGCTAAAAATATTTTGAAGCAATAGAAAAACTCACAGAAATTTTACAAAAAAACAAGAAAAATGTAAAGTAAAATTCTACATAAATAGGATTTCTCTACAGTTTAGCAAATCGACTTTCCTTTGTTTTTATTTTTATATTTTAATGCAACTTTGCATGATTCTTTTTTTGACAAGAGAAGCCAATTGGCATCATAGAAAACGGGCATGTAAATATTCGAAAAAAATAATTTTTGGTAGAAATAAAACTATATTATTGTCAAGCTGAATTTTAAAACTCATTATTGACATCAAACATTTTATGATACACTACAACGCTTTCTATTTAAAGGCATTATAAGGTATTTTTTTCAAAAAATATTCAATTCTTTTGCAATTTTCAATTACTTTATGAAGGAAAAGGCATCTGCTTAAAAATGTTTTCGAATAACTGGAATGTTTCCTACAACTTTCCTTTCTGGAATTTTTAGAGCTCAAACACTATGAAAATCAACTTTTTCTACATTTTATCTAATCAGCACATAATTTACAACTTGCGATATTTCTGTTACTTTTGGTTCAATTTTCAATGATATTTCAAATTTGTAAATTTCCCGGGAATTATTTTTTCTTAACTTTTTTTATACCAATATTTTGAAAATGCTCTGAAAAATATTTAATTGAAAAAACTAAACATTATTTTGTTCAATTATTCATTGTTTTGTTCATTTTTCAGATTATCAGGAATTTTGATACCAGCAATTATATCTGATGATATTAATTTCTGAAGCAACTATAAAAAGATCTTGCATAATGAATTGATTTACTCAATGAAGTTATGTTTTTTTTTATAGAATTATTGATGATATTTTGTTTAAAAAATGTATTAACCCCTTACTGCCAAAGTAATATAGTGAGTTTGTTTGACATTTTTTTTACCATAATCAAATGAGATGTACGTAAAATTTTAATAATATTTTTGTACCATTAAAAAAAAAGTTCAAGCGAAGTCAATTATAAACTTGAAAATCATGTGGTAAAATAAAACCTTTAATTGAAAAGCTACTTTGTATGTTTTGAGAGGTGCTCGAAAAATGAAAAAAAATATTCAAAACTTGAAGAAAAACAAATTCGAAAACTATAGTTTTAAGCAAATAATAAAAAGCTGTACCATTTTATTCAAGAGCTGAAACCAGTATTACTTGTTTTAGAAAAGATATTTGTCATGAAAAATAAAATTTCAGCATGTTTTTTACCGATTCCAATGTATGGGTCAAACCACACTCTCTCAAACTGGTCTCAGAGGAAAATTTAAAAGAATTGTGATTGTGGAGTATGGATTCATTTTACTTACTGTATCAACATTTTGATACAAAATATTTCCTATAAAAAATATCTCAGATATTTTTTGGATTTATTGTTCTTGATTCTTGAAAATATTCATTTTCTGGTAGCTGTATGATTTTGTACATGCAGCCATGCAATTAATTGATCTTCACTCTTATTTGTTTATTAAAGTAGCTGTCCTAAATAGTTTCATTGAATAATATTGAACCAAGTTCAGAACAATTTTCAATATAATTCCCGAGATTTCCCGGGAAATTGGATGAAAATTTCCCGTTTCTCGGGAAATTGGACGCTCTACAATGAAACAAAATGAAAATTTTGTGAAGTTTTCTGCTTCCTCAATATTTTTTTTTAAATCTGAAATTCTACCCAAACATTTGAAAATGCCAAAAATAAGCCAAAAAGTAATTCTAGACATTCAAATTTCAATCAGTCCAGCATTTTGCAAATCTGATATCGATTTTCTTCGCATTTTGGCCAAACAAAACAACCGCAACCGCACGCTCCACTAAGCATTAGACCGCTCTAAATTGAGAAAAATGCGCCCCAAGGGAGCAAGCAAAGTTCGTTTTGAGTAATCTAGGGGAAATATACCCATTTTAATCACACTAAGCCGTTCGACCAATTCTCATCACTTTTGCCGTTTTCCGCTATTAAATCAACATTTTCAGATGTATCAACAATGAAGAGTTGCTTGCTCACTTTGAGTTGAGCTATTTATTACTTTGGAACAGTCAAAAACACTTTATTTAAGCTGTAATTCATGATCAAAGTGCTGATAGGCCGATAATAGAAATAGGCTGAGAAAGGGTATAGTTCCCCTACATATTTTCCTATTTGAGGTAAACCGTCGACCAATATGGACAAGCTGCGTCGTTCTGTTTCGCACACCAAATTCTTCGAATGTGAATAACAACCTTCCAAATGGATTTCCCAACACACAACATGGACGATAACTGTTGCTGCTTTACTTTTTGAAGACTGTTGCTTCGCTGGTTCATAATTGTACACGTGGCTTCGACAAAACAAGCAACAGTTTTTTCTTTCTTCTTCTGGGTAGTTTTTCTTTTCCTCAAATCGTTTTCAAAACAGACCAAATCATACCGGCTGCAAATGCAGATGTTTTTTGATTTCCAAATAGATCTCCAATACCACGACCGACAGAGGTCCTTTTTCTCACAAATACAGTTAAACAAGATCGACACACACGAATGCACCACAGCATCCTTATCTCCGAGGACATCATTCTTAAGGGATGCTGAGCGTTTCAGAGAGAAAAAAAAGCAACAACAACAAAAACCGTAGACTCAACAGCCTGAAGCAACAGTTTTCTTGTTTCAAACGCAGGTCAATTTTCCCTCCTCTCTTCATGCTGCTGCGGGGGAGGAAGAAACGAATCTGGCGCGAAACATAAGCAGCAGCAGCAGCATGTTCAACAGGCATCAGCTCATAAACCCAAATCAAGGTGCTGTTCTGTGGCTGGCTGGCTGGCTGTGAAGGTATTTTGGAAACCCAGCGGAATTGGCGGAATAGATTCCTAGGACGACATCTGCATGCTGCGAGCATAAGAGGATGCTGGGCCGCATTGTTTGGAAGGATGTATTTCCGTCATGTTTTTGCTACTTTCTTCCAGAATGATACGATTCTTTCGAAGGGACGTTCTGCCATGCGAGGAAGATTTATCACTGCATTTATTGATTTTAGGAAGGACATTAAACTGCGTGCTAACAAATGGGCAGGGAATGCATTATGCTCGTGAAGTATCACTGTTTGTTTGGGCAAAAACTGCAATAAATTTGATTAACTGGACATGGTTTTGAGCACAGTGAAGAGTGATAAATTGCTTTTCGCTGATCATTGTTTTTCTGTATTTTTTTGATCAAATCACTATATTTCTAGTAAAAGTTATACCAATAACACAAATTGTCACAATGATGCGTTTAGCTTTTTTGATGTATTGGAATATACGACATTGAGTGATTGAAGAGTATTTGTAAAATTAAAAAAGTATAATATCGTCGTAAGTCGATTTTGGGACGAATTGAGATAAGAACGCAGCTCACAATGCCTCACCTTTAGACCTTCACAGATCCCCAAATTTCGATTCCAATCCTGAGATATTAAATAAAAACCGAAAAACTCCGTGCATTTTTGTTAGTTTCAATCTTGTCGTGCTATCTTGACACAGTTTGAAAATTGATGTAAGTACACAGAATAGTCAGGCTTTCAAGCAGATTCAAAATGAACATTAAATTTCCCATAAAATGACGTGTCCCAACAAAATTACATTTGAGTAACGGAAAATGGGAGAATTCTATGAAGAACCCATTTATTTTTTTTACGGCATCAAATCTTCCAATCTAGGGTATTTGTCTCTATTTTGGGCCTACTAAGCCGAGCGCACTTTTTATTTGATGTATTCTCAAAGGCTGCTATAGGCAGCCTTGCTTGTATTACATGAATAAGATGGGTTTTTAATGCTAATGCTCTTACTTAATCACATTTTTGACGAAAATACTTTATATTTCTGTAAAAGCCCGAGAAACTAAAACATTTTTTGTCTCTATTTTGGGGATATCGCTTCTAGCATACGACCTTCTTTGTGCATATTTTTGGCCTACCTTCTGGTTGGTTGAAATCTCGAAGCAAGTGGCGAACTTTTTTGACGTTCGGTTCAGCCCCAGCTCGTACAATACAGCCGCCCAAATTCGGTCGACAAACATGCTCAATCATTGTGATGTTATAAGCCATAAATCCACATTGGAATGACTGATTTCACTTGCATTACGTGCATAATTAGCTTGAACATGATTTATATCATTCTTTACGAGTTTTAAACATAATTAAACATTTGTTGCGTAGCCAAACAACAAGCCCGTAATATGCAAGAAAGACTGTAACTTGTGAAAAGCGCACACACACTGTCACAATTTGTAGAAGTGTCAAATGGACTCAATATAGAGCCATTCTCTCCGAAATGGACGAAGTAACTTTAATCAGTTATTTTATTGATTTGGAGGCAGTTTAGTGATTGTTTTTGCAACGTGATTGTGCAACCCACAAAAAACCTATTGCCGGTGGTTGGAGATTCGGGGAACAGCTGTCATTCGTGTGCTGAGCGATCAAAGCCGTGACGCTGAGTGTCAACAAGCGGTAAGCAAAAGTGGTGAAAATTTTCGACCTAATGGGCAACTAGCGATTTGCCAAGAAAAAGTGAAGAGTGCTATTTGTAGGGTCCGACCCTCCGAGTGTGCTGCCCCTTGGCACAAGTTGTGTGAGAGAAGTTGTGTGGGAGAGGGAAAGGACGCGAGAGAGTTAGTCTCATGCGGACAGTGTGAAGGAGTGCACGCAGCGACGAGCTGCGGCACGACGCGAGTGGTTCCGGGAGAACCGGATTAGTGTTCCGGGGCGACCAGCGTACGGACTTCGGTCAGTGGGCGGACGGGTGGACGATCGGCGGCTTTTACGAGCTGCGTCCGTTACGCGAGGACCCCACAAAGTTGGCGACGAGGATTAACAGGTATTTGAAGCTCAGCAGGTGCTAAGTTGGGCCGTTGTTTTGAAGACAGTTGCGCTGTTTTCAAATTCTGTTAAAAAAGAGGAGGAAAGATGAAGTGCTCTCTCTCTCTCTTTCGATTAGATCTTTCTAGGAAGGAGGGCAAGAAGGATCATGACGATTGCAGTGATGCATGGATTGTTGTGTGTATGCATTCTCGACACACACATAAGAAAAACGTCACATGGTGGGGTGCGTTTTGTGGCCTATGCATAATCAAGACGAATAGATGACTGATTGTTTTGGTGTAGAATTCAGTGGTTAACGTAGGACTACAGTAATTTTGATGAAGAACTTAAATTATTTTAACGTAGAACTACAATAAATTTGACGTAGAATTTCGATTATTTTAACTCAAGACTTTGAGACAATTGACAAAAGACAATTTGACGGAAACAATAATTGTTTAACATTAGACAAAATAATAATAATAATAATTTTGACGTAGAACTTTGATTATTTCAACGTAGGACTACATAGTTTTTGACGTATAATTTCTACTACACTAGTTTTGACGATTAACTTCAACTGTTTGACGTAGGATTATTTAAAAGTTTCGGTTTTCAAACGATTGAGAGCAGTTGACGCGTGACAAGGACAATCTTACTTGTGGAGCGTGTAATGATTGATGACGTTTTATTCTATGTTTAGACAGGCAGGCACCAAGAGAAATGTCCCTGTAACATTGGTTGCAGGTGGTGAACAGGAAGTTGTTCACGGGATAATGTCCCTGTAACATTGGTTGCAGGTGGTGAACAGGAAGTTGTTCACGGGATAATGTCCCTGTAACATTGGTTGCAGGTGGTGAACAGGAAGTTGTTCACGGGATAATGTCCCTGTAACATTGGTTGCAGGTGGTGAACAGAAATCTGTTCACGGGTGGATTGGTTCCGAGTGGAATGTCCCTGTTATTAAACAGGTGGTGAACATGAAGTTGTTCACGGGTAAATGTCCCTGTAGTTGAACAGGTGGTGAACATGAAGTTGTTCACGGGTGAAACCTTTCCGGGTGAATGTCCCTGTGATTTAACAGGTGGTGAACATGAAGTTGTTCACGGGTGAAATGTCCCTGTAATTGAACAGGTGGTGAACATGAAGTTGTTCACGGGTGAAACCTTTCCGGGTGAATGTCCCTGTAATTAAACAGGTGGTGAACATGAAGTTGTTCACGGGTGAAATGTCCCTGTAATTGAACAGGTGGTGAACATGAGGTTGTTCACGGGTGGATGTCCCTGTAGTTGAGCAGGTGGTGGACATGAAGGTGTTCACGGGTAAAATGTTCCTGTAAATCAAAAGGTGATAACATGAAGTTGTTGAATCGTTATCGTCCCTGTTGTGAAACAGGTGGTGAACAAAATGTGGTTCACGGGTAAAAGTCTCTATTATAGTTGTCACAGTTGGTGCACCAATAATTGTTACGGACAAAGTGATCAGTTATCTAGCTGTTTACGAATTGATTGAAACTGTCCCTATTGTTATAATAGGTGGTGAACAAATGGTTGTTCACGGGTAAAGTGTTCAGTTGTCTAGCTGTTCACGAATTGATTAGAACTGTCCCTATAGTTATTATAGGTGGTGAACAAATGGTTGTTCACGGGTAAAGTGTTCAGTTGTCTAGCTGTTCACGAATGGATTGAAAATGTCCCTATTGTTATAATAGGTGGTGAACAAATGGTTGTTCACGGGTAAAGTGTTCAGTTTTCTAGCTGTTCACGAATTGATTAGAACTGTCCCTATAGTTATTATAGGTGGTGAACAAATGGTTGTTCACGGGTAAAGTGTTCAGTTGTCTAGCTGTTCACGAATGGATTGAAAATGTCCCTATTGTTATTATAGGTGGTGAACAAATGGTTGTTCATGGGTAAAGTGTTCAGTTGTCTAGCTGTTCACGAATTGATTAGAACTGTCCCTATAGTAATTATAGATGGTGAACAAATGGTTGTTCACGGGTAAAATGTTCAGCTGTTTAGCTGTTCATGAACTGATTCGAGCTATTCCTATAGTTATTATAGGCGGTGTTAATATGTTCACGGGTAAAGTTTTAAGTCATTTAGCTGAATACGATTAGTCATTGAGTTGTTTGTAACTGTTGCGGAAGGTAATCAGATGTCTAGCTGTAATTAATCGTCCCTGTAGCTGTCGGTACAGGTGATGGACAAATATATTGTCCACGGGTGTCATAGTAAGTGTGGTTTCAGATGGTAGAGAACATATATGTTCTAAAATCAATTGTTTCGGGGTGTAACAGGTATAGAAAATAACTGTCAGTGGCTGTTGATATCGATCATTGTGATCCAGTGTGCTCTGGATGAAACAGTTTGGAAATGCTCAGTAGTGAAAACAAGTAGCAAAATGTTTGTAAAATGATAGAATAATTGCGGGGATCAGTTGAAATCTAATGCTTATTTTTATTATTTGTGTAGTTATTGGAGGAAATGATACTATGGAAAATGCGTTTGATTCTAGATTTGGAGTGGTTAATCTAAATGTATACACAATACGGTTATTGATAGAGTGACATTAATTCGGTAGATTTGAATGAGCCAAAGGTTTAGTAAAATATTCAGTTCCAAGTGATGCCTAACTATGGTAATTGTGTTCAATGGGAAGTCAAAGAAAATCAAATTTAGGGATGTATTCAGTGTTAAATTGTTGGAGATTTTGTCACTTTATTCAAACATTGCTAGGAGTTACTGATAACACAGTTTAACACAGTTACTGAAAACACAGATTAAGTAAAACACAGTAATCAATAGAATTTATTATGTTGGAGATTGAGTTACATGATTTAGTAAATACTAATCGGAATATTAAAGGAAATGTGCCTATCTCTAGCTTATGTGACTGGAGTAACATTGGGTGAGATCACTAATGAGTTCTTTAGGGAAGGTTACATGGATTAGTTAGTATAACATATAAGGATGACATGGTAGTTGAGTTAAGTAATATAACTGTGATTGCAAAAGTAAGTGGATTTTTAGGGACATCGATCCATAAAAAATAAGCTATTCAGGCATGTTTAGCCATGTTGGTTTGAGAACAGTTGTATGAGGTGTTAACAATCATAAGAACATTATGAATGTATTGTATGGTGAATTTAAGGATGAAGGAGAATGATTTTTTTAAAGATTGATGATTCATTATTGAAGAGTACAAAAGAATGAATTGATTTACGGAAGCACTTATTGTAGAAAGCTTTAACAGTGATCCACATCCATGTTCGATGTCCACTGTTGTACAACAACGTATTAGGAATGTTTACACTGCAAAGAATTTATATGTAGATGTTTGGGGTTTTAGGTAGTTGTTTGTATAAATATATAAAATAAGCATTTAAATAATCAGTTCATTACTTGGATGAAACGTAACCAAAATAGAAATTGTGGATGCTCTTGTGAGATTTACCTTGGCAATGTGTTATTTGTTTCCAATGTAGTCAAATTTAGAAAATTTAACATAAATCACTAGAGAATGAAGATAGAAGCTTCTGAACTTACGTTGATATAAAAAGTAAATAAATTTGGTTTTGCCATTTGTTAGTTTAATAAGTATAATAAATCTGTATCACGAGTGTAACTTAAATTTCTGCTTTAGTTTATATTTTAGTAGCTGAACTAAAATACGATAGGTACGAATTATGTCAACGTCATACTGGAAATTGTGGAACAGAGTTTTCTTGCTGACATAGGTGGTGTAGGAGAATTGAGTGCCTAATGGGATTTAGATATTACTAAGATAGAACTTGGACGAATTGATATTGATACAACAAGGATTTGTCTATATTTCAGTCAAAACATGTTGAATGATTGAGGGACAGAATTATGTAATCGTTAGAGTAGATTATAAGACGGATTTTTAGATGTGTTTTGCAATGAAGAAAATTGTCCTAGAATTGGAAAGGCATAAGGCGGATTCGGTAACGGAGCATGTTTAAATAATAGATTTTATGCTGAAATGTGTAGATCGTTTGTTTCGTGTAGTTCAACAAAAGGAATATTTAAGAATTATGTACCAGTTTCCAAAAAAAAAAGTTTAAGCAAAGCTAACTTTTGTTACTATGGCACGATTAGTCACGTTTCTTGTCACAACAGGATACATTCAGAACAAACAAAATGTTTTGCAACACTTTTGATAGAAACTTGTTTGATTGAACGGTAAAGTGCTGATATGCAACATAAGAGGCACGATTGACTAAGATGCTATTTCCATATATAGATATAAACAACATGAATAAATGAGGATGTAATATTCAAGATACTTGAAAAAAAAACGAAGAGAGAATGGATTGGAGCAAAATTGAGTATTTGGAATATTTGCAGAGTAATTAAAAACTAAATTAAAAAGGAGGATTTATACCTGATAGTTTTTCATATGAATATGCAACGCTAGTATGTAACTCGATAAACTGCTAGTTTTCAGACATGTGAGAAGGAACTTTCAACCTAATGAATAAGAGTCTATTTCATCTAGTCTTGCTTTGGAAAATATCGATTTAGAGAAGAGTTTACTTTGAACGGTACCAATGAGCAATTCAACAAACTACGCTCGAATGTATGGTTTCTGCGAATATTAGTAAGTGTGGTTGTATTGGTGGGATAAACTCAAAACCTTATGGTGCGCTTGTATGAGTACAAGAAACTTAATTAAGCTCTAAAGTCATATCTTTCAAATAAAACCAAGGGGGGATTGTAGGGTCCGACCCTCCGAGTGTGCTGCCCCTTGGCACAAGTTGTGTGAGAGAAGTTGTGTGGGAGAGGGAAAGGACGCGAGAGAGTTAGTCTCATGCGGACAGTGTGAAGGAGTGCACGCAGCGACGAGCTGCGGCACGACGCGAGTGGTTCCGGGAGAACCGGATTAGTGTTCCGGGGCGACCAGCGTACGGACTTCGGTCAGTGGGCGGACGGGTGGACGATCGGCGGCTTTTACGAGCTGCGTCCGTTACGCGAGGACCCCACACTATTTTTATTGCATTATTTCTAATTTAGAAGGAAAAAGTAAATAATTCTTGCCCACCAAAATGAAGATAATGACCGCACGTATCATTATCAAGTGGCAGATTACTGCCGGATTTGGTGAAATGCTCAATTTCGTTGAATTAAGTTTGGTAGACCCAAAATAGGTACTAGGCCCAAAATAGGGCCTCGTAGCGCGGTGGTTAGCGGCTTCGGCTGCCGATCCGTAAGTTCCTATGGGGCGTGGGTTCGATTCCCGCCTTTTCCTCCTGGCCTTCTATCGGATGGGGAAGTAAAACGTCGGTCCATTTGCGTAAAAGAGGTTTAGGGTGACTCACCAAACATAACCTTCGGACGCCTAGAAATGAGCAGAAACTTGCAACAGAGCCCTCAAAAGACCCGGGGGTCGTTAAAGTGGATTGCTTTGCCCAAAATAGCAAATCAATTCGGATCGAGGTGCTCTTTGTTGCGTTGGGTTCTAATAAGTCCAAAGAAGGTTTTTACACCAAAAAATGACAACTTTGGTCACTCTGGAACCGATTCCGGAAATTCTGCAGATTGTATGGGAAAAGTTACGCATAATCAAATTTTGATCACAGGAGGCTGAATAAGCAAACCAGCTAAAAACATCAAGAAACGAAAAAATAGACAAGACGAAGTTTGTCGGGTTTTAGCTTGTTTTCTTAAAAGCCCCTTTAACACAAAATGTCCAAATCAACATCGTTTTAGGGTGCAAATTATTGAAAAATTTGCATTTTGCATTGATTCTTGCACTGTAACTTTTCTCTCGAACTTGTAGCAACAAGAGTTGGAAAAACTAGGCAACCAGTAGTTGTTTATTTACTTTTCCAGTCGCATTTTCCACCAAACTGGACATTCGCGCTTTAAAACTGCGGTTGACAGCTGGCAAACATCAGCTCGCTTTGATAATTTTTCAAGAAATTTAAAAGCGAAAAGAAGCAGTTTGACAAGTCACAATATTGCGATCGATAGCAATAATTTAGTGCGAAGTCCAAGTTAGTGGGAATTTCGCAATAGAATGTTCGAAAATGAGATGTGCATCAAAAGATCCAAGGACATAAGGTCGAATGGACAAAACGCTGAAAGGACAAAAGGTCGAATGAGAAAGATAAAACACATAATAATAAATATAAACATCAAAAATATTCTGGAAAAAATCATTTCTTGCAAAAAAATCTGTTTTTTTTTTCTGTGAGTTTATCCATCCTTTTAGCGATGACATTTTTTTTTTAAATAAACGGAATAAATTTCAAACCATTTTTTGAGAAATATTTCATTCTTTTAAAAAATTACTTTTTGTAATAATATTTTGTAATAACAAAAAAAATATTCCAAAAGCAACCTATACTTGAATGCTTCATATTTTTGTAAGTTTTCTTTTAATTTTTTTTTCATTTTTCAAACATGAATATTTATGTAAAAAAACGAATTCTAAAATTGTTTTCAAGTTTTTTTTTCTTCGAACAACTTATTTATGACTGTCGTAATGTTTTTGTGAAATCATCCATGAGCATTTTTCTAAAAAAAAATCGACTACTGAAATATTTTTTCAGTTTTAATTTTATTTTTAAAAGTAACCTCTTCTTGTTTGTCGTATATTTTTTGTTGAGTTTTTTAATTTTTTAAAACATATGAAAGAACTTCAAACAGTAGTTCATCTCCTAAAATATTTTGGGAATTTATTTGCATTTTTTTAAACAAACTATTTTAATTTTCATAATATTTTTGTTAGTTTTTTTTTCCATTCTTGCAAACATTAGCAGTTCTTTGAAAAAAAAAAATCTACTGCTATAATCATTTTTGAGTTTTTGCCTTCCTCACCTCAATGAGGAAAGGCTTTAAAATCACTCGAAAAATGAACTTCTTTATTTGACCTCGTAGACTCACCTTCACGTATACCTATCGACTCAGAATCAAATTCTGAACAAATGTCTGTGCGTGTGTCTGGATGTGAGTCCGTGCACCGAAAAATATGCACTCGATTATCTCCGGACTGGCTGAACCGATTTGGACCGTTTTGGTCTCATTCGATCCGTCTTGGGGTCCCACAAGACCCTAGTTAATATTATGAAGTTTAGAAAAGTACTACAAAAGTTATGCTAAAAAAACGATTTTAGCTAAACTTCGGAAGATTGTAAAAAGGGTGGTTTTTGTAAGAAAACCCGTCATGCTATATATTATAAGAAAGGTATTTGAAAGACCTTTCCAACGCGTTAAAAAGATTGAAGATCTGACAACCCCATCAAAAGTTATGAGCACTTAAGTGTTATTTATAGACTTTTTTGTAGCCGTATCTCAAATATTTTGATGAAAAAGTTGTCCGGATCTATCATGCGACCCATCGTTGGATAGGTAATCAAAAGATCTTTCCAACAAGCCCAAAAGATTGAAGATCTGACAACCCTATCAAAAGTTATAAGTACTTTAGTGTTTTTGATACACTTTTTTAAGGCCGGATCTCCGATAATTTGATAAAAAATAAGTGTTATTTATACATTTTTTGGAGGATGTGTAGTGTCTTTACTTTATGAATGTGAGGAAGGCACCAACCACCTAAAGGTGGATTAAGTAACGTTTTTATTAAGCAACCTATTCTTGATTCTCGTACAGTCATCCCTCATATTCGGAACAGTTTACAGATCTGCCAATGTTCAACAAATCATAGAAATCGATAATTGAACATAATAATTTGCCTTTTCCTTCATGTGAAAGCTTTTCTTGCGATCTTTCGATTGATGTATAAACCGGCTGTACATTTTTACGTTTTATATCAAGTTTTTAAAGAAAATCATTGACCCTTGAAATCCACAAATTCGGAGCACTTTTTTCTTACGATGTAAACAAACTTTTGTTTTCTCTCCAGGAGTACATTTTTTTACAAAAAAATTACTTCACACTCTGAAACCAAAAAAACTCAAGCTTAGTAATGTTTTAAACATGGTCTGATAACTTTTGTGAAAATATCAATTAAATTCAGGTGTTCCACAATTGTGGGAGGCACAATAACATCCCATAAATATAGAACAGGCAATTTAGAGGCAGTGTTTTGCTGGTCTGTAAACTATTTTTACTATTGAAATAGCGAGAGAATGTCCAAATAAAGGTCCTAAAAATAGCAGGGACAACAGAAAAGTTGCATTTTGCATCCTATTGTCAAATTACCACAAAAGTGTTCCGAATTTGTGGGTGTTCCGAATATGTGGGATGACTGTAATGTTTTTGCGATTTTTTTCTATTCTTTCAGATATTAGCGGTTCTTTTGAAAAATACTACTTCTCGAATATTTTGTCAATTTTGATTTTATTTATAAAAAAATAATGACTGGAATATTTAAGCGATTTTTCGTTTTTTTTCTAAATACACCATATTCTTGATTTACACAACGAAATGGGGGTGTTTAAATCGAGAATCGTTTAAAAAAAGAATGTCCATGACTTAAATTGAGAATATGACTTATATTAAGAATATTTGGGATTTCGTAACTTTTCGGAGAATTTTCAAAATGTATCAATTGTACTTTGTTAAGAAATGTTATTAAAACATATGATCATGGTTTTGGAACACCTGGGATGTTCTAGTCCATCCGAAACTTCCGTAAATGTTGTGCAACAGGCTTACCAAAGAAACTAGTAGAAACTTCAAGATTTTGACAACGGATCCTATCCAGACTGCTTCAGTGAGTATGGTAGGCTACAGATCATTATTGTAACAACTTATTTTTAATGATCTGGGTCATCCAAGAACTCCCTGGAGTTAAGATCTGTGGGTCTACCGCCGTAACAAGCAAGAGGTCGACGGTTATTGACCCCTGAAAATATCCGCATAGCTTCAGTGAGTATGGTAGACTAGTTTGCTGATGTGTTGAGATGTTCTGGGGCATCCAAGGACTTCCTGGAGTTAAGATCTGTGGGTCTGGGTAGGATTCGTTGTCAAAATCTTGAAGTTTCTACTTGTTTCTTTGGTAAGCCTGTTGCACAACATTTGCGGAAGTTTCGGAGGGACTAGAACATCCCAGGTGTTCCAAAACCATGATCAAATGTTTTAATAACATTTCTTAACAAAGTACAATTGATACATTTTGAAAATTCTCCGAAAAGTTACGAAATCCCAAATATTCTTAATTTAAGTCATATTCTCAATTTAAGTCATGGACATTCTATTTTTAAGTCATGACTTAAAAAAAGTTGCGTAAATCGAGAATCGTTTAAAAAAAGGTGACTTAAAAAAAGAATATGGTGTACAACAGTTACGAAAAATGAAAAAAAAGTTTTGCTTCTTATATATTGTTGCAAGTTTTGTATCCTATCATATTCACATTAGATCCATAAAAAAAATCTGACTTAAAAAAAAGCTGTATTTATAACAAATTTCAACCGTATTCATTTATATTTTAAAGTTACCCCCTCTTCCTTTTATAAAGTCTTCAACAACACGGTGGCAAGAAAATTGAAGAAATAATTTTGTCAATTTGGCCATTTGCCCATTCGACCTTTTGTCATACATTCTCAAAAATAAAAGGGGTAGTACGGCCCCTCAGTCATGAGATATCGAGATACGAGAGAAAAAAGTTCACATGGACAAGCTATCGAGGGAGTAAATTACACTTAATTTGATGATTATTTTTGCAAAGAGGATGGGAAAACGTTTGAAAGTCAAATTCTCACGGGATTAAGAGCTGCATAAATCGCAGCTTCTAATCCGTGCAACGTGCTTACTTTTCGAACGAGCCAAGATGTAATCACATTAAAGAAATTGTTGCAGTTCGTCAGGGTTGAGGATTGGAAATATAGATGTTGAGCAATTCTCTACAAAACCGGCCGATTTCGACCATTTTTATTTTTTGTATTTTTTGATTTGGCTCAAACTTTGTGGGGGCCTTCCCTATGACCAAAGAATCCATTTTGCATCATTAGTTTGTCCATATAAATTTCCATACAAATTTGGCAGCTGTTCATACAAAAATGGTACGTAAATATTCGAAAATCTGTAACTTTTGAAGGAATTTTTGATCAATTTGGTGTCTTCGGCAAAGTTGTAGGTATTGTTAAGGACTATTTAGAAAAAATAGGTACACGGAAAAAAATTCCCGATTTTTTATTAACTTTTTCACAAAAACTCAAATTCCCAAAATTTTTGATTTTCGAGATTTTTGATATGTTTTAGGGACAAAAATCCGCAACTTTTGAGCTATAGAGAAACATGGTCAAAATCTGCCGCCGAGTTATGATTTTTGAAAAACTGGTGATTTTGGAAAAAATCGAAATTTCATACATAAAATTTTTTTGACCTAATTTTTTTATGCAAAATTGAATTTGCAATCGAAAATTACTTTACAGATTTTTTGATAAAGGGCCCCGTTTTCAAGATATAGCCGCCGAAAGTTTGATTTCAGCGAAATATTTGCAGTTTTTCGATTTTTAAAAATAGTGACCATGAGTGACCATTTCTAAAAATATTTTTTTTGAAAAGTTCAGAAAATTTGCTATAAAATTGTCTAAGAGACATCGAAGATTGGACCTCTGGTTGTTGAGATACAGCGGCTAAAGAAAAAGAAACACGAAAATTGAAGTTTTCTAAGTCTCACCCAAACAGCCCACGATTTTCTAATGACGATATCTCAGCAACTAATGGTTCAATTTTCAATGTTAATACATGAAACATTCGTGAAATTTTCCGATCTTTTCGAAAAAAATATTTTGAAAAAAAAATAAATCAAGACTAACATTTTAAAAGGGCCAAACATTGAATAATATGCCCATTTGAAATGTTAGTCTTGATTTAAAAATTTTCAAAATATTTTTTTTGAAGAGATCGGAAAATTTCACGAATGTTTCATGTATTAACATTGAAAATTGAACCATTAATTGCTGAGATATCGTCATTAGAAAATCGTGGGCTGTTTGGGTGAGACTTAGAAAACTTCAATTTTCGTGTTTCTTTCTTTAGCCGCTGTATCTCAACAACCAGAGGTCCAATCTTCGATGTCTCTTAGACAATTTTATAGCAAATTTTCTGAACTTTTCAAAAAAATATTTTTAGAAATGGTCACTCATGGTCACTATTTTAAAAATCGAAAACTGCAAATATTTCGCTGAAATCAAACTTTCGGTGGCTATATCTTGAAAACGGGGCCCTTTATCAAAAATCTGTAAAGTAATTTTCGATTGCAAATTCAATTTTGCATAAAAATTAGGTCAAAAAATTTTATGTATGAAATTTCGATTTTTTCCAAAATCACCAGTTTTTCAAAAATCATAACTCGGCGGCAGATTTTTGACCATGTTTCTCTATAGCTCAAAAGTTGCGGATTTTGTCCCTAAAACATATCAAAAATCTCGAAAATCAAAAATACGTATTTTGGGAATTTGAGTTTTGTGAAAAAAGTTAATAAAAAATCGGGAAATTTTTTCCGTGTACCTATTTTTTCTAAATAGTCCTTAATAATACCTACAACTTTGCCGAAGACACCAAATTGATTAAAAATTCCTTCAAAAGTTACAGATTTTCGAATATTTACGTACCATTTTGTATGAACAGCTGCCAAATTTGTATGGAAATTTATATGGACAAACTAACTTCTTTGGTGATGCAAAATGGCTTCTTTGGTCATAGGGAAGGCCCCCACAAAGTTTGAGCCAAATCAAAAAATACAAATAAAATCCATTTCCGGTTTTGGTAGAGAATTGCTCTGTTGTATCTTTCAGGATGTTTATGTGGGTCATATATATTTACTTCTTGATATTTTTTTAAATTTCATCAAAATTGAAATTTTGAAAGATCTGGTGAGCAGTTTTGTACCGTATAATTTCAGATGATCAAACAAATTTGGGGTCATCACTTTCCACAACCTTGCTGGACACTGCAGGCACATTACATGGACAATTTATTCTGAAATTTCAATTTTAGAACGCACTTAAAATGGCATGAAAAATGCATTTTCTCTGAATTCCTCATCTCGCAGCGAACCAAAATATCCTCACGGTGGGCGATTAGCGCATCGGCGGAGTGTAAAACTGTACAATCATCCGTCATAAAGCCTAATGACAGCTGGAGTACGACGAGCTGATCTGCGGGGTGCGTGTGCGTGCCACGGCCCCGTGGCCAGTCGTGGCAGGGCATCGTGCCTGGCAGCATCCGTGTGTTTTTGGAAAATGAAAAGAAATCCCGAAAACAGATTATTAAAAAAGGCATGGCAAATGAAAACGAAGGATTTCTTTGGGGTGATCCTTTTGCTCTTAGTTAGGCGGAGCGAGGGATGATCAAGTTATATTTTCAGTCTTCATTGGGGATTTCATAGCCAGTATCTTCATATTCGTTAAAGCTTTTGTCTTCACACTCAACTTTGTTGAACTGCCACTCATATTCCTTACCACTGCACTCAGGATTTGTGCTTAAAAGAATATGATTTAACACTCCGAAAAAGCTCAAATTTAAGCACGCGCTACGTTCGATGTTTCTAACAACAAAGTAATCCGCGTTACTCCCGGGTTCGATCTCCCACAACGCGTCCGGCACTCCCGACTGCCGCTGCCGTAAGTACGCCGGGTGGCCAGGGCTAAAGGACAGCTCCTCGTCGGACTCGAACAGCTCTTCCCTGGTGGCCACGTGCGTTATCTTGAACACTCCCAGCCCCTTCCGGATGTACCACTGCTCGGGGGTTGCACTGAACGCCACGTTGTGATTATCGTCCTCCAAACCCTTCACCATATATCCGAAGAAGAAACGGTTCTCGATGGTCACACAACCCGAGGGCACTTCTTGGGCCAAAGTGACCGGGAGGAGTACGGCGAAGAGTATGAATAAGAGGTTCATATTTGGTGACTTTCGCAAATTGAAGTGAGCTTATCAGGTTTGAGCCATTATTTAATACCAACATTTAATCGCCGGCATTGATTGATTGTTTTCGCCGAATTGGTCTCATTATGTGCAACAAATTATTTGAAACGGTTTTGCTTTATTCTAGCGCAACTTTAGCTCACCTTGCAGGTAATGTTATCCAATCTTAAAATGTTGACGAAACTAGTATGTTTGGTGTTACTTCGAGCCACCTTGGCACTGAACGTCCCCACGGGTTGTGTAGAGCTCAGGAATCATTACGCCGCAGGTTACCTGGTCAAAGGTGACCAACAGAACGAAGAGCAGCATGCCGTGGCCTACGGGGACCAGTCGGAGCAGTGGCACATCCGGAAGGGCATCAACGGGTGGTACAAGGTGACCAACATGGACCTCAAGGAAGAGCTTTTTGAGTCCGCGGAGACCTGGAAGGGTCACCGGGTGTTTACGAGGCCTCTGGAGCTGGGTGCTGACGATGGGCTGTGGAAAATCGAGCCAGGTTCTAAATATGGCTATTTTGTAATGAGAAATGCAAATCACAACGATTGCTTGGCATTGAGTTATGTTGGCATTCTAAATTTAGCTGTTATCAGTGCTTATCCGGAGTGTGAAGGTGCAGAATTTGAATGGCAGTTCAATCTAGTGAAATGCACCGACGAAAGCTTTGATGAATATGAAGAAACTGAAACATGAATATATTTTTTTCCAAAATGCAGTTAATTTTCAAATCGAACTACAAATAAAAATGTACAAAATGTTTTTACTGACATAATAGCATCCCTAAAATCAGAAAAAAAATACAAAAAAAAGAAACAGAAAAATCAAAAACACAAAAAAAATCCTTCCATTCGCGCGTTTGCCAGATTCCTTCGCTGTATCGTGGAGGGGATGCCGCTACGGCTGCTGCTGCAAGTGCATTCACAAAGCGACCTCCTCTGCATGTTTCCTGATTGTCCTGTGGCCGCAAGCATAACACAAGCAAGCAGGCAATCTACCTGCCTGCCGTGGCGCATCAGGTAGAGAGCAGGCTCGATCGGGCCAGATTGGCGGTCCTCCGTCCTCGTTGAGCGACGCGTCGATGGCAGAGAAGCGATATTAAAGTAATTTAGTTACGGGCAGGTGTTTCCTGAACTGGTTTCGACGTTTTACTTTTGGGGAACGGGAGTTCTTTGCGAAATCGGGAATACGTTTGGTTTGCATTTGCTGCACTGCAATTGTTGAAAATCGAGTTTTGAAGATCTGCAAAAGTTATAAGGTAGAGCAATACAATACGCACACTCAATTTGGCCCGAAATGCACATGCGGGATGATGCCACGATCACCACGATTTGCTTTACAATAATAAGCTAATTAAAATCAATTTGGTTTAATTTTTAGGATGAGCTTTGAACATAAAGTTGGTTTATAATCTAAATAGAGTTTTGGAGGATACTTGGAAAACCTGTTTGTCCTAATAAGCTAATTAGTTACACTGATTTACGGTTAGTGTCCCAGACTATGCCTCGACGCATTTTTTACAATTTAAATGATGATGATGCCATTATATAGTAGAATATGTGAAAAATAAGCAAAAAAAATAATGAAAAAGTGACTGTGAAAACGTAAAAAATAAGATAGAAAAATGTAATTACACTAAAACCCCGGTTTACGCTCAGGCGTTACGCTTTGTATTTCGTCGATTTCTCTGGAACGACGCAATATTTTTGCAAACTTTTTAAAGCGATTTATACGTCTTGTGCAGATCTACAAATTGCTGTCAAAAGAATGTAAAAACATTACACTGTTTTCGAGAAATCAAACAAAAAAAACGGAACGCTTGTGCGTAAACGGGGTTTTAGTGTATAATAGTTTTGTGACAATTTTTAGCATTTTTACAAATATGTGTTATCACTTTCGAAATGTATGAAACATCCCGATCATTTGATACCCATATTGTAAAAAACTAATATTTTGGAAATTATTCAAAAAATACGTACTTTTGTGAAAATTATGAGTATTTGAAAAAAATGTGTGTTATAGCTTTATAAATGTATGAAAAAATTTCAATCGTTTGATAGAAACACAAAAATACGTATTTTCAAAAAAAAACTAAACATTTCAGTAATTTACAAATAAAAATACTTGTCGTACGCGCATTTTGGGACAAATTGAGTTAAGGACGACATTTTGTGCAGCTCACAATGCCTTTGACAATTTTTTGACCTTCACAGATCCCGAAAATTCGATTTCAACTCGGAGATGTTCAATAAAAACCAAAAAAGCTCTGAAATTTTTTGTCACTTTTCATATGAAAGACGCTCTAATCTTGTCGTGCTATCTTGACACAGCCTGAAAAATTATGTAAGTGAGACAACTGGCCAAAGGGATTTCAGGTCAGAACGCGCTTGACGCACGTACAAGGATAGACTACCATAAACATTTGCAATTATAACTCGGGACTCCGGCATCTAAATTCAACCAAACTTCGGGGCTATGCACAGAATGGTTAACCAACCAAAACGTGTTTGTTATTGATTACATCGCGTGCTTTCGTTTTTGTTCATTCAAGGTCAAACATTAAAACGTGTTTTTCTCGGAACGTCAAAAAGCGACGTCAACATGATAGCACGACGACGTCGGTATAATGAAAA
This sequence comes from Culex quinquefasciatus, assembly GCF_015732765.1. NCBI lineage: Eukaryota > Metazoa > Arthropoda > Insecta > Diptera > Culicidae > Culex > Culex quinquefasciatus. The sequence goes on along the minus strand of NC_051862.1, from coordinate 145,126,333 downwards.
CAGAAATTTTGAGTATTTTTTTAAAGTACGAAGTTCTGTGGAAATTTTGAGTATTTACATAAAAAAAACACATTTTATAACATTGAAAAAATACTAATTTTTCAAAAAAGCGTAGTTTTGTGAAAATGCTGAGTATTTCACAAAAAAGTATTATTACTACTGAAATTTATGTAAAAATTCCGATCATTTGGTATCCATATAGCAAAATCAATATTTTTTTCGAGAAAAAACTTCATTTTCAAAATACAAGAAAAATACATATTTTTATTAAAATTTTCATATAATCATCCCGATTCCAAAACAATATATTTTTTTGATGTTTTAATGATTTTTCATAAGATTTTACCCAATGTCTCCAATATAGATCAAATCCCATAAGCTCTTTGCCTCAATTTTGCACGCCTCGGCTTTGCATCCCCCATATGCGGTGCTAAACCGAGGCTAGTTAGCTAGTTCTAGTTAGCATAAGAGAGCACAGAGGCGTCAATATTTATCCATATGTTGATAAAAAAAGTGTATCAAAAATATTTTAGATTTTTTTCGTAAGACTGTGTAAAAATTTCAAATTATGTTTTAAAACAACTTAAAATGTAATGAAATTTAAAAAAAACAGATCGATGTATTTTTAACTATCCTGAGTTGGTTTCACATTGATGTTTTTGATTAATTTTGAAGATTTTGTGGCTTGATTGAATATTAGGTTGGTGAAAATTTAGAATGTTGCAGAAAATCAAACTTTCTGGATCATTTTATTTTCTGATTTATTGGACACACTGATAACGTATCAATTTAGAATAAAGGTTATAAAAAAAAATGTTTTTCAGAACAATTGAAAATAATCAGGCTTATCATCCATAGACGATTTAAGGCAAAAAAGTGCAAACTGTAATCCTAAAATCTCAATCTCAAACAAAACAACTGTAAGGTACAACCCTAACGAAAGTTATAAGTTTTTGAACAACATTTTACAAGCTCACATTCACGGCATATTTTAGACGACAATAACAATTTTTTACCTTTGAAAATTTGATGACTAGCTTTGATTGTTTAACTGATGAGGAATGGACACATTCCAGTTGAACTCAAATTTTGCAATGACCATTTGGAAATAATATTTAGAATATGATAAAAAATATTCCTTTATAAAAGCAAGCAAATGTAAATATAACAACAATAAACAAAATATCAAGTTATGGTTCTAAATTTAATGATCATTTCTTAACAAAAAAAAACTGGTGGCGTATTACCGTTCGGTTAAAATCAAATGAATGAAATGAGTAACCACTCTTAAAAATGGCCGAATTCCCAAAAAATAAGAAACAAAAGTTGTTTATGTTTTCAAAAATAATATTTATAGAGTTTTTATAAAAGGTCCTATAAACTATTGTGTTTCATATATTAATAGGTCTTTAACAAACTCTAGATTTCAGCTCTCTTTTTTTTTTTTTGAATCGTAATCAAGACATCGGGACCTGTGGTGTAGGGGTAAGCATAGTTGCCTCTCACCCAGTCGGCCTGGGTTCGATCCCAGAAGGTCCCGGTGGCATTTTTCGAGACGAGATCACGCCTTCCGACGGATGGGGAAGTAAATGTTGGCCCCGGTCTAACCTAGAGGTTAGGTCGTTAGCTCAATCCAGGTGTAGGAGTCTTCTCCCTGGGTCCTGTCTCGGTGGAGTCGCTGGTAGGCAGTTGGACTAACAATCCAAAGGACGTCAGTTCGAATCCCGGGGTGGATGGAAACTAAGGTGTAAAAATAGGTGTGCAATTGCCTCAACAATCAAGCCTTCGATCACCTATTTTCGATTAGGAATTTCGCAATCGAGAACACCAAGGCAATACTGTAAAGCGAGCTAAGCTATTAAAAACAATATTGTTCAAGTCACTCAAATGCAAAGAAATCAAATTAAGTAACGATTTCTTAAGCGATGATTTCAGATATACATTTTTTTAATATCGAAATCAAAATATCGATTGTAAACAAATGTTAAAAGTAACGTGTTCACAGAGAATTCAATTATTCCTCTGTTGTTGCCACAGTCGTTGTTTGGAAGGTGATTTGGGAGCGATTCGTTTTTTTGTTGTTGTTATACTTTCCAGCAATGAATTGATTCAGGAAATCAGGAATGTTTTACCCGTCGAAAATGTGCGCCTGATGGCATTTCGCTTCCAGGTTGGAGGCGGCAGAGGAAGAACACATTTTTTTCTGATGCTCCTAAGGGGTTGTGCCGGTGCAGATGAAGAAGGAGTGCGCCCAGCATAAACGTTCCGCCAAACGCCAATCGAGAGAGAGAGAGAGAGAGAGAGAGAGAGAGAGAGAGAGAGAGAGAGAGAATCATTGCACTGTGTCGGTATGTGAAATTTGTTTTGCTGTATTTTGTGTTTTTTTTTCTGCGGTGAAGGAATGCACAGGCGGAAATGCGGAATGGTTGTGGATTCCGGCGAAATTTTAGAATTAGACTTGTCAAACACCTGTGATTGGTGAGGACAAGCAGAAGCAGGAAAGCAGCAGTGGTTTGGTGTCGCTGACAGATGTTTTTTGAGGTGGTGAGGAAGGAAGGACGATGATTTTTTTTTGTTTGGAGGTTTTTGTTGTTGTTTAGTATCCTTTGATTTGCACTTTATTATCACAAAATTCAAATAAGTCAAAGAAAAATCGTAATGGGTTTCTAATCTATATGATTAACCTTAAATTTAATACAATGCGTTTGTCAATTCGATTTTTTCTTCAAAATTGAAAATTTTTTGATTTTTTTCTTAAGTCTATTAAAATAGGTAGGTATTTCTCGATTTGGTTGGTATTTCTATAAATCTTTTTTCAATCGAGTATTGTGACAAATGACTTAAAATCCATCATATTATCATTACACGCATATATTAACGTGATATTTCACAGTTGACGGAAACAATTTTTATAGTGCTTTGCCATACAGAATGTTTTCAAAGACGGTGTTTGTAAAATGTTTGCCGTTTTCTGAAAAATATATAAATAAGAGGAAAGCATCAGCTGCCTGGACAGTCAATTAGTAATGTTTTTCGATTAAAACTCTGGAGTTTTTTTTTAAAGGTCAAATAAACCAAATTTTTAGATTTTGCTTTTTGGGTGTTTTTAAATATCTTTGACTCAAGGCGGTTTCAAAAACAGCCAAAAAGCAAAAACTGGAAATTTGGTTTATTTGACCATTTCAAAAAAACTCTAGAACTCTTTTTCATAGAGAAAATCATGGCTCTTTAAAGTGTTGAAATCAGGGCTGCGGAGTCGGGTCATATTTCAAACGACTCCGACTCTGACTCCGACTCCAGCTTTCTGAGGTTAGCCGACACCGACTCTGGCTTTCAGCTCCAAACTTCTTGAATCTTCTCCTAAAACGAAGATTTATGAATGGTCAAGCGCCTCCACAAAAATATATGAAAAAACCTGAAATTTTATAAAAACAAAAATCTACACCCTCCGTGTACGCACGAGAGCAAGCAGCAATCAAGTGCTCAGTGCTCCATCGTTTTTCGATTTTTTTCGCCGTAGTTTACCGTGATTAGCCGCGAGTTTGCTCCTGCAGTATGCCAAAGGCCGGCCGTGGCCGTGGCAGTTCGAGTGCGGCCTAGAAAAACCCGCGAAGTTCGTCTACCGGCCGTGTGCAAAAAGGTAAACAAACAAACGCCGTGTCGGCCGCCATCGCGCAGGGGAGCCTGAGCGCAGATGGAATCGACAAAAAGTATCTACATCCCGGATATGTTCCGAGATCACCAGTGAGGACCCGCTCTGGTACTTCTGGAGCCACAACCAGTGGCACTTCAACATCCGCCAACATCCCCATCAGGAACGAGTTCCAGATGCTGAGTGACGACGAAGAAAACAACAACACCGACGGTAGCAGCACTACCGACGACGACGACGATGACGGGCGTGCACGGAAAAAAGTGTCGACGCCAAAAAAGAGCAATTCTCCGAAGGAACGTAGACCACCTCCAATTTTTGTTTCGGACACGTTGGCAGACGATGTTGACGAGTTGCTGGAAGGCCTCGGATATTGTCTTAAAATCGGTAAGTCGTCAGTGCAAATATACACTTTTGACGAAAAGAACTTCGACCTGGTTCTGGAGAAATTGAAGAGTAAAAACTTCAAGTTCTACAAATTCGACCCCGTGCAGAAGACTGCCGTTAAGGTGAAGCCGTTGATCATTTTCGGAGAAAATTAATCATCACTATAAAATATTCTGTATTAATTTCAATTTAACGAATTTCAGCACCAAAAGGAATCAGCATGAGCCGGTTGTTGTCTTCTTGAACCCACTGAAAGAATTTTTGATCTAAATCAAATGTGCTTCAAAATTTATATAATTTTGTGGCACAGTCATTGACGTCCTAGTTGGCAATCATTGATTAATGATGATTTCCATAACTTTACAAGGAATGGGATAATCGTTACCAAAAGGAATCAGCATGTGTATGTCACTATTTTAAACAACTTGTTGAAGGAATTTTGTCAAAATATTGAAAGCGACGCAAAAGTTATATCTTTGAACGAAAAATCATGACAATGATGGAAGTCTTCACGTTAAGATCGTTTTGCAGGGGTAACAAGACCGCCCGATCTCCGACCTCAAAAAGGACCTCTCGGGTGCTGGAATAACGCCGCGTGACATAAAAGTGCTCTCGTGGAAGACTACAGTCACAGGTACACACACACTGTACCTGTTGTACTTCGACCGCGGCACCGTCAAAATTCAAGACCTGCGGCGAACTAAGGCGTTGGACGGGTTTTTGGTAAACTGGCGGTTCTACTCAAAGAACCCGTCGGACGCAGCACAATGCCACCGTTGCCAGAAATTCGGCCACGGCTCGCGGAGCTGCAACCTCCCGCCCCGCTGTGTGAACTGCGGTGAATCACACCTCTCTGAGGCGTGTGCACTGCCGTGCAAAGCGAACTTGGGGGACAAGGCAGAGCAAACGAAAGCACGCATCAAGTGCGCCAACTGCGGAGGTAACCATACCAGCAACTACCGTGGATGCAGCGCACGGAAAAAAAACTACCTCGAGGAGCAGGAAAAGAGGAAGAAGAAAGCAGCAGCGTCCCACCCTCCTCACCGAAGTACGAGCGTAACCGTGCCGGCAGCTGGTCATTGTACGGTTCCAGCGGACAACTCAGCGTTCCCTCCTGGATGGGGGCGATCGTTCGCCAGCGTGGTCGCTGCCGGCAGTGGCAATACGGCCCAGCAAGAAGTTACCGGGGAAGATCTTGTTACCCTGCCAGAGTTCTTTGCTCTCGCAGGGGAGATGATGACGCGGTTTCGGACCTGCCGTAACAAGGTGGAGCAATTCTTGGCCCTTGGGGAGCTGATGATCAAGCACATCTATAAAGGAAGAAAAACTGTGATCTAGTTTTAAGCTTTTTCTATTTCTATCCCCTTTCCCTTGCAATTTTAGTAAGTTTTTTTTTTTTAATTTTTTCTCACTCTTGGTGACACCTTTATTTACAAGCAATAACAGTTCCAACATGGGTTATGATATAACACACAGATGTCACATGTAAAATATTTTCTAGCTCACGGATATTTCAAAAGGATCCTCAAGCTACCTTTCCAAATAGATTCCCAAAAAAGTTTCCACGTGATTTATGTATGGTCCTTAAGCTGTTTTATAGCAAATACTGAACAAAAAAAAAAAACATATTTTTTGTATAACTCCGACTCCGGGTTATTAGAAATTGTCGGCTTAGACTCCGACTCCAGCTCATAAAATTTAGCCAACTCCGGCTCCGACTAAAACTCTAGCTTTTCGAGTTTTGACGACTCCTACACCGACTCCGACTCCTGGTCCTTAAAATGACCCGACTCCACCGATTCAAGCTCCGATTCCGACTCCACAGCCCTGGTTGAAATAATAGTTTAACAACAAATTCGTAGATATCGATAAAAACTTATTTTAAAAAATCTTAAGTTGTTAAGAACTACTTCTTGTATTACTTTTAACACTTATGCTCTGAATTATTTTAAGCCGTTCTGTTCATAATTAATTCGAACTTCAAATTTTCATTTAAAAAATCTTCGTTGTAGCCAAGATTTACGGGGCATTTATGAATCTATGTTTTTATACAATTTTTTGAATGTCATTTCTGTGTCTCTTTGTCAATTTCTAAAAATCACTTTTTTCAGCACAAATTGTACTACACGACGAGCAAATAGTATTCAAGCAGTAAAACGAGCGTTTCTCTGAGAAAATCAAATCTAAATTGTTTTTTTCTGGAACTGATAAAAAAGCTTTTTTGATTATTTTGTCAAAATCCCTTTTCCAGCTCAAATTAGCTTTGTTATGAGCAAAAAAAAACGCAACTTAATTTGTTTCACGACTAAACGAGTCGTTGCATCCTCTCGACCATCTGACTCTCCGCTGACTCCGTATTGCATCCGATTTGTGCGAAAGGCGTGGGAAGTTTAGCTTTTTGAACCCTTTTTTTAAGTTTTGCGTGGTCCACCAGCTGATTGTGTCGATTTTTCACATAATTTATCGTTTTGCCTTCCTCACTGAGGTAAGGCTATAATCCTGCTCCAAAATTGAACTTATTATTTTAAGCTCGAAAACCCACCTTGATGTATACATATCGACTCAGAATTGAAAACTGAACAAATGTCTGTGTGTATGTGTGTGTGTATGTGTGTGTGTATGTGTGTGTGTGTGTGTGTATGTGTGTGTGTATGTGTGTGTATGTGTGTGTGTATGTGACCAATAATGTCACTCAGTTTTCTCAGCACTGGCAGAACCGATTTTGACCAAACAAGTCGCATTCGACTTGGTTTAGGGTCCCATACGGTGCTATTGAATTGTTTGAAGTTTCGATAAGTAATTCAAAAGTTATGTATAAAAATGTGTTTTCGCATATTTTCAGAAGTTGAATAAATGGCAGTAAACTTAACCAAACATCATCATGCTATACATCGTTAGTTAGGTAATTGAAAGACCTTTCCAACGAGTCCAAAACATTGATAATCTGGCAACCCTGTCTCGAGTTATAACCACTTAAGTGATATTTATGTAATTTTTTGTAGCCGGATCTCACTTAAATGTATGTAAACAATGTCCAGATCCATCATCCGACCCATCGTTGGTTAGGTAATCGAAAGACCTTTCCAACGAGTCTACAACATTGATAATCTGGCAACCCTGTCTCGAGTTCTGACCACTTAAGTGATATTTATGCACTATTTTTGTAGCTGGATCTCGCTTAAATGTATGTAAACAATGTCCGGATCCATCATCCAACCCATTGTTGGTTAGGTAATCAAAAGATCTTTCCAACGAGTATAAAACATTGAAGATCTGGCAACCTTGTCTCGAGTTCTGACCACTTAAGTGATATTTATGCACTTTTTTGTAGCCGGATCTCACTTAAATGTATGTAAACAATGTCCGGATCCATCATCCGACCCATCGTTGGTTAGGTAGTCAAAAGACCTTTCCAACGAGCCTAAAACATTGAAGATCTGGCAACCCTGTTTCGAGTTCTGACCACTTAAGTGATGTTTATGCACTATTTTTGTAGCTGGATCTCGCTTAAATGTATGTAAACAATGTCCGGATCCATCATCCAACCCATCGTTGGTTAGGTAATCAAAAGATCTTTCCAACGAGTATAAAACATTGAAGATCTGGCAACCTTGTCTCGAGTTCTGACCACTTAAGTGATATTTATGCACTTTTTTTGTAGCCGGATCTCACTTAAATGTATGTAAACAATGTCCGGATCCATCATCCGACCCATCGTTGGTAAGGTAATCAAAAGACCTTTCCAACGAGTCTATAACATTGATAATCTGGCAACCCTGTCTCGAGTTCTGACCACTTAAGTGATATTTATGCACTTTTTTGTAGCTGGATCTCACTTAAATGTATGTAAACAATGTCCGGATCCATCATCTGACCCATCGTTGGTAAGGTAATTGAAAGGCCAAGTCTAAAACATTGAAGATCTGGCAACCCTATCTCGAGTTCTGACCACTTATTATGCAACGTATGAGCCCTTGAGTGATATGTGTGTTTTTTTTTGTATTCCGGAACTTAACGAAATTAGACGTAGATTGTGTCCAAACCCATCATATAACATATCACCCATTGTTGGAAAAGAGTGAGGAAGGCACCAACCACATAGGTGGATTAAGTTAGTTTTTTTGTTGTTGTTGTATTTTGAGGAGACTCGCAACATTGTATTTCACAAAAACCGGTCAAATTAACATAAAATTAATCATTTTTTCTTCGCAGATAATGTTTGCACAGTTCCCCAAAAGTGAACGCCTGCTGGAAAGTTGGTCAATTATTAACAGGTTTTCTTTTTTGTTTCAAGGAAGGGTCAATAAATTTACACGTAATGTGACGTAAATAGTGAAATTTTTCGGTGGTAATCGATAACTTTTGCTGCCGTCAATATGGTTTGCGTGCTCACTTGACGGTATCCCTTTCCATTAAGATGTTTCATGGAGTTGGACCTTTTTTTGAGGGGGGAGAATAATTGACTTTATTGATAATGAAGCATGAAGAACTGGCAAAAAATGTGCAATTATATTGTATAAAGTTATGAATATTAAAAACGTATAGAAGATGACTCATAATATATTCAATGATTTAAATTTGAAGGTTCACAATGTTTGCAAAGGGAGTTTGCCCTCATGAACTTTCAAATGCAACCGGGTAATTTGCATAAAATATTTGCAACAACCTATGCAAATTAGGGCATTTCAATTCAAGTGATTGCTAAAATATGCACCTCTCTAACAATTTTGTGGTGTCGCTCATGGAACTTTCAAGTGAGAAATTTATGATCCCAGGCGTGAACAATTCAATTTGTAGCATTCTTTGGGCAGGAGAAAGTTTTCCCAGCAAGTTTTTGCAATATCAATCAAAATTAGTCCTTGCAGCACTTGGCACGTCTTGGAAGGTGATTGATCATCTGTCCAGCAAAAACTGTACCCTTTCACGTTACCTCTCGACAGACTCTCTAATTAAAATATTAACATTTGGCCTCGTGTTTGTCTAGGAAAAGCGGCAAAAACCACAAGTCTTTTTATGCTGCGCCAACACAACCAAGTGCAACATGTTCAAAAAAAATAATACGCTCATAAAAAGTCGGAAGGAAGTCGACCATCTCTCCCCTCCCATCAAACGATGATAAAATAACAATTTGATTTTCCCCCTTCTCGCATTTACCTTTCCCCTTGTTTTGCGAGGAAAAACCGCAGCCACACAGTCTCATAAATCCTGCCCGAAACAAGTGAACTCGTAATCGGGTTTTTGGGCTAATGTAAATACAATAGAGTGTGTGCTCGAGAGTGCGCGAGTCGTCGAGGATGATCCGTTTATGATAAACTTTGGCTTGCGAGTGAGTGTGTGTGTGGATGCTGCTGGGATATGATGTAGTGTTAATTTCGAGTGAGAGTGAGGAAATAGTGGAGGATGGGTTCTGTGGGTTGGTTTACTTAGCAGTAAGATGAAGGGTTTTTTGACTGCCATCTCAAAGCAAACGAGATTTTTAAGTATTTTGTTAACACATAAAATTCCAGATAAAATTCCAAAGCCTTGTTTTCTAGTAGAAAATGCATTTAATAAATTGCAAGTATCTACAAAAACATTGTTTGCAAATAAAAAACAAAATTGCTTAGCTGAAATTTTATGAATTTCATTTTTCAATTATTTGATATCTTTATCTTAATAACTTCAATGAAAGAACATTTTGCTTTGTTTTTTAAACATATTCTGCATGAATAAAAAAAAAATTAATGATTCCTTAACATTTGTATTCCGATTCAATATTCGATTTTCATTTGACTCCACTTTAATCATTTTTGAGCATTGTAACATTTTTGAGTCACTCTTATAAAACCATATTCAACAAACCAATTTAAAACATTGGCATTATTCACTATGCATTAAAAATGACTATATGGAATGGTACAATCCAGAATTGATCCAATGTTTTGATTTTCCGATGTTCGATTATCCCAAAGTCTCTTAAAATTTTGGAAAATCGAATCACTTTTTATATCAATTTCTAGTTTTGGGACCACCTTGGAGTCAAATTTGTGACGTTTGTTCATTGTTACATTATCAAATGATTTTTCCACAATTTAAGCCTCAATCTTGGGTTGACAATTGTTTAATCACTGAACAGTAGTATAATCAGTGTCCATAAAATACCTAGTTCTTTAAATATTCTATATTGATTTTTGATTTTGTTTAAAGGACTAGGTATTATTCAAACGTATATATGGCCGTTACGAATACTTTTCAAAGTTTATGTAGACCCCCCCCCCCTTCCCCCCCATCAAAATTGGTCTGAAAAATCAGGGGCAAACAAATATTTTTTCAAAAAAAACTCCAAAATTTCCATTTAAATAGAAGTCTAATCAACTGAAAACAATCTAAAATGCATTTTTCTGCATTGATAATCATATTTAGCATGTTTGGGCTTGTTTAAAAATGTTTTGATTTTTTTTTGAAATTCCAATGAACAGCACCACAAAAAATTTATTTTTCGCAAAAAATAAAATTTTCGTCAAAACTTTGATTTTTTGGAAACAAATGATGACAGAACAACTGGATAGGTGTATAATGCATTTTGAAACACTTTTTTCATTAAAATTTTGAAACTATGGCTCGTAATTTCAATGTTTATACTTTTTTTTTTATTTTTGCGACCATAAGCAATTTGTTTATCGGTTGAAATTTTAAAAATCTTAGGCAGCCGGCTGCGGAAAGAGAGGATTTAAATATAGTATTAATTCGACCGTGATTCTCCAGAAATTCTCCGACGGCGTGCCTTCTGATCAACGATGATGTAGGAAGGGCTTCTTTTATTAAAATGATTTTATATCATAAGCCTTAAAAAATATTCGACAGCGTGCCTTCCAATCATCGATGATATAGAATGGACTTAATCCAGCAATACGACTTGCTAGTCTCAAAAAATAGGTTTTTATAGAAAACTATAAAAAGAGAACAACACAAAAAAACTCATCGGCCCACGAATACGAGTGAAAAAAAACAATGAAAAAAAAGAAGAAGGTAAACAAACAGAACTGCGAGTCCCGAAAAGCACCACACTAATAATGCTATCATTCAATTAAAATGGCCAATCACCCCATGCACTCGAACAGCGACACAAAGGAGACGAAAAATAACACAAAAAATAGGACTGCGCGTCCCCACAGGCACCGCACTACTGATCATTTTCTCAGCTTTTCTAGTTATATAGAAAGTAAATAAACATTGAAAATCATTTAAAAAACATCTGAGCAGTTCTCTAGGATTTCAGTCATTCGATTTTTTTGTATTTTTTAATCCGACTGAAACTTTTTTGGTGCCTTCGGTATGCCCAAAGAAGCCATTTTGCATCATTAGTTTGTCCATATAATTTTCCATACAAATTTCGCAGCTGTCCATACAAAATTGATGTATGAAAAATCAAAAATCTGTATCTTTTGTAGGAATTTTTCGATCGATTTGGTGTCTTGGGCAAAGTTGTAGGTATGGATATGGACTACACTGTAAAAAAAAGATGCACGGTAAAAAAAATTGGTGATTTTTTTATTTAACTTTTTATCACTAAAACTTGATTTGCAAAAAAACTCTATTTTTAATTTTTTTTTAATTTTTTGATATGTTTTAGAGGACATAAAATGCCAACTTTTCAGAAATTTCCAGGTTGTGCAAAAAATCATTGACCGAGTTATGAATTTTTTAATCAATACTGATTTTTCAATAAATCGAAATATTGGTCGCAATAATTTTTCAACTTCATATTTCGATGTAAAACCAAATTTGCAATCAAAAAATACTTTAGTAAAATTTTGATAAATTGCACCGTTTTCAAGTTAAGTTTTTTCATTTTTTTTTTTCATTTTTTTAAATAAGTGCACATGTTTGAACACTTTTGGAATTTTTTTTTTTGAAAAGCTGAGAAAATTCTCTATATTTTACTTCTAAGGACTTTGTTGATACGACCTTTAGTTGCTGAGATATTGCAATGCAAAGGTTTAAAAACAGGAAAATTGATGTTTTCTAAGTCTCAACCGAAAAGCCCACCATTTTTTAATGTCGATATCTCAGCAACTAATGGTCCGATTTTCAAGGTTAATATATGAAACATTTGTGAAATTTTCCGATCTTTTCGAAAACATTATTTTCAAAATTTTCAAATCAAGACTTACATTTTAAAAGGGCCAAACATTCAATATTACGCCCTTTTAAAATGTTAGTATCGATTTGAAAATTGTGAAAATAATGTTTTCGAAAAGATCGGAAAATTTCACAAATGTTTCATGTTTTAACATGTTCGTGATTCGAATATCCGAAGTTCGGATAATCACAACTTCGGATAATCGAGGCATTTTTTTATTGAAACATTCTGAATCAACATTTGAATGTTTTTCTAAAACAAACATGGCCGCCAAAGGGCCAATTGGATGTAACAAAAATGACTTTTTGGTGGGCATTCAAGAGTTTGTTCCGGTGGGCATACTAAGCCCAAATCCAAAATATCTGCTTGTAACAGAAGCTGGCGCATTGCATTTGAGTTTTGAATGGGATTTAACCCGTATTTTTTTTTTCAAAAATGTCACTTTTTGAGGCATTTTGGCCACTGAAGCGTTTATTTTCAACCTTACTGGCGTGTAGGCCAGATTCTTGCGCATCTTTTGGTACATATAGCATTTAAATTTGAAGCACCCTGGAGCTCGGTACAGACCTTCAACTTTTGACATTTTTTCGAAAAATTGACCCCAGCAAAATCAAATGGCGCGACGCATATCTTTTTTGTCGGGGCCGATTTTTTTAAAAAATGCCAAAAGTTGAAGGCCTGTACTGAGCTCCAGGATGCTTTAAATTTAAATGTTATATGTACCAAGAGATGCGCAAGGATCTGGCCTACACGCCAATGATGTTGAAAATAAACACATGCCTCAAAAAGTTACATACTTGAAAAAAAAATTACGGGTTAAATCCCATTTAAAACTCAAATGCAAAGCGCCAGCTTCTGTTACGTCCCATCAAGCTCATATTTTGGATTTGGGCTTAGTATGCCCACCGGAACAAACTCTTGAATGCCCGCCAAAGAGTGATTTTTGTTACACTCTAATAAACATATTGGTGTTTCGAAAAAACTTTACTTTATTTATTTTTTTTGTAAGAACCAACATGAATGACATTTTTGTAAAGAAAATAGCGGCTTAGTAATACATTGAGACAAGAGCTTAGAATAACATGTGTAATTGCCTAATTTCAATAAACGGATAGAATAAAAAGAATACTAAACCTTAAGGTTTTGTTCTTGAATTTTCACTACTTTTGCTTTTTTGGTAAAAAAAGTTATTTCTTTATTTTTTTATAATTAAAGTTTATTAGATTATTGTTTTAAAAGTTTTTTGAATCATTTTGTAAAAATTTATGTCAAAAATGTATAAAAATAGATTGTAATTTTTATTCTATGCAGACAAAAAAAAACATCGAAACACACAACTTTTCCCCCACGAGAAAAGCAACTCAGTGGAAAACCCTTTCCCGCGCACTTGACAAACACTTTACCGAAAAGCTACACGGTCGAGTGCATCTGGTGTTTGCAAGGACACACGGCCTCGTGGTAGGGGAAGTAAAAGCCTTGCAAGGGTTGCCCACAGGATATGCAAATAAACAACGAAATTGGGTTAAACTCTGGAGAGGGTCTTGGTGCGGAAGTTCCCCCGGCGGCGCTGATTGCCGAGCAATAATCATCTGCATATGGTGTCAATTTGAGGGCGTGCATTGATTGTGATAAATTTGGGCTTCCTCTTTTTGGGAGGAAAGTGAGATTTTTTTCCTTCTAACTGGATCGCGCCATTTATACGTGGCAGATGGGACACTTGAGATTGTGCGATGGCGGGGTTTTAAAATAATTTACATGCATCCGTGCGCTGATATTGATCGTAAATTTTTGAGTTTTTATTGAATTTTTGGTGCACATGTTCACTGCAGGCGTTTTTCACTTAAAGTGCTGTGAGAATGAAATCGACACAAATGTTGCTTTTCTGATATTCTTGAATGTGAGTCATTCTTAAAGGATTAAAATTTAATTAGAATTTTTCATAAATATTAGTTTAGCCCAATTGAGTGAGTACAAGTACATTAGACGTAATAAGGTTTGTAATCTGAAAAATGAGAAAAAAAAATAAAGGAGAAAAAGAAAATTTGTATATTTGAAAGTACCACAGCAAAATGAAGCATATCTAAAGAAATTATTCCCATCGCCACATAACTATTATGCTTGATCAACAGCAAATCTGAATACCTTCTCACCTTAAAAGTAAAAAAAGCAATGTCATAATAACCAATAATTATAAAAAAACATGGTATTACCGATGTTTGCAGTTCAGTTTCTGCTATAAGAGATAGATGAATACCGATTTGTTTCATCTAGAATCAAGAAAAAAAAACAATTAATTTGTATACTTCAAAGAGAAAATTCAACAAACCTCATAATTCACAGCACTCTGCGGCAAAAGAATAAGCATCAGTAGATTTATTTGCATACAAATCCAAATTACAGAACAAACAAGATAGAGGGCATCTTCGATGTTGGTGACGTCCACGTTATAAAACTGATGAAACTCGAACAGAGCCACCGTCATGTTGACCAAAACATCCAGCGTTTCAGCAAGAAGAATGAATCCAAATGTATCGATAGTGTCTTGAACTAGTACAGTTACAGAGTATGTTGTTTTACGTAGAAACTCCACATTGAATCTAACATGACGTTGAATTGGATAATCTAATAATTGAGTGAGCGAATGATCTTTAATTATTCTTTGAATAGTTTTAAATATCTGACAAGATATTCCCATAACGTAAAAATACTGCAACAAGTAAAGAATCGTAACCCAATAAGGAAGTAGAAAAACAGCAAAGGACATAAACCACATCCATGTCGACGTTCGACTAAAATAATCAACGCTACTGAACAACACTATCAATATCAGTGAAACCGTCACAATTCTACAATGCACTTTCATTCGTTTTTGTAAATTCACCTTCATCCCGTATAGTTTCAACTCGTCTAAAATTCGCTCAAATTTGGGTACCAAATTACGATAGAAAGTTCCAACCTTTCTATGGCTGAAGAAAACAATCACTGCAAACACCACAACATGGATTGCGTGCACCACACTGTACAAAAATCTGGAGAAAAACGATAGTTGCCAGCCGTCAAAATGGGCCACAAATTCGAGGACGTTCCAGCACAGCACGAAAAACAGTGCAGATCTCCAAATTTGGAGCGAAAATCGAAGCACAATTTCTTTGATTTTTCTCCAAATTGTATTCTGCATTAATTGGCTTGATATCTCCAGAGGGTAAGGAGCCGCTCCAAAGAGCTGGCTCAGCTTCAGCATCGAAAACGTAAGCTGTTCAAATTCACTTGGAAAAGTTAACATAACTGAGTTTTTAATTCAACGATAGCAACGCTACGCGCGAAGTGGTTATGCCTTCGAAACACAAATGTACTTGGGTTTAGAGGAAGGAAAGCTACCGGAAAACTACTGGAAGTGCTACTCTTTCCTTTGTTGTTTAACTAATAATTAATAGTTATAAAAATTTAAAATTGCTGACATTGACATACACAGTACAAAAATTGTTGTAATTTTACATCTGG